>NC_057850.1:191068544-191675210 GCF_015237465.2 Chelonia mydas | reverse complement strand
AATGCACAAGAGTGGAAAAATTCATAGCCCCAAAAGTGTATGTCCAGCCAAAGGAATAAGATTTAATGAATATACTAAATATGAACATTTTGCATCTGTTTGCAGTACTAGGGCAGCCAGGGAGCAGACTCATGTTACAGACAGTCAAGAGCCATTGTTTCTGGGATCTATCACATGTGATGAGACAAAGCCCACCTGGAGAGTGAAACTGACTATTCATGGAAAGACTATTGAATTTAAAGTTGACTCAGGAGCAGACATGAGAGTCATATCAGCAGAGCCGTCCCATCCATAGGACAGACCGGGGCAACTGCTTCAGGATGTGGGGTCCAGGGTGGCCTGGGAGGTTATCGGGAGGCCTGGCACCGACAGCAACGAGCAACACGGCCCCAGCCTGCCCCGCTTCGCTCCCTCTGCTCCACCCCGCCGGCTCCCAGAGTTGCTCAGGGGAGGGGGCGGAAGCTAGAAAGAGGTGGGGCCGTGGCGGGGGATTCGGGAAAGGAGTGGAATGGGGGCGGGGAGGGGGCAGAGCAGGGGCAGAAAGAGACGAGGCGGAGGCTTGGGGGAAGAGGTGAAGTGCGAGTGGGGCCTCGGCCAGAGAGGGGATTTGTCCTGGGCCCTGCACTGCCCTAGGGATGGCCCAGCATATCAGAAGGGTCTTACAATCAACTTCATCCCCTCCCAGAGCTGAAATTACCTGACACAGCCTTGACTAGCCCTGGAGGTATTCTGAACTGCCTGGGCCAGTTCACCATAGAAACAACTTACAAAGACAAAAGCTTTGCATTCAGAGTTTGTGATCAAAGGATCAAAGATCAACAACCTTCTCCACTGCAATGTAGCAGCCTAGTGAGAGGTGGTGATGTTGGACTTTTGAAAGGAGATCCAGTACAAATAACTTTGAGACAATGCTGAACTATATAGTGCAGTGGTTCCCAAAGTGGGGTCTGAGGATGCCATCTTGTTCCTAAAATGGCATCCTGTGAACTATGTGACCTCTCATGCACTTCTTGTGCACCACGCTTGCAAGGTCGTGCTGTGCAGAGGTCGTGACCTTGCATACACTGTGCTTGTGAAGTGACGCTGGCTGGGGCAGTCCCACACTGGTGGGGACATTCCAGTAGTACCAGAAATGAAAGGAGTCTGGGACACTCGGTAAATTGCCAAAGTGGTCCCTTGTGGGGAAAAGCTTTGGAAACCGCTCATATAGTATACATACACCTCAGAGGATTCCTCTCGCATTGCTTCACAAAGTGGAAACTGAGTTAAAGAGAATGGAACAGATTGGCATAATCAAAAAAAAAAATCTCTGAGCTAACAGCAGGGTGTGCCCCAATGGTTGCAGTTATAAAGAAATATGGAAAATATGAATCTATGTGGATCTTAAAACTTAATGAAGCAGTTGAAAGAAAAATATATCCTCCCAACACAGGATGACTTCCTCCCCAAAGTGGAAGGAGCTACAATATTCTTCAAGCTGGATGCCTCAGGCAGAATCCGGCAAATTTATTTAGCCAAAGAGAGTGCTAAACTGACTACATTTATCAGACCCGTCAGAAGATTTTGCTTTTGAAGTTACCTCTTGGGATTACTAGTGCACCTGAATTTTTTTCCAAAGAACGATGGCAGAACTATTAATGAACACAAATGGAGTTGTAATTTTCATGGGGAATATTTTGATATATGGGTCTTTGATGGAAGAACACAACAAAACCCTCATTGAAGCTCTAAGCCTAGTCAGTTAGTGCAGACTGAAGCTAAACAAGGAAAAATGTGTCTTCTGCCTACCCCAAATCAAGTTTTTTGGGACAGACAATAAACTAAGGTTGAATCCATACTTGCCCCGAGAAAGTAAAAGCTATTTGAGAATTGAATGCACCAACAAATATACCAGAACTGAGATGTGTACTGGAGATAGTAAATTACCTTGGTTGACACCTAAAAGACCTTTCCATGGTGACAAAACCACTGAATGAACTATTAAAGTCCAACACATTGTGGTTATGGGGGCTAAATCAAGAAATTTCCTTCAAAAAGGTAAAAGAAATTATCTCAGCTGCTCCAGTTCTCTAGTACTATGATGCGAACAAACCCACAATATTCAGTACTGAGGCAAGCAGCTATGGCTAGGCCGTGAATTGTTGCAACAACATGGCTCTGAGTGGAAGTATGACTGGCAGCCATTGTCGCCATACTCCAGGGTGCTCTTTTAGCCGACCTCGGTGAGGTCGTCAGGGGCGCCTGGGAAAACATGGGAGTGGCTCAGCCAGGTCATTTCCCTTTTAAGTTTCATCTCATGGTGATTCAGTCCTGCCGGCAGTCGTATTGCACCATCTTCTAATGAGCACCCACAAGATGACGATGGCTAGCAGTCGTACTCCACCATCTGCTGCCAGCAAGATGTATAAAGATAGATGAAGTGGCTCAAAACAAGAAATAGACCAGATTTGTTTGTATTCATTTTCTCCTCCCTCCTTCCCTCCCTCCCTCCATGAAATCAACGGCCTGCTAACCCCAGGGTTTTGAGTTCTATCCTTGAGGGGGCCATTCTGTTTCTCCTTGATGAAAAGCCACCCTCGTTCTTGATTTTAATTCCCTGTAATCCAACCCTGTAAGCCATGTTGTCAGTCGCCCTTCCCTCCATCAGAGCAACGGCAGACAATCGTTTCACGCCTTTTGTCAGCGCAGACACCGTAGCACTGAGAACATGGAGCCCGCTCAGATCACTGCGGCAATTATGAGCACTATAAACACCGCGTGTGTTATCCAGCAGGATATGCAGAACCATAACCTGCAAGAAAAGCAAAACCAGGCGAGGAGGATGCGACAGCAGCACGGTGATGAGAGTGATGAGGACATGGACACAGACTTCTCACAAAGTACAGCCCCTGCAATGTGCACATCATGGTGTCAGTTGGGCAGGTTCATGGTGTGGAACGCCAATTCTGGGCCCAGGAAACAAGCACAGACTGGTGGGACCGCATAGTGTTGCAGGTCTCGGATGATTCCCAGTGGCTGGGAAACTTTCGCATGTGTAAGGGCACTTTCATGGAACTTTGTGACTTGCTTTCCTCTGCCCTGAAGTGCAAGAATGCCAAGATGAGAGCAGCCCTCACAGTTGAGAAGTGAGTGGCGATAGCCCTGTGGAAGCTTGCAATGCCAGACAGCTACCGGTCAGTCGGGAATCAATCTGGAGTGGGCCAATCTACTCTGGGGGCTGCTGTGATGCAAGTAGCCAATGCTATCACTGAGGTGCTGATATCAAGGGTAGTGATTCTGGGAAATGTGCAGGTCATAGTGGATGGCTTTGCTGCAATGGGATTCCCTAACTGTGGTGGGACAATAGATGGAACCCATATCCCTATCTTGGCACCGGAGCACCAACGCAGCGAGTACATAAACCAAAAGGGGTACTTTTCAATAGTGCTGCAAGCACTGGTGGATCACAAGGGACGTTTCACCAACATCAACGTGGGATGGCCGGGAAAGGTACATGACGCTCGCATCTTCAGGAACTCTGGTCTGTTGAACAGCTGCAGCAAGGCACTTACTTTCCAAACCAGAAAATAACCATTGGGGATGTGGAAATGCCGATAGTTATCCTTGGAGACCCAGCCTTCCCCTTAATGCCATGACTCACGAAGCCATACACAGGCACCCTGGACAGTAGTCAGGAGCTGTTCAACTATAGGCTGAGCAAGTGCAGAATGGTGGTAGAATGTACATTTAGGTGTTTAAAAGCGCGCTGGCACAGTTTACTGAGTCGTTTAGACCTCAGCGAAACCAATATTCCCACTGTTATTACTGCTTGCTGTGCACTCCACAATATCTGTGAGTGTAAGGGGGAGATGTTTATGGTGGGGTGGGAGGTTGAGGCAAATCGCCTGGCCGCTGATTACACGCAGCTAGACACCAGGGCGGTTAGAAGAGCACAGGAGGGTGCGGTGCGCATCAGAGAAGCTTTGAAAACCAGTTTCAGGAATGTGTGAAACTTCTGTTTGTTTCTTCTTGATGGAAACCCCCGCCCCCCAGGTTCACTCTACTTTCCTGTAAGTACCCTCCTCTCCCTCCTTCGCTCACCACTTGCAGAGGTGATAAAGTCATTGTTGCTTCACATTCATGCATTCTTTATTTATTCATAACACAAATAGGGGGATAACTGTCAAGGTAGCCCGGGAGGGGTGGTGGAGGAGGGAAGCACCGGGTGGGGTGGTGGAGGAGGGAAGGACAAGGCCATACAGCACTTTAAAACTTTAAAACTTATTGAATGCCAGCCTTCTGTTGCTTGGACAATCTTCAGGGGTGGAGTGGCTGGGTGGCTAGAGGCCCCCCCACCGTGTTCTTGGGCGTCTGGGTGAGGAGGCTATGGAACTTGGGGAGGAGGGCGGTTGGTTACACAGGCGCTGTAGTGGCAGTCTGTGCTCCTGCTGCCTTTCCTGAATCTCAACCATACGCTGGAGCATATGAGTTTGATCCTCCAGCAGCCTGAGCATTGACTCCTGCCTTCTTTCAGCAAGCTGATGCCACCTATCATCTTCAGCCTGCCACCTCTCCTCGCGGTCATATTGTGTTTTCCTGCACTCTGAGATTGTCTGCCTCCACGTATTTTGCTGTGCTCTGTCAGTGTGGGGGGACAGCATGAGGTCAGAGAACATTTCATCACGAGTGTGGTTTTTTTCTCCTTCTAATCTTCGCTAGCCTCTGGGAAGGAGAAACATATGCAGCTGGTGGAGGGAAAAAAAAAAGGGAGAGTGGTAGTTAAAAAGACACATTTTATAGAACAATGGGTACACTCTTTCACAGGAAACCTTGCTGTTAACATTACATAGCACATGTGCTTTCATTACAAGGTCGCATTTTGCCTCTTACTGAGGGTATGCCAGTTTGGTGTGAGAGATCACTCACGCAGGGCCGGGTAGCAGAATTTGGCTTGCAAGCAGCCATGGTAAGCCACAATCTTTTGGCTTCTTTAACCTTCATAATATGTGGGAATAGTTTCAAACAGCAGCGCCCTCATTTCCCATAGGAAGTAGCCATTGGGTTGGCCATTAAAAATGAGTTGGCAATTTAAAAGGAGGGGCTGCGGTTTTGGGGTTCACGTGCAGCAGAAACCCAAGAACTCCCCCCCCCTCTCCCCCCCGCAACCACACACCCAATTCTCTGGGATGATGGCTTCACCCCTCCCCCCACCGTGTGGCTAACAGCAGGGAACATTTCTGTTCAGCCAAGGCAAATAGCCCAGCAGGAACGGGCACCTCTGAATGTCTGCTTACTAAAAGGACCCTATTTCAGCCAGGTGACCATGAATGTTATCACTCTCCGGAGGGTAACAGAGAGATAAAGAACGGATGTTGTTTGAACACCAGCAAACACCAGGACCATACGCTGCAATGCTTTGTTCTGCAATGATTCCCAACTATGTGTTACTGGCCTGGTGTGGTAAAGTGTCATACCATGGTGGATGGAATAAGGCTGCCCTCCCCAGAAACCTTTTGCAAAGGCTTTGGGAGTACATCCAAGAGAGCTTTATGGAGATGTCCCTGGAGGATTTCTGCTCCATCCCCAGACATATTAACAGACTTTTCCAGTAGCCATACTGGCCGTGAATGCCAGGGCAAATTAATCATTGAGCATGCTTGCTTTTAAACCATATATAATATTTACAAAGGTACACTCACCAGAGGTCCCTTCTCTGCCTTCAGGGTCTGGGAGCCCTCCTTGGGTGGGTTCAGGGGGTACTGGATTCAGGTCCAGGCTGATAAACAGATCCTGGCTGTTGGGGAAACTGGTTTCTCCGCTTCCTTGCTGGGAGCTATCATCTTCCTCGCCCCCAAAACCTGCTTCTGTGTTGCCTCCCACTCCTTGGACGGAGTCAAAGCACAGGGTTGGGGTAGTGCCTAGTATGGCATGCAGCTCATCATAGAAGCAGCATGTCTGGGGCTCTGAACCGGAGCGGCCATTTGCCTCTCTGGTTTTTTGGTTGGCTTGCCTGAGCTCCTTAATTTTCACATGGCACTGCTGCAGGTCCCTGTTATAGCCTCTGTCCTTCCTGCCATTGGAGATCTTTTCAAATATTTTGGCATTTCGTCTTTTTGAATGGAGTTCTGCCAGCACGAATTCGTCTCCCCATACAGCGATCAGATCCCGTACCTCCTATTGGGTCCATGCTTGAGCTCTTCGGCGATTCTGGGACTGCATGGTCTCCTGTGATGATGAGCTCTGCATGGTGACCTGTGCAGGTGAGCTCGCCACATTGGCCAAACAGGAAATGAGATTCAAAAGTTCGCAGGCCTTTTCCTGTATACCTGGCCAGTGCATCTGAGTTGAGAGTGCTGTCCAGAGCAGTCACAACTGAGCACTCTGGGATAGCTCCCGGAGGCCAATACCATCAAATTGCGTCCACAGTACCCGAAATTCAACCTGGCAAGGCCGATTTCAGCGCTAATCCCCTCGTCGGGGGTAGAGTAAAGAAATCAATTTTAAGAGCCCTTTAAGTCGAAAAAAGGCTTCGTCGTGTGGTTGGGTGCAGGGTTAAATTGAGATAACGCTGCTAAATTCGACCTAAACTCGTAGTGTAGACCAGGCCTAACAATGGAGAGTTCAAAAAAAAAAAAAAAAAAAAAGGAGACTTCTACAGTTTGTTCCTCAGAAAGAACAATCAACAGAGCAATCTCTATAGATGGCAGATGCAGAACACGACACAAAGATTCCACACCAGTCATTGCAACTAATAAACAGCCAGATGTAAAGTTGTTACATGTTTGCGTAATTAAAAAAACAGTATCATTCAGAGACATTTAACAGACTGAACTGTACTGAACTTTAAAGTAGCATGATAGTGTAAACTTTGTAAGTGGTAGGAATGTAAAATTAAAGAGGGACATGTAATGGAATGTTAAACTGTATCCTAATGTTTACCCAGTAGGTGGTGTCCTGTGTAACATACCTTACCTGAGATGGTAATAGCTAGAGCCAGCAGTGCATTAAAGTGTCTTAAAGAGAACACATCTTCATGTATCTCTATGGGATGGAAGCTCTGTGACCACTTGTCAAGGTTCCTCCCCCACTCTGAACGCTAGGGTACAGATGTGGGGACCTGCATGAAAACCTCCTAAGCTTATCTTTACCAGCTTAGGTCAAAACTTCCCCAAGGTACAAAATATTCCGCCCTTTGTCCTTGGATTGGCCGCTACCACCACCAAACAAATACTGGTTACTGGGGAAGAGCTGTTTGGAAACGTCTTTCCCCCCAAATACTTCCCAAAACCTTGCACCCCACTTCCTGGACAAGGTTTGGTAAAAAGCCTCACCAATTTGCCTAGGTGACTACAGACCCAGACCCTTGGATCTTAAGAACAATGAACAATCCTCCCAACACTTGCACCCCCCCCTTTCCTGGGAAATGTTGGATAAAAAGCCTCACCAATTTGCATAGGTGACCACAGACCCAAACCCTTGGATCTGAGAACAATGAAAAAGCATTCAGTTTTCTTACAAGAATACTTTTAATAGAAATAGGAGTAAATAGAAGTAAAGAAATCCCCTCTGTAAAATCAGGATGGTAGATACCTTACAGGGTAATTAGATTCAAAACATAGAGAATCCCTCTAGGCAAAACCTTAAGTTACAAAAAAGATACACAGACAGAAATAGTTATTCTATTCAGCACAATTCTTTTCTCAGCCATTTAAAGAAATCATAATCTAACACATACCTAACTAGATTACTTACTAAAAGTTCTAAGACTCCATTCCTGGTCTATCCCCGACAAAAGCAGCATATAGACAAACAGAGACCCTTTGTTTCCCTCCCTGCTCCCAGCTTTTGAAAGTATCTTGTCTCCTCATTGGTCATTTTGGTCAGGTGCCAGCGAGGTTACCTTTAGCTTCTTAACCCTTTACAGGTGAGAGGAGTTTTCCACTGGCCAGGAGAGATTTTAAAGGGGTTTACCCTTCCCTTTATATTTATGACACCAGTCCACATCTGGGACATGATATCCACTGTCATCAACACCAACTTTTCTTTCTGGGTCTCCTTTTCTATGCCCTTCACCTGCTTCAATGATTCCAACTTCTCTTGACCTCCCTTGTCCCCAGTTTCACTTTCTTCCTCGCTCTGACTATCCAGGCATGCTCTAGTCTTTCCCATCCTTAAAAAGCCACCATACCTAAACCACACCCTCACTCATCCAACTCCCTCTCTCACCCCATTCCCCTTTTTCCCTCTATCTCCAAACTCAGTGAGCGAGCAGCTTGCAGCCATTGCCTCAAATTCCTCCTCTCCAGTTTTTGTCTTCAATCCCCTGCAACCTGGCTTCTGCCTTCTCCTCTCCACTTGCACTGCTGCTCACCAAGGTCTTTGCTTGCTCTCAAAGTGGAATTGCAGTTTGGATTGATGTGGAGGAAGCAGAAAGAGCTGAATGGTTGTGGGCTGGGAAGGTGGGGAAGGGGGACTTAGTGTGTTTAGCTTTTCAAAGGCAGCTAAAGTAACTTAACATGATCCCCATGGATCACAACCCCAATCCCTTTGCTTATACCTTGTATCCCCTTCCTGCACTCCTCCTATGTCTTTATCTTTTTAAATTATATGCTCTGCTAGGCAGGGACTGTGTCTTCATCTTGTTCAGAAGGTGCCTTACCCATTTGGGCTCCTGCTACTGTACAAATAATGAATAATAACGCATGAGTTTCAGGAGCCTGCAAGATTTATAAGATATATAAGTCAACAAGACTGGACTGGCTTCCATTGGTGTGCTTCTGAGTCCAGAATGCTTCTGTAGGTAGCATATTGGTTTTGTGTGTTAATGTGAAGATCTGTGAATATGCATTGCACAAATACTAGAACAAACTCTGTTGTGAAGCAAGTAAACCTTACAGGCAGTATGGATACAAGAAGTTCACACACTTGCTTGCATCTGTAGGCCAAGCACATTGTACACCACAGGGCCTATTGCATCTCTCTATTCTCCCCCACAAGTTTCCTGTGTGCAACCCTCCCATATCCAACTATTTTATAGATTCACTGCAACCCCTTTACTACCTCCTTCATACCAGATGCTCTGTGTCCTCTATTGCAGGGCCCACCATTCTCTTGCCAGGTCCCCCTTCCCCCTTTCCCACCATATCAGGGGTTCTGTGTGCCCCATCCCTGCGTACCAGTGTCTCCCATTCTCTGCACTCATGCCAGGTACTTTCTAAGCACCCCTTCCCCCCATGGCCTCTACTTCCTACCATGACAGGAGCTCTATATACCCCCCATTGCCTCCCACACATGCATATCAGGTGCTCTGTGTGCGCTCCAATTTCCTCCTTCCCCCTATGCCAGTGGTTCTCAAACTTTTGTACTGGTGACCCCTTTCACATAGCAAGCCTCTGAGTACAACCCCCCCTTATAAATTAAAAACACATTTTTATATATTTAACACCATTATAAATGCTGGAGGAAACGCAGGGTTTAGGGTGGAGGCTGACAGCTCGCGACCCCCCATGTAATAACCTCATGACCCCTGAGGGGTCCCGACCCCCAGTTTGAGAACCCCTGCCCTATGCCCTCCACTTCCCACCATGACAGGGGTTCTGTGTTCCCATACCCCCAGTTCAGGGTCCCCCATTCTCCCTCCCCTCCAGTGTCAGGGCTCTGTATAGCTCCCCTTCCCTGCATTCCCCTCTTCCTCCACCTTATCTCCTCTTTCTGTCTGGGAGATAGCTCATTCAGGCCATCAACCTGTTCAACTCTATTGAGAGGACAGGCACAGATGAGATGGGAATATTGTTATGCTAGAAGGTACTAATGGATGTCATCAACCAGTTCTTTGATCTACAGGCAATTGCAGAGGTGCTTGAAGCTGTGACTTTGCTGAACTGATGGCAGAGGGGCCCTGTGTCTCCAAAATTCCCCCTTCAGGTTTTTCAATTTCCCCCCAAATCTGCCCATTGATACCTAGAACCTTCCCTGAAATTTTGGAATTGATTGACTGCAGTATACAAAAATTATTGTGTTACCGACAGACAGAGAAATGCCATAAAATTGAGTATGGGGTCTCGCAAGCTCAGCCAAAAATCCCCACCACTTGACTGCTTTTGTTTTAATGACATCAATTTTCCCATTACAATTTGCTGTGCCTCCAACCTTCTGCTTTTACCAGGCCATCATTTCTTTACCTCCAACTACGTGAGGACACTAAAACTGGACAAATAAACTAGTGCTTCCAGCTTTAACTCATGAGTTCTCTCTGGTACAGTCAATGTGTCACATTCTTGCCCTGTCATACCTTAAAATCGGATTTTCATTTAAATAATCTAGTTTGAAGATGAATGCTTAACAGTTTTATTACAAAGTTTCTTCCAATTTGATTTTAAAAAATCAAATAAACTCAAGCTCATGCTCAAATAAATTGGTTAGTCTCTGAGATGCCACAAGTACTCCTTTTCTTCAAACAACCCTGTGCTGCATTAGCCAGGAGTACGTATCAGGAAAGTTTCCTGTCACTGAGGTTTGTTAGTGGAAAGACTCCTGAGGGAAGTACTAAAACTCCACTGCTTGACCTGTAAAAAGATTGCATGACCTACTAGAAAGCACACTCTAAGGAACAATCTGGTAGTAGTAGGGAAGCTGACCTGTTGGTTCTTTTCCACCTCTTATTTCCAGAATTCCATGAGAATTCATATAAATAACACACGAGAGAAGAAAACAGGAACAACATGACACGTGAACTACATGGGATATTTCTGTTTCAGCAGAATTTAATACAATAGGCTAAATCCTGAAGACTCAGCGCTTACCAGCGAAAACTCCCACTGACTTCAGGTGGTCACATATTTTCTTATTTCCCCTGATGTGAAGGTTATATGTGCCTCTTTGTATCGTGATTCTCCAGCAGGCTCAGGTGCTTCAATGTTTGGCCTGCCACAAGTGCTACCTTGCTGCCTTTTGCTTGAATTTAGTGCGCTTTCTCAGATCATGTGCTACCTTGCTGCCTTTTAGTGCACTTTCTCAGATCATGTCTAGCACAATACCATACTTAAGTCAAATACAAGAGGCAGCAGAGGGAAGTTAGGCCAATTCTGTTCCACCTCCTTCCACATCATAGAATCATGGATATGTAGAATGGGAAGGGACCTTGCTAGCTCATCTAATCCAGTCCCCAGCACTGACGCAGAATTACCGGTAAGTATTTAACCTCCAATGATGGAGATTCCACAACCTTCCTAGCTAATTTCTTCCAGTGCTGAAGTACCCTGGCAGGAAGATTTTCCTAATGTCTAACCTTAATCTCCCATGCAGCAATTTAAGCCCATTGCTTCTTGTCCCGTCCTCCATGTTCTCCTTATCCAATATATCACATTCTCACCGCCTGTTCTTACTCTTCTGTGGAGTTGCCCCCTTCACCTAATCTAGCTGTGGATCAAAGTTTTGTTAGGACTTCTTAGGGCTTTCAGCCACAGATCAGTGGGTCTGTAGTTAATCTGTCAATGATTGCAGGAGTCTCAAAGGGTCTTCAAGTCCAGGCACCCTGTTGGAAATTTCCCTGTTGCCTCTGAACTTGGTGACATTTCATGTGAACACATTATACTCAAGGTATAATTTGGCTGGCTATCATATGTCTAAATAAAAACTGGCCTGCGATCTATTGCTATGTCTGATCCTGCAGTCCTTTCACATGCAAACTCCCATTTATTTGCTGGAAGAACTGCATGATCAGACCAAAAATGAATTACTATACATGATGCAGACATTTTACACAGAGGTTTTAGAAAAGCAAGACAGCAGCAGCAGACTATGTTGCTGAGCTCATCTTGCGTTATACAGTCGCGGAGCTCAATTCAACAGGAACATACAACCATAAATTTTTGAAAACATAAATCACAGCAAAGGAAACAGGAGAAGCACAGAACTGATACACATGCAATTTCAGACCAGGAGAAATCTCTGTTATCATACCTTTGATTAAAAATAATGTAAGGATTATATTTGTTTTTCTCATTGCACAGGGACTCCGCATGTCCTGGTTGTTAAAACTATACCCAGAGGACTACTTTATATATACAGAAATGGTGCACTAATATTTTAACAAAAATATTTATAGTACACAATGAATGTTTACATGGGATGTTCCAGGCACTCAGGCAATGCCTGCTACACAGTGTACTCCAAAGTGATTTTATTTGAAAGGTAAAATATTTTAGGGCTGGGTTCCTTTTGACTCCTGTCCAAGCTGATTTCTCTACCATGGAAACAACCCAAAATAAAAAGAAATCTATTCCAACCAGGAAATCAAATCAGCAGCTGGAAAGAGGAAGGGGGAACTGGGGTTTCTTGAAAAGTCTTGCAGCGTAGGTTTTTAAAGCATTATTATGTTCAAGTGACAATGGTTGCTGGTGAAAAACATGGCTCAAGGCACCAGTTTCATTTCTCTAGATACCAATAGGAGAAAAATGTAATCATGCACATATTTGTATTCAGCCAGTCATGAAAAAGTATATGCTATAAATATATTTCAAATGCCAAGACAAATCAGATGTATTCTGACAAACAGTCCTGTAAAGGTTTCAGAGTAGCAGCCGTGTTAGTCTGTATTCGCAAAAAGAAAAGGAGAACTTGTGGCACCTTAGAGACTAACCAATTTATTTGAGCATAAGCTTTCGTGAGCTACAGCTCACTTCATCGGATGCATTCAGTGGAAAATACAGTGGGGTGATTTATATACATAGAGAACATGAAACAATGGGTGTTACCGTACACACTGTAAGGAGAGTGATCACTTAAGATGAGCTAATACCAGCAGGAGAGCGGGGGCGGGGGTGGAGGGGGAAGAAAACCTTTTATAGTGATAATCAAGGTGGGCCATTTCCAGCAGTTGACAAGAACGTCTGAGGAACAGTGGCGGGTGGGGGTGGGGAGGAAATAAACATGGGGAAATAGTTTTACTTTGTGTAATGACCCATCCACTTCCAGTCTCTATTCAAGCCTAAGTTAATTGTATCCAGTTTACAAATTAATTCCAATTCAGCAGTCTCTCGTTGGAGTCTGTTTTTGAAGTTTTTTTGTTGAAGAATTGCCACTTTTAGGTCTGTAATCGAGTGACCAGAGAGATTGAAGTGTTCTCCGACTGGTTTTTGAATGTTATAATTCTTGACGTCTGATTTGTGTCCTGTAAAGGTAGGTAATATATCCCCAGTTTATTATATGTTACGCGATACTGGACTAGTAACTCATAGAATGTGCTTAGCTCTTACTTTTAAATGTGAATACCTGGAACCTGTATGGTAGGTACTGTATTTGCAGGCTGGTACAGGTTGTTTTTTGGGTTTTTTTTGGGGGGGTGGGGGTTAAGTATATAAATATAAATCCCCCTGTCTCTGTCTTAGGACCAAATCATGTAGTCCTCACTCACATGAAACTATCAAACTCTATCATAACTTTATTCTGAAGGCCCAGGGCCAGATTTACTATTTAGGTGTCTAAAAATACAGATAGGCGTCTAGTGGGACGAGTTAGGTGCCTAACTCCCATTGAAAGTCTTGAAGTCCCACTAAGACTCAACTGGAACTAGGCATCTAATCTGCTTAGGCACACTTGAAAATCCAACTTGGTGCTATCTGTACCTGTCAGGGCCTAAATACCTCTGTAAATCTGGCCCTAAATTTCAGGATTTACCATAAAAGTTAATGGGAATTTTGCCTGAATGAGGAATTTAGGATTTCACACTTGAATCGGCCAGGGAGTAAATCAGTGCAGCTCCATTGATTTAAAGTGTAGTTTTTAGATACCCCCCTCTAAAAATAATAGCTAAACATATTCTCTGAGCTATGGGTCCAGTACAGTGTAAAATACAAAGGACTGTGGATATATTACCTACCTTTACAGGGCTATGGGTAAGAATATATCTGTTTTGTCTTAACTTCAAGTTAATGGACCTAGGATTAGGGCCCTGCCAAATTCATGGTCCATTTTGATCAATTTCACCATCACAGGATTTTTAAAATTGTAAATTTCATGATTTCAGTTATTTAAATCTGAAATTTCATAGTGTTGTAACTGTAGGGGTCCTGACCTAAAAAGAAGTTGTGGGGGGGTTGCAAGGTTATTCTAGGGGGGGTTGTGGTTCTACTACCCTTATTTCAGCACTGCTGGTGGCCACGGCGCTACTTTCAGAGCTGGGTGGCCAGAGAGCGGCAGCTGCTGGCCGGGAGCCCAGCTCTGAAGGCAGAGCCACCGCCAGCAGCAGCGCAGAAGTGAGGATGGCATGGAATAGTATGGCATTGCCACCCTTACATCTGAGCTGGGACCTCAGTCAGCAGCCACCCTTCTCCAGCTGCTCAGCTCTGAAGGCAGCAGTGTGGAAGTAAGGATGGCATGGTATGGTATTGCCACCCTTACTTCTGCGCTGCTGCTGGTGGGGCACTGCTTTCAGAGCTGGGTGCCTGGCCAACAGCCACTGCCCTTCAGCTGCCCAGATCTGAAGGCAGCGCAGAAGTAAGGCTGGCAATACTGCAACCCCCTAAAATAACCTTGTGACCCCCCTGCAATCTCCTTTTCGGTCAGTACCCCCACTTTGAGGAATGCTGGTCTCCCCTCGTGAAATCTGTATAGTAGAGGGTAAAAGCACACAAAAGACCAGATTTCACTGGAAGACCAGATTTCATGGTCTGTGATGCATTTTTCATGGCCGTGAATTTGGTAGGGCCTACCAATGATGTTTTAAACCTTTAAGCTGAAGATCTAGCCCCAAAAATTCTTAAACCGGGGCTAACTGCTTAGGTCTTAAAACAAAATACTCTTATTTCAATATTTGTTTTCTGGGGCTCACATGATTCTAAATTTAATGTAGAAATCCTTGTAGTAACATCTAGTTCCCAGGAAAGTGCCTTGGAAGGATTTTTTTCCCTTAGTCAGAAAAGGACTTAGAAGTATACCCAGCTAAACTGTGATTTAGACCACATCTGTATCACAGTTTAGCTGGGTATACTTCTAAGTCCTTCTAAGTCTAAAAGGGAAAAAGAACAGAGTCACCCCATGGTCTCCTCTGCCTGCCTGTTTGCAGAAGCATAAAGCTCAAACCAAAACTTGATTACCGAGCTAAGTGAAGGAAGGGAGAGGAATGCAGTCACAATTAAAAATAAAAAAGAAACCCCTTGTCTGAAATGCCCTTACACTATATTTTGGGGGGAGGGGTAAAAAAAAGTTTCCCTCTCATTTAATTTAATGAGTTTTTATTATTGATTTCCATGAAAGCAAGATCAGGCCCAAAATGTCTACTGCATCATAAATAGCATAAACAGTACCAGGCAAGTAGCCTGTCTCTGTTTCAAAAAATGTGTGATAATGAAGACATCTTAATGTAACAGTCCTACACGCCATGCCTCCTTTCTATCCAGGACACGTACCCACTTGTTTACTGGATGCCTTTACAAACTGCCAATAAAAATCAGCAGGCCATCAGCAATCAGAAGGGATGGAAAATGTGAGCACTTCTAGTCATGCAAATGATGATAACAATTATATAAAGTGACTTTTAAAAATGTTAAAGAAAAGCCAAGGAGAAAGTGCAGAAAGATGGTGTAAAGGTAAACCACACACTTTCTGGGTGTGGTGTTCTGTTCTGTTTAGTGGCACTGAGACCACTTAGGGAGAGAGAGAGAAAGAGATGAATGAGTCTGCTTTACAGCCTTAGCTAACAGCCAGTTAGCTCTTAGCTCATGCAGCAGAGGCTCATGCACTAAGCTCCAGAGGTCCCAGGTTTGATCCCACATGCCGATGGCCAAGGTCTGTCGGTGTTATATAAGCAGGGTCTGAATGAGCTCTCCGCTGACATCTAGTGATGAGCTGTGGAAGAGGACTTCAGGAGCTTCTCTTGTTTCCTTGGCACACCCACTACTCCTGAGGGAATTCTGCGCCAAAAAATTATGCACACAATATTTTAAAATTCTGCAAAATTCTGCAAATTTTATTTGTCAATAAATAAATGTGGCTCCAGCATGGCAGTAGAGAGCACAGGCCACAGGCTGCATTGAGGTGGGAGATCACCCTGAAGTCCCCACTTCCCCCAGTACAGAGACTCAGTAGTGAGGCTGCACCTGACACTGACACAGTGCAAGGGCTGGGCCTGCTCCAGAAACAACCTGGGGTCCTGCCCCTCTGCACCAGGTGCACCAAGTGTGGGTGGTCAGGCTCAGCCCAGCAGGATCCAAGTGTGGAGGGGCTTAGTGTGGGGGGATCCAGGAGTGGGGTGAGAGGTTTCTGTATGGGGCAATCTGGGTGCAGGTGGCTCAGTGGTCTGGATGCACAGAGGTTCAGTGGGGGGTTCTGGGTGCAGGGGCAAGGGGACTCTGCAGGGAATCCAGGTGAAGGTGGTCGGGGCTCAGTAGGGGGGGTCTGGATGTGGAGAGATGGGGCTCAGTGGAGGGGTGTCTGGGTGTGGGGAGCTCAGTGGGGGGGGTCTCTGTGCTGGGAGAGTGGGGCTTGATGGGTTGGGGGTCCAGGTGCAGCTGGTTGGAGATCATTGGGGTGGGGGGCTCGTCGGAGGTGTCCAGGTGTAGTGGGGTAGGGCTTGTCAGGGTGGGGGTTCGATGGGCCTGCTTAACAAGGGAGCCCCAGCTGCTGCCAAGGGGATGCCACATGCCAGACTCCCGCTTCCCCCCATGATTCCCCTAACCCTTTTTATCCAATCATAGAATATCAGAGTTGGAAGGGACCTCAGGAGATCATCTAGTCCAACCCCCTGCTCAAAGCAGGGCCAATCCCCAAGTTTTTTTTTTTTTTTTGCTCCAGATCCCTAAATGGCCCCCTCAAGGACTGAACTCACAACCCTGGGTTTAGCAGACCAATGCTCAAACCACTAAGCTATCCCTCCCCCTCTTCTCCATCCCTCTCCCCACGTTCCCACATTCCTCTCCACTTGCCCTATTCCACTCCCTACCTTCCCCACTGCCTCTTCCTCCCACCACATCGCCCCTCCCCCACTCATTTCCCCTCCTTATCCAGCCCCACTGTGGGCACTCACTGTTTCACAGAAAACAGGAAGGCTCCCGGCACACAGAAGGGGAACATGACTGGCACTAGGACCCAGGAGGCGGCGTTTAGCTGCAGAGTTAGCAGAGCGGAGACCAGCCTCCTTCAGCTGGGCAGCTCTGTGCTTGCAGAAATGAGGGAGGAGCCATGGCACATAACCCCACATGCCCCCAAACTGCACTCATGGTCACCCCCCGTGCGGCTTCCCTTTGCTTCCCTGCCATTTTCTGCAGGGAAGCACAGGAATTCTGCAGGGGGGAAGGTGCGTTTTCTAGAGGCAGGCAGTCACACAGAATCCCCTGCCTGGTGCTCAGCATGATGGGATTGCTTGCCCAAATGATCACTTTTGGCTGGTGTTGGATCCCCAGTCCCGTTGTTATTGAGGCAGGAGTAGTAAAGTGTTGTTATCTTTGTTGTGTAAATCAAGGACTGCAGAACTGCATACCCTGATTGAGGGACTCACCCTCAACTAAATGGCACTCGCTAAGCAGGAGACATGGGTTCCAAAGCCCAGTGAGTTGAGAAAGGTGGGGATGGGTGTTTGTACCTGGTAGTGTGGGCCCTATACACCATTTGACCCTTCCTCTCTCCCCTGTGTAATAAAAGAGCTAATTTAGACTCAATTAAGAGTCTTGTTACACACCACAGAGCTGAAATCACTGATACCTAGGTCCAACCATTAGACTTGCTTTGGGACAGTGTCTCTGATACAAGAGATTGCCCAGTGTGCACCAGCAATGAGGCTCCCCCGGCTCTAACAGCTGAAATCACTGAGAGCTGTGATAAGTGGTGAGACTTGAAGACCATTTGGTGGATCAGTGAGTGGTTGGCAGGGTGGCTAGCAATGTGACCAGTGGAGAGGACCGGAGTGGAGCCTGGCAGAGAGGCGCAGCGATCGGCCAGCAGGACGGCTGTCAGAGAGGCATGGTGATTGGCCCTGGCAGGGCAACTGGAGAAGAGGAGCGGAGCACCGATTAGCTGGAAGAGGAGAGGAACGCTGAGCAAGTGCCTGGGCAGCGGAGAGAGTAAGATTTCTTCTTACCCCCCTCCACCCAGGGTGGAAGGTGAACTCTGCAGATGCACCTCTGAACTCTGGGTCTGCCCTAACCAAGGACAACAACTGTGAGTGGGGTGCAGACAAGGGACAGGCACATTAAAGGGACTTTTGGCTGCTGGACTTAAGAACCTGAGGGAAAAGGACACTGCCCAACTTACTTGGGGGTGGATCTTTTGCTCATGGTTTATGTTTATAAACCCTGTTTGTGGTGTCTTCCCAATTGAATGCTGGGTTACTTCCCTCCTTTTATTAAACGTTTCTTTGCTACACTCAGACTCTGTGCTTGTGAGAGGGGAAGTATTGCCTTTTAGAGGCACCCAGGGGGTGGAGTGTAATTGTCCCAGGTCACTGGGTGGGGGCTTGAGGTGGTTTTGTGTTGTATTGTTGAAAAGGAACCCCTAGATACTGAATCTGGCCCTAGTTGCAGCCAACTCTGACTGGCAGAAGGGTTACAACGGCATCAGACAAGAATAGGTGATCCTACCTGTGACACAAAGGAATTGGTAGTTCCAACACCACACAAATAATATGTACACCTTAATTTGTTTCTAATCAAACCATGATGAAAAGCCCATCTGACAATTCATTAACCCAGTCAATTATCAATATTATTCCAGCAAAAGGGATATTGCTCTTTATGTTTTCAGTGTATGTATTCTAAACACCACATAATCATCTGATGGCATTTAATAGGTCCACTTATAGCTGACATTTCTTCTTACAGATGTAAATCTGTATATTTAATTTCACAAACAAACATCACTGACAATTAGCCAAGAACATCCAAATATCCGTGTCCACAGTCTGGTTCCTTTGATGAATGATTCTTTCAGACGTGGCAGTGAGATACAATTACTCTGGAAAAACAGCATGGTAATCAAAGAAGCCAAGACATTGCTAACCTAATTGCACTGGAAATTCTGAACTTGCAAAGAGACATAGAAATGCCGGTTTCTGTTGAAAGAATTCCTTTTAATATCTAATCTGCCATGACAGGAGAATTTTCTTGTGCTTTTCAGCTCCTGTTCATAGGGCATTCCTCTTACAGCATTTGTACTCCAGCAGGGACCATTGAAGTAGAGCCAGATCATGCCCTCCTATGTAAAAACATTCAGCAGGTTAGGTCAAAAACTCAGCAACTTTCCATTCACAGGGCCAAATTCAGAAGTGATATATAAGCCAGACACACTTGCACTCAGTTAGGTCTAAACTAAACTGGTGTAATTTATGAGATGACGTGCTGGAAGAAAGTGTAAGAATCTGTAAGCTGGAGATTCTTCACACCATGCTGGGCAGTGGATTCTCGCCATTGTGCTGTCAATATATTTAATCTCAACTAGAAAAAAAACTTTCAAAACATAGCTACGATTAAATAAATATAGCTACTACTCAACTATGTGACTAATGGTGAAATAAGGCAGTAATTTTAAGTCCTACTGTTGAAAGAAACCTTCTTTTTTTTGGCATTTTCCATTCGGGCATCCATGAGAAGTCAGATGCAATATCTAAATAAAAGTCTTGTTTTATGCAGCCAATATTAATTAATAGCTCACTTTTTCTTATTTGCTAAAAGATCAGGACTTACCACAGGTACCACAATAGAGACAATCATCCTTTTCCATGGTGACATTAAAAACATTTACTCTGATCATTCTCTGAATTAGGAGAGCTTTTCACAGGAACATTAATTTAAAGTGCTGTTACCAGAATTCCTCAGGAGAGTTTAGAGGCTTAAATTAATGACGTTTAGATTAATTGAAGAGAATGGTCTGTGAATTTTCCCAACTGAGTTAAGATCCAGGATTTTTTTTTTAAAAAAATGTTTCCAGCAACAGCAAACTTGAAAAATATTCAGACTTAAACCTAGACTATTGCAGAGCAGATTATATTAAGACTGCAATTAAAAATAACATAGAGGCAGCTGTTGGTTTATTTGCCAACTGTGTAGCTCCCCAGCTCGTGTAAATCACCACAACTGAAGTCGTTGGAGCTCTGGTGATTTACAGTAGTTTATAATTCTGACCCAGCATGTTTAGTAGTTAGAGGAGAAAATGTGGACATTAGGACACCTTGGTTCTGTTCCCAGCAGTGCCATCAACTGACTGTGTGGCTGTATAGGTCATAGCACTAAAGAATATGCTTCATGGAGTAAACGCAGCAGCCCTGATCTACTGTACATTTTGTAAGCGATTTGAGGACGGACTGTCTTTTTGTTCTGTGGTTGTAAAGCAACAAAGACAGTGACTCCCTGGTCCAGAATGGGGGCTCCTAGGTGCTACAGTAATACAAATAATAACAGTTTTGCTGCCCAAAGAATGTGTGAAGCCATTTGGAGACACGGGGGCCAAGCCAGCTCCCATTGATGTCAGCTGGATGGGTTACTGCAGGATGTTTCTATAATCAATATTTCATCTACTTTGAAGTATTTACATGAAGCTGTCTGGAGATGTTTGTCTCAGAACTGTTCAGGAGAACAGTGCTAACCTAAATTCTGGCTCTGATTGGATAGGATGTCCTACGGGGGGAATGGACAAAGACTCTTAAAGCCAGATAATCCACTGAGATGTAGTCATTGTGTCGTACTGCCAGCTTGATCTGGCCCTAAAGCTGGTGTAACTCATTCCGGGAGGATCACCCTAGTCAGTGTAAGGGCAATCCTCTGTTAACATATATGCTAATGCCGCTGGTGTGGAGGGGTTGGTGTCCTGTGGCTAGTTAATTGTCCCAGAGGATCATTGTGCTTTATTCTGAAAATGCCATTCCTTGGGGATAGCCATGTTGGACAGATTGACTGTTAGGCACAAGGTGCTTTTTCTACGTGTAATTAGTGGATAGCGAATGTGACACTGATTTTTTAAAAAGAGGCTTCAGAGCTGATCCTGGCAATTACAGGCCAGTAAGCTTAACTTCAGTCCCAGGCAACCTGGTTAAAACTATACTAAAGAACAGAAGTATCTGACATGATACATTGGAGAGGAGTCAATATGGTTTTTATAAAGGGAAATTATGCCTCACCAATCTACTAGAATTCTTTGAGGGGGTCAACAAACATGTAGACGAGGATGATAGAGTATATATAGTGTATCTGGACTTTCAGAAGGGCTTTGACAAAGTCCCTCACCAAAGGCTTTTAAGCAAAGTAAGGAGCCAAGGGATAAAAACAAAGATTCTCTCATGGATCATCAACTGGTTAAAAGATAGGAAACAAAGGGTAGGAATAAATGGTCAGTTTTCACAGTGGACAGAGGTAAATAGCAGAGTCCCCAAGGACCAGTGCTGTTCAACATATTCATAAATTATCTAGAAAAAGGGGTAAACAGTGAGGTGGCAAAGTTTGCAGATGACATGAAATCACTCAAAATAATTAAGACCAAAGCAGACTGCAAAGAATTACAAAGGGATGTCACAAAATTGGTGACTGGGCAACAAAATGGCAGATGAAATTCAATGTTGATAAATGTAAAGAAATGCACAGTGAAAACCATAATTTCAACGATACATACAAAATGATGGGTTTTAATTTAGCTGTTACCACTTAAGAAAGAGATCTTGGAGTCATTATGGGTAGTTCTCTGGAAACATCTGTTCAATGTGTAGCAGCACTCAAAAAAGCTAACAGAATGTTAGGAGCCATTAGGAAAGAGAGAGATAATAAGACACTATTTAAATCCACGGTACAGCCACACCTTGAATACTGCATGCAATTCTGGTCATGCAATCTCAAAAAAGATATAGTAGTTCTGGAAAAAGTACAGAGCAAGGCAACAAAAATGATTAGGGATGTGGAACAGCTTTCATGTGAGGAGCGATTAAAAAGACTGGAACTGTTCAGCTTGGAAAAAGAGACAATTAAGGGGGCATATGAGAGAGGTCTATAAAATCACGAATGTTGTGAAGAAAGTGAATAAGTGTTGTTTACCCCGTCACATAACACACAAACCAGTGGTCACCTGATGAAATTAATAGGCAGCAGGTTTAAAGCAAACATAATGAAGTACTCTTCACAAGATGCACAGTCAACCTGTGGAACTCAATGCCAGGGGATGTTGTGAAGGCCAAAAATATAAGTGGGTTAAAAAAAAGACTTAGATAAGTTCCTGGAGAATAGGTCTATCAATGGCTGTTAGCCAAGATGGTCAGGGATGTGACCCCATGCTTTGGGTGTCCCTAAAGCTCTGACTGCTAACACCTCGGACTGGACAACAGGAGGTGGATCACTCCATAAATTGCCTGGTTCTGTTGACTCCCTGTGAAGCATGTGGCACCAGCCACTGTTGAAAGACAGGATGTTGGGCTAGATGGATCATTGGTCTAACCCAGTGTGGGCATTTTTATATTCTTATTTAAAGTGTCCTTGCCCATGGTGGATCTCGACCCAGAAGTATTTGATAAATTAGCAGCTGTTCATTCTACAGATTATCTCAAAGAAGGAATCTACAAGGGACAAATCAACCTTCCTCATCTGGTGTTATACCATTGTGATACACAGTCATGGAAAGCACCACACACAGCTTATTGCTCTCTGAAGGGCTACCGGTACGTGTGCCAGTGTAATGTTTTTTATGTTGTTACTCCAGTGTGTGGTCACTCAAGTTTCAACCAGCTAAATGAGCCTGGTGAGTTAGCTGCGACCGTCTCATGTCCTGTAAAGTTAACCAAATGGAGAATACCTGCTAAGAGGGTAACCTATAATATGAACAGTCAATCCTGTGTGGTTACTAATAGAAAAACCCATATATATGGGGACTGTGTATGTAATGTCATTGTTTCAAACTTCTGTTTTACATGACAAAAAAACATAGTGGATAGTGAATGTGACATTGATTTTTTAAAAAGAGGCTTCAGAGCTGATCCTGGCAATTACAGGCCAGTAAGCTTTACTTCAGTCCCAGGCAAACTGGTTAAACAACAAGCCAGGCTCTCAAGATACCACTGAAACTTTTGGTCCAGAGTTTGACATGCACATTCCCCTTCTAACATTATTGTTATTAATAAAGGCAATCAAGCTTTATTACTATTTCATTGCTACCAGCTAAGACCAGACCACTAATCCATTTTATGCTGGAAGGTAACATCGTACACAGGGACCACAGGTCACACAATGCAATGTTGTATCAATCATGGCACACCTCATAACACACATAATGAGTCTGCATAAGGAATACAGTAGGTATCACTATGATAAGTGCCTTAGAAATACCAATAGATAGAATATTGTATTTAATTCCGTAGCACCTAGGAGTCTTAGTCATGGACCAGGACCCCCAAGTGCTAGGTGCGATACAAACACAGAACAAAAGAATTATCTAGTCAATCTCTTCCACCTGTTGCTGCTCCCCTTAGTATTCAGAGGCAGTAGGCTGTCTCCTATCCCCAATCCCAAAATTTTTAGGCCAAAATTTTCAAAGCTGGCTGCTTAAAATTAGCCTCCTAAAATCATCTGATTTTCAGAAGAACTGAGTACCCCCAAATTTCATTAAAGTTAATGCAAGTTGCAGGTGCTCTGAACCTTTGAAAACCAGGCCACTCATGTTTAGATACCTAGATATATTGATTTAGGAGCCTATGCTTAGGCATCCAGGCCTGAAACTTTTGGCCTATAAGACTTAGTCCCTAATATTTAACCTCTTCATAAGTGAACTTATATTTGCAACTTACAGCATGGCAAACAGAGGAATGGGTTATGCAGTTACAGCAGTAAAACTTCCTGTTTTTCCCAAGTAAAATAGCAGTATCGAGACACCACCTCTTCCCTGCTTTCGCCAACAAAAGGAATCTGAAATGCAGGTATATAAATGGAAGTCAGCATTTCTATTCATTTCCAATGGCCTCTGCTTCTGATAAAGTGGAACGCTAATGTCTTTCATTCTAAAGAATTAAACTGAACATATGAATGGCCTTGTGGCTATTTAAATTCGTGGAGATGTTCTTGTTCATTTATTTCAATGGCAGTAACTTGCCGTCCCTTTTCTCTTTGATTTCATATAATCAAATCAACTTGACAGAAAGAGAGAGAGTGAAACATTGGACTTGTAGGCGCACTGTTGGATTGACAGAGTCTACCCCATTAAAACTCATTTAATCAAGATCCTAAATGCTTTGAAACAATGAAACAAATTTCCCAAATGAAACAAATTACAAACACACACACACACACACACACACACACCCCACTCCAAGAAAAGTTGAGGAGCCACAGAAATACATATAAAAAGGATTCTTCCCTGATTATTTTTGTTTTGTTTTCTACCTGTCTGTTACTATATAATACTTGTCTTTTTATTATATATGCTATAACCAGAAAGAGAACAATGCAGAAACAAACTTGGAGTTTGAATGGGCTGCTGGGTTTGGCTGCTGACAATCCCTCAATGTTGAGCTGTAGTATTCTCAGGGATAATGAAGTATAAATGGAAATACCTTGTAATATACATTTCAATGGCCAGCCAATTTTCTGGAAACCAGCTGAGATCTTGATTGAAATAGTTTTAATAGGCAGATTCTGTCAATCCTACAAGCCCAGTTTTTCCCCAGCTTGCTCTCAAGTCGATTTGGTAATAAGAAAATCAACATGAAAGGGGTTTTATTTATATAAAATGCAGCTGCTGCAAGATAGCCCTAGACACAAATATTCCATCTAATTTTATTTCTGTGATTTTGCATCTCTAATTTAATAAGTGACATTTTAACGTAAATGCCCACCTTTTTTTTTTTTTCACTAGTCATTATAATTCACTGGAACTATGACATATTTTTATTGGTACTTCTGAGAGCCTTAACGACACTGTCAGAAGTCTGAGAAAGGAACGTGCAAGACAGAGCCAGTGCATTTCTTCCTTGACATTTTAGCTCCAGCAGCAGCCAAATAGTATTTAAGAAAAAAACAGAAGAACCTACAGCTCTTCCCCACTGATCTATAGTATACAAATAGATATTGTTTTATATGTAAAAACTCAGTGCAGCCGGGCTCCCTGGGAAGTTGTTATAATGAGAGTGAAAGCTTATGCTCAAATAAATTGGTTAGTCTCTAAGGTGCCACAAGTACTCCTTTTCTTTTTGCAAATACAGACTAACACGGCTATTACTCTGAAACCTGCTCCTGAAGTTTGCGATCATTTCTAACCTTCATTCTGTGCAGTTGTTCTCTGAGAGGGAGGAGAAAGTCTGAGAGAGAGTTGGCCCTGGGATCCTCTCCTGGGTAGAGGAGTTGGGCAAGAGGCCAGGAGAGACAAAGCAGCCACTGGGACTAAGCGGTGCAGGCAGCAGGTTCCAACGCTAAGCCTTGATAAAAGGCAAGAACTAGACTTCCAGGAAGGGAGCCCTGGGAGGTGTTCAGTTAAGGAAAAAAGCAGGGGAAACAGAGTAGCTAAATGGTGTGAAAGGCCAAATTGGCAGGGGTGGGGTAAGTTGGTTTGAATTTATACCTTTGATTTGGGTTTGTTAAGGGGAATCTAGGGGAGGGACCTGAGAGAAGGGTGAACCTAGAGAGGTTGTGGGGGAGAAAGCCGGAGACAGAGCACAGTAGAAAGAAGCCGAGGGAGCCAGTAGCAAGGAGTTAGATGGAACAGACTTTGGCTCCTGGTGATTGGGTCCCTTGTCTGGAACATGATGTAGTGGGAGGGGCTTGTTCCCCAATAGCTAATGGAGAAGGTGCCATGAAGCCCCCCTGCTACAAGGGGATAAAGATATTGGAAAGCCCTGGGAGAAGTGTGAGAATGATGGGGCCTGGAATTGGTGCTAAAGACTTTTTGTGGGGACCTTTGGACTTTGTTACCCCAGAAGGGGTGGACTAAATCATGATCTGGTTGGGTCATGGGAAGAAGCAGACAACTGGAGGAACAAAGCAGCTGACAGCAGGGACTGCCAGATGGGGAGAGAACAGCTATGCCACTCCCAGCCACAAGGAGGCACTCCATCCAATGAGTCCATCCCACAAATTTGCAAGATTTTAAAGTCTCAAAACAAATCAAGTTTGAAGACTGTCAGTTCAGTAGTCTGAAGTTATGAGCAGGTGAAGGAAGCAAATGTATCCTGAATTACGAGTAAGCCTTAACTCTGAATGAAAAAGTTTCAAGTAGCAAAATTCAAAAATTTTTGTATTAAGTTTTAAAACTATTGAATGTACTTTTTTTCAACTTGACATTTTTTGTAGATCTTACTGAGTCTTAAAAAATCAAGCCAAGTATGAGGAAAATCCAGGATCCTGATATTGACTATCCATCTGAGAAAGCATTTGCCAAATCTAAATGTCTCCTATCTTTAAAATTGCTGAACCAATTTCTTTCAAACCTAGCCTGAAGTTTAAGCAATAAGATCTTTAAAAAGAAGAAGAAAAAGAAAAGTTAACCGGTTATAATTTTAAAATTATAAATGCTTGTGAACAATTTTTCAGCAGATTAAAGGCCTGCTGCATCTACAGAAATATACATACTACTGTGTACCTACATTTTTGCACGCAGTTACTGAAGTTTGCATTTGCTGATGGATATCCTATATCTATTTATACATTCACTGCAATATGCCACTAATTATCAGCCTTTGGAAAACAGATATTAATGAACATCACCAACAGCTGTGCTGGCTTTCTCTTCTCTTCTGATGGAACTGTAAAATGACTGAAGGCTGTTCATTTATTTGATGGATATATCTGTATCTGCAGTGTTTGTTGTTGTTTTGAAATAAGTATGACATCTCATACAATCTTTACCATAAAAACTTGATATAAAAAGGAGGGAAGCTGCAAAGTCAAGACCTAAAGAAAGCAGTGGCTCTCCATTGTGAAGCGGCATCAAGCTTTATGGTGCCACCTGTTCCTGCCCAAATCCAGCCAAAACAATCTCCTAGCCTGTCTGTGGACAGACACATGGAACATGATGGTGCCTCAGAGTCAGAGGAAAGAGAGCGTTGTTTCTCTGTTGCAAGCACTTGGGTCTACTGTTGAGGGAGGTTAGTTGCAACTAGACTTCTTTCTTTCCCTGCAAAAATTCTGAGTAAGCCTCCCCCGCCTTTCACCAAAAAAATCTGGCTGTGAGTGCCATTGAAGATCTATCTGCAGTATAGGCTGCATATCAGTTGTTTTAGGATTGGTGAGAGGGAGATAAGGAATCCACCTTGCTACTAACAACCTTTTCCTTCCATTGTTCTTCTATTATGTCTTCTGTATGAAAAGCAGAAGAGAGAAACAAACAGGCTATTTCTGCAAATCTCTAGCTGCCCCTCCCCGGTGCTAGGCTCCTACTGGATACATTAAAAATTGCAACACAAAAGTAGAAAAAAGGGCTGCCCAGAAATATATCCCACCCTTTCCTTAACAGAAGAGGTGGGGGAAAGGAAGGCTTTACAGCATTTCCAGAAATTCAACAAATGTGTGCTCTGGCAAACCAAGCTAGGGACTAAGTGCCAAAACCAAGGACCCCTCATAGATCTCCCTGCCAGCAGCCCCCTCTTGTTGATACTGAGAGGGTGCTCCAACTGTAGCACCACTGTTGATTTCAGCTGTGGCAGTGTCTCACAGGGAGAGATGCCGTCTCACAGGTAATCAGATCCCCAAGCCTTTTAGGGCTGTACAGCTTAAACCCAACACCTTGAATTCCACCTGAAAGTTTCTTAAAAGGCAGCACAGATGTGCAACTCCATTCAGTAGGTGGGCTGCAGTATTGCAACAAATATAGATAGAGCTTCTGACACTGGTGAGTAGTGTTAACTACTAATAGTTCTTGACTATTCTAAGAGTTATGATGTCAAGAAAATGGATCTCCTGAATTGTATAACCCTTGGTTGCTCTTAACAGCCCACTCTTATGATTGGAAGATGATGAATTAGTATTCCAGGCATGATATTTGATTTTCATTTATTCCCAAGCTGGTAATATAATAATTAATTAATAACAAATAGACATTGATTTGTTTCTCCTTCCAGACCAGTTAGATAAAGTTAGAATGCCACGGGATACTATGACACTGAAACTGATGTTGAATAACAAAGGCTAAACTTTGTCCATTAAAGTTTCCAGGTGTTACTGCAAAATGGCAAAATCCTGTTACAGTCCAGCGTACTATTAATAGTAATGATCACCTTCCAACTATCTGTTTTGGAGTGGAGATCCACATTAGTGGATCTGACTGGGTTGCAGCCTGCTTTGATATGAGTAAGTAGAGACGGGTAAGGCCTCATTTCTTGGGAGACAGGATTAGGGAGGTAAGTGGATCAGTGGGTTGGAAATAGAATATCTGTGCTAACTAAGATAGGCAAAAGGATCAGTAAGTAAGACAGAATGTCTGTACTAGCTATGATAAGGGGGTACACCAAAAGAACCATTTACACTGGACATGTAAGATGAGGTAAAGAGTAAGTTGTGCATGGCCAATATATGGCCAAAGGATTGGTACAGGGAGAGGTACAGGGATTGGTTCCTACCTGGTAACCAAGCCAGACCAAAACATGTCATGCAATGTATAGTAATGCTATGTGTAAATGTATATAAAGGAAGAAGTTTTCTGTGTAACTTTGGATTTGTGATGTATTCTGTATCCACGCCCTGTGCTGGAGTCTGATCAACTCAGTGTAGCTTTGCTGTATGCCAAATAAAGATACCTGAGAGACAAAACCTTAAGTCAAACTGAGTTCTTGAGAAGCGGAGTAGAAAGAGTTTTCCAAGGGAATCCCAACAAGGGTTCCCACTTCTTTCTCCTGCTCCATATGATCAGTACTCCATCATACTTTCCCCAGATATGGGACAACAAGTTAAAGTTTGTGGTTTCGTTTCAGCTGCTCTATACATTGCTTCCGGAGTCTTCCATTATTCCCTTGCCTAAATTTGCACACATCCGAATTAGAACTAGTAGTATATAAAGCTCTTTATTTGTTAGTGCAAAAGAACCGGTGTCACAATTGATCATTGTAAAAGTCACTCAACCAGGGGTTATAGTGGACATGGTTTTTTAAAAATTGCAAATAGAAAAACAGAACTAAAGATCACACAACTCAACTAGCTAGGCTCTCCATGGAGTCATGTTGATAACAGCCAAGGTGGGATCCACAAAGCTCCCTCTTAGCTACTAACCCTGTAAGCTCCTAAAGTTGCTCACCAACTAAGTTTTTACAGTGAAACTTCCCGGGGCACCAAAGTTTCTACCTCAGAGCTTGAGACACTGAATTTTAAATTGTCCAATTAAACCATTACCCCTGTACCTGTGATGGAGTGTGCCAAATAGTAGCCTGAAACAACTCTGCTTGGCTGTTAAAGCCTTGAGTTAATTGGTTTATAATAAAAGCAACAATTCAAACTTAACTGTAATAAGCATGATTGTGTCTATACAACTCTGATAAAAGAGGATGTGTTATTGCATTACAGTTCTCAGTGGTAATCTGGGCCAAAATGTCAGCTGGCTTCCTTAAAAGCACCTGCAATATTTGTGCATGCATCCACTTGTGTGTGCAAAACCCTGCATTTGTGCACACAAGTCTAGTGGAAGTTGCCCTACATCCACTTGCATGTGAAAATGCAGAGTTGTGTATACAAAGGACCACTACAAGGTCTCTGCATTAAGTCCTATCTTGAGGGCTTAAGTGGGACATAAGTGTGGCAAAGACCTGTGCTGGCCCTCTGCAGAGGGGTGAATGTCACCCTTACAGAGGACATGCACATCTTTGCAGGCACAACAGTGACACTTGGCTTTGAAAATTTGTCTCTCTACATGTCCGACATACATAATCTTACCCCTTGCCTCAGTGATGATTGATATCAATGCCTCACTGGCTTTTCCTGCACTGGTCTCAGTATATAGTTCTATTTGTATTAATGTATTTCTTCCTACCCTAAGTTTTCCTCTCAGATTTTTTTTTTTCATTACATTCTTTCTAGGATCATGACCTTCTGGAGATTTTTATGTGTGTGTATGAGTTCATCACCCTAAAATCCTCAAACTCTCAAATCTCTGCTAGTCATGAATATGACCTGTGTCTTTTCATAGTGCCTTGGTTTTAGTTAGCATGAATTAATTATAACGCTTTTACCAAAATGGAAAATTTCAATGCAGTTGACTCTGTAATTTCATTTACCTGCTTTTCTTGACCTCTGAAATAGAGATGCCCCAGCTTTCAGACAAATAACACTATTTCAGAAAAGTCTCATTAGTATGAAAATACCGTAGTTTGTTTTTCTTCTAACACTATATTGTCCATATATATGATCTATTGTTACTGTGCTCATGTTGAGTTACTGTAGGCACATATAGTGCATCATCGCTGGACCATTATTTTGCCAGATCAAGGCTGCTACCTTGCCCTCTGAGAGTAGTCTGTAAGCAGATAACACTTTTGAAGTAGACAGAGGGATTTACAATGAACCTCATTTTAATTATCATGCATAACTCTAGGGATCTTTTCAAAAGTTCCTTCATTAAGTAATTTTAATACATTGTCTTATCAGATGAAAGATTTAAAGTCGAATAGGTCCAGAGGCAGAAAAATTTTTATTACTGTGTTTTAAATATTTGTATAAAACCCCAGTTGTACTACTTTATTTTATTAATCAGACCTGGTTTTAATGCATTCCTTTCTTGTTCTCACTTCTTCCCCCTATCCTCCAAATCTCTCCTTGACTGCTTCTCTGGTACCATTTTAAAATTTACCTTAGCTATCTTAGGCCCAGAGCCTCAAAGGTGTTTAGGTACCTAACTTCCATTGACTTCAGTGGATCTTTGAGGCTCTGGGCCTCAAATATAGTTAATGTGAGAATCATGATAGTACTGTAGTCCCTTTAGCCCAAGCAGTTAGCCAGTATTACAGGTGGGAGTGGGCTCAGGGCTGGAGCAGGGGGTTGAGGTGCCGGAGGGGGTGCAGGTTCTGGCTGGGAGTGCAGGCTTTGGGGTAGGGTCAGGGATGAGGGGTTTGGGGTGCAAGAGCGTGTCAGGGCTGGAGTAGGGAGGTGTCATAAATATAAAGGGAAGGGTAAACACCTTTAAAATCCCTCCTGGCCAGAGGAAAAACCCTTTCACCTGTAAAGGGTTAAGAAGCTAGGATAACCTCGCTGACACCTGACCAAAATGACCAATGAGGAGACAAGATACTTTCAAAAGCTGGGGGGAGGGAAAACCAAAGCCTCTCTCTCAGTATGTGTGATGCTTTTGCCGGGGACAGAACAGGAATGGAGTCTTAGAACTTAGTAAGTAATCTAGCTAGATATGCGTTAGATTCTGATTTCTTTAAATGGCTGAGAAGATAAGCTGTGCTGAATGGAATGGATATTCCTGTTTTTGTGTCTTTTTGTAACTTAAGGTTTTGCCTAGAGGGATTCTCTATGTTTTGAATCTAATTATCCTGTAAGGTATTTTCCATCCTGATTTTACAGAAGTGATTCTTTTTACTTTTTCTTCTATTAAAATTCTTCTTTTAAGAAACTGAATGCTTTTACATTGTTCTTAAGATCCAAGGGTTTGGGTCTGTGGTCACCTATGCAAATTGGTGAGGATTTTTATCAAGCCTTCCCCAGGAAAGGGGGTGTAACGTTTGGGAGGATTTTGGGGGGAAAGACGTTTCCAAACGGACTCTTTCCAAATTATATCCCTGTTAGACGTTTGGTGGTGGCAGCGATAAGTCCAAGGGCAAAAGGTAAAATAGTTTGTACCTTGGGGAAGTTTTAACCTAAGCTGGTAAAAGTAAGCTGAGGAGGTTTTCATGCAGGTCCCCACATCTGTACCCTTGAGTTCAGAGTGGGGAAGGAACCTTGACAGGAGGGTTGGTGTGGAAGGGGATGTGGAGTGCAGGCTCTGGGAGGGAGTTTGGGTGCAGGAGGCGGTTCTGCCCTAGAACAGGGGGTTAGGGTGCAGGGGAGGGGCATTCAGGGTGTGGGCTCCAGCCGGGCGGTGCTTACCTCAGGCGGCTCCTGATCAATGGTGCAGCAGGGCTAAGGCAGGCTCCCTGCCTGCTCTTGCTCCGCGCAGCTCCCAGAAGCAGCTGGCATGTCCAGTCCCTAGACGGATGCGCAGCTAGGCGGCTCTGAGCGATGCGCGTTGCCTGTGCCCACAGGCACCGTCCCTGTAGCTTCCATTGGCTGAAGTTCCCTGTCAATGGGAGCTGTGGAGTGGGGACAGCACACGGAGCTTCCCTGATCGCCCCTGCGCCTAGGGGCCACAGGGACATGCTGGCTGCTTCTGGGGAGCTGCGTAGAGCCAGGGCAGGCAGGGAGCCTGCCTTAGCCCTGCTGCGCCACCTACTGGACTTTTAATGGGCATTCCAGTCGATAACTGTACGCCTGGGAATTCTCTCTGAAATAAGTCAAGTAAATGTTTGCTGTGATATTATTTATAAAACATGTAACTGTCACAGGGTGATTGGCCTCTTTATGGGGAGATGGGCCCAACCCTACCTGTGACTGATCAGCTGCCTCCTTCCTGTAACTGTGTACCTAGGGGTCGGGGATAGTCTGAAGAGCACTTGGTCCTCCAAGAAGAGCTCAGCTGAGTGGCAGGCAGGATTCTGTAGTAGGCCCTTGGAACAGGGGAAAAGAAGCCAGCTATTAGGTGACTCCCAGGCAGATGGCCTAAAGACTGAAGACTGAAAGCCATAAAAAGGCTACTGCAGGAGTCCCTGGGTCAGGGTAAGGACGTGGAGGGGCTGAGAGAGGTGACAGCCTCTAGGAGCTATACCCCACCCAAGCTGGGTAGAGGAACTACTTTATTTTGGTATTTTGACTAAGTTTTCTGTTTAACTCATAAATTGTGCCCTGAGGCAGACTTTGGTGTAGCATCAGTCCTTCCTGGGCTAGTGAGTTAGCTTGCGGGATTAGAGTACACAAAGTTCTGTTTCCCTGAACACAGGAGCAACAAACAGAAAGCAGTTTCCTGAAACTGTCTCCTGCAAGCTCTGTGTCCTCACAGCCCTGTCCCTCTCTTTGTCTTAGGGTTCCCCTCACAACTGCTTCTCTAGGCCTTTTTGTGGCTTTCTGCCTTCAACATACAGACTTCAAAATCAACATCCTAGCCACTGTGTTAGTCCTCAGCAAAACACCTCAACCCACGTGGTTTAGATCTCTCTGACCTGCCACCTGCCTTGGCCCTCCCCTGATTTTAGCCATCTCTAGTTCACAAAAAGGCTTAATTGCTCTTTCCATTGTGTCTGAAAAACCGCTTGCTGAATGCATTGATTTTAACTAGGTCTGTGACTGTCTTTGATCGAAGACGCACCTGATGACAGCCGTTGGTACCTTTCAAGCAGTTGAACAATTTTTCTAATTAAATTCACATGAATGAATGGGAATCAACAAGAAACCTCAGTGGAATTGTAAAATCTCAATGAATCTTACTGGGAGGAAGAAGATAGACATAAAAGAAGATGGTAAATTCCTATACAGCAGGTTTCACTTAATAGCAACGCAGATATTAACAACTTCTGGTTAATAGGAACATTTTGTTGGTAACCAATCCCTCCCATTGACCTTCATATTAATGGGGTTTGGGTACCAGCAATGGCATGCCACTTATGAACATTGTTTTGGAAGAAAGGCCTCTGCTGGCAAGTTTGAGAGGCTGCAGCCAGAAAAGGAAGTACAGGGGCTGCCACAGAGCTGCTGAAGCTGCATGGCATCTCTCTCTGCGCTTTCCAGGCGGCATCCTGTTGGGGGTCTGCACTCGGGGAAGGAAGCTCTGGGACGTGCCGAGCCCTGAGCATAGGAAGAGGTACCATGCAGCCCTGCCTGCTGGCAGGTTTGTGGAGGTGCAGGCAGGGAAGGTGTACATTACTGCACTTCCTTCCCTGGCTGTAGCTCCACAAACCTGCCCTGCCGCTTATTGGCAATTGCAACATTTTGCTGGCTACCAAGGGATTGCTAATATACAGTATCTACTGTATTTCTCTGGTCCTCAACTTTCTTCTTTTCTTTTAGTTCATGGTCAGTTCTCATGGATCACAATGAATGCAGCAAAAGCATCAGTATTCCAGCCTCAGAAATCTGGCCTCAATCAGCCTCTCCTATGGAAATACACAGGAGAGGGACTCCCTCACCAAGAATCCTCTCATTGGGTTTTTCTTAGGTTATTCCATTCAGGCAGCCACACTTGTCCCCATCCACAAAAGGGGCCACAGTTCTGCTCCCAAATGTCATGGATAACGAGGGTTTACAGGAGATGAGGGCCCACCTCATGGAGACTCTGTCTCTGCACCAATCTTCAGGGGCTCCGTGGCTCTACCTGGCTCCCTGATAGTGTGGCTTCATTGGAATTGCACTGCTAGAGTTTAATACAACAGGTGTTGCCCCTGGGACACCCCTTTGAGGAGGTTTCCCCAGCCTGGAGGGTGCTGCAGAAGAATGAATGCAATTCCAAATTGACATTTTTCTGCAGGGCTTGGGAGGAGTGAGGAAAAATGTATGTTTCCTCCCAGCAACAACCCTGGTTCCCCAAGGGTGGAGAACAAGACTGCCATGGTGATGATTGACAGCCTCTTGTATGTGGAAAGGAGGCAATCTGCATAGATGGGACTCCCAGTCAGGGTCATACTGGTCAGATGATATGTCCCTGTAGCGGGGCGAGCACCTAGCTCTGGTTAGGAAGGGGTTAAAAGCAGCCAGGGGAGGCTGGTTGGGTAAACAGTCCTAGGTGTGGCCACACCCAATTAGGATCCAGCTGACCCTGATAAAAGGGCAGGCTCAGGGAACGAGAGAAGACTCTTGCTCCAGTTGAAAAGCAGAAAGGACTAGGTTGTCTGGGAAAGCAAGTAGGGTACCTGGGGCAGGGCAGGGCTGGGGAAAGACAGGCAGAGCTGAGGAGCTCTGGCCTCGTGAGTCCCCAGGCTGAGGCCTTGCTCAAGGCCAGGGGAGGTACTAGGGCTGCAGGGAGGCAGCTGGGGCTGGAAAGGCAGCAGGTCTAAACCCCCTTGCCAATGATGAGTGGCCACTTCAGACTGCAGTTTTCCCCTGAGGGAAGGGGCTCGATGAGGACTGGCAGTGTGCCACTGAGGTGAGGTGGGCTTAGGGGATTGGGGTTCCCTGGGGAGGGGAGACCCAGAGTGTGGGGGCACTGCTGTGGGGAAGCACCCTAAGGTAAGAGGCACCGGAGTCTGGGAGGGACACGGCACCTGAAGTGCTATAAGTGGTGAAGATCAGGAGGAAGCAGGCACCAATAGAAAGACATCAGCCAGCAGGAGGCGCTCCGAGGCTGGATCTGCACTAATTCCCGGATGACCAGCAGGAGGCGCTGCGGCAGTGAGTACCCGCTGTGCTACAGTCCTATAGTAATTACCACGCCAGAACAGATATTCATCTAGTCCAGTATCCTGCCTTCTCAGGTGGGAACTAATCCCTGGTGATTCAGAGGAAGGTGGAAGTGCCCCATAATTCATCACACTCTGGTGAGGGAAGTTCCTTTCTAAGCCCAGCTAACAGTGATCATCTTATAATAGTAATAATATAATAGTACTCTTTGTCCATAGGTCTCAAGGTACTTCATGCAGAGGGGCAAGTAGTATCATTTCCCACATTTTATATGTGTGGAAACTGAGAGGCTGAACATGAGGATTGAGTCTTTGTAATTTTTGCCCTTCTAGCATCTGTTGATACCCTCTCATTACTAAAACATCAATCCTGCAAAGATTTATGCATGCAGTTAATGCTATGAATTCTAAGTTGTTCTATTGAAGTCAATGACAATATTCCCAGGCCCATGTGCTCAAAGGTATTTAGGTACCTAACTATGGGCAGTAGGCGCCTAAATACCTTTGAGGATCTGGGCCTCAGTGTATGATTTAGAAAACTTGACCTATGAAGTAAGTTTTAAAAACAAAAACGAAAACAAAAACCTGGGTATGTTTAGTCTTGAGAAAAGAAAACTTGGGGGGTAGGGACCTGAAAACAGTCTTCAAATATGTTAAGGGCTGTTAGAAAGAGGATGGTGATCAAGTGTTCTTCATGCTCAGTGAAGGTAGGAGAACAAGCAGTGCACGTAACCTGCAACAAGGGAGCTCTAGGTTAGACATTAGGGAAAATCTCTAACTATAAGGATGGTTAAGCACTGGAATAGGGTTCCAATAGATGTTGCGGAATCCCTGTTTTAAGAACAGGTTAGACAAGCTAGCATCTCCTAAGGATAGTTTAGGTATACTTGGTCCTGCCTCACCCCGGGACAGTGGATTAGATGACTTTCCCAAGTCCCTTCCAGCCTTTCTATGATTCTATAAAATTAAGCACACAAGTCTTTTCAGGATCAGGCCCTTGAGTTGTAAGCTCTTGCAGGTCAGGGACATCTCTCACTGTGTGTAATGTGCTATGTAAAGGTTTAGTAAATAACAATTATGTAATGTGGTTGGCTAATAGTTCTCTGAGTAATATTAAACTTGGGGGGGGGGGGAAATGTTATAGCACCAACTTGATTGATGTGGGAAGACAGACAAAAACAGACCATGGGTACCATATGAGTTCTGCCTGCTCAATCGTAGGTTTTGCTAGTCCTCTTGATATTACACACAAAGTAAGAAATCTTCAGTTTCCCCTAAACAATGTCTCAGATGTACAGGTCTAGAATCAATAGCTCTTTATTATTAACTGGTTTGGGCCATCACTTTTTTAAAGCCTTTTTTTTTCTCTTTCAGAAACATACTAAATCTATCAATTTCTCATTTATCACCCAGATGCCCTGCACGATAATTCTGGGACACAGTTGGTTGCTTCCTACAGCTCACATCATAAGCAATGGCTCTTTAAACAAATATTTTGTGACCTGGGTGACAACAGGTAGCATTACGCAAAATAGAATTCGCATGGAAAAGGACTGCAGACACAAGATGAACTGTATTTGCAAAGTTATTCATATAGTCACTCAAGCTGCAGAAGGCAGTTCGGGTCTACTCGATGTACAATACAGAAAGCATCCTGATTATGGCACTGATTCAGGAACACATTTAAGCATATGCTAACTTTAAGTATGACTTTAGTGGGACTTAAACATATGCTTAAGTGCTTTTCTTAATAAGGATTCTTTCCTGAATTGGGGTCTGTATTCTGGTACTTCCTAGAGATCCACTGAAGTGAGGCATAGTATTGTTGATATATAAATAGCAATAACTCTGTGTGGTTATTGCCTGAAGAACCAGGTGGAATATAGCATTCCAGGTACCTCAATTTCAGGGTTTGAAATTCTGACTGCCCTAAAAATAATCCTCTTATAAGACCATGGTGACCCTACACTGTTTTACCAGGAAAAGTGACTGGATTTGTCTTTTCTGCCAGCCTAGTTCCATGAACTATATCTGGTACACAATTTAACTTCATGAATAGTGCAGCTCCTTGGTTACCTTTCAGATGGGATTCATTAATGTTATAGCAGGACAGTGCATTCTCTATATCATCCAAGGAACTTTACAATGGATTCTTTATTAAAAATACATGGCATTTCCTGGGTCACTCAAAGTGATCATGTAGTTGTTGGCTAAGGTAGATTTTTAGAGTTTGCATTAGAGAGGCCTAAATCCTGCCCCTGTGGTGGTTATTGAAAACCCAGCTGCCATTGTCATTGGGAAAATCCTCCTGTCATAAATATAAAGGAAAGGATAACACCTTTAAATCCCTCCTGGCCAGAGGAAAAACCCTTTCACCTGTAAAGGGTTAAGAAGATAAGATAACCTTGCTGGCACCTGACCAAAATGACCAATGAGGAGACAAGATACTTGCAAAGCTGGGGGAGGGGGGGACAAAGGGTCCTCTGTCTGTGTGATGCTTTTGCCGGGACCAGAGCAGGAATGCAGGTCAGAACTCCTGTAAAGGGTTAATAAGCAATCTAGTTAGATATGCGTTAGATTCTGTTTTGTTAAAATGGCTGATAAAATAAGTTGTGCTGAATGGGATGTATATTCCTGTGTTTGTGTCTTTTTGTAACTTAAGGTTTTGCCTAGAAGGATTCTCTATGTTTTGAATCTGATTACCCTGTAAGGTATTTATCATCCTGATTTTACAGAGGTGATTATTTTACTTTTTCTTTAATTAAAATTCTTCTTTTAGGAACCTGATTGCTTTTTCATTGCCCTTAAGATCCAAGGGTTTGGGTCTGTGTTCACCTATTCAAATTGGTGGCGATTTTTATCAAGCCTTCTCCAGGAAAGGGGGTGTAGAGCTTGGGGGGGGGGATATTTTGGGGGGGAGACATTTCCAAGTGAGCACTTCCCCTGTTCTTTGTGTAACACTTTGGTGGCAGCTTTTAGCCTAAGCTGGTAAGAATAAGCTTAGGGGGTCTTTCATGCAGGTCCCCACATCTGTACCCTAGAGTTCAGAGTGGGGAAGGAACCTTGACACCTCCGTATACCTCTGTTTTGTCTTTGGGTTTAAAACAACCTAGATCTACTGAATACCATCATGTGAAAGAATATATAAATTGAAGGGAACAAACAGTTGAGGTAATAAGTACCTAAGAATGGCATGGGTCATGCTGACTCCTGACAAGGCAGCAAAATGAAGTGGGTTCACTTTTAAAATAAACCTGTATTGAAAATAAACTAACATAATGTCCTCACCTCAGATTGAGTGAAGGCTGATTTATGCCTGACTTCTACCCTCTGAAAGCAAGATACTGAATGAGTTTTGTGGTGTTGAGCTTTATCAAATTGTACATACCCTGCACTTTGATTTCCAAGAAGAAAACCTTCTTCAGGCTTACATACTATTTGTGTTTGTTTCATATATTTACTTATTTATGGTGTCTTAATGTGTTAACCAATACAATTCTGCAATGTTTACACATGTCTATTATTCAGAAGTAATGAGTCATGTAGATCAGTGGTTTTCAAACTTTTTTTTCTGGTGACCCAGTTGAAGAAAATTGTTGGTGCCCATGACCCAATGGAGCTGGGAAAGAGGGGTTTGGGGTGTGGGAGAGGCTCATTCTGGGGCAGACAGCTGGGGTGCAGGGGTGAGAGCTGCAGGGTGGGGCCAGGAATGAGGGATTTAGGATGTGGGAGGGCTGGGAGTGCGGGCTCTGGGTGGGGTCAGGATGAAGGGTTTGGGGTGGGGACTCAGGGCTGGGGCAGGAGCTTACCTTGGGCAGCTCCCAGCCAGCAGTGCAGCGGAGGTGCTAAGGCAGGCTTCCTGCCTGTCCTGGCACCACAGACCATGCTGTGCTCCGGAAGCAGCCAGCAGCAGGTCCGGTTCCTAGGTAGAGGTACGCAAGCAGCTCCATGTGGCTATCACTCACAGGCACTGGCCCCCTGCAGCTCCCATTGTCCGGGAACCAGCCCATCGGAGTGTGGAGCCAGTGCTTGGGGTGGGGGCAGTGTGTGGAGCCCCGTGGCCCCCCTGCCTAAGAGCCAGAGCTGCTGCTGGCCACTTCTGGGGTGCAGCGTGGTGTCAGAACAGGTAGGGACCAACCTCCCTTAGCTGGGTAGCACTGCCAACGGGAATTTTAATCATCTGGTCAGCAGTGCTGACCAGAGCCGTCGCAATTCAGTGCCTTATGTTCTTCAGCCTATTACTGGGTCATGACCCGCAGTTTGAAAACCACAGATGTAGATGACCCACTGTATTTGTAGCTGTTTGCATCAGTTCACAAATCGGAACTTTTTTTTCCCTTCTCTAATCCTGTAGATAAGCTTTTAGAAATATCATTCACTAACTCTATGAATACAGGGACAGAGTTTATTTATTACGTTGTAATGTGCTCTATTTGGGGCTGCCATTTACTTGTAGGTTGCAGCCACAGCAAAACACAACAGCCTCTATTCAAATGCCTTCCCCAAAAGGATGTAAGTAATGTCACCAAGAGATGTTGAACTGCTGAGCATGCTCAGCTGTCATTGACTGTAATGAAGACACCCAGCATCTCACAGCAAGCACTTAACATCTCATAGTATTGGGCCCTGAATTCTTCATGGTTTTAACTTTGCTATTTAAAGTTTTAAATAATACAGGACCAATCTGCTGGAGGGACCTTCTTTCACCTTGTGTCCCATCACCACAGCTGAGTTCAGTGGGAGAGGGTCTGTGAACAGAACTGAAATAGACTTTAGAAATGGGAGGTAAGGCAAACCATTCTAGAATATTCTTCCCCTTCAAATAAGCCCAAAGTCATGTGGCCAAACCTTGGTGCTTTTTTGTTTCCTTTCTACATTTTGTGTAAGAAGTTTCATTATTTGAGTGTCCCTGTGGTTTTGTTTCTCCCTTTTTGGTAGATCTGTAGGTTACTTGGGCTTGTGACTCATTTTGTCAATGACCGCCTGATGGTACTCCCAGTGGCATTTGAAAATTAGGCACCGTTATTATTATCCTTTGCACAAGCTTCACATTTTTATGCCTCGTGAAGATATAGAGCCCTCATCACATAAGTGGAAGAATCCCTGAAAAGCAGCCCAAAACACTGATTTCAAGTAATTTTAAAGCACATAGCTGAAAAAGATACTTCACTGATGAAGTAGGCTGTAGCCCACGAAATCTTATGCTCAGATAAATTTGTTAGTCTCTAAGGTGCCACAAGTACTCCTGTTCTTTTCACTGATCTAAGTTTTTCTTAAATCCGAGATAGGTGGCATCTAAGAAATAGCACTTATTTACAGTATCTTTGTTTTTCCATGAGAGTAAACTAATTATAGAAAATCTCAGGATTTTCTCATACATAAAACAGAAATACTATTCCATAATGCCATGGACCCTGCATACAAATGTGCTGATTTTTCTGGTTTTTAGGTGAAACCCTCATTGTACAGATAAGGGGTATTTGGGAAAACAGCAAAATCTTTCAAAATGGTAGAGCTTATCAAATGTGCTCATTAGAGAGCAAAAATTGAAGCAAATGATACATTGGAAAGAAACATTATTTAGGGCCCCATCCTATAACCCCTTATATGAGTAGCCCAGTCCTTAGTAAGTCAGAGTTGAATCCACCCATGTTCAAAAGCCCAGCACAAGGTGTAAGTGAGACTTAAGTGGTGTTGATGATTTGTGCTGACCTTCTGCAAGGGCGGATATTGTTCAAAATTAGTCTTTCTGGGGCAGAAACTCAGTTGGTGTTAATTATCGTAGCTCCATTAGGACTTACACCATCTGAGGACTGGCCCCTGCTAACATCAATAGGATTAATCTCACTCACTTGAGTACAGCTGGTTAGAAAATGGACAATATTACAAGGGAATTTTTATTGCTCCTTTATGGGAAAAACTTCAATTGGATGAACATTTTCTGACTATCTCCACATGAGAGGAACGGTTTTGCAAGTTGGTGCCCAATGGTTTGGTCCTGAGAAGTGTGGAGCACTTGTAGCTCCCAGGGAAATGAATGCTCAGATACCATGATTATGGCTGTGAGTTAAGAGCCTAGTTAGAGAACAGCTCTCAGGAGCAGACAGTCATTTTATTTGGGGAAATGGCTACGATGCAGGCACCATAACTACTTGTCATTAAAAGTGTTAGAAGGAGTTTTAGCATTCCAGTATTACAATGTTCTGTGGTTCTTGCTCTAATGGCTCTGCATGGAGCAGATGGAGTCTGTTGTTCTTGTAGGCCAGGGCCCTAGGAAATGAAGCAGCACCTGGGGATATTGGGTGGGAGCCATTAAAGAACTTAGCAGTTACAATACTGAGCGTCATAGCACTTAACTTTTAGGCACCTAGACAATCACAGGTACAACACTGTGATCCACAAAGCCTGGTTAGGCTCCATATACAGTGAATGGGGAAAGATGGGTGCCTTAGAATAGGATCCACAAAAACTAGCATGCTAGCCATGGAGCCACTAAGCTAGCCAATGAGAGATGCTGATGACAGAGGTGTGTTCTAAGCCCCCTCTCATGGAGATAGGTGCGTAAGTCCAGGCTGCAGGGAGGCATCTATGCCTGTGTGTGATCCACGAATGGGAACCTGCTACCTGGAGAATTGGCAAAGCTGCTTCTTCCAGGAATGACTTAGGTGCCTGCCTTGCTCTACACAAAATGACTGGAGGAGTAAGAGGAGGTGGTGCCACCGTCCACATTATTAGACCCATGGTTAGACCTCTTGCCTGGGATGATTCAATTCCATGCCATTGTTTGAAGTGAAAGGATTAATCCTCTATTAAAAATGAATATAAATTAATGAATAAAGAGAAGGTCATTTGGCTTCTCTTAGCACAGGAAGAAGCTGTATTATTTGCTGACTTCTGCACACATAGCTATGAATATTTGGGAGGCTAACAGAAATAGATTGTACTAGATGGCTCCTTAATTGACCCTGTGAAATTTTGGTTAATATTTATAAGTTTTGAAGGACCAATCCAGCAGTCCCATATTCACATGAAAAATCCTTAATACCATGTAGTCCTGTTGATGTGAAGTATTTACATGAGCAAAGTTTACTCAACGGAGTAAGGGTTTGCAGGATTGGGCCCTCGAATATTTATAAACAGCAATCAAAATTATTTTATGAGGTAAGTTAAAGAACCATCTGGTACCGTCTATTATTTTATCCTCTCTAATTTTCATAGTTGTTTGCAGAAGTCAGCATGTATTACAGCTTCTTCCTGTGCTGAGAGAAGCCAAATGACCTTCTCCTTATCCATTAAACTTCTATTCTTTTTAATAGAGGATTAATCCTTTCACCTCTAACAATGGCATAAAATTAACATACTAGCTGATGGGCTAATGAACTAAATCTCCCAAGAGGCTCAACTTGAGGATCATGTTCTTAAAATTAAGTATTTTCTTCTGCCTAAAGGAACAGCACATTCCATCTACTCCATACAGAGCCAAAGGAGGGATCATGACCTGGGCCATATTTAACTACTAAAAATCCATATGATATTTTTAGCAGCAGCTAGCTCTGGTGCTTACTCTGTAGTAATTTCCCCAAATTACTTTTTTTTTTTTTTTTCCCCCTCTAGAGGTGCTGAATGCTCATCAACTTCAACTCAAGTTACAATGCTCAGCTCCTCTCAGGAGGAAGTCCTGGAGTGCAACCCTGAGAAACCTTACACTCATGTAGAGCTAGTCAGAACATTTTCACTGAATTGAAATTTCAACAGAAGCAGAACTAATTAATTTATTTTCGACCATTTTCACTCATGTGAAAAGTCCGTACTCATGCAAATAAAACCCATTCAAGTGACTGGATTAATTGTATGAGTGAGTGCTAATCTCGTGAGTCAAATTTTGCAGGATCAGGTGTCATCACTTCATTTTTTTTTTTTTCAAAACCATAAAAGTCAATTAGATTGCAGTGGACTGGCAGGATTTCAGTTTTAAAGGGACACTGCCACATTGGTAAGTTATGTTTTTACTATTCAAAGGAGCATTATTTCTTTTCAGCCAGCAAAGAGCAGGTATTTGTTTCTTTACAATGAAGGGCTTCTGCTTAAAATGTTCAACAGTAAGTAGGCTTAGAAGGATTAGATTTTTATTGGGGGCCTTGTGAAGCTAAATTCCTCAGGCTTTGGCTTCAGCCTTGGGTGGCAGGGCTTGGAACTCCAGGCTTCAGCCCCATGAGGTAGGGTTTTAGCTTTCTGCCCTGGGCCACAGCAATTCTAATGCTGGCCCTGCTTGGTGGACCACCTGAAACCTACTCAGGCCCTCCCAGGGGACCCCAGACCCTTGGTTGAGAACCACTGGTCTATGATATGAATACCAGGGATGTGAGTATGAACAGGCATTCCAACTGAATACATACATAATAGGTGTTTTGCACATTTGTCCTGGTGCCCATATCCTGGAGACTGAAAGCGTAACCACAAGTTGGATTTTGGTGCAATGTCCCAGTATGCAAGCTCTTGGTTGGTTTGTTCTCAATTTTGATTGATATTTCTATACTTTCAAGATTTGTCTTAAAACTAATCCAAAATCAGTGAGCCTCAGTCTAAATGACTGAAAGTTGGCACATCTGACAATCATTTAACATTTAGTCACCTAAACTTTTTTGGTGTGCAATCAAATGATCACTTTTGGGCACTACCTGCCTAGAACAAAGCTTGAAGAGGTGACTAGAAGGTTGAAAGGATCTATAGCCCTCTGTGAATAGGCCAGGAAATCCATTCCCCAAAGCATTTTAGTTTTAATGATAACAAAGCACATCAGGTAGACAAAATCTAACAGTTCTAAATGAGAATGCATATTCCAGTATTTTTATACTGGGCAAGTTCTTAAGGATAAATGAAGGCACAGAGTGTGAAGAAGATGTAAGAATGTATTGCTTATAGCTCATGCAAGCTGAAAAGTTACATCAATGCCTCTTATTTATCATTTACTTTTAGTGTACATAAAAGCTGACCCATGGGGAATTTGAACTTCATTAGGCTTACTTTACTCTTATGAAGAGTCCTATGTCCCATAGTTTTTTGACAGAAGGAATTTACAGTCTAAAGCCTTGATCCTGCAAAGCCTTTCTCAGATAACTCAGAGGGACTACTCGCATGAGAAAAGCTAACTCATATAAAGATTTTGGCAGTAGTGAGCTCTAAATTGTACAATAACCAGATGAAGGAAGAGAGAAGATCCAGTTTGTATGGTCTAACACCTGGGATATCTTGTCCTCTGGTCAGCAGGAACATGGGAATTGGCATAGCAATGGTGTATCTACTCCACCATCCTGCCTCCTAACAGTGGCTTACATACATTTAATGCAATTATATAATTAGACTAGAGGCAAGCAAATGTAGGTATCCAAACCAATAAACTTTTCCATTTACTTTAACATTCTGTGAAGAACACACTTAAAAACACAAACAAGGCAAGCAAATGTAGGTATCCAAACTAATAAACTTTTCCATTTACTTTATTTAACATTCTGTGAAGAGCACACTTAAAAACACAAACAAAACAAGCATCTTCCTCAGTCTTTTCTAGGCAGATGCAATAAACCAGCCCCAGACAACAAAATTCCCAACCAGGCTGTGACAAACATGGCAAATATGAGATTTATATTGCACAGTCCAGAGTAATAATTTGCAGAAATCAGGGAGAAATAAAGTGCTTACGGGGGACAGCGAACAAGAGGAAAAAATGCCCAGTGTTTTGGTAAGGTATGCCGTGTGATGGGCCATGGTGCACTTCAAAGCATCTTCAGGAGCCAGGACTGAAGATCATCGCAGGCGGGAATGGGGGATGAATTACACGGCTCGGATTCACTTGCACCGCTTTTACACGAGTGCCGTTCGTGGAGTTACTCCGCATTTGCACGGCTGTGAGAGGTTAGCGGGGAAACCCTTCCCTTCCCCTCCCCTCGGGGGGGACACGGAGGAGGTGATTCCCGGCGCTCCTGAGCCGGGGCGGGCTGCGGCGGAGGCTGACACGGTCCTGGGGACCCGCAGGGGAGGGGGAGCCGCAGGGGGCGCTCCTGGCACCCCGATCACCTCCGGAGCCTGGCACAGCAAACCCTCCCCCCTCCAAGCCAGCCGGGCGCTGGCATGTGGCAGGCGGGGACAGGCAGCGCGTGCCGCCCGCAGCCCGCCCGCAGCCTGTGAGGAAGGCTCCTCTCCATCGCCGCTGCCGCCTCCCTGCCCGCCGGCTCCGGGCTCTGCAGCAGCGCTCGCTCCCTCGCAGGCGGCGGCGGCGGCTCCCCGCCCTCCAAGATGCCCGAGCGGCGGCTGCCCGCACCGCCACGCTCCTCGGCCGGCTGAGGGAGCCGCGGGGGCAGCCCGCGCTGCGGCCCTTGCAGCCCGGTTCCCCGCCGCTCCTATGGAGCCGCGGCTGGGCAGGCACCGGACGCGTCAGGCGAGGTGAGGCGCCGCCGCCGCCTGTTGCACTGGCCGGCTGCCCGCCGGGGCCCGAGAGTCCTTCGCCCTGCCCCGGGCACGCAGCTCGCGCGGGGGGCCGCTCCCGGCCGGCGCATTGCAACTCCGGGAACTTTTACGGACAGGCTCGGCTCGCTGCGCCTGCTGGCCCCGGGGTGTCGCTTCCCCTCTCGCTGCTGCTTTTGGTTTATTTCTTAATTGGATGTGGCCGGGCCCTGCCCCAACTCCGGGGGAGGCGGAGGCGAACCCGGGGCTGGCTCCATCAGTCCTCACCAGAAGCAGCCAGGCGAGCCCGGGGAGGCTGCACCCTCTGTGCCTGGGCTGCTCCCGAGTGAGCTGGGGAGGATGCTGGGGGCTGCGTCGGGGGCCACAGCAGGGCTCTGTGACTGTCTAGCTCTGTGACTGTCTAAGTGGGGAGGAGGCTGTGGGGGCGCGGAGAGCAACTCCGGGAGTTGGGCTGGAGCGGAGAGGAGCGAAGCCCGGGGCTGTGGGAGTGGGTGGGCGGCAGCCCCCTCCCCCCAGCTCTAGCAGCGGCTGGGGGAGGGGCAGGAGAGCGTGTCCTGGGGGTGTTCAGGGCACATCTTCCCCCCACCACCACCTGGACTGAAAGGCTCTGGGGCGCGGAGCAGGTGGAGTCAGACACCCGCTGGCCGACTAGTGCAGCCTGCCGCTCTGCCTGGCACCGAACTAGCCAGCCGCGCTTCTCCAGCGGGAACCCCGGCCCTCCCTGCCGCAGCCGGGCCGGAGCCCTCTTCAGCGGAGCCTGCTGCCTCCCGGAGCTAGCTGGGGCTGCGGCTGGAAACTCGCCGGAAGGGCCCGAAGGCGGTAGGTGGGCTGGAAGGGTGGGGTGTTGCTGAATAAAGGAGCGGAGGCTGCAGGAACTAGGGCTACCCCCCACCACCGGCGTTGGAGCTAGAGCAAAGGGAGCATTTTCAAGGCGTGTCTTCTTTCATTTTTTGCAAGCTGGTGGCACGCACGGGTTGCAGAGTGTCAAGCTGATCAGCATTCAAGTGGCGATGAGTGAGCAAAGTGAAGTGAGAGAGGCGCGTGCAACTGGCAGTGGAAGCTGAGGATGGTGCATGGGGAGAGAGAGAGAGAGAGATGGGAAGAAGCTGTTTGTGTTGCCTTGGGATTTTTCCACTTTGAAACCTACCAGGACCAGTTGCTACGAAGCATGAAGCAGGTGGTGATGGCTATGATGATGAGGAAAGGCTGTTTCTAAATGACTGGGCTGCCGCTCCCTCAGAATACAAGCAACAAATGGCAGCGGGCTGTGCCCGGGCTGCAGCAGCAGCAACTGCAACTCCCAGGTGAGCTGCAAAGGCTCCAGGCTGCAAGCTGCAGCTTTCCATGCATGCGTCTCGCATTCTGCTCCTGATTCACCCCCAGCCCCTACGGCACTTGAGCTGGGAGCCCTTTTCCTAACCTATGGGGTTAGTCTGGGTCTGCTAGCGAGTGACCAAGGGATTTGTGGGTGCTTCTTCTTTTGCTTTTTGCATTTTGCACTATACCCCCTTGTACAGGAAAGCCAAGGGAAGAGACGGGAGTTTTTGCTGATGTGTACCCTGGTCTCTATGATGCAGTAAAATAATAGGGCAGTGCACTACCCTGAGCAGGACACTGTCATGACCTTAAAGCTTAATGTTTAGATAGAAATTTCATGGCTACTCGTAGCAAGCAAGTAAAAAGAGCGTCAGTATGTGGAAAATTTTGTGTGTATGTTTAAAATTTGATAACACCATTCTGTATGTTATTGCTTTGATGACAGTGTACATATCCAAAAACTGCTTCTTTAAAATTTGGAACTCAATACTATGCCAAATGCAATAGTATTTTTTCTTTCCTTTTTTTGGCATCTTTCCATAAAAAATAAAACATTTCTAGAATTATTATCTCTTAACTTGGAGTGCGAACTGCATGGATATTTTTATCAGTCAGTATTGCCAAATGGCCCCTTTTACTAGACAGAAGATATGGCGTGATTACAAAATAAAGAATAGCGCGCACAAAATACATCAATTTACCAAATATTTACAGGTTTCAGAGTAACAGCCGTGTTAGTCTGTATTCGCAAAAAGAAAAGGAGTACTTGTGGCACCTTAGAGACTATTGGTTAGTCTCTAAAGTGCCACAAGTACTCCTTTTCTTTTTCCAAATATTTACACAACTGAATTGAAAATGGTCAAATAGTATATGAGGCCGGTATGAAGGAATTAAGCATACAGCAATTTGTACATCTGTAAAAATGACAAATAGGTTATTGCTTTTAAAAAGATGTTGTTTTTTTAAAGTAATAGCCTTGGAAAAGTACTCCAGAAGAGAAAACAATACCTTTGAGTATAAAACTTTGGATGGGACAAATCTCATCCTAATACCGAAAAATGATTGGCTGCAATAATTTCTTGGAGTTAAATCATTTAATGATTTATACATTCAGATTGCAAAATGCCTGTTATGCCTTGTTGGGAGTGGTTCCTGAAGCCTTGGATATAGAGTACAAGAGTGTTCACATTATTTAAAATATCAAAATGTAAACTATGTCACCAAAGAAACTCATTTTGCATGTTTCTTTATAGTTTGATTTGGAGACAGAGGCTAGAATAATGAACTATGGTATAAACTAACTCACGGAAACTTTCACCATGCTCAAAGTAACTCAGTTTCTTAATTTTCTTTTGTAGGATCTAATTTAGTCGTAATCTTATTCAAAGTATCAGTAATATTGAAGGAATATTGGACCAACTCTGTAACCCTTATTCACACAGGTAGTCCTGCGTTTCAGTGGGATTACTCACATGAGTAAGGGTTACTCACTTGACTAAGGATTGGGCCTGTTGTCAACTAGTTGGGATGTGGTGTTAAATAGGGACCTGATTATGTTGAAACTATTGAGAAATCTCTCATTTGACTTAAGTAGAAGCAAGTAGACTGATGCTGAGTCCTTACCTTCTCTTATTTGTCCATATATTGCTGACGGAGAATTGAGACCCAGTCCTGCTCCCAGTGAAGTCAGTTGCAAAAATTTCATTGACTTTGATGTGAGCAGGATGTGATCCTTAGGGTGCTAATTTCCATTGATTTTTTAGTGGCATGGAGGCTGTTTAGCACCTTGCAGGAGGTGTTCAGAGCCTTATAAGATTGAGCCTTTGGTGAGCTTTTGTTTACTAGCAGAAATATCCTGTCTGTAGCTTTCTTGACAGTGAGAAATATTTACTCTTAAGCCACATGATTTGCCTCAAATGGGAGACTAACGGAAAAACAAGACATTTCATTAGCAAGAAATAAGAATGTATTCATAGGGAGGGCCCTGTCCGAAACCACAGAAGTCAATGGGAGGTTTGCCACTGATATTAAAGGGAGAAAGATCAAGGCTTGTATATACTTACTTTGGTTTAGTTATACATATATTATCTTGGTCATTTAATTTAGAAACCAAAAAGGAAACACAGCACTAGACTTTGAGCTATTCCAACTGTACTGTTCTGTGCTCCCATTGAAGTTATAGTAGATCGCCAGTGACTTCAGGGGCAATCAGGAGCAAGCTCAAATAGCTTTTCAATTCAAGAAACAACCTCAAAACTGTAGAATTGAAATTTAGAAATTAAAGATGACTGTGGTCAGCATCTACAGTGATGTTTGAACCAAGAGAAATGTAATATAAAATGGTCCTACTGGATTTAAGTAATCAAGGCACCAAATTATGTAGTAGGTCCCATTGACTTAAGTGGGATCACTTCTGTAAACAAAGCATGCAGGATTTATCTCACTATCAGTAAATTCGGAAAGATTCTAAACCTTCTAATTGAGAATGAAGGGAAGATGCAAAATGTTTGAAAACATTAGTTATCACTAACTGCCTCATGTAGTGAGAGGAACAACAGTTAGTGGTATTATTTTTAGAATCGGTTAAAGGTATATACATGATTTTAAATACGATAATGTATCTGTTTATTATGGGCTGAAATGTAGCCCACTGAAGTCAGCTTCATTGACTTCAATGGACTTTAGATCAGTTCCCATTTGAGAAAGAAACTTCATTTGTGTTCCACTGTTGATACACATGTATACTTTATACGTTTTGTTTTTCCCAGTATAATCAGTTAGTAAATGTAAAGCAAATGTCTTGCAGTGCAATTCATATTTGTCTGTAGCTATAAAACTCATAAAACAAAATGTCAAAAGGAAGAAAGGAATCTGATTTTTAAAATGATAGTATGATTCTCAAACACCATGATTAAATATTTTGCTTTGAACCAAGAATGAATTAATAGAGTTCAGGGAGTTTGTAGTCACTTACTCTGGCCTCCTTGAACAGTTTTACCAAACAAGCTCTGATATTTTAAAAAAATTACTTGGGGAACATACAGCTTTGGTAGGACATTTGTGCTCTTGTGTGAACCAAAAGTCAGCATGTCCACAGATACTACGTGCAAGAAATTAAAGAAACCCACTAACTAATTTAATAAACGTTTTTTAAAAATGATGGCTAACTTGTAAACACATACATGAATGTTTGTGTGGTAGTATTTAAACATAATACTATACATCATAGGTAGAACACTAATGAATTTAGAGGTCTTTTTTCTGGTGATTCTGAGTCTCTATTTTGTTGGCTTTAGTCCAGTGTATTTGATAAAGTAAATTATTTCTTCTTCTTTCTTCATTTTTGTGGGCACTTTGTGAAGGTTGTTCTGGATGTGCAGCACATACATGAACTCATCCAAAACAAAACATACGGCCAATCAGATGCAATATCAGTTTTCCCGCAATACTTTTTCGGCTCTTCATTACACAAGTAGTAATTGTCAAACCCAGCACAGGGGAGGCTCTCCTTTATTTAACAATGATTAAGGTGCATACTGTTGATTCATGAGGATTTGTGAATGTAATAGTTGTCTGTAAGTATAGTTGGTGATTTGCATTGTAGACTTCTGTACTGTATCCATTGACTTGGACCACAAGCATATTTTATGTGGGGACTTAGGTTGAACTTGAAATGCACAGCATTTGCTGCTAGTTCACATACAAAATTCCAGGCTCTATCAGCTTTTTTCTTTTCTATTCTTGTCTCCCTGATATTTAAATGGTCTTTTGCATATTTACGTCAAGTAGAGATTATAGCTTGGTTTATTTTCACACTGATTTCAAAAGTGGACATGAGAAAACTCTTTCACCGTAAGGGTGGGCACAACTCCAAAGTTCTGTATTCTGTTGCCAAGGCAAAGGCCATAGCCAAAGTAAAATGGCTGTTCTGTCTCTGGATGGGGAAGGGACGCGGCAATAGAAGATAAAGGAAAGGGGACGTGAGAGACATCACAGGGGTTGTCTAGTTTGGGAAAAGAGATTATGACCCTATTACACTATATCTAATCCTTAGAGAAGAACGATGATCTAGTGGTTAGGGTACAAGCCAGGAGTTCTGGCTGCAGTTTCCTGCCCCACCACTGACTTCTTTTGTGACTTTGGGCAAGTTAGTTCATCTTTAAAAAGAACAGGAGTAGTTGTAAAAAGAAAAGGAGGATTTGTGGCACTTTAGAGACTAACAAATTTATTAGAGCATAAGCTTTCGTGGGCTACATCCCACTTCATCAGATGCATAGAATGGAACATATTGTAAGATATATACATACAGATAAGTTGGAAGTTAGCATACAAACTGTGAGATGCTATTTAGTTAAGATGAGCTATTAGCAGCAGGAGGAAAAAAAAACTTTTGTAGTGATAATCAAGGTGGCCCATTTAGACAGTTGACAAGCAGGTGTGAGGATACTTAAGGAAATAGATTCAATATGTGTAATGACCCAGCCACTCCCAGTCCCTGTTCAAACCCAAGTTAATGGTATCTAGTTTGCATATTAGTTCAAGCTCAGCAGTTTCTCGTTGGAGTCTGTTTTTGAAGCTTTTCTGTTGCAAAATTGCCACCCTCAAATCTTTTACTGAGTGGCCAGAGAGGTTGAAGTGTTCTCCTACCGGGTTTTGAATGTTATGATTCCTGATGTCAGATTTGTGTCCATTTATTCTTTTGTGTAGCGACTGTCCGGTTTGTCCAATGTACATTGGTAGATGTACAGGTGAATGAGCTCCTGATGGCATGGCTAATGTGATTAGGTCCTATGATGGTGTCACTTGAATAAATATGTGGACAGAAAGAAAAGGAGTACTTGTGGCACCTTAGAGACTAACCAATTTATTTGAGCATAAGCTTTCGTGAGCTACAGCTCACTTCATCGGATGCATACTGTGGAAAGTGTAGAAGATCTTATTATATACACATAAAGCATGAAAAAATACCTCCTCCCACCCCACTCTCCTGCTGGTAATAGCTTATCTAAAGAGATCACTCTCCTTACAATGTGTATGATAATCAAGTTGGGCCATTTCCAGCACAAATCCAGGTTTTCTCACCCCCCCCCCCTACAAACTCACTCTCCTGCTGGTAATAGTTTATCCAAAGTGACCACTCTCCTTACATTGTGTATGATAATCAAGGTGGACCATTTCCAGCACAAATCCAGGGTTTAACAAGAACGTCTCGGGGGGGGGGGTAGGAAAAAACAAGGGGAAATAGGCTACCTTGCATAATGACTAAGCCACTCCCAGTCTCTATTCAAGCCTAAGTTAATTTGTATCCAATTTGCAAATGAATTCCAATTCAGCAGTTTCTCGCTAGAGTCTGGATTTGAAGTTTTTTTGTTGTAAAATAGCGACTTTCATGTCTGTAATTGCGTGACCAGAGAGATTGGTCTCCGACTGGTTTATGAATGTTATAATTCTTGACATCTGATTTGTGTCCATTTACTCTTTTACATAGAGACTGTCCAGTTTGACCAATGTACATGGCAGAGGGGCATTGCTGGCACATGATGGCATATATCACATTGGTGGATGTGCAGGTGAATGGGCCTCTGATGTGTGGCTGATGTTATTAGGCCCTGTGATGGTGTCCCCTGAATAGATATGTGGGCACAGTTGGCAACGGGCTTTGTTGCAAGGATAGGTTCCTGGGTTAGTGGTTCTGTTGTGTGGTATGTGGTTGCTGGTGAGTATTCGCTTCAGGTTGGGGGGCTGTCTGTAGGCAAGGACTGGCCTGTCTCCCAAGATTTGTGAGAGTGTTGGGTCATCCTTCAGGATAGGTTGTAGATCCTTAATAATGCGTTGGAGGGGTTTTAGTTGGGGGCTGAAGGTGACGGCTAGTGGCGTTCTGTTATTTTCTTTGTTAGGCCTGTCCTGTAGTAGGTGACTTCTGGGAACTCTTCTGGCTCTATCAATCTGTTTCTTCACTTCCGCAGGTGGGTATCGTAGTTGTAAGAATGCTTGATAGAGATCTTGTAGGTGTCTGTCTCTGTCTGAGGGGTTGGAGCAAATGCGGTTGTATCGCAGAGTAGACAGTGGATCGTGTGGTGTGGTCAGGGTGAAAGCTGGAGGCATGTAGGTAGGAATAGCGGTCAGTAGGTTTCCGGTATAGGGTGGTGTTTATGTGACCATCGTTTATTAGCACAGTAGTGTCCAGGAAATGGACCGCTTGTGTGGATTAGTCTAGGCTGAGGTTAATGGTGAGATGCAAATTGTTGAAATCATGGTGGAATTCCTCAAGGGCTTCTTTTCCATGGGTCCAGATGATGAAGATGTCATCAATGTAGCGCAAGTAGAGTAGAGGTGTTAGGGGACGAGAGCTGAGGAAGCGTCGTTCTAAGTCAGCCATAAAAATGTTGGCATACTGTGGGGCCATGCGGGTACCCATAGCAGTGCCGCTGACTTAATCTGGAGAATGTTACCTTATTTACTCATATTGCAGTACTTCCATAGTTCATCTTTGTATGCCTCAGATCACTGTCTGTAAAATGGGGATAATAGTACTTCCTACCACACAGTGGTGTTGTGAGGCTAAAATACATTCAAGATTGCAATGTGCTGAGGTGCTACTGTAATGGGGGGGCCATATAAGTTCCAGAGATATAGATATAGCATGTCCTTTCCTTAGTATAGGTTTGTGTTAACTGAGGTAAAAAATGTTATCTGGCCGAGGTCCACTCTAGGCTCCTACTTAAGGTTCACTTCAATTACATAACACATGTGGCCAGAGCAAGTTGTATGTTAAACATGAGTTTTTAAAAAATGTGTTAAAATTAAACAAACAAACAAAATACACCATTTATTTTAGTCTAGACAAGGCCCTAGGAAAAATGTAGAGTACACCTCAGCCAGCTAAATTGAAGTGAAAGATGTAGATACAAGGGATAAGGTTGTGGCTGGGTCAGGGAGAAGTGGAGCAAGAAGGAGACAGCAGGAAATAGGCAGAAAGGTGATAGAGACAACAGAGGAAAGTGAGAGACAACATGAAAATGGGATGCTATTGTGGCCTGAAAATAGCTAAGAAAACAAAGTATTAACTAAGGAAGGATAAACAAAGAAACAGAATGAAAGAGCCCCAACAGCAAGAGACCAGAGATAAAAAAGTTGAAAAAGAAAAAAGTAGTAGAAAGAAACTGCATGGAAAAAGATGGATGGAAGGAGGAAAAAGAAAAGTAAGAAAAGATGCATAGAGGTTTTAATCTGGAGAATGTTATCTTATTTACTCATATTGCAGTACTTCCACAGTAACAGATGGCCCACATTTCAGTCATGTTGTGGAAGGCTGACAGAATGTTCTGCTGTCGGGGGTCGAGTCACATTTCTGCTTATAGTTACTGTTGGTCACATAACTCAGTTAGTGGGATATGTATTTTTAAAAGTGACATGCCCTAGTAGCAGAACGTCTTAAAGATAGTTTTAACAATATCCACAAAAATATATCTTCATCAGCACTTACTGTGAATATACGCAAAAAGAAAAGGAGAACTTGTGGCACCTTAGAGACTAACAAATTTATTTGAGCATAATTTGTAGCTCACGAAAGCTTATGCTCAAATAAATTGGTTAGTCTCTAAGGTGCCACAAGTCCTCCTTTTCTTTTTGCGGATACAGACTAACATGGCTGCTACTCTGAAACCAATGAATATACGGTAAAACAGTTTACAATACTGTTACGTCAAGGTTGCAGTGAAGTTGCATTCAAGTATTTCCATTGTCTTCAGTGGAAATACTTTAATCAAAAAGGATTTGGTCCAATTTGGGTAAATTTGTGAAAGTGACTGAAAGTGGTTTTGTGTGTAAAGATAGTGGGAGTTGAGAGCACTCAGTGCTTCACAGCTGTGCTTGTGGGATTGAGCCATTAATGTGTTTTTATTGGGGCTAATGGGACACATGAAAGAGTCTTAATTTTTTAAACTGGAGAGTACATATATGCAGATTGCTTGGGCATATTGCAGCCTTTCCCCCTCAAAATCACTTTAATTAAGTTTTATGCATAAACTGAAAAGAATTACTTAAAGGCCAAGTATGGCATTTAGCAAAGAGTATAGATATTTGACATTCAAATTAATGTATATGGTTGAGCTTGATAGGGGACATTATGTTAAAAAGAAACAGAATCCTCATTGCTTTTATGAATTATCCTATACTTGGATTCTTTAGGAAGGGTACAGACTAGTTATTGTATATTGGAAAGAGAACTCTAACATAAGATTTTTTTTAATCATTTAGGTTACTTTGAAATTAAAAATCATATATTATGTAAGTATATATTACATTAGATTAATAAAAGATAAAATTGAAATGCAGTTTACAGGTCAGTTTTTTTGTTTTCCTTTTTATTTCTCTGTTGGGACAATGAAAATCAGCACAGTCAGTTTCACTTTTGTTTATAATCAGTTTCAAATTCTTAATGCTGTAATATTTGGGTATCAAATACTCCAGAGAAGTACATTTAAAACATAATTTTAATGGGATTTTTAAAAAAAAATTGTGGAAACTTTTCTGTTGGCCTGTTGATTTTAATGGGATTACTCACAGTAGTAAAATTAAGCATGTGCATAAATGTCTGCAGAATTGGAGCCCTAGAGTCTGCTCTACACCTTACTTCCTGTCACTTAGTCACTTAACTCTTCTGCACCTCCATTTCCCCATTTAAAATGGGAATATTGGTAACACCTTTCTTTTAAAAGCATTTCAAGATGTATAGCTGAAGATTGCTGTTGATATTATTCTTACTATTCATTAATAAACACCTCTTTTGTGAAAGGAGCTATATATTCTTTCTGAAGTGGAATGCATGCTAGATATTAATTTAAAATGCAAAAATGATAGTCATGTGAAAGAGCTAAGACAGCTTTCAGCAGCATACTGATTTCAGTTTGTCTGTTTTTGTTCTTTCCTGTTTGGAGCCTTTGGTTGCTGGTTTGTTACGATAATACTAATTTGTGGGATGACAGGGAGACTTCTCAGTCAGACAGTGGTTCAGCATTTCATTTCCATGTACCCATTTTCTGGGATACTCCACAGTTTCCCTGTCTTTGCCATCACAGTATCAAGAGGTAACACACATTTGATGTAATCAATGATGCTGGGTTTACTTGATTTAAAAAACAAAAACAAAGCCTCAGTCAATATTAGTAAACTTGGGTTGACTACTGTGATAGAAAGCTCTCTTTACCATGCACGATATGTGGTTTCTGGGAGAAGAAATTTGATGGCTACGATCAGGTGGGCTTTAGTAGCAGTATTGTTGCTATATCAAGTTTGCTATTCTCAGATATAAACCTTATTATTACACTGTACTGTGGTTCTCTTTACGAGTCCAAACATACAAATACCCTTTGACAAAGAGCTTGCTACTGCAAGTAGTTCCGTTAAAGTCTGAGAGATTGGCCCCTATATTTCCATTTTATTATTCTTTAGATTGGTATCTTTTTACTATGGCAAACACTTTAGTAAATGTGTCTAAACTGGCTTTGAAAATAATTGGCTTGATTTGAATAGTCAGGAGAAAATGTAATAATTTAGTAAAGAACTATAAAAAGGTGTTTTGGAAGAAAGAATTTGCCTGGAATAAGGAAATTAACGGTGAGCATTCAGATTTTTTGCAGTATTGCATTCAGATTTTTAAAAAATTAAGTGTAAAATAAATGTACTTGGCTTTTTCCCCCTAGGTGCCAGGTTGGCAATACACTTTAAAAGAAAACCTGAAACCTTTCTTTATTTTCCAGTCTTTATTTTGTGAATATTGGAGAACACTGTATAATATGCTCCTGATCGTACTATAAGGATATAGGAAATAGTGCAGTGATTAAAACATTGTCACATTAGATTGAAAGATAGATACCTTGACTGTACACAAGTAGCATAGGTGTTGCATTGGTATGCTGGAAATTCCAGTGTCTTAGTGGATGTGCATCCTAGCTCTGGAATGTGTGCCCAAGGTTGCAGTGTGTTCATGGTGGTGACAGTACGCCTTGATGTTGGTACTGTGACAGAGTGGGATATGTCTGTATCAGATTACGAACCCCTGTTTGTTTTTAGAGCGCTGTTTTGTTTCACAAAAAGAAAAGGAGTACTTGTGGCACCTTAGAGACTAACCAATTTATTTGAGCATAAGCTTTCGTGAGCTACAGCTCACTTCATCGAATGCATACTTTATATTTTTCCATCTGGCTTGTAGGCAGATCCAGACAAGGGCTCGGTTTTTTGCAGGGTAGAGGATCTGCGGCCAACTCAAGCTGGAACCCAGGGTTCCAGCCCTATTGCTTTGCAGTTTAGTCACAGCACAGCTTGACTTGGGTCCTGGGAGTCCTCCAAAAGTATCCCCAAATCCAAAAGGCCAACTTCCTTTGTCCTCTCTATCCCAAGAATCTCCAATCAATTCAAGTGAAAATGGAGGCAACCCCCCTTTCTGTGCAGCAGCAGCTCAGGGAGTCAGCGTTAACCCTTCCATTCTCTTCTAACCACCTATCTGCAAGTGCACCATCGGAGAGTCTTCTGCTTTTGCAATGGAGACTGACCAGAACAAGCCTTTTGCAAAACATGCTGCTTTTTTGTCACAATCTTTGACATGCCCAAATGGACCAATGACAATGAGGGGGCCGCTGAATCAGTGCACTCAGCAAAACTGTGGACTTTAGTAAGAGTACCAAGAATGACTACGCATACCAGCAAGTAGCAAAGCAATTGGCATCTTTGTAAATTTACCAGACTGGTGACCAATGCCGAGAGCAGTTTAAGTGGCTTAACAGTGAGTACCAGAAAACCAGGGACCAGAACCGTACCTCGGGCAACTCACCATCTTGTGCCCTGCTGTCCCTAGAATCCAGCATAGGGACTGATGGGAAGCAGCCTCACGCACTGAGGAGGATGAAGTCACTCTGTTGCTAAAACTGGTCCCAGAGCAAACTTTGGACAGGGTATGGTAGCTGCACTTTGTTGCTGAGTGCACTGATTCAGCGGCCCCCTCATTGTCATTGGTCCATTTGGGCATGTCAAAGATTGTGAAGAGCACAGCAAGCCACAATAATGAGGACAGCATTGATGACACTGGCATCCAAACAGGTCTGTAAACATCTCCAACAGGATTTCAGTCTTCAAAGCCATTCTACACCTGCTGAGAGTGTAATTAACCTGTCTTTTACCAGGGCTTCTGAAATCAGGGTATGGTTTCCTAAGCCAAGATAAAGGGTATATACAGGTCCCCCAGAATAATGGTGGGGGACAGTAACAGATTATGACAATGTTATTTGATGGGAATAGTGTCCCAGTCTGTCCACGAATGTAGACTTCCGATTGGCAGAAAACTCGGGCATCATGAACTTTCACAGTGCAGCCCTCTTTGACATTCATAAATTGGCCTATGTGATCCACAAGGGCCTGCATAACAATGGAGTAGCACCCTTTGCGGACTATGTACTCATGCTCCTTGAGGAGAGCAAACTATGGGCATGTGAGTCCCAGCAATGGCCCCAACACTGTTTGGAAACCCCATTCTCTCAAAGCCAGCAGTTACCTCAGGAATATCTTTTATGCCTACCACCTTAAGGTAAACCACGTGCCTGGTTGCCTTAGAAACCTCTGCCACCACTGTACCCACAGTCAACTTTCCAACACCACGCTGGTTGCAATGGATCTGTAGCAATCTTGGCTAGCCAGCTTCCACACAGCTATAGCAATCCACTCCTGGACCAGCAAGAGTACCCTTTATGAGTCTTTATGCTGAAGGGTCAGGGCAAGTTACTTGCAAAGCTCCAGAAATGTTGTTGTTTTCATGCAAGAGTCCTGAACGCACTGCTGGTTATCCAAGGTCTGTGTGACAATGTGATCCCACCAGTCTGTGCTTGTGGTCCTGTGCCAGAAGTGTCGGTCTATGTAGGGGGCATCAGCAGCTATACATAGTGTAGTGAGCTCCATCAGACAGAGAGAGTCCGCCTTGCCTGGGTGATGGTACTCCTCTGCCTCCTGCTCCATCTGAAGCTCTGTTAGGTGCCTTTGGCAGGTCAGAAAGCGTGGCTGAAATGTCCACCAGTGCCTCACGGAAACTCTGCCCGTTTCCTGACACAGGAATGAAAGTGCAAGCAAGAGAGCTTCTTGAAAAGGGGCTTTCTCCGTGTGGCTCGGCAGGATGTGTTGGCAGGCTGTTCAAAATTGCTGTAATGTGCAGAGTGGACTGTAAAGTTTTCCCACAGTGCACACAGGTCAAAGGGCTAGAACAGCCACATTTTGGGAGGGAGCTAGGAAGTCTTGAGTATGGTTGATTTGACTTGGGTTTTAGTGCTGCAGTGTGGCATCAGGAGTCCCAGGTTCTAGCCTTGGTTAAAAAATTCTTAATGTAGAGTTAAGAATCAGAGTAGAGGCTTGAGGCCCAGGTTCTCTAGCACCGATCGGCTGACTTGAGAATCAATAGTAATATAGCCATGGTTGCAGTGGCAAGACTTAGGCATGCTGAATACGTACCAACTGGTTTCAGGTGGGTTTGTACTTGGTATCAAGGGTAATTAATTGGAGCTATATTTGTGCAACTTATGAATTCTGATTGATATTGTGAAGTTGTAATATGAAAATCTGCTGTGTCGTGTGTGATGGTCTTTGCTTGTGGGAAGTCTTGCCTAATAGTCAGAGCTTAGGCCCTTCGACATGTATGGGAGCCTGGGCCCTCTCACTCCATCGGGCTCCAGCCCACTGCCCTGTGAGGGTGACACAAGGGTCTGACACCCAGGAACATTTAATGCTGCCCTTCCTGGGCCACTTCCTACCACCCCACTATTGTCCAAAGTACTCAGTCTATCACAGGAGGCTGTGAAGGAGGTTAGTCGCTACCGGGTGCCTCTTCACAGCTGGGAGTGGCGTGGCAGCTCTCTCTCTCTCTCTCGGGGTAGCAGCTGCCTCCTCTCGTGCCTTGGTCCTTCAGCCAGGTCAGTTCCAAGTTTCTCCCCTTCAGGGGTTGTCCATAAACAACACACAAGGAATTAACGCAAACTGCACTAGTAGGTGAAAGGGGGAAATACCTCCCTCTCCAGGTATAACAGAAGCAGGTCTTCCCTTCTCTCAGGGAGGGACCGTCAGGTGGCTGTTGAGGGAGAGATCCCACCTTTCCTCAGTCCTTTTCTCAGGAGCTAAAAAGTAGAAATCCTTTCTCTTCCCTGGTCTTCCCACAAGTGAGCTGTTCTGCTCCCTTTTAACTCTTCCTACACCCTGTGCATCTCTTGCACAGTGTGGTGGGGCAGGGCTGGCTGAGTCCAGAACAGCTTCTTAACCCCTAGGGGAGTTTGTATACTCCATCTCAGAGTGGCTATATGTTTGTGGACCCAACCATTGCTGACTAAGCCATGTATACACCAGAAAGATACACTGGATTGATGCTTAGGACTCATGACCCTATTTAGGTGCAAACATCTAACAACGGATAAGCTGCATCCTCAGTTTTAGCTGAACTCTTCTGAAGGGAGTGGGAAGGCAGGAGCAGTGGAAAGTTACCCAAACGAGCAGAGGAAGCCAGGTGGGTTTGAATAGCGAGTCACACCGGGGGAGGAGGAAACGGACTAGAAGAGGAAGCATTATGTAGGGCAGGAAAGAGCAAGGTCAGAGAAGCTGGGACGAGGCTCACTGAGGGAGAGATACCAGCTACCATGCAACAGCCTGCTCAGGCGAGGACACCTTGCCTGCCCCTCTCCCTGGTAGGGGCAAAAGAGGCAATTTTCTTTGGGCCTTTCCCATTTGAGAGGGCCCCCAAACCCGTGGAATTTGAGTGAGTGGTACTGTGACCTAGCTCACAGGGTCGCAACACCCCTCGAATGTGGCCCACCTAGGCCAAACCCGAGTGGCCTCACAACCCTTTGTGCTAGGTTGCAATGGCCAGAGTGGAGAGCCGGGTCCAACGCTGTAGGACAGAAGCCGCCGCTGTGGATGACTGGGGGGCAGGCTCAATTTCCAAGCCACCCTTCCCCCACCCCGTTGAGACCCGTTTGGTCTCCATCAGTGTTCCCTCTAATTTTTTACGTCCATGTGCGGAATTAATTTTATTATGTGCACCAATAGGGAGGTGATGTGTAACACATCACCTTCGTATTGGTGCACATAACAAAATTCATGTGGTGGGGATAGGGTCAAGGGGTTCAGGGTGCGGGCTCTGGGGTGGGGCTGGGAATGAGGGGTGTGGGAGGGGGCTCAGGGTTGGGACAGAGGGTTGGAGTGCAGGGGGGTCAGGGCTTTGGCTGGGGGTGGGGGCTCTGGGGTGGGGCCAGGGATGAGGCGTTTGGGGTGCAGGCTGCCCTGGGGCTGTGGTGGGGAGAGAGGACTCTCCCCAGCCCTCTTGCCGCAGCAGCTTGGGGAGGCGCTTCTCCCCAGCTGCGGCAGCTTAGGTAGGGCTGGGCTGGGCTGAGGGAGGTCCATGCTGGGGGAGAGGCATCTCTCCCCACTGCAGTCCTGAGCCCCTGCACAGGGCTTAATAGGCAGCTGCGCATCTTAGAGGGAGCTTAGGTCTCCATGATGATTTTTTTTTAAAGGGTGGAGGGATTCCATTTCATATTTTGCCCCAGGCCCCCCAGAACCTCTGTGGTTTCCCAAAGACTCTCAAGCAAAGAGTGTGATAGAAAGTGAGGGGTATTGCGGTTTCAGATGTTTGTTTTGTATGACCTGTGCTTTACATGATTAAGTATAAGAAAATATAAAGGTATTAGTTTGTGCAAAGAGGGTATGTTTGTGCTGACTGCTTTACAACTGCTAGATGCCCCTGACAGAGTTAAACTGTAATGAGATGCTTTACATCTTTGAGGTGGAGTTCTGGGAGAGGGGTGTTTTATGTAACTGAGGTATTTCGGGGGTCAGTGCTGGTCCTGGAGACCTGTGGCAAGTGGGTTGAGGAGCCCCATTTTGGAGAGGGGTAGCTGACTGAGAGCCAGTGCCGAGGAAACGTGCCAGAAAGGTCAAGAGAGGAACCAGTACTGCAGTCTGCTGGCAGTCTAGAGGCTTAACATACTCCAGAGGATGCAAACCATAGACACATGGATTCCCTTCACAGCAGTCCCAGAGGGTGGCTGTGAAGGCGCATGTACTAGGTTACATGATAATAGATGGTTTGAAAGTGGTACTTAGTATAGAATGTATGTCTGTGTGACCGTTTTCATGTCATACATGGCACAGTGTGATATAAAACAATGTTCAACCTTCTACAGATAGTATGTGCTTGTGTACATGGCAAGTTACTGGACAGCAAGCCAGGGTATGAATCTGTTATGCATCAGCTTGCCATACAGTAATGTCTGATGTGGCCAGGGTGGATTTGATTGAAACCAAATTGATTTAAATCACTAGTCAGGAAGACTCGATTTAATCATGGATTTCTACAAAAAAGTGCACTCATGTTGGTTGTTATAACCTTAATACATATTCTTTACAACTCCGAGATAGATGTAGGTTTCATTTTTAGAAGGTACACACTATACATTTTTAAAGTGATTTATTTTGAAAACTTTTCAGAGTAGTTTTACAGCTATATCAGAAAATGAAATGATTGTTTGGTTATTTCATTTACCAAAGGTAATTGACGCAGATATTTATGAAGTCATTGGGAGGTGAACTATCTCCAATTCAATAGGTTAATCGTTAATATTTGGAGGATTGTCTTGCCATGCTGTATTAGGAGGAGAACATCACCAGACAGACATTTAAATTGTTTTATTTAACTAAAACAACGTTGCATATTCTGGATTTTTTTCTTCAACAGCAAACATATAATATTTTAACAAAACACGTATATGAATTTTTGAATATATTTAAACATTCAAGTTTTTTAAAATCAGGTTTGTTTTTGTTAAAATTGTTTAAAATAGTTTATTTATTTATTTAAAATAGTTAAATGAATATTTAAAAAAAAACCCAAGAAAAATTAAATCGACTGTCAGCCAGGTCAACATGAGAAACTTAAAATATTGGCTTCTGCAGCTAACTCCAGTTAGACATAAACCTTCTGGAGCGGTGCATAGTACGCAAAACTTGTAATGGTTCCTACCACTTATTTGGACTTTGATTTTTGCCGTCATGTTGGACAACATGAAAACAATTAATTGTATCAACAAAGGAGGGGGAGCAAGATCCACCCTTCTTTGCATCAGAGTTGTCAATCTCCGGAACTGGTGCATTTGCCAGCAGATCACCTTCTTACAGTGCACCTTCCAAGGGTTAGTAGGTAGCCTCAATAGACACTTCTCCAGGCCTTGGTGGCATGGAGCATCTTTCTGTAGTGTGGAATCCCATCTTGGGACCTCTTTGTGCCTCAAGAGTTCAAGAAATTTGCAGCGTACTGCTCCCGAGCAGCTCAAGGCCACGACTCCAGAGGGGACGCATTTGCAGTTCAGAGGTCAGGACAGGTGACGTAAACATTTGTGCCCATTCCTTTGTTCTGAGGAAGATTGAACAAAACGGAGGGTTGGTGATCCTGATTGTTCCTAGGTGGCCCAGGCAGTTCTGGTTCTTGAGCATTCTCCACATGTCCTCGTGTTTGTGCATCAATATTCAACTCTTACAGACCTAATGACTCAGATCAGACATTTCAGTCCGGCATTCTTCCATTTAACAGTTTGGTATTTGAATGGGTGATTTGAATTTTACATGGAAGAGTCTGGCTCAGAGCTACTATAATCCATCATTAGCAATAGTAGGAAAGATTCTTCGAGGAAATGCAAAATGGAAAGTATTTTCTACCTTGTGCCAGCATTGTTGGATAAACCCAGAGGGGTGCCGTTGATCCCTACTGTCAGGACTACCTCCTCTTTCTAAAAACATCAGGACAATCAGCTCCTTGTGTGTGCACTTGGCAGCTATTAGAGTCTTTTCCCCCTATGCTGGACAGGCACATAATCTTTGCCCATCCTATTGCAGTATGGATTCTGAAGGGACTTGTCAGAACCTTTTGTGTGATACTAAAAGCTACCCCAATTAGGGACCTAAAGCTAGTGCTTTTGGTATTAATGAAGGCCCCGTTTGAACACTTAATCTCATGTTCCTTTGCCCAAGATTGCATTTCTTGGTGCTGTCCTCTCAGCCAGAAGAGTAGGAGAGCTGGAGGCCCTTATTGCTGATCCACCTGATACTGTCTTCCATAAGGACAAAGTTTCCCTGAGCTTATACCCCAAATTCATCTCCAAAGTAATTTTAGAATTTAATCTGAACCAGGTCATCCACTTCCCTGACTTCCATTCAGAGCTGCACACCATCAAAAAAGCACAAGAAACTACTCTCTGGATGTCCATCAAGCCTTGGCATTCTACCTACAGAGGACAAAACCTTTCAGGGAATATCCTAAATTGTCTCCTTTGCAGAACATACAAGAGGGGAAGTGATCTCCTCACAGAGACTTTCCAAATGGATTTTGGGCTGCATCCTGCATTTCTTATGAGTTAATGGTGACACCCCCCCCACCCCCTCAAGATGTGAGGGCCCACTTGACCAGAAACCAGGCTGCATCCGTAGCATTGCTTCAAGATGTCCCTCTTCTGGAGATATGTAGAGCAGCAGTATCGGGCTATGTTCCCACTTTTGCAAAATATTATGCTCTGGTACAAGTTTCTACAGCAGATACAGTCTTTGGCAGTCCTGCAGTAGGTGATACAGCAGGGTTCCTTGCACCATCCCCCTCAATTAATACAACTTTGTCACCTCAAGTGGAGTACGCGTAGGGACCATTACTCAAAGAAGAAAGAAAGGTTATTTACCTTGTATAGTAACTGGAATTCTTCAAGATGTGTGGTCCCTATCTGTATTCTACTATCCACCCTCCTTCCCCTCTGCTGCAGAGCCTTATCCTCGGGCTGTTTGTGGTAGAAAGGCAACTGGGGAAGGAGGCGGTTCGCACCGTCTCTTATGCACTCGGTTTGGAGCCCAAGGAGGAGAGGTGCACAGGTGTGGACCAAAAGAAACTGCTAGAAAAAAAATATGATCTCAGGCTCATGGAGTGCATGCACACCCCTCGAGTGAAATACAGATAGGGATCACACATCTTGACAAACTCCCATTACTGTATAGGTAAATAACCTTTCATTTGTGAAGATTAAATAATAGTTAACACTTGTAAAGTGCTACATAAATCCTAAAATTCCCCTGAAATGTACTGAACCATTCAGTGGTTGAAGCACGTATAGCCCTATGACTTCCATTTATTTGGACAGCTGTTCCATAGAAAATTTTGTAGAGCACTTGCAACAACACTGGGATCCCAACCCAGGAAATCGGACTCCACTTCTCTAGCAGGAGACCAGGTGAGATGTAAAGATCATCTCTGTATACACATTTTAGACAAAGTGTGCCATTTAAGTTTTCTCCATCTACCTAAGTAGTTTGGGTGTGCTCAGTAGTATTTGCGCATCTCAATTTGAGGTGTATCATAAAGAACCATCTCAGTGCTCTGCCTCAAAATTCTTAGGCCAGCCATGCGCATAGGGGAATGAGCATTGGTGTACATTGGATCGATGGCAGAAATGAGAGGACGGAGGAGATCCAATAGACATATTCAGAAAAGATAGGGAAGAAACTGAGATGAGTGGGAAAGATTGAAAGGAAGGAGGATTGAAATGCCAAGTAAAAGGAGGAAATAACTGGCCATAAGAAGGATATGATGGATGTGATGTGATCCTGAAAATTTTAAATCCATATATAGAAAAGGAAATATTAGAATAGAGGTAAATCAAGTCTTAATGACAGGAATATCATCAAATTAATACATTGTGTCTATTTGAATTTCATTTGGTTATTAATAAACTTTGTTCCAGGGGAAATGTGACCTCTTGTTCCAAATGAAGTGGCTGAAGAAGCAGGCAAAATACAAAACAAAAAAGAGATGATGTCAAACAGGAGAGTATGCAGAGGAAATAATTGACAGTACCCTCTAGACTGTAAAAATTATCTGCAGCCTGCCCTAGGTTTCAAGCTCTTTTGAGAACACTGTGCATTTGTAGGTGGCTCAATCTGTTTTCCATTTTCTGTGTATGTCAAGGGAATAGGTGTACTGAGAGTTGTAAAACTAATCATATCGCTTTACATAGCAAGGATTTCCAAGAGAACAGGAACATAAATCTACATTGTTGTATTATTGTGTGGTTGGTGGTAGATCAGTCATTAACTCACAAGAAGGTATTCCAGAGGGTATTATTGATCTACTGATAGTAATTCTGATATGCTCTACTTTTGCACTTTGAGATTTTCTTTTCTTTTTTTTTTTTTTTTGGTTACATAATACAGATACTGTGAAAAGAAAATTTACAGCTAATATCAGGGTGCACTGATTTAAGTCACCAATTTGAATCACAATATGAATCAGGAAGCAGGTAACTTAAATCAAGGTGATCTATTTTAATCCCATTTTCTATTTGTACTTTTTAGTTTATTTTCCTAAAGAAAGGTTGCGTCTTATTGGTTACTAACCCTTAAAACATGTTAATTTGCAACTAAATACAGCCTTTTTACTAAATTTGAAACTTCTTTTTGCTTACCAAGAAGATACACTGTATGTATGCACATTTATTTAAGCTTAACATACTTATTCCGATTCTTAATTTTTACGTGTTTATTATGTTAGAAAATGGTGAATTTCAAATTTATTTACTAAACGACTAATTTTTTACTCATAATTTGTGTCAGGCTGCATTTGGATGTAAATTGGAATTCAATTAAAATGCACAAAAATAACACTTTCAAATTGTTTTATTTAACTTATAAACAATCTTAAATGTGCTGGTTACATAAGGAAAAAACCCTAAGTCTATCAAAACATGTTATGCATTTAAAACTAAATGATTTTTTTTTTAAACAAAGGCAGTACTGTCTATAGTTAATGAATTGAACTGATTGTTTCTGGTCACCGTATCTTTCAAGATTTATGAACTAGTAGAGCTCCTCCTCTTAGCCTTGTTTTTAATAGATTGGAAGAGGGAAAACAAGCTTTCCTGCTTCTTAACTTTGAATGAACTAGTCATTAAACTGATCTAATTGAATAAACTGAAATGAAGAAATATTCTCTTGGCACCTGCAGAAGAGGCTACTGCTGTCAAAAGCAGTTTAGCACTTTTTGCAAATTCTGGCTGTGCGTGCTTAGTCAGTGACTTCCACCAGTTGAGTGGTATGACTTTCTTTAAAACTTCAGCAGCAAAAATGTACTGCTAGAATATTTTTAAAAAATTAATTTAAATGAGCTTAATAGATTATACCTAGATGTGGGTTGTCATAATTTCAAATTTGATTTTAAATAAATTTGTTATAAAAGAAAAATGTATTTAAAGAAAAAAATCGAAATCTTAATTTTTTTTTAAATCATTGATTTTTATCCACCCTGGCTAATATACTTTGTGATCCTAGATATCTATCCTGTTCTATTCTATTGTAGAATTTGAAATGTCCTTACAAGGCAATTTATACAAATATGTAAGTGGTCACAAGGGCTGGACAATTAGTAATTGTTGCTAACTGTTGTGAAAACTTATCAAATCAGCGTACTAACAATATGACTCTATGATCTGGAAGCAGCTGTATTAAATGAAGCAGACATCAGAAATCTGGAGGCAGTAGAGATGAGAGTTCTTTGAAAGAAGGCAGGTGTAAAGTGAAATTAATTTAAGACCAATGAAGTTAGAAGGAGAGTAGGAAATGAAATCAGGGAACGGGGTTGGCTACAATCAAAAAGATGACTGTGGGGAGGATGCTACCGAAAACTGACAGATGATGGCATGCCAGAGAACATAATGCAAAGATAACCAACGTCAGTCCGACCAAGAGGCCAGGCATTGTTCACAAGAACATGACCAGACTGGGCTTAATGGAGGAGCAAGCCATGGATAGGAATGAATGGTAATCCTGTACTGCTCCCCATGTCTTTAGAGATGCGTTAGTATAAAAAGAAGAAAGAAGTTTACTATTGCAGGTGCTTCACTTCTGATACAGTGAACTGTAGGTATTCTGAAATGCCAAGTTAAAGCCTGCCATGTGCTCTGCACTGAAGATGGTTAGTAGTAGTTTGGTAGAATTTAACTGTGTGTGGGGGGGGGGGGGGGCGGGCAGGGATGCTATAGGTCTGTGTATGATAAATGTGCCGTGATCATAATTTAGCAGAAAACCAGGGCATGGATCTAGTGTTCCACAATTCTCTGGTGATGCTCTCAGAGTATCATAAAAGGGTGTGAACAAGGAGAAATGTGCTATACTGGTGTGAAGAATGTGGGAGATATCTGTATTAATATTCTGAAGGGTCTCTGTCTCTGGGGTTTGGTTGTTGTGGTGTTGGCTGATAAGTAACAAAGATCTAAACCAATCTAAACCAGTCTTCATTAGGTTTCGTCTGCAGGACATCCAGTCTAAAAGGGGTTTCTACCCTGAGAAAATGACAGGTGTGGACCTGTCACTTGGAAAGGGTGTCCACGGAGAGAGAGAGTGAACGGGTTGAAGATACAGCTAACCTTGGAATTGTAACAAACTGGTAAAGTCAAATGAGTTATTTCTTAATGGAAAAAGTAAGAGGTCAGAGGAAAGGTGTGGCATTTGTGGGTAGAGCAAAGGATTTTGGTATGGCCGGTGTGGTTTGTTAGATGTTGAAAGGACAGACAAATTTGTTGTGGCAGTGAGGAGTCTGAATGCATTTGGGTAGTGTGAGGTTTGCATATTTAGGGAATGTATTGATGGTGTTCTGTTGATTTATTTAGTAATTGTGCTTGTGGGATTTGCATTTTAAGCAGCTTTACTCCTAAGCAAATTAATAAAGATTCATGCTTTTGGGGAGGAGAGGTAAATTCTAAATAGGTGGGAAACCAGCATGCACTGTCTTTTCTGAAATTGTCCATTCTACTCCTCCATGTGCCATTGAAATGTTGAGCTGAATTATCTAAATCTACCAACAGTGATCAAAATAAAAATCTGTTGGTCTAAGTTTTGCACAGTTACATTGATAAATCTGGAATAATAAACTGAAATAATGGAATTACTCAATATTTGGACCACTGAAATTGAAAGCAGAATTTGAGTCTTTTTCTGTCAGTGTGGTTAGTCAGAAATATTCTGGTGTCATTAGTTACCATAATAGATTCTGTTACTACTTTCAATCAAAGAACAAAACAGTAATTTTTTCTTGACTCCAGAATTAGAGAAGATATTTGTGGTGTTGTTTTTCCTTTTTTTAGTTTTTCTCTTTTGTGGAAAAATTGTACAGATGTTAATAGGGATGAAATGTATAGAATTCCATAGAAATTACTTACTAAAATGAATACAGAATTATGCATTCTTTCTATAGAATTTGTAAACCAGCCTATAGCAGGTAATAGAGAATTGTATTCCTGTTATAGAATTCTGTTGTCTTGTTTAAGAAAGGTTATCCTTTTATTCCATAGGGTTTTTCAGTAAGTGCCTCCCCCCCTTCACTTCCCCCCCAGATTCCCTTTAAACTGCTTAATTCTAGGCTAGATAGGTATGTTTATCAGTTACCTTCCTAGACTCTTTCTCAGAGGTATAATTTTATTAACTGGGTTTTCATTCATTACTATGCTTACCTTCGTCTGAATTTACAATGTGGCCTATTATTCAACTTACAGACTGATGACTCATTCTTTTGCTTCACTGGATTGTTGCAGGTAATTCTATCCCTACCTTACCGAAGCTTTAATATGTAGCTAATAAGAAATGTTTACAGCATTCAATGTAGTTCTTGTAATCCCACAATGAGGTTTGTCTTGCTTTTAAAAATTGTATTATTGAAACAAAATAATATATAGACTTTTGGTCTACTTTAATCTCTTCTACTTTACATACTCTTGGAGTTCAGTGTATGGGAAGGAGCTTCAGGGGCAGATGTTCCCCTTCGCTTGCTGTATGCATGGGGAAGGGTGACAGTGTCTGTGGAACTGTAGTGGGAAGCTCAGAAGAAGATAGACCTAGTTGCAGTGCAATCCAAAGCATGCTACCCCATAACTTGTGCAAATCCCTCTGAAGGGAAGACCTCTTGGTTCAGTATCTATCCACAGTTTGGGAGGGGTGGAAATGAAGGAGCTGCTTCTCTTTGTGACATTTCCAACAGGAGTTAATGCCCATTTTCAATACATCATCTTCCCTCATTAGAAGTAAGGGGTAAACTGACAAGGTGTGGGTGGAGAGCTTACACTGCATGGCGGTTCATGGAGGTGTGCTACTGGCAGGAACGATAAGGTTAAGAAGCACCAGAGAGGGCTTTGCTCCCTGCATCATTTTCTTGGGACTTAGCTTGCTTTCCCTGTGGCTTCTGGGACTCTGCAGAATTTTCAGGCTGCATCTCCTCCTAGCCCTGCACCAGGGCAAAATCCCTCCATTCTCAAATGAGAAGCCATTTGCTGCAACCACTCAGCACATCTCCAGGTGCTTTGGTCACACTCCCTCACAAACCACTGACATCCATTTCTGGAGCTGTGGTAGCCCTGTTTATCCTCTCCCTTCAGCATACAGAAGATTATAGGTGGCTTGTATTGCCACAGCCCTCCACTGGGGAAACCTTTCATCATCTTGAGTCCTGTCTCATGTGTATAGAAGCTGGAGAAATCCTGGTCTGAATCTATCTCCATATCTACTGTAGATTTAAAAAGGAATATATTATAATCCTGTAAACCAAAATAAAAATGATACTTTTTCAAATCACATATTTGTATGTTATGTTTTCGCTACCAATATGTCTCTCTCTGTGCTACTTATTAGTCAGGCTTTTAGTTAGGTTTTGTAACCATGAAGTTATTGGATTATTGTGTAGTTATGAAAAAGTTTTTTGTTGACCTCTGGTGCCTGACAGAAGCCGAGTGTGGACTAATTCTGTTTTACAGTTTGTGCATACTGTATGTGGGAGTGTAAAGAAAGAAATTGTCACTATTGAATTTCAGAAGGAATCCATGTAGGAAAAATGTTTAGAATATTTGGAAAGAAAAAAAATGGAAAGTGCACAAATTGAACATGAGGCATAAAGTTCAAGTTTCTGTACGAGGGAATGAGAAGCATCCAAGTGTTCTTTGGAAAACTGAAATACTATAATTTTATATACAGAATAGTAGTGTTTGTACCATGCTGCAAGTTGGCAGAGCTCACTATTAAAAAACCTCCAACGTGTTTTAATTGTACCACTGAAATTTGATTGTACTAATTGCATACAATGAATGAATATTCTGATAAAACAGACACATGTCTTGTCTGATTCTATTCATTCTCTTGCAGTTGAGATATATTTTAAAATATTAGTTACAAACAATGTGAATAAGAAAGCAAAATGCAGTCCTGTTGTCTGAATGAAAGTTTCTCACGGAGTGACCCTTCTGCTTTAGTGCTTTAATATTAAATAAAAATCTTTACTGTCTTTGAAGACATTTTCCCCCACTTTGTCTTTCTAAACTGCTTAACAAATACAAGTGGAAGGTCTATTCTCATTCTAAAGGGAAATGATTTTGCACTTCATTACTTTTCTTTACCAAAAATTGAATCTCATTTACTTTATAAAGTCATGGATGAATAAACCAGGTTAAGTAATGTTTTTGCTAATGCCCAGGTAAACTCTTGAATTTTTTATGCATGGACTTATGGGCTAGAAAATGCCCCCTGTGGAAATGTTTTGGCTGAAACTTAATTGAAGGGTCAAAATAATTCATATTACTTGTTCCATTTTTGTTAATTATATTTCCTTTGCTCGACATACATTCCCTCTCATTTTTTGTTATTTACTAGTATAAACATTTTTTCTGTAATATTGTTAGTAACCAGTTTTTTTAATTGTTTAAGTGAAATAAAGAAATGTTTATATGACACAAAAGGTAAGCATATGGGTTAAGTGAAAGAAACTAAGAGAAATAGAATAGAGTCAATTAAAGAAACAAATACATTACATCTAGAAAAACAGTCTGTGAACAGACTCAATTTGGTTAGCTTGGTTAAGAAGACTGACCAGAAATGAATCATTATAATGTCAATTTCTAAACAGTAGTGACAAGTAATATTTCACAGTGCTGGAAGGGAACAGGCATGACTTCCCGCAGCTCTCATTGGCCGGGAACGGCAAACTGCAGCCACTGGGAGCTGCAAGCGGCCATACCTGCAGACGCTCAGGTAAACAAAGCATCTTGTGGCCCGCCAGGGGCTTACCCTGAACAAGCCGCGAACCAAGTTTGGGAACCCCTGGTCTAAACCAATACAGTTTAATACAGGGGTGTGGCAGGGCACTGCTAGGAAAGCCCCTAATCTGCTCCTGCCACCCCAGCCCCCAATCAGGGGGAATGGATTGTAGCTGGGTAAATAGCCAGTGCTTGCCTGGGAACTGCTCACCCGTGCCAGCCTCATTAGCAGGAGCTAAAAGACTGGGAGAAAGTAGAAGAAGTGGGACAGAGACCAGGAGGGAAGGTCAGACTCAGAGGGAGGAAGGATCGTACAAGTCTATTGCTGATCAGGCCTGCGTGAGGCCAAGCTGTGTAAATAGCCTGTAAATAGCGGTAAACTGGAGGTGGGAAATGGACACAAAATAAAGAGCACAGGTATTGCACCAGCTGGGAGTGTCCCTGAGTCTTTAAGGAGTGGGGCCAAATCCAGCAGGGCGCGGCATGCGCCCCGTTACAAGGGGGAACTGGATAAAATTAAGTGGTCTGTATTATACAGGTGATCAGACTAGATAATCTAGTGGTCCCCCCGGCCTTAAAACCTAGTAATCTGTGAAGCACTGTTAGCATAAAGTGACCTTAAAGCCATCTTGTCTGGCCACTGGTAGATTCTCGCTTCATTGGGAGAGCCTCGGGTGATATAGAGCAACGGCGCTACTGCAGCTTCATCCTTCATCTTGGCCACCTGTGCAGAAAGCAGGGCTAGGGAAAGGGAACATGGTCTGTGCTCCAGTGATCTTCATCTTGGAGCGACTGGCAGCTGCAGTTTTAGAGCAGCCTTCAGAGCTAGAAGTGAGTGTGGGGTCAGACTGTGCATCCTCCCATTTCTAACCCTGCAAGGCTATCAACTTTAAAGCCATGACATATTTAGATACAGAAAAAACTGCTACTGGCCCAGGACTGAATCTTGCCTGCCCTGGCACTATGAGATAATTTCAGAGGAAAAAGAATCATTTATTCAGCATGCTGATTTTAAAGAAGTAGCAGTTATTTGAAGCTGCTCAGGAGATTGAATGTTAGAGTAGGTCTATGGGAGATTATGTGATCAGAGGTATATGACAGATTGTACAGGTGTGATACCTTTTCTTATCAGAAGTGTGTGCAAATGGGGGGTGTGTGTGTGTGAGAGAGAGAGAGAGAGAGAGAGACTTTCTTTGTTTTCTTAACTGCTTATTCCTTGACAGTGGAAGTAACTTCAGAACAGTTAACTGCGAAACATCAGCAATACCAATCTGCTCAAGTTCACTTGGCACAGTATCTTCTAAGATTTTCACTTAACACGCTCTGTTGTCTTTTTATTTTGGAAGGTCATTAGAACATCATCTTAAAATTGCTGAGTTGCTTATTGATCTCATAATTATTCTGTGCTCACGGTTACTTTTTTTTAATCCACATTATTTTAAAAAATGGAAATTTGAGGGCTCTGATTATCAGAAACCAAGCCTTTAAAGTTAATTTTAGGGGTATCATCTGGAAATGTTTTAATTCTCCAATTTAATTTCTTGCTATTGTTTACTGGCTGATTCTAGTCTGATCTGCCTTTTGATTCTTTGAGATCCTCATTATATAGCTAACATAGCCCTTGATATAGGGCTGTGTTGCTGCCTGCTTCTTGCTGCCCCCTTTTATACTTGTAGAATTGGTAACCACTTCTCTTTGTTTCATATTTCTTCAGATTAGCAGAAAATCATTCACAGGGACTGCCAAGGGAATTTATTCATTTTTAATAATCAGTTTATGGCCTGATCTTCTTCCTCGGTGTTTGTTTAGTTACAGCCTCTGCTCTGCTGGTTTCTTTCCTTCTAGATTCCGTATTTCACAAATTGTCATTATATACCTTGAGTTTGTTGTTTGTTTTCCTGTGCTTTAGCCTTCTTTTAATTAACATCATGATTTAACTATGATATAGGACCAGATCAGAAGGGGGAAAGTGCAAAGATGGCTTTAAGCCACCTTTTTGGCCCTTCCTCTCCACCCAAATCTGGCGGGGGTACGGGGGGGGGGGGCCTGGTCTGGTCCTGGTCCTGGTCCTGAGGTGCATTTGGCCTAGAGGGTATGTCAACTCTGCACATAGGAGTGAGCCACCCAGCCCGAGGAGACAGACTTGCATTAGTGTGCTCAAAATAGTAGTGTGGATGTGCTGTGGCGGAGACTAGCCACCACAGTTCAGACTCATGGGATTAGGTGGGCTTGAGAGTCTGAGCTGCAGTGTCTGTACTGCTATTTTTAGCGCACTAACTCGAGCCTATCTACTGGTGCTGGGAGACTCACTCCCAGCAGCAGCGTAGACATACTCTGTTGTACTAATGTAGATGGAATAGATGGGCTAAAGATGTTAACGTAACCCAGTCACTGTCCAACATTAAATAATATTAAACAAGGTCTGTGGCTGGTATGCAGAGACCTCAGCCTGATTAGCACCATGGCAAACACACCATTAAAAATCCTTTTAACTTTTTAGTAAAGACACAGAAAAGAAGAAAAAAAGAGTTAAAGCATTTGAAATGTAAAGTATTAAGTAAGTCTTTCATTTTATCAACATTTCTTGTTCCCTTTCCCTTTAGCTGTACACAGTGTTTACAAGGAAAAACCCTCTTGTTTGACAGTGTCTTCGATGGTATCAGAAATTATCACAGCTGTCATCCCAGGTGGTGGTTAGAATTCAACTGGAGCTGGTAGGGATGGTGGTGTCACTTAGGTCCTCCCCATCTCTGGCCCATTCTGGTCAGGACACTTCATAGGATCAGGCTGATGAAGGCCCAGGTTCTCATGAAACGGGTGGCAGCCGTCTTGGTGAAGCTCCATTTGTTTGTAGCCTCCATTTGTTCTTCCTTTTGTTCTTATATGCTTTCTCCATAAAATCTGTTTTCTTTTAAGGACCCAAACAGGGAGTGATGGGCGGAGTAGCCCATCCCCTCATTATTTTGATTACCAGTTAGGCCTAATATCTGACATACTAATTTTGGCTCATTAACTTCTGGCATCACATTTTAACAAGCAGAATTTAACAAGCAGTTATTTAATAGGATCAACTTGGCCTTTTTTGTTTGGACTAATTCAGTTATTCTGCCTCCCTTTTGTTCTTTTTCCCATCAGTATTGGTAGTTATGGGTTATTGTAGCATCATATGAATTTTAACATTCTTTTTACAGCTGATTTCACAATTGGGGTAAATTTGCAGGCCCAATTGTCACAACCCTTATTTGCTTTCAGTTGCACTGACTGGTATCAGTCCCCATTATGGGGGCCACGGATTGGGTAGATGTTGCAGCTCCTGACCATGCTTCCTTTTCCCCCAGTCACGCTTTCTATAGTGGGGTCTATTACACTGGGCCTATGCCAATTCCCGCACACTTAGAAAGCTTGATGTAGCAAATTGAACGATCTTTCTGAAAGCTTTGTTATGCAACAGTCAGTTTTATATAGTCACTACTGTGTTCCTTGCTGAATATTCCCTTCAGGTTGGTGGGCTGATGGCTACCTCATTGACTTTATCAGCACAGCTTTCCCAGCCTAATTATAATGTTGCTTTTTCTGATTTTCTTCTCCTGTGTCAGTGAAATAACTGATACGCGCTGTTCATTGTTTTTTTTCAAATAGTCCCACTTCATAAATATTCTGCTAACTAGGCTAGCAAGTGCTTAAACATAGACCGTACCTCATTACTCTTCCTGGCTCATTTTAGTTATATATGTTTTACCTTGTTTGCTGCCTTTTCCACTGTGAATGATGTCTGAGGAAGCCTGGGTGTAGTGGCTGCATGATGATCTGGGAAATGACCATTCAAGAGAAAAGGCCAGGCATGCTTGGGTGAAATTTATCAATAGCATATTTAAATGCATTCTTAAAAGATGGTTATGACTAAGTCCCCTAGTTTAAGCATACAGGGAACTGTACACGTCTTTACTGTAGCCTCTTCACTGTCTAATAAGATTCTGCAGCATTTGGAGGGGGCTCGGGTAGGCCTGAACATGACAGGAAGAAGAAGAGAATGAGTGCCTTGAAAAATGAGAACGCTCTCTAGACAGTCTCGTTCTCACCTCTCTTCAGAGGTAAATATACTTACAGATGTTACAAATATACTTACATCAGTTTGGGACAATGCCTTTCTCACCACATATTTTAGAAGAAGAGTTAGATATTTATATGAAAAAGAACAGCATCTGCAGTCACTAGCTAGGATGAAATTGCAAGGACTATCAATGCTTATGTATACACGGATCACCATCTGAGGACAAGAAGACATTTTTCATGGTAGGGTTTTGCAGAATTAAGTGCATTATTGGAGGACTTGTGCATTTCCTGAAGCATCCACCTTTGACCAGTATGAGAACCACGTATTGATGAAGTGAACCATTTGTTTCTTTCAGTTTGGCATTTATATTCCTGTATCATGTAGGAGAAGTAGCTAAGCAAATACGTGAAGTTGGCCTTTTGTGTCTAAAATGTTTTATCAGTCTTTCTGAAACCTGCTTCAGTGGCTAGCTATCACAGATACTTCGAGCTCAGAACCAGTTTTGAGAGTGGAACTGGTATTTGGGTCCACCTACCCTAGAAAAAAATGTTTCAGGAGTTTGTCAATTTTCTAGGGTAGATGGACCTAAAGAATGCTGCTGAAAAGGGTTTAATTGCTGGGACAAAATCTTTTTCCACATTGTTACAGAAAATGTGATTGAGACTGCGACGTTGCACTCCATATGTTTTATGGAAATAGGTTTCATAAGGGTGAATATGATGTAACTGGAATATGCTTCATGCAAAAGGTCTCTTGTAAGGTATCATTACAAAGTTTATAATCTACTGAGTGTGTTTATCCTATTTGTATGACTGTATCTAAAACTACAAATATGAAGTATTACTCTGAGGTACTATTGTAATTATGCAAAGTGTGGGCCACTAATGGTGGTTTAGGATCTTGATGGCTACCATTAACTAGAACAATTGGTTGTAAATGGCTCTGTTTACTTGTAAGCCTTCCTGTGAGTCAGGCCAGCAAGAATGGAGGCTTGGGGTCTCACAGGACATGTGACCATGTCACCTGGTACTGAAATCCATCTTAAACCTGGTGCTTTTCCTTTTAGAAGGAGGGGTGGGGTCCCAGAGAGACAAAAGATTCCCGCCTTGTGCCAAAGCTACAAAAGGGGGTGGAACAAAACAAAGGGGGCTGCAGTCATGAGAAAACCCCTAGTTGTCACCTGAGCTGGAACTAACAAGAACTGTACCAGGGGAAAGGATTGTGCGCAGACTAAGAAGGAGTCTAGTCTGTGAAAGAAGCTTATTGGAACATCTCTGAGGGTGAGATTTACCTGTATTCATTTCATAAATGTATTAGGCTTAGACTTGCATATTTGTTTTATTTTGCTTGTTAACTTACTTTGTTCTGTCTGTCTGTTACTTGAAACCACTTAAATCCTACTTTTTATACTTAATAAAATCACTTCTGTTTATTAGTAAACCCAGAGTAAGTGATTAATATCTGGGGGAACAAACAGCTGTACATCTCTATTGGTGTTACAGAGGGTGGACAATTTATGAGTTTACCCTGTATAATGATTATACAGAGTAAAACGGATTTATTTGGGGTTTGGATCCCATTAGGAGCTGGGTGGCTGGGTGCTGGAGATAGGTGACTTGCTGAGTGATTTTTCAGTTAAAGCTGGCACCTTTGAGGGCGGACCAGACCTGGGTCTGTGTTGGAGCAGACTAGCGTGTCTGGCTCAACAAGGCAGGGTTCTGGAGTCCCAAGCTGGCAGTGGAAAACAGGCTCAGAGGTAATTCCACCATGTCAGGTGACGGCCTCAAGGGGTCTCTGTGACCGAACCTGTCACAGAGACCTCATGGAACATAGTCTCGAGCTCTGTAGCGGTACTGAAAATGTTTGTCTCATCTACACTACAGCAATGAAACTGTCCTCTGAAGCAGTTGGGTTGGGAACAGAAAACTTGCTTATAATCATTGTTGTTAATTGGTCATTTCTGTTCGTCACCTGAAAGAACCCTACTGATGTGACTGAACACTAGTGAAAACCTGTTTTTAGAGTCTGTTTCATGAGTAATTGCTGAGGTGTCCAAAATTTTATCCTGGTAATTAACTAGGTTTTACAAGTATAACTATTTAGTGATAGAGTTCAATTTGTATTAAAAGTTCACCTTGCGTAATATTTCTGTTCTTATGTCAAATTGCATATGAAATCTTGCTTATGTTTATCTGTTGACTGTGTTGCTTGTGGGAGATATAAGAGGGATGATTAGCCTATTATGGTCCACCTAAACCATAAGAAAGGGATACAGGAGAGAATCAGGAAAAGGTAGATAGCGCTGAATAGTTTACAAAGTAAAGGATGGTGACAGCAAAACAATCAAATAAAGCCCTTTTTGATCTTTGCCAGGACTCAAAGATCCCCAACAGCAACCCTGGGCAGCTGTTTTGGTTGGCCAGTTGGGTTTTGGGGTTTGTTTGTTTGTTTTTAATGGCGCTTCTCCTATGAAAACCAATTCTCATTCTGATCTGTGTTTTCTAGAAAACACTTCCAAGATTAGAAGCAACATACAAAGCCTGGAAGAAAGAGATAATTGCTTTTTCCCCCATACTGAGCTTTTCTTGTATTTGCTTTACACAATTATTTGTCAGTTCAGAGTTATAAAATTAATTTCTGACTTCAAGAGGAAAAAGAAGAAAAGTCAAATACATTTTTAACATGAACCCAACCCATCAGTCTAAAAATGCTGATTCACTTGCCCACACAGTATGATTAAGCTGTTAATCTGTTCAGGAGCAATACATTCAGTGATCTCGCTATCAGAAAGTAATTATAGCTTAAAATGTTCATGCAGGCTCTCCTTAACTATTTTATTACTCCATAATTGTTAAGAAATAGTATTCATACCCTGTGATCTATTAACGGTTTCCTATAACACATACCTCTATAACTAAAAATGTTTAGTGAACAGGTATGTGGTGTTAAAAAGATGTTTATAATGGAAGTCTTGAAGAGCTGAGAATGTCCATTGACATTTCAAGTCCTGTATTAAGAGAATATTGTGGCGTGGGTACATTATCTAATGATATACCTAATGAATCTGTTATGTAATTTAAGTTCAGGCTCACACTGATTAATCATGACATTTCTATTATTCATTGAATCAGTGATCTCTCCTGAATGTTTTCTCTCCTGCCTCATTGCTGTTAGCTTTTATTCATGTTTTTATAACTGCATAAGGGTTCAGTCCTGCAAGCTGCTGAAAATACTCCACTGTCATAGACTTTCATTTGGGAGCTTAGAGCACTTAGCACCTTCTAAGCAACTCTTGGCATCTCTCTCAAGATTGCCCTATGTAGTACTACTGATTACCTGCCTCCAAGGCAGCCATGCACTTGTGCCATCAGCTAGGTAGGGTGGGGATTGACCACGACTGTCTTCTCTCTCCTTCGCTGTTGATGCTCCTCTAGAAGCAGCCCATGATGCCAGACTCCATTGCCCACTTGCTAAATTTTCAAACAAGTACCTTTGTGCTTTCTCTCATGCTGCCCCTCATCTTTGGGAGATGCTCCCTGCAAACATCTGCAAAATGACCTAATTATTCACCTTCAGATCCTTCCTTAAATCTCTCCTTTGCCTTAATGCCTACAAAGTCTTGACAACGGTGAGGCTGCTGGTGTGCTGAAATCACTGGCTATTATGTTGATTCCTTGTACTCCCCTGTCCATCTGTATCCATCTATTGTCTCTTGTCTTACATTTAGATTGTAAGCTCCTGAGGGCAGGGACCGTCACTTTGTTCTGTTAGTACAGTGCATGGCACAAGGGGAATCTGGTACATGACTAGGGCTTGTAGACACTATGTAGCATAAATAAATAATATGCTGTCTAGTGAACCCACCACCAGGGAAAGCTGCACCGAAAGCTAATGTTGCCAGTACTCTCCGTGCAGACTGAAGACCACATTCTAATTTCTTACGCTGTGTTCTTACTTCAGAAATCTACCCTGAATGTGTTACCCAGGCACTTTAAGAATTGTATTGTACAGCTCAGATAGTAAACTCTTCTTTTTTTTTTCCTTCTAAGTGAATGTATTGCTTGTGAAAGAAGCCAGATTGATACCTATGAAGACTGCTGTCTGCTAGGCACAGAACTGGTAAAGCACAAATATGCAGTGATGCAAACTTTTCTCTAATATCCTGCCAGTAATCCTCAACTCCATTTTGCAGGCTTCATCCCTGACCATAGAGGAAATGCAGTCTCCGTACCATCTCGGTCTTTTGCCTCTTCTAAGACTGTCAAAACATACTGACAGGTTTTGTGATAAGCACCTCTGTCTGCAAGGAACTGCACTGAAATCATTAACTTATTTCGTGTACACTAACCTCTGAACAGACATTATTTGGTAATGACGTTTGGACACTACTAGCCTGGACTAGATTCAGACCTGTACTTGGAGGCTCAATATCTCCTCACCAATATTTTTAAACATCAGTGGATGGCTTCTGGCTGTTCCTAAGCAGAGTGGGGAGAAAGTTCATGGAAATGTTCCCTCTCCATGTGCACAGGCTCAGGGGGCAGCTAGAATCCAGATGTTTGTGCCCTCAAACCTAGAGTATAGGAGAGTTACAGGGCAACACAAAGCGCCACACACACTCTGGAGGAATTGTGGCTGGACAGGGACATGGCTAGAGCCTCGGTCCTGTGTACCAGCTTGTGATCTGAGTCTGGTGAAGGATGGAGTGTAAGCTAAACCCTTTCTTAGTAGAGTCCCTCCACAGACATTCTGTCTGTCTTGGCTCTTCATAAGCACGTCTGTGGTCACGACCACTTTGCAATAAAATCTGTACGGCTCCCACCAATACACCTGAGGGCCTAAAAGCCACAATCTAGTGTTTAAGAAGGATAAATTCCCCTTCGTCCTATTTTCCTTACTCTTTTTAGTAAATTTCTCACTTTGTGGGGGAAGGTGAACTGTTTGCTCTTCCCTATTGAATTCAGGTCCTGAGTTTTAGCTCCATGTGGTGGTTCTCTCGCTAGTACTACTCACAAGATAGTATTTATAGAGATATGATAGTATGTATAGTTTGTAAGAATAGTAATGACATAAAAGTGAAGCCACAAAATCTATCTTTGGATATGGATAATATGGGTATGCGCAGTGATGAGATGCCAAAATCTTAACAACCGGTTCCCTCCTCACCTCATGAGGGGGTCGTGGCCCGCCCCCCAGGACTCCTGCCCCATCCACCCCCCCGACTTCCCCCAGAACCGGGCAGTAGGGTCTCGTGGGCCACCGTAGTGTGTGCCCACCCTGCTCCTAAGAGCCAAAGGGACCTGCTGGGGGGTGAGGTGGGGAGTCCCGGCGGTGCTTACCTGGGGCAGCTCCCAGGAAGCATCCGGCAGGTCCCTTTGGCTCCTAGGGGCAGGGGAGCATAGGTAGGGGGGAAACGGCCACTCCCCCCACTGATCACATCAGAAGTGGTGCCTTAGGTACCGACTCCGTGGGTGCTCCGGGGCTGGAGCCCCCACAGGGAAAATTTGGTGGGTGCAGAGCCCCCACTGGCAGCTCCCGCGCCCGGCCCCAGCTCATCTCCGCTCCGCTTCTGCCTCCTCCCCTGAACATGCCACCCCACTCTGCTTCTCCACGCCCGCCCACCCCACCCCCCCGTTTCCTGCGAATCAGCTGTTTGCATGGGAAGCCTGGGAGGGTTGAGGGGGAGGCCCAGGGAGGCGGAGGTGAGCTGGGGCGGGGAGCGGTTCCCCTGCACACCCCCCGCCCCCGGAGTTACCTGCTGCGGCGTGGGCGGTCCTCCTTGCGCCCCCCACCCCCACCCCAGCTCACTTCCGCCTGCTTCTCAGTCTGTCATTCCCCCACCACCACCACCTCCCCGGCTTCCCGCGCAAACAGCTGATTTGCGGGAAGCCAGGTCGGGGGGGTGGAGAAGCAGAGTGGGGCAGCACGTTCAGGGGAGGAGGTGAGGTGAGCTGGGGCTGGGCGAGGAGCTGCCGGTGGGTGCTCTGCACCCACCAAATTTTCCCCGTCGGTGCTCCAGCCCTGGAGCACCCACAGAGGTGGCGCCTGAGGCGCCACTTTTGGCTGGTTGTTAAATTTAGAAGCCCTTTTAGAACCGATTCTCCCTCGCTGGACAGCCGGTTCTAAAAGGGCTTCTAAATTTAACAACCGGTTCCAGCGAATCAGTGCGAACCCTCTCCAGCTCACCACTGGGTATACGGTGTGTTTGCTATAAAATACCGACATCATGAGGTGGAGCTGTGTTCAATAAAACTATTTTCCATTGAGCTAACTTTAAAAAATGCGATATGGCAATTTTAGAACAATGGGAAATATCCATTTTTGTCAGTGAGAAAAATAGGCCAGATTAATTAATGAGCATATCTTTTCTATCTACCAGTATATGTAATTTTCTGCCTTTTTGTTGGAAACTCATGATGTATCTTTTAATATTGGAAGAGCATTTCAGTTATCACTTGGAAATCCGGTAAAACAATAAGCTTATTAACTATGCTACCTTCTGAATGGGTTCTCTCAACCATTTTTGTTGTTTTATTTTAAGTTCTATTCTGCTCTGAAAAATGACTGTAAAAATCACATTGTGGGATACTTTGTTTTTGTGCAGCATTAACTTACAAGTAAAAGGATAGTTTCTCTAAATGTCAGCTGCAGAGTCAGACTGGACTAAAAAGTCAAGCTGGGTCCTTTAGGTTGTACTGAAGGCTAATGGGGTGCACAGCTATAACTGAGCGTCTATTTTGAAGACAGTAGAGTTGTCCATGCAAAACTGAAGGCATAATTTAGCCTTCAACATCTGTTACTGGTGGTCGTAATGTGTGAAGAGGAAAGAACCTGGCTTGACATTTGGAGCACAAGGCTGTCCTTTCAGGGCTATCAGTTATAGGAGGAAACCCTCTCCTCCCCCTTTTTAAAAAATACAAAAAAACAAAAACAAAAAACCCTGCAAAGTAGAGAAATTGGATATGGACTCAATGAGCCATAATAAACATGGAACTCCATAGTATTCTTTTTACAGAGTCACTTTTCGAAGTAGAACTTTTTAGAGTACCATGTCTAAAATTGGCAACAGCAAAGCATCTGGTTGTTTTTCAAGTTTTTAAAAAGTATGTCTAGAATCAAATGCCACTAACAGTGATTAAACCAATTCTTCCCAAATCACCTGAGTTAGTCAGTGGGGCATTGTGAATTTCATGAAGATTTTATGGAAACTAAGGTTTTGTCAGTAATCATATTTTTTTCCTGGAAATAAAAGAATGGCAGAATACACAGGTTAAACTGGATCATAGCTCAGCTGGTAGGCTATCCCTTTCAGTTGATGAATTGGCTCCTTTTCACCAAGTTTTTCTTTCTTTCCTGCTCACTTGAGCATATAAGCTTCAGCAATAAGAAATTCCACTCAGATCTCAGTAACAATCTCCACATCAGTCAGAACAAATAAAAGCTGTGGGCCACTTTGAAGTCAGTGGAGCGACACCAGTTTACGCCAGCTTAGGATCCAGCTCTTCAGTAGAAATGGGGGGGAGGGGGGAGTATTTTAGTCATTTACATTACTGAAAAGAAGAAAAAGAACAGAACCAATATGAGGATCATGGGACTTCTCTCCATAAGTATGATCCATACAAATTATATGTCTATCACAAGTATAATATCAAGTATCCTTTGCATGTGGCATGACTTAAGTACAATACATCTTAGACTTAGTGCTTTGTGTTTAGCATTTTCATCTCTAATAACCTTGTGGGTATCTTTCTAGTTTTGGGTGAAAGGGCCCTGAATAAGTTCATAATCTGAACTGTCTCACCTTGGATATCACTGTGTTTATGCTTTTCACCTGCGTGCAACATCTGCTGAAAAGTTTCTAAGATTGAAATGGATGCTGCCATCTTCCATTTCCTTGGAGAGAGCATTGGGGGCAGGATAAGAAGATACACTAGCTTTTCCTGTGACCTCATTCAACTTGTTCCTTTCGGTGGAAAGTGTTTGGTTTATTTGGGGAAAAAAAAGGAGCCCAAATTTTCATAATTACGACTGCTCCAAAGGCCAAACTCTGCACTCACTGAGGTCAGTGGTGGGTAATTAGCGTTTCGTGGGTAAAACAAAGGCAAAATCTGACCCAGGGGGCTAGGTTTGTCCCAGAGCACCAGCATAGCACCTGGCACAGTTCCCTGCTGGTAGAAGACCCATCAGGAGATGTGAAAGCAGTCAAAGCATCCCTTGTATCATGGCAGACAGTGAAATGGGTTAGCCATGAAGGAAGTGTGGTTAGGGAATGCATTTGGTTTGGCACCTCCTGTTAGGATATAGATATTCAGGCCTGCCTGTAAAGGCCTATACTCTAAGAATTTAGGTGTATTCTTATCACTTAGCTAGTTATAGAGGTATAAAAGAAAGAAAGAATCAAAATCACTGTTTGCCAGTGTAAGGTCCTTCTCTTACTGTGACAGTCTGAGGCCCTGTGTGCTTAGGCTAAGATCTTTGGCTAAGTAGCAGAGGCAGCCATAAGCTGCGAATGGTCAGATCCTCACATTCCAAACTAGTCACATTGAAATAAGGTGCTATTGGGCTGTTAGGAATACAGTCCTGTCCTAATAATGCCTATCGCCTCCAGAGAAAGGGAAGTGCCTAGAAGATGTAAAAGGAAACTTAGTTTGATAGCATCCTGTCTGGCAAGAACTCACTTATCAATAGCTGGGATGTGAAATCCTCATTTCTGTGTTTGTTCTATCACTGTAGTCCCCATTTCCCTATTGTTTGTCTGCATAATCTCTGTCTGGTTCTCTGATTGTTCCTGTCTGCTGTATAATTAATTTTGCTGGGTGTAAACTAATTAAGGTGGTGGGATATAATTGGTTAAATAATCATGTTACAATATGTTAGGAGTGGTTAGTTAAATTTCAGTAAAATGATAGGTTAAGGTATAGCTAAGCAGAACTCAAGTTTTACTGTATAGTCTGCAGTCAATCAGGAAGTAAGGGGGGGAAGGGAACAGGTAATGGGGGTGGGGAATTGGAATGATGTTTTGCTGAGGGAGGGAATGGGAACAGAATGGGGTTGGGGAAATTGGAATCATGTTTTGCTAAGGGGGGGAATGGGAACAGGGACACAGGTAAGGCTCTGTGGTGTCAGAGCTGGGAAGGGGGACACTAAGGAAGGAAACTGGAATCATGCTTGCTGGAGGTTCACCCCAATAAACATTGAATTGTTTGCACCTTTGGACTTCGGATATTGTTGCTCTCTGTTCATGCGAGAAGGACCAGGGAAGTAAGTGGGTGAAGGAATAAGCCCCCTAACACCTCCCAACTGTGCCTTTCACCTTCAGAGCTTCTCTGGAGCTCCAGTAGAAGATAAAGCTGCTTCTCCAGGCCAGCCCACCAGAAGGGTGTATTTTACTCCTCTCTTCTAATTAATTTTAATTAACCTGGCCCCAGCAATTTAGGTGCTCATCACCTAGGGAACTAGCAAGTGTGAGACAAGACCAAAATGAGTGTTTCAGTGCACTCCTGATTCTAGGCTGCCTCTAACGTATGCTGTGAGTTTTCATTTGAGATTGTTTTAGTTTATCAGTTGTTAGATTTAACTGTTACTTTGTAGAGGGATCTCAACAGACATGAGATGATGGTTGGTAATTTTTGAAATCACAGCTGTGTTACCAGCTCACATTGTAGTTTTGGCCTTCACAACATCCCCTGGCAACAAGTTCCACAGGTTGACTGTGCATTGTGTGAAGTACTTCCTTTTGTTTGTTTTAAACCTGCTGTCTATTAATTTCATAGTGACCTCTAGTTCTTGTGTTATATGCAGAGGTCACTTTCTTATTCACTTTCAGTTTTGCCATACCATTCATCACTATAGATCTCTCTCATATTCCCTCCTGGTTATCTGTTTTCTAAATTGAACAGTCCCAGTCTTTTTAATCTCTCCTCAAATGAAAGCTGTTTCATTGCCCTTCTCTGTCTTTTTTCCAATTCTAATGTTTTTTTCTGAGATGGGGAGAGCAGAACTGCGTGCAGTGTTCAAGGTGTGGGCGTACCATGGATGTATATGGAGGCATTATGATGTTTTCTGTTTTAATTATCTATCCCTTTCCTAATGGTTCTTAACATTGTTACCTTTTTTGATTGCCACTGCACATTTAGCAAATGTTTTCAGAGAACTATCCACAATGACTCCAAGATCTTTCTTGAGAAGTAACAGCTAATTTAGACCCCATCAATTTGTAGGTATGGCTGGGATTATTCTTTTCAATGTGCATTGCTTTGCACTTATCAAGATTGACTTTAATCTGCCATTTTGTTTCCCAGTCACCCAGTTTTGTGAGACCTCTTTGTAACATTTTGCAGTCAGCTTTGGACTGAACTATCTTGAATAATTTTGTATTGTCTGGAAATTTTGCCACTTCACTGTTCACCCCCTTTTCCAGGTCATTTATGAATATGTTGGACAGCACAGGCCCTAGTACAGATCCTTGGGGGACCTTGGTAGTGACCTCTTTCCATTGTGAAAACTGACCATTTATTCCTATCCTTTGTTTCCTGTCTTTTAACCAGTTACTGGTCCATGAGAGGTCCTTCTCTCTCATCCCAGGAGTGCTTACTTTACTTAAAAGCCTTTGATAAGGGACCTAGTCAAAGGCTTTCTGAAAGTCTAAGTACACTTTATTGACTGGATCACACTTTTCCACATATTTGTTGACTACTTCAAAGAACTCTATTAGATTAGTGAGCCATTATTTCCTTTTACAAAAGCTGTCTTGTCTATTCCCCAATATATCGTGTTCATCTATGCGTCTGATAATTTTCTTCTTTACTATAGTTTCAACCAATTTGCCTGGTACTGAAGTTAGGCTTACTGGCATATAATTGCCAGGATCATTTCTGGAGCCTCTTTTTTTAAAATCTGTGTTATATTAGTTACCCTCCAGTTGTATGCTACAGATGCTGATTTAAGCGATAGGTTACATACCACAGTTATTAGTTCTGAAATTTCATATTAGTTTCTTCAAAACTCTTGGGTAATACCATCATCTGGTCCTGGTGACTTATTACTGTTTAATGTATCATTTTGTTCCAAAGTGTCCTCTACTGACACCTCAATCTAGGACAGTTCCTCAGATTCATCACCTAAAAAGAATGGTTCAGGTGTGGGAATCTCCCTCACATCCTCTGCAGTGAAGACCGATGAACATAATCCATTTAGCTTTTCTGCAATGGCCTGGTCTTCCCTGAGTGCTCTTTTAGCACCTCAAATGTCTAATGGCCCCACTGATCATTTGGCAGGCTTCTTGCTTCTGATGTACTTCAACAATTTTTTGCTGCTAGTTTTTGTGTCCGTAGCTAGTTGCTCTTTAAATTATTTCTTGGCCTGCCTTATACTTTTCTTATTATACTTGAGTTTATATTCCTGTCTATTTTTCTCACTAGGATTTGAATTCCAGCTGTTAAAGGATGTCTTTTTGCCTCTAATTGCCCCTTTTACTCTTTTATGTTTAGCCATGGTGGCATTTTTTGATCCTTGTACTGTTTTTTTCTTTTTTATTTCGGGTATTCATTTTGTTTGAGCCTTTATTATGGTGTTTTTAAATGGTCTCCATGCAGTTTGCAGGCATTTCACCCTTATGACTGTTCCTTTTAATTTCTATTTAACTACCTTCCTCATTTTTGTTTAGTTCCCCTTTTTGAAATTAAATGCTGCTAAGGTGGGTTTCTTTGGCATTTTTCCCCCAACAAGGATGTTAAAATTAATTACTTTATGGTTGCTATTCCTGAGTGGGTCAGCTATGTTCTCCTCTTGGACTACATTTGGTGTGCTCCACTTAGGACTAAATCAAGAATTGCGTCTCCCCTTGTGGGTTCCACGACTAGTTGCTCCAAGAAGCAGTCATTAATGGTGGATAGAAATTTTATCTATGCATCCCTTCCTGAGGTGACATGTTCCCAGCTAATATGGGGCTAGCTGAAATCCTCCATTACTGTGTTTTCTGCCTTTGTAGCCTCTATAATGTCCCTGAACATTTAACAGTCACTATCACCATCCTGGTCAGGTGGTCAGAAGTATATTCTTACAGCTATACTCTTATTGTTTAAGCATGGAATTTCTATCCATAGAAATTCTGTGGTACAGTTTTGATTCATTTAAGATTTTTACTTTATTTGACTCTGCCTTCTTTCACATATAGTGCCACTCCCTCAGCAATGTGACCTATTCTGTCATTCCTATATATTTTGTACCCTGGTATTACTGGTCCCATTGATTATCCTCATACCACCAAGTTTCTGTGATGGACCTATTATGTCAATGTCCTCATTTGATGCCAGGCAGTCTAGTTAACCCATCTTAGTATTTAGATTTGTAGCATTTGTATAGAAGAGAATGGGGAGGAAAAAGTTACAGCTAAGGACTGTCATTAATTCTCAAGAAATACCATTCTTGTTGATTGTTGCTTTTATTAGCTGACACTGAATAACACATAAATGTGTGGATAATTCTTTGTATGAATAACGTAATATGAATTAGTAAGTTTAGGACATTTCTAAAGCATTCATGTCCTTTACATCAGTCGGCTACTTGGCTTAGATGCGTTCTCTTTTTATTATTCTTTGTTTGTTTGTATTTCAGTAGCACCAATAGGCTCCAATCAGAGATCATCACTCCATAATGCTAGACACGGTGCAGAATACTTAAAAAGTCAGTACTTGTTCCAAAGAGCTTACAAAGTAGGTTACAAAAGAACATAACTGGTGGGTGAAATGGGCTAGTGAGGGAAGAGATGAGGATGTAAAGTTAAAACAAGCATATCTTAGCACCGTGAATAGTAGTCATAACTGGCCACCTGCATAACCTTTGTCAGCAATCTGAAGAGTCCATTGAGCTCAGAATAACAATTACATTATTTCTCAAGTCGCAGTTTGTAGGGTTTGGGACTTCTCTGCCAGAGTCACTGTAGAGTAATGTTCAGGAGGCAGGAAGGTAGAAACATTTGCTGCTATTCTGCACCATGATGCTTATCTGCGTTCTTAGAGTTCAGCATGGTATTTGTGAACCTGTTTGCTTGGGTGGACTCGAGCTCTCTTTGAAATGTGTCACCCACTTCTTACTTTCCTGTACACGACTCTCAGGATCTTAGACATGGAGACATAGCAGGAAGCCTTTTGGAGAGCTATGTAAGTGGCGTTGCTCGCAGACTATTACAATTATAATTCTACATTCATTAAACAGCAGTCAGGTAACATCATGTTAGAAATACGGTGCCATGCATCTGTTGTCTGACAAATTATTTTTCATTGGATTGATGACTATCAAATGCTTCAGAGTTCATAAAGCTAATTCTTGCACTTTCATAACCATATTACTGATATTGACTCATGTTATGGAAAACACGGATGTAACTGTACATCCAGGTATATGCTAACAATCAATTTATGCTTTGTTTTCCCACCAGGATATATTGAATGCTCATTTCAATACAGGCTAAGAAATGCATTGCCTGAGCCTCAGGCCCTGGTGAGGAGAACAGTGATAATACTTGTGTTCCTGTGAGATCAGCAACCAAGATGCCTGCGGGCCACTTGAAACAGCTTGAGGAGAGAGTCTTACTGCTGTTGAGCATTCCTATAGTAAGGATTCCAGTATTACGTATTGGTAAAAAGTTGCAGTGTGTGAGCAGTAGGTAGCAACGCCTTGCTTATCACCTTTGTGATGCTGAGCCAGGTCAGTGACCTAATGTCAGTACCAGTGACCTTGTTTATGGTACGCCGCACAGGAAAGAGTGGCGAAACACTCATTTTAATGATTAAGAAATACTTTGCAGCAAGGAACAAGTTCACGGTGAAAAGGATACATATTGCATGGTGGGGCCTGAGTCTTTCCACTTCTGGCCATGGTTACAGATGCTTTGTGGTCAGGATTTTCCCTGACTCTGTGTGTTAGTGTCCCGCTGCTTCTGGGGCTCTCTTTCTTTGGCATCCTCCTGTTTCTGTGAGAGTGAGGTTCTTCGTGAAGAGTGGGGTGTAATCTAAGAATCAGCTCCTGTTTCCTATTTTTGGAGAATGTTCTTGCACTGTTCAATTTAATCTGAGCCCAGACACTGCTGTGATGGGAATTTTCTGTATAGGTTTTAATTCAACAAATGGTTAGACTGAAAAATGAAGGAACATAAATCTGTCCTACCTGTTATATGGTGGGGAAATGGATCTGCCCTGACTTATGGGTGGGCAGGGAAGGTCAGGGCAGCCAGTTTTCCCTTAGTAGTGTGCAGGGCCTGTGTCAACTCTTCATGCTCCAAGCTGGGGCTGGGCAAGCAGGCTCTGGTGGGGAGAGAAGGGCTGCAGTTACTCAGTGCAGTAGCAGCTTGTCCACCTTCTCATATGCTGCTGGAGTAGCTGGCAGGGACCATGCAGTTGTTAACTAACCTAGTGGAGTTCCTCTTGCAGCAGCTCCCACCACCACAGGCATGGTGGCAGACCCACACTGTGGAGCTGCCAAAGTTAGCCACCTGCCTGTTCCATCTTAGCCTCAGAAAGGGCTCAACATTGTAACCAGCACTAAGCTCTTCTGGGCAGGTTAATAAAACACTTTTTTTGCAGCCCATAAGTGTTTTCTGCCCTCCATGATCACAGCACTGTGCACAGGATTGATCTAAGGCTTTTAGGGAGGTTTAGCAAGATGATTCTTAAGGATACATCCCAAACACAATAGATTTATTTTACACAGGAAGTGTGTGTGTGTGTGTGTATGTACGTGTATGTGTGCGCGTGCATGGAAATTTAGGTTCTGCCTAGCCTCACTTTGAAGACTGAGAATTCAGCTGCTGCTTTCTTCAACCTTAGTGTTGTTCTTTGTTTGGGGTTTTTACATTTTGTTTTCCTTCATTTTACATTTTCAAGGCTAGCATAGCAAGAAAAAGGGATAGAAACTTTTTTTTTTCTTTTAATGAAAATTGAGATCCCTGTTTATGGAGCCCAAATGCCAGCTCTGTTAACAAGCGACTTGTGCAAGCCCCCTCCTGGCTCACCAGTGCAAAAGTGAATGTGTTTAGTTGTCTTGCAGATATACTTTGCAGGAGGCCGCTGTGGGATTCTTTAGAAATTCCGACATTCTACTGAAGCAGCAATGGAATACTCACATGTAACGTACCTGACACACAAAGCAATACTGGGAGGCGTGTTTTGTCCTGATGTAACCACTTTGCTGCTGCTACAGTGCAGTTAACTAAAACTCCTGTAGTTGGGTTAAAAATATTCAGTAATATAGAGAGTCAATGCTGTGGTGAGCTCCTGGAAAGTGTGGTTAGTTTGTGGATTCTACAGGATGCACCACTGCAGGCAGAAGTGGTTGCAATATAGATATCCTTTGTTCCACATGGAATCTCACAAATCCCTCCCTATAGGGATTTCAGTTTTCTTTGGACTCCACTGTATGTTAAAAATCATGTATATGTACATATAACTCAGAAGGCTTGAAAATGTCTGAGCTGCTAAAAGACTAGAAAGTGTGTGAATAAAAACAAATGGGCCTGGAATGGTTAGCAATTCATGGTTTAGCATAATGGGAGGGGAAAAATGAGGTTATCTGTGAATCCTTATAGGTCAACATATCATAGTCCGCATTTGTGTTTCTGTTGAAGAAATATGCTTCTGCATATTTGCATCTTTTTCCCTCTGAAGATGGCTTAAGAGATATTAATCATTTTCTTATCTTCTATTGGGATATAGTATACCTCGAGTGAGTTTTTGTTCATTGCACAGACATGGTACTGTTTCCTTTGTTTGTATTTGTTTTATTTCTGTTTTCTGTATGTTACTTATATACAATAAATCTTTTTAGACAGAAAATGGAAGATGAAATTTATTTCTTTAGAACTCTCCAGAAATATCTAGCAATATTCCATGAACTAGAAGACTCAAAACATTCAGAAGCAAAAAAAGGAATTGAGGGGGGAAATACACACATGGAATATGGATTTGTGCTGTGCCTTCCAGCAATATTTGTCTTGGTTGTTTTTATAATGAGTGCATTCAGTCAGAAAAATGTTTCGTCAATGTAATTCTCTAATTTGGACTTAAAATAGGAAGTATTTCGTTTTGAGGTCATTAACCACAAAAATATTGGCCTTATTTGTCACTGTTGCTGGTGTTCAACTGTAAATCCTATTAATGTGCCTTCTATTGTAACTTAGAAAATGTAAATACATTTTATGGCTGTTATTTTAGTAAGTCTGTGATAAAAACAAACTACTGTTGTAATAATTGTCTGATATTAAACCCAAACCTCTGCAGTTCAGAACTATTGTGGCCTATCTTTTTAAAGATGTGCTGCAATTTTAGTACTAAGCTCAGATTAATGCTAATAGGAGTTAGATGAGTAAATCCCCTGTGCGCTGATGGGATAATAGACCATTGTGCAATACTTTTCAGTTAAATTACATTTATTTCCTTTTAAATGAACTAATCTGGATTGTATTGTATGATCTAAGGAACCTTTTTTTCTCTCCTTAGGTTTATTTTTAAGAAGAACACTGACCATGAGGAAGTCCACCTGTTAGTCCATTTTTGCTAATTCTGCTGAAGAAAATGAAGCTACGCTTTGGCTGTACAGAATCCTTTACCACCACTGTTGGGTAAATGAGAAATGGTCGTGTGATTATGCTGACATCCCAGCATGCATTTGGTAGACCTGTGGTTAACTCGTTCCCTCTCCATGTGTCTACTCTTACAAAGTTTTGTCCTCATGATACTGTGCTTTCATTCTGCCAGTATGTGCCCAAAAGGCTGCCTTTGTTCTCATTCTGGAGGTTTAAATGTCAGTTGTAGCAATGCAAATCTCAAGGAAATACCCAGAGATCTTCCTCCTGAGACAGTCTTACTTTATTTGGACTCCAATCAGATAACGTCAATCCCAAATGAAATTTTTAAGGACTTGCATCAACTGAGAGTTCTCAATTTATCCAAAAATGGTATTGAATTTATAGATGAACATGCCTTTAAAGGAGTGGCAGAAACCTTGCAGACTTTGGACTTGTCTGACAACCGGATTCAAAGTGTGCACAAAAATGCTTTCAATAACTTAAAGGCCAGAGCCAGAATTGCAAACAATCCTTGGCACTGTGACTGTACTCTGCAGCAGGTCCTGAGGAGCATGGCATCCAACCATGAAACAGCCAACAACGTCATCTGTAAGACTTCTGTGTTAGATGAACATGCTGGGAGACCGTTCCTCAATGCTGCCAATGATGCAGATCTTTGTAACCTTCCTAAAAAGACTACTGATTATGCCATGCTAGTCACCATGTTTGGCTGGTTCACCATGGTGATATCCTATGTTGTTTATTATGTGCGGCAAAATCAAGAGGATGCAAGAAGACACCTTGAGTACTTGAAATCCCTGCCAAGCAGGCAAAAGAAACCAGAAGAAGCTGATGACATTAGCACTGTGGTATAGTATCCTGAATACAACTGACTTTGACATGGCAATTAGATTTGGATGGCACTAAAACCAGAGGTTTACTTCTAACATTCATTGTAAACATTTAAGACTTTTTTTTTTCAGTTTAACTGAATTATGCCACTGTTGATCTTTCTAACAAAGGTTTTTGTTTGAGTGGTATAGCTTAATTGCTTCTCTGGTGGTATTCTAAAGCAAGTAAACTAATATGTAAACATTAGTTAGACCCATTTAATAACAAAATTTATTTTTTTAATTTAAAACCGAATAAAAGCTTAACTTTGAACCATGTTAAACAGAGTAATTTATTGATCAGAAATCTGTCTAGTGACTAAACCTGTTTGGTTTGTCAATATTAATAAGATTAAAAATAGCAGTAATACTGTGAGTCATAACACTCATAAAATCTCGGGAACTCCAGTTCACAGCCAGGGGCTGCTCTTGATTTACTCGGAGGAAATCAAATGAAGAGCTGATGAATAGTAGCCCTTTTGTTGTTCCCCTTTCAAAAGGAAAGGGGAATGGAGGTGGGGAGAGCAGGTAGGCAGTAAGTTCCTGTGGGCTTAAGAAACGGAAGATATGATGTGCTCTGAATAGCACTTCAACTGAGCTAAGGAGCAGCAGCCGTGAGGAAGCCTGCACTTCAGGATGCCACAGCCAATTGGACAGATATGTAAGTACCAATGAGAAATGGGAATAATAGCGTCAAACCAAACCTTAAGGATTGATCAAATGAATTTAAATGTAAGCAGGAATACAGTCTGAAAAACCATGTGCTTATATACCTGTGACCACTGCAGTCTGTATTTTCATACTCCTTATTGAGCATGTGCACTGTTTCCTCAGGTATTCTAGTTGCTTTGCCAAGTGAAAAAGACAAGATGTGGTCCTTGTCTTGAAAAGCCTGCAGATAAAGGACTCAGTTATGGTTTTGTCATAAGCCCTGAGCAAGGGGCGGCAGCAGCAACAGATCAGGAGCCAGATTGTTACTTTGAGAAGCTCCCTGTTCCCTTTGATAAGCTACCTGCATTTTATGAAGGTGCAAAGGGGTGAGCAGCCTCTGAGGGCTGCTACTCTCTCTTCTGTGCATTCGGGCAGATCAGGATAGGTTATAGACAAAGACTTTGCTCTGCTCCATTCAACCCTCCAGCCAGAAAATCTAAGGCAGTGTGCCTGGGGAAGTAATCCAAACCTTACATCCACTTACTAACTTGTAGAGGTCTGCAGACTTTCTCACTAATAGTTGGAAAAAAATAGTGCATTTACCAGCTACAACCAGCCAAAATACAGTATGCAGTTTGTACACAATTGTAATAATATGCAGGACATACCATATTTAATTAGGGCTGTCGATTAATCGCAGTTAACTCACGCGATTAACTCAAAAAAAATTAATTGCGATTAATCGCACTGTTAAACAATAGAATACCAATTGAAATTTATTAAATATTTTTGAATTTTCTCTACATTTTCAAATATATCTATTTCAATTACAACACAGAATATGAAGTGTACGGTGCTCACTTATATTTTTGATTACAAGTATTTGCCTGTAAAAAATAAAAGAAATAGTATTTTTCAGTTCACCTCATACAAGTACTATAGAGCAATCTCTTTATCATGAAAGTTGAACTTACAGATGTAGTTTTTTTTTGTTGCATAACTGCACTCAAAAATAAAACAATGTAAAACTTTACAGCCTACAAGTCCACTCAGTCCTACTTCTTGTCCAGCCAATCACTAAGAGAAACAAGTTTGTTTACATTTACGGAGATAATGTTGCCCACTTCTTAATTATGATGTCACCTGAAAGTGAGAACAGGTATTTGCATGACACTGTTGTAGCTGGCGTCGCAAGATATTTACATGTCAGATCCGCTAAAGATTCATATGCCTCTTAATGCTTCGGCCAGCGTTCCAGAGGACATGCTTCAATGCTGATGATGCTTTTTTTTTTTTTTTTAAATGCATTAATTAAATTAGTGATTGAACGCCTTGGGGGGGAATTGTATGTCTCCAGCTCTGTTTTACCCACATTCTGCCATATATTTTATGTTATAGCAGTCTTGGATGATGACCCAGCACATGTTCGTTTTAAGAACACTTTCACTGCAAATTTGACAAAATGCAAATAAGATACCAATGTGAAATTTCTAAAGAAGGCTACAGCACTCAACCGAAGATTTAAGAATCTGAAGTGCCTTCCAAAATCTGAGAGGGATGAGATGTGGAGCATGCTTTCAGAAATATTAAAAGAACAACACTCTCTGATATGGAAAATACAGAACGCAAACCACCAAAAAAAAGGAAAATCAAGCTTTTGCTGGTGGTATGTGACTCATGATAATGAAAATGAACATATATAGGTCTGCACTGCTTTGGATAATTATTGAGCAGAACTCCTCATCAGCATGGACGCATGTCCTCTGGAATGGTGGTTGAAGCATCAAGGGCCGTGAATCTTTAGCACATCTGGCATGTAAATATCTTGCAACGCGGGCTATAATAGTGCCATGCAAATGCCTGTTCTCACTTTCAGGTGACCCTATAAACAAGAAGCAGGCCACATTATCTCCTGTAAATGTAAACAAACTTGTTTGTCTGAGCAATTGGCAGAACAAGACGTAGGACTGAGTGGACTTGTAGGCTCTAAAGTTTTACATTGTTTTATTTTTGAATGCAGGTTTTTTGTACGTAATTCTACATTTGTAAAATCAACTTTCATGATAAAGAAATTTCACTACAGTACTTGTATTAGGTGAATTGAAAACTACTATTTTTTACAATGCAAATATTTGTAATAAAAATAAATATAAAGTGAGCACTGTACACTTTGTATTTTGTGTTGTAATTGAAATAATATATTTGAAAATGTAGAAAACATCCAAAAATATTGTTTAACAGTGCAATTAATCATGATTATTTTTTTAATCGCTTGACAACCCTAATTTTAATATAATACGGAAGCAGAGATCCTGTGATAATTCCAAATACAATACTGATTTTTCTCTGTAATTTACAGCATGGTACCAATAAAATCCAGTGCCATGGATAAAAATTAGTGATTTAAAAATATTCGGATTTTTAATGTAATTGGATGTTTAATTTAATTTAAATGTTTTTCTTTTAAAAAGTAACCCATTAAAAATTATATTTGAAATTATGACCACCTATATTAAGTTCTAAACTTACTATTATATATTAATATATACATTCAATAAAAACATTCAAGCAATACGTGTCTGCTGCCAGTTTTAAGGATAGTCAAACCACTGAGCTGATAGAAGTCACTGGATAAGCACCTGAAGCCAGAGTTTGCTGAAGTGCTGCACCACATTTGACAGCAGTAGACTCTTTTACAGGTGCAGAGAATATGATCTTCATTTTAGTTTATTGAACTAGATCACTTCAGTGACTAGTTCATTGAAAGTTGAGAAACACACTGGGATTTGAAAAAGCCGGAAACCTTGTTTTACTCTTCCAATCTATGAATAAAACAAAGTCTGAGAGGATGAGATATACTAGTTCTAAAATCATGAAGAACATGATGACCAGAAACAATCCGTTCTCTTCACTAACTACAGATAATACTTTTGTTTAATAAATCAGTTAGTTTTAGACACAAATCATTATTTGGATAGACTGATTTTTTTCTTACGTAGTTTTTATTTAACAAATGAAAACCATTTTAAAATACTATTTTTGTGCATTTTTATTGAATTCCAATTTTCATCCAAATGCAGCTTGATACAAATCATGAGTAAAAAAAATTACTCATAGTAAATGAGAAATGCATAATTCTTCATTAAATGATACGATAAAAATGTAAAAATTTCAGATCTGAATAAATGTGTGTTAAGGCATATAACTGTTAAAATATATATACCATAGTTAATATAAAGACTATCTTTAGTTGAAGATCAACATGTTTTAATGGTTGATCATTCAACCAGCCAAAGAGAATCAATATTTCTTTAGGAAAATAACTAAAAACTATAACTGCAAAAGAAGATTAAAATTGGTTATTTATATCAAGGATTCCTGCTTGCTCATTTAAATTACTTTGATCTAAATCAATCCATCCTGATAGAAATGGCAAACATTTTCAGACACGAGTATGGAAAGTTTGGCTCCTAAAGCTATATTTAGGACCTTAAATAAAAATGGCCTGTTTTTTTGCAATGTAAATGTCACTGAATTCACCCAAAGTTTGAAAATTTTGGCCAGGGTGTTTAAAGGACATGCAATATGAGTGAATGTGTGGATAGCGCATGTCCTACTACATATCGGACTGATGGGGGGGGTGTTAGGTGGTTTTACTGATAAATGTTTATGAAAAATAAGACCGTCATATAGATAGTCTCAGCCTTTAATACTGTATAAATTAAACATTTTAAGGGCCGTAATCTTTAAAAACATGATGTTTTTATCTTTTCAAATTGAACAAATGAACCGGAATGCATTTCTGCTGTCATAATAAAACAATATTTGTCTAAGAATCCATGTAGGTTCACTTTTACTGAGCATGGAATGTTTTGTGGCCTTAGGGATTAAGTATTTACAAACAGGTGCTTTAGAAAAGCAAGAGTTAAAGGACAAAAAATGAATTAAAAAAACCAAACTAGTAACCTCCCTTAGAATTATGAGGACATCAATTATTTCTGTTAAAGCACATGTATCGTGTTTTAAAATCTATGGAATGCTCAAGCTTGTTTTACTCCTTTTGTGTGGGTTTATTAACTCTCTCTTTATCTGGGTTGCTATACAAAAGAAAGTAATCTATAAAATAAACTGAAGTTGGAAATAGGTAATTGCATTCCAAATGAAGAAAAGAACTTCTAGTTCTTTTTAATGTGTTCAGAAAGTGGGTAAGAATGGCTTTTTGTGTGATCTTCATGGGCCAAATGCTGTGTACCTGCAACTCCGGTGGACTCAGCAAGTCCCAGTATTTGGTCTATTTAAATTTTAGGTACTCTTTAATGGAACAGTTTTGGAAAGTTAAAGATTTTTTTATATGCAGTGTAGTTGTAGCCATGGTGGTCCCAGGATATTAGCGAGACAAGGTGAGTGAGGTAAAATCTTTTACTGGACCAATTGCTATTGATGAGAGATTTCAGAGTAGCAGCCGTGTTAATCTGTATTCGCAAAAAGAAAAGGAGTACTAGTGGCACCTTAGAGAGAGAGGCTTTCAAGCTACACAGGGCTCTTCTTCCCAGATCTGAAGGAACTCGAGTGTTACAGCTAAATGGACTGAACAGATACACTAGATTTATAGCTTGTTACAACAATATATAACCCACTAACCCCCTCTTTTTGTCCTGTGACTGCAGAGGTGTTGACAGGCCACTCTACCTTGAATGGCCTCTTACAATATGTGCTAAGTAATTATGCTAAACAATCTTTGCATTTGCTTTGATGCTGAGAGTTCCTTTCCCAGACCTGAATAAGAGCCCTGTATGGCTTGGAAGCTTGTGTCTCTCACCAATAGAAGTTGGTCCAATAAAATATCAGCTCATCCACCTTGTCCGCTAGAGAATTGTTAGGTATTCTAAGTTTTGCTCTTTGGCCAAAAGATTAATCTGCTATCTGTTGAGCTAATGAAATTGACTCTTCAATGGATTTTCAAGAAAAAAGGCTTTTAGGGAGTGGAATGGTGTTAATTTGCACAAATCCTGTTGGGTTTAGATGTTACTGGTTTCTTTGGGCTGGTCTACACTACGGGAGGTGGGGATCGATCTAAGTTACGCAACTTCAGCTACATGATTAATGTAGCTGAAGTCAACGTACTTAGATCTACTTACCGCAGTGTCTTCACTGCAGTGAGTCGACGGGAGACGCTCTCCCATCAGTTCCCCTTGTGCTTTTCGTTGAGGTGGAGTACTGGAGTCGACGCTAGAGCGATCGGCAGTCGATTTATTGCGTCTATACTAGACCCCCGCTGGATCGATCACAGCTCATTGATCCGGCCAGTAGTGTAGACAGGCCCTTTCTTCAGAAAATGTTTTGCAAAAACTCCAGACTATTCAAAGGTTCCACTCTCGCCCCCAACACTGCTACCAACTCTCTGCGTAGACTGCAGAAACAGCCTCCAATGAGAGGGGGAAATTCAAATAATGAATCTGAAGAGAACAGATAAAATTATATGCTGTAGCAGCAAAATACAAAAACACACTGAAATAGGACATGTCTTTCATAAGACTCACCATCTGTATTCCTTTTATATATGCTGGACCAAATTCAGCCCTGGTGTAATTCTGTTGACTTCAGTGGAGTTACTCTAGGAACCAATTTTCTGCCATATTTATATTACTGTGTTGCCAAGCAGAATATTGGATCCTAAAACATAAATTATCCCTTTTTGGAGAGAAAAAGGGAACGGACTGCCGACACAGAATTGATATATTATTTAGCTCTACTGTTATTTATAAATATGTACTACACAATGTAGACAGACTATAACTAGATATGATTTTAATAGCAGAAAGCCTCCTTGGCAATTGTCAAGTGCCTCAATTGTTGCACACTGGAATCATACACTTTTTTTATCTCTGCCCCCCCCCCCCCCCAATAAATGAAAAAACAAATCTTCAGGTTTTTTCCAGTATGTACAGCTCAAGCTCCGTGCGATAGGTCCTGGAGCTACAATGATTTTTATACCAGCTGAGGATCTCGCTCATTGTTTGTAAAACCCCACCCAAACCTATGAAAATTAAGTTAAACTGTGCTTTGAAAAGCGATTTTTTTACATATAATCTCATATTGATATGCCTTCAATTGATTCTGTATTTAATTTAGTCTTGTTACAAATAAAAGGGTGATTTCTTTTAACTTCCAGCACAGCAATCTCTGCTTAAAATCTAAAAATAAAGCAGGACTTTCTCTGCCTAACACACAAAAATATTGCAATTACAATTTAGCTGGCAAGGAAAAGTATCCAGGTCACTCTTCAGTAGCTGTATAGGCCAGGTGCTGCCAGTCTTGCTAAAAATTTGAGTCACAACTGTTATTTTACTGAAAAGAAACACAAAAGGAAGGAGCAGATCTGTGCAGTAAAGAAAATGCTGTTTTTACATAATCACTCTTTTGACTAAAAGTGTCTTGTAAAAGAAAACTCATGGGGTGAAATCCTGGCCCCATTGAAGTCACAGCAAAACTCCCACGGACTTTCATTAGGCAGGATTTTACCCCCATTTTTTTTAATTCATAAATTCCATCTTGTTCACAAAATTACTAAATTGGCATTTCTAACAGTATTTAACCCAACATAAAAAACTGACTAAAGAAAGGAGAAGTTGCCATTTGTACAGGAAGAGACCCATCAAGACTCTGCTTCAGTGAGTGAGGAAAGTGGGAGGCTTTGAAGCTTAATTTAACATGAGAATTAAGGGAACAGTGTTGCTCAGTTGTTTAAAAATGTGGCTTACTTGTAGCTTCAGGACGGTTGTTGCTGGAGAGGGGAGGGATTCTTCAGAGGCCTAATTTTTCTTTCCTCTAAATTTTGTAACCACCTTCCACCTCTGAGGGGCATGATAGTGTAAGGACTTTTTTTTAATGCTGGTGATTATTTTCTATGTGGATTATTTTTTCTGTGTAATAATGACAGCTACATCAGTTCATTTGGGATACTATAGTGTAGGCTCATACTGTGTACTTTTATTATAACAACATAATTTGTTGCCACTGACAAGTTGTTTTTGTACAGAAATGGCTAAATACCAACTACACTCTCACTTCTGTAGTATAAAATCTGTGGGGAGTGGAGTTCAATGTTTTTAAATCTGCTGCGTTGCAGGAAATAGCACAGGGCATTTTTAAAAAATTATCTGGCAGAGGGATCTTTGGACTCAATAATTTTTTAAATTAAAAATATTTTTGCCTCCTGATCAAATCTAAATGTTGACATGTATGGGAAATCTGTGCTTCAGTCATAATCCCCCACAAGCTGTGTATTGTTGTCTCTCCAGTAGAGCCAAGAGGCATTTTGATTAAGCTCAGTGTGTTTTCTGGATAAAAGTGGATTCCATTTGGCTCAGTCTTTTTTTTTTTTTTTTAAAGATTCCAGCCCCCACCTTAGATGCTCTAAAATAATAAAAAGAAAAATTCTGGAAAACTGTACTGTAAAAATGGCTTTATGCAAATACTCCCTTATTGGTTTGCTCCAGCTGAGTTCCATGGTGGCCGTGAGGTCACAAGCAGAGGTGGGGCTGTCACTCCACAGTTGGCTAACACAACCTGCAAGTGGTGTGTGGAGAGAGTTACTAGGTGGCATGAGCTGACCGAGTCCCTCCCTGGCTGAGGGGACCATACAGCATATATTACTGAAGTGGATGGAATTCTGATAACTTGATTTGCAGCTCAACTTTACTGTGCAACTTGCAGTTGGATGTGATGATGATAATCATAATAATTAGAGAGACACTAATTCTGAATGCTAGGATGACTGGTTATTGATTTCCTGCCCCTCACCTGAGAGCCTGTGAAGGGGAGGTTAATTGACCGGTGCTGCCAAGGCACTGGTACTGCTGAAAGGAGGCATGGTGGTACAGGCTTAGATTCTTGCCAGGGTGAGAGGCTTTGTGGTGGTTTTAAATTTAATTCCACCCCAGCCCACCCCTTCTCCCTAACGTTTTTGACAGGTGGAAAAGGAATTCACTTCCCAGACCAGACTGTTAGTGAGGAGAGGTGTCTCCTGGTAGAAACAGAAGTGAAACAGTTGTGCCTCATTCTCTCCCCCGAAGCAGCAGCAGATCTTTTGGTGGACAAGGAGACTCCAAAAGGGTGGAATGGGCACAAGGCCCAGGGCGAGCAGCACCACAACTTGTGGTTAGAGTGGCTTCTCAATGATTCACAGTGCTAGCTACAGGGAAACACTCTAGCAGTTAGCACTGTGAATCATCCAGATAGGATGGCTGCATTCTTTTCATCACGTCACTGTGACCCCTCCCCATGGATACACATGATGTTGCAGCTTTAGTTTTATCACTCATGTGGACCATGTTTATGGTCCATTCAAAGAGTGAGGGAGTCTCTCTATAAGCATTTACAAAGTTCTGAAGCTTTGGTTTTTCACAAGGAAATGTCTTTTGCTTAAATGCATGTTTTAGTGAAAATGGGAATTGTTAAGCTTTAAACAATGAAGATTTAGAGAGAGAGAGAGAGAGAGGGAGAGAGTATGAGTACTTCTGTTGGTTTTCATGGGAAAATGTGCAGGTGTCCTTAGTTTTGTTTGTACTTCACTCAGTCAGTGAGCTTGACAATAAATCAAATCAATGAGTATAGGATATGTGCTGCATAGGTGAACTTTGCAGACCCTTTTAAAACTTAATTTAAAAAAAATTAGAATATTGGCCTACTTATGAAAACTCAAGGATGCAAAAATGTATTTATGAATAGTATCTGTGGACCAATTTTCTTTTCTTTGCATTCGTTAGTGGGTAGATTTTTTGACATGAATTCTTTACTTAGTGATATAGTCTACTGTAAGATGTTATGCTTTTTCTTTCCTTTCTCCTCTTGGGGGAGTAAAAATAGTTTGGATGTTGTTTTTTCTTGCGATGGCTCTGAATTAGTGAGGTATACAGCACAGTTTAAAAGAACAAAACCCAACAAGCTCTAGAATGCTAGAGGTGAGTCTAAGTCCTTCCCACTGCAAATAAATTTAAGAAATGATCATGTATTTGAGGATTTGAGTCTTAGTGTGGACAATGTATTTGAGGTCTTGTCTTCACTGGGAGAAATGGTAGGGGGTTGTTTTTTTAACATGTTAACACAACCATGCTAAAATCCTACTGTACACAAGGCAATTGTAGTTTTAACATGTGGGAGCTGGTCAAAGTGAACCTGAGAGTCTCCCACAGGTTTTACCTCAACCAGCTAATGTGTTAAACTACAGCTGCTTTGTCTATGCAAGGATTTCAACACATGTTAAAAGTGTACCTTTTTTCCTTAGAGGCCATAGAGTCCTGCAAGGTGGAAAACAGGATGTAAACTTGTAATAGGAAAAAAAACAACCAGCAGGGAAAAATTTTAGAAGGAAAAAAACTCCAGATGTTTCAGGCATTCTACCTATGTAACCCTTCTGTCAGGTGGAGCCAGCAGCAACCAGGGCCGGGTTCAGTATCTAGGGTTTCCTTTCCATCAATACAACACAAAACCGACCTGAGCCCCTACCCAGTAACCTGGGAGAATGACACACCACCTCTGGGTGCCTCTAAGAGGCAATACTTCCCCACTCACAAGCACAGAGTCTGAGTGTAGAAAAGAAACTTTTAATAAAAGGAGGGAAGTAACTGGGTGTTAATTTGGAAAAACACTGCAACCAGGGTTCATAAAAACGTAAACCATGAGCAAGTAATTTGGGCAGTGTCCTTTTCCCCCTCAAGTTCACTAACCCAAAAGTCCCTTTCATGTGCCTGACCCTTCTCTGCATCCCACTCACAGTTGCTGTCCTTGGGCAGTGCAGACCCAGAGTTCACCTCCCACCCTGGGTGGAGAGTGGGGAGGTAAAGCACCTTACTCCCTCCACTGCTCAAGCGCTCACTTGCCAACCCTCTCTGCGGGGGCCCTCTCCACCAGCCACTCCACTGGCCTCTCCCCCAGCCGCCCTGCTGGCTGTATGCTGTGCCTTACCAGACACTCGTTTGCCAGTTGACTGTCAGTCACCTTCTGCTGCCACCTGCCTCTCTGCTGTAACCTCTGCACATCAGTCTCTTAGTAATTTTTCAGCTCTTTATAGGCCCCATCTCAAATGATTTCAGATCTTACTGATTTTTAAGCTCTTAGCAGGCAGGGTAGAAACACAGTCGTACCAAAACACGTTTCAGTTCTGATTGAGCATTTAAAATAATAAACAGGATCCTAATGAAGCCTATTTAAACAGTGGGGAGGAACAGGCTTAACTAGTCCAGGAAGAACCCTTGGAGAGGATTTGCAGCCTCCTGGCTAGGACACCTGGCCTCACCCCTCTTATTTTCTTAGGCGTCTGGCATTCGAGCCCCTGGCTTAACGAGGTTCTTTCAAATGAGGGTGACCCCCTTACTTGGGACAGGTTAAGCACAACCATGCTTTCCTGTATTCCTACAATAAGCAAACATTTGTAACAACATTTCACCACCCCTGCATTCAGTACTACGATGATTTGTAACCCAACACCACCCCAAGTTGATTACTTTGACACCGCTCTATCTGCTGAATATCTAAGCAGGGCAGGAGCAAACTGTATTTACATAAACACACCCAAAGTCTCCCCACCCCACCCTCTAGCTAGCTGTCAGGGAAGCATTCATTCAGATCCTGCTTACACATACATCATAAGCAAACAAACAGAATGGCCATTTTTGCTGGTCACCTTTTGAGGCTGAGCTTTTATACATTTCTTGACTTACGGGTGCTTTAGTCCTCATCTTAAAGTTACTTTCTTTTTTTCTAAGGGCTCTTATGAATGTAATTCTACGCAGCATTTACTTGTACCAGTAGAAGAGAATTAATTTATTCTGGATTTAGCCAAAGTGACTGAAATGGATACGTGAAATGTAACTCTGAAGTCAACAAATGAGCTCTCTTTTTTGGTATTATTTCTATACTGTATATTGTTAAGTAATTAGATATACTGACGAGGGAAAGTATTTGTTTTTGAATTATAAGCATGCTAAAGTTTTAGACTGTAACAGCAAGATTGTGGGGATTGGCCATGCTGTGCCTGGTGCTGCTCTGGGATTGGGGGCAGGCAAGGGAGAGGACGTATCTTTGCACTGCCCTGATCTTAGTGGTGCTGGTCTGGTCGGTCCATGAAAGAAACAGTCTGCGTTGTTATAGCTTATGTTCAGCTGCCTCTTGTCTCCATGGGCCATTTTGACCTCAGGTATTGGGTGGAGATTGCAGGTCCCTGGCTATGTTCGCTAGATCTGGGAGTGCACAGGGGATGGCATGGAGCCAACTGTGACACCTAGGGCTTTCCCCGTGATTAAGAATCTAGTTAAGCCAATGTTAAGGCTGTTTTGCATTGTCAAAATGATACAGAGCAATCTTGGGGAACCAGAAGCTGGCTCTCCGCTAGTCTAAATGAATACATCAGTTAAGGTTGTTTGTCAGCTATACCTTGAAGTATTTTAGGGGGGGTTTCACCCCCGCTAATTTCCAGCTGCATTATAACCTTAATTTTTTTTTGGTGTTTAGTATTGTCTGGATGACTTAAGTTGCATAACCTTTTAATTTAACTTTCTTAGCTGTCCACATGTTTAATCTTCAACCAGCTGTCTCTCATTTGTTAAAACCACTTTTCTCTTGTTGCTGTTGATGGACTTTATTGGGAAATGTGTAAATGGATGAAGATACAGTTGATGCCTACTTCTTTTCTGAGGTTTTTATATGTCCCTTATATCAGATGATACATTAAATTCTGTAAATAAATTGAAGTATATACACTGAAACTTTCTCAAGCAGAATGCTTGCTGAATTAAAACAGCAGGGTGCAATTTACTGTATTTTAATTTAAGGTTCTGCATATGAAAATAAACTTTACCTACTTAACCCAGAAGTTCACTGAAACATGCATTTATTTTTATTACAGTTGGCAATCCTGAAACTCCCGCAGACAGCACCTCATTTTAAGGCCTCATTTGTGAAACTGCACAATCAGATTCTTAAAGAAAAAAAGGCTCAGTTCTGTTTTAATCACAGTGCTGTTGCCAGATGTACCAGGTACACTGCTCATAATGTACCTTGTTACAAAAAGTACTTGGGGGGTGAAATTCTCACGCTTCTGCAGTCAATGGGAGTTTTGCCATTGCCTCAGTGGGGTCAGGATTTCACCACAGCATGTGCTCTTTCAAAGAAGTTGCTGCATCAAGAAGTATTCAGAGAGCTTGTGGTGACATGCTGGAATTAAGAGGTTAATAGCGGGTTAACTCTTAGAAAACTGTGTGCCTGCTGGAAAAAGGCTGCTTGATACATGCCCTCTTGGAAAACTAGACTAGGAGCTGGCGATTACTTCTCAATGTTCCAAGAGATAACCATGACAGCACTTTATTTGTGTACGGTTTAAATAGTGCATTAATAATAAGGGACAAATTCTGCTCTTTTGGTATGTAGGTGCTCGCTGACTTTACAGTTACATGTAGGGAGTTCTTATAAAGAGCTTTCTTCCTATTGTAAAACCTGTAGGATGAAGGCTAGAGCCTATTTAGTCAACAGCTCTCACCCAGTCACTTTTCAGTAGAATTGTGGCAGCCAGCAGGAGACTAGGAAAAACAGCCCGTTATTGTTTAAATACTTGAAGTCTCCAGTATTTTTCACAGTCACTGCTGCTGAGCAGCAGGGGATTGTTTTTGGTTTTGTTTGTTTGTTTTTTGTGAACATACTGCTGGAGTGAGCTAAATCAGCATCGTTTGCCTTTGAAGGAATGTGCTCTGCTATTTTCAAGCTTTCCTCTGAAAGAGAGGAAGTTGTGTGGAGACAACCCTTGATCATAACCTCTGCATTTTAGTTAAAATTAATTAGCAAAGATGAGGTAAAATTAAATATGCAGAAGGACTGAACTGCAAACCTGAAGATAGCTGGTACCCATCTACTACTCCCTCAGCTAAACTACATTCATTGCATTAATAAATCATATGTGCACATGAATACTGAACGCATCATTTTGGCTTCGAAGAGTGAGTCCTTCCATACCTGATGGATGGTTTGGGAGAGAGCCTGCAATGATTTAAAAAAATGCTTTATATTTGTAAAATCCTCAGGGTAAATCCTGAATCCATACTGAACTGCTTCTCTTTCTTATACCATTAGATTTGTTTTGACACAACAACATTGAAATGATTGCAGGCATGAACAGCGGTCAGTTTTTAGCTGGTAAAAGCGTAAGGGTTATGACTATTCAGATGCTTTTTATATAAAATTTGAGTACAATAGTAGATGCCTGACACACATGTTTTTTCTGCTGTAGGCGTTGGATTGAAACCCAAAGAAGAGGACCCAGCATGCAGCACAAACAGAAGTCTGTGAAAGGACATATACAACCTCGCCTGAGGATTTGGAGAAGCGTTTCCTACTAGCAGACCTGATGGAGCTGCTCCTAGCGAACATTTGACAGCGGTTCCTAACTCTTTTTTTTTTTTTTTTAACTGCACTGGTTTACCAGACTAAGCCCTCAGCTCTTCTATCCTCTCATTCAATTGTGTGTGCTCTAACAATGCAACTTGTCTTACGATCATGAGACTGGGAACCAGGCAGCCTCAAACGTGGGTTAGTATGTGTACAAATGAAGAGGAGGTGGGTGGCAGTAACGTAGTAGGATCCAGGATAGAGGTTTGTCGGGGAGGGAAAGCTGGGTATACTAATTACAAAAGCCTGAAACTCCTGTGGTGGTTTAAGCTGTTCTAGATATTCCAATCTAAATCTGTTTTTCATGCTCTTTAATTAATGTTGCAATGCTGAAATGTGTTCTGTAGGTGGAAGTGATGGCACAGAAATTAAGCCATTACTAACATTCCTGGAACACACAGGTACTTGGTTGCTAAGTTAAGTTTTGCATGTCTTTCCTCTGCTTCAGCCTGCCAAGCTATTCCACCCGCACTATGTAATAGCTTCATCTACCAAAAGGCAAGCAGATTTGCCATGATTGCTTGTTCTACATAGGGATAATCTGTCTCTAAAACCAAACCCATTTTCATATCATGGGGACTAAATCGTCCTGCTTTGGGTCACTGGCAGATTTGTTTCCGTCATGGCACAGAGTCCTTCGCCACCACTCAAATTTAAATCTGTTAAATTTTGTGCAGCTCTTTGTACAACATTTCCCATCGGTGGGAAATAGTCTCTTCTTTTTCCCTCACCATGCCCCCCAAGCAGTTGGAGTGGGTGGGGGCTAGCAGAAGTCTGTAACTCATAGCTCACTACAGGGCACTGGAGGGCTGGGCAGAAGGAGGGGCAGCTTATGGGAGTCATGGTTGACTGGAGAAGTCAGTCAGGATCAAGATATTGGAGGGAATCTAGGCAGCCCATAGGGGAGGTAACCTAGGAGCTTTATGGGTAGAGAGAGAGGAGAAGGGGCAGGCAAGCCTGAGGACATAACCAGTGTCATTGGCTGGTTTGAGCAGGGCCAGGAGTAATCTCTGCCTCCCCATCCATCCCCATTCAACACCCTCCTTCTCCTTCTCACCCCTGATAAAGAGCATTGAGACTAGAGGAGACCCTGCACTAGTATATCCTAGAAGGGCTTTGCTGGTGCAGTTATACCAGCAACATCCCATACTGGAGACAGTGTATGTGGGGAAAAAGGAGTTCTTTTGCTGGTATAGTTAAAATTGTATGACATCAGGCATACTGCCAAAAGAAAACTCTTGCTAGGATAAGCTGTGCCTATATGGGGTGTGTGGGGGGAGAAGGGGTGGTGGTGAGAGAGAGAGAAAGAACTATGTCATTTAGGGGCATGGTTTTCACACTCCTAACTTGACATAGCTATGCTGGCAAAACTTTGTCATGTACGCATGGTCACAGTCTTTCCGCCAGAGTTCAGATGTCCAGCAACCCAGTGTAGTGGCTGGGAGGAGCGATTACAAAGAAGTCCCTGCAGTATGTGTGAGGTTACAGCACTGGTGCGGGAATGCAGGAGGAGAACATCATACCCAATGCATAACACATGAATGAAAAACAATTTGACCTACCACAAGCCCTAGGCCACCTGACAGTTTACTTAACTCAGTTCCTAGACTGCCCCTGCTCAGCTGGCAGGGAGACTTTTAACATGGCTAACAAGACAGACCCACAAGCTCATTGGCCTGTATATACCTCAGGGAGTGTTCAGACTATGAGTCTCCCCCCGCCCCCCCGCCCTCCGTTCCCCCCCCCCCCGCAATCCATGTACATAGGGGATTTGTGCCTTTCTTTCAGCAGATCAGTTCTAACCCCTAGCACTGAGGCTGTGCTGGTGTCTCTGAACAGCTTCATCCAGGTGGTGACTAGGCCAGGACTCCATTGACCAGCATGGCAACTCTGAGGCCTCTTCAAGCCTGAAGGCTGACACTCCAGCAAATGACACGTCAGCTGCTGCTCTCTTTCCCACCCAACTGTGAGGCTAGTTCTCTGAGGAGCAAGATGATGAATCCAAGGCCTCTGCACTTCAAGGCCAGTAATACGGTAAATGCCTCAGCAGCTCTCTTGCCTCAGACTTGGCAGGGAAGGTAAAGTCCTCACTGAGTGCTCAGACAAAGCAGCAGTTACTCCAAAGGCCACAGCTAATCAGCTGCCTCAGATCACTACTTCTGCAGCAGTCTCTTCCCTCACTGATCCTAGGAGAAGTGATATTTTTCTGCATTGTTTTAAAAGCTCTGGATGAGAAAAATAATGTTCACGCTCCAGTGTTCCAGCAGCAGAGTGTTAAACTGGCTGCCTGTGTTTTTAGAAACAGGGGGTAGATGTATAGGGAAGGGGGTATGAGCTGTGCGAATGAAGACATCATTTCCTGCTTCTCTCTTTGCTTTCCCTCCTCTTAAACGTCCATCTGCAATGAAACCAAGCTGCTCATTCTGTACTGCCCTCCTGGATTCATTCCAGAAGCATAAAGGGCCAGATTGTCAAGTAGTGTAGATCACTGCAGCTCCAACAGAACTATACCAATTTACAGCAGCTGAGGATCTGACCAAGGTTTGATTTTTAGCTTGATTGCATGTCCTAAAGATGGTGGGGTTACTATACTGCATCCAGATAGAAGTCTCTAGCACCCTATGACCGAGTTCTACAAGCAAAAAATGACCAGAGCTATTGGGAGAAACATTTAGCCCAGGTGATTATTATTTATTATTGTATTTCAGCAGTGCCTAGAAGCCTCTACCAGGGAAAAAGTAATTGCCACAAGAATTAAGCTTAGCAACAGCCTCTCGTTACATAAATTTAAGAAAGTAAACAAATCATAGAAAATTAAAATGGGAAAGGTTGGTACTTGTCCTTCCTCAGAAGACAAGCAAGACCTCATGTCTGTGGGTGTAGAGAGGAAACAAGAAATCTCATAGTTCATTGTTTTACCAAATAGGAAAATCCAGGAAAAACTCAATAAAAATCCATCAAAACATAGAAACATGCACTCCTTGGCCTCTAGCATCTCGTCTTTCCCTTTCAAGGAAGTAGAACTCTCTGAATCTTAACCTAAAGGTTCAGAAGACAAGGCACATGACAAGTGGTTTTTCTCCTGAACAGATTCTGTGACAATGTATGAATATCCCCACACTGAACTTTCCATTTCAGGAAGAGCAGAAAAGCAAGGCTATAAAACCACAAGTGTCCACAAAATAACTAGAAATAGATAGGTAGATATGTGACCTGTTTCATCGACACCTGTTTTACTTTCATGTAACTGCATTGACTTCAGTGGAGTTACTCTTGATTTACGTTGGTGTGAGTAATATGATCGGAGAAACCCATGACTACTAGAACAAAAAAGGCACCATTCACTTCATGCATGATTCAATTAGTCTTCTCTAACTCTTATCCCTGGAAGCTTGGAGCCCATCTCAGGAATCAGCCTGCTTCGCTATGTGCTTTCTGCACCGCCTAAGAAAAGGAAGGAAGACAGAAGAAGAAGAATGTGGAAGCTTGAGATCTGTCCCGCTGGCCTTGGGGATCCTGGATAAGGAGGAGGCTTGGTCACTCTGTTTTAGCCATCCCCGCCACCTTGGCTTTTTGAGGCTTGGATCAAGGTCCCAGTTCAGTTCACTTCCTCTAAGTCTCAACCTGGGATTACTGTCACCCATGTTTGCCAGTCCTATAACATTTTAGTGCTTCTCCTCATTCCTTTAATATTTCTGCCTTGGCCAAGGAAGACTGGTGAGCTACAACTTGGCATTGCTCAGAAGAGGCATCAGGTAAACTATAATATTCCTGGGGAATTTGGAAAATTCACACCTAGGGCCTTAAGATCTGACTCTTGGGTAAGGGTAAGTACACAACTCTGATTAGTCAGTGAGAGTTGTGGGAGCTCAGCACATACCAGCATTAGGCCCTCTGTACTTTTTAGTGAACCCATGTTTTCTTGTCCTCTCACCGAGATCAAGTGCTTCTCTCGTCTCATGCATTGCCTCTGGGTGCTTGCCTTCACTAGACTTTTGTACCCAGAGTTAATTGACTGCCAACTGACTTGAGGTAGCTAACGTGCGTCTTTATCCTAGGGAAAAGATCAGCCTTGGTAACCTGGATCACGCTTTTGGGGAATGTCCATACTAGCTTTTACAAACGTGTTAGCTACCTCAAGTTAGCTGGCAATCAGTTAACGCTAGATGCAACAGTCTACTGAAGACATATCCTCATTGTCAGTCGTTGCAGTTCTGAAGGTGTCAGGCTTAGCAAGACTTCATCAGAGACTCTTTCATGGGTTCTTTCAGGCTCTGTCTTCTCTGTCCAAAAAAAGGTGCACATTTAGCTGGTTTTAACCCTAGGCTATCTAACACACCATTAGCTATCCCGCTGCAAACTCCTAGTGGAGACAAGGCACATGTAGTTTTTACTGTGAGGTAGCTAGGCAAGGTCAATACTGCCCATGGTTGACCTTGTCTAGCTCTCTGACAGTAAAAGTACAGGCCCAGATCCTAAGAGTTAATTAGACAGCTAACTCCCATTGATTTCACCCCTTTTTTTGCGATGATGACGTAGCCTGTGTTAGATATATGGGCTACATATTTGAGATGCTTATTGTCAAGGAAATAAATGTCTCTCTCAAGTGGTTGTTACAGGAGTCCCGGAAAATATAATGGCAAACAGACCAGTAATAATTATAAAACAGTCTCTTCCAGGAACCTGTCTCTCTTGAACTTAAATATCATGGATGTGAAGTCTTGTTGCTACCATATATAACATCAACAGTGAATGTGAAATTCCTGGTAAAATGTGGGACAAAGCACATTCAAAAAGAGTTGCTTACCTTTTAAATAAATATACTTTGATAAAGGTCATCTGCAAAGAAAAATAAACTAGGTTAATGCCTGCCTTCTCCCCACCCTTTTTTTTTTTCCTTTCTTTTTGATCTATAAAGGGTGCCTGGAAAAGTGTTTGAAAAAAGTTTTGTTTTGTGTTTTCCTTTTGTTTTTTCACACTAGAAATTCAGATCCCATCTAGGCCGCAGGATTCTATGATGGCAGGAGAAGTAGTGAAATAATGTAAGCCACGTAAGTGAATGTTCAGCAATTATGGGGGAAAAGGGATTTTTAGTCAGACTGTTTTATACTTCGGGGTTTGTTTTTAGCATCTATTTTCCTTCAATGACTAATTGACATATTTGATAAAGGAGCCCTATGTTAAAGATTCAACACCCTTTCTCCTTCAGTTAAAAACTCAAAATAAACATCCCAGAGCCCTCCCAGTGGTTCTTCAGCAAAACCAGGGAAGACCAAAGTCTCTCTGATAGTTTTAAATGTAAATAACAATCAGGAATTTTTTTAAAAAATATCATTCACTTTATACGTCATAAAAGAGGGGAAAGGACACAATTCCCACTTTTAAAGAAATTCTTTGCAGGTCAGCTTTAAGGGAAGGCATGTTTTGTGTAGAAGGTTTTTCTATTGAACATATGTTTGCTTGAAGTCCTAACCATTTCAAGCTGATCTGAATTGCAGCTCTAAGTCTCTGTATTAGGACCAGATTTACAGTACCTCAATCAAACTTTGATTGAGGTATTGTAAATCTGGTCCTAATACAGAGACTTATAGAGGGATTACTCAAATGAGCCTGAAACTGATGGGAATTAAAAACCTGGGTTAGAGAACTTCAGATTGTCTAAATTAAGTCTTTGAAAATGAATACATAAATGCAGACGTGCAGTAATCAAAAGATGTAAATTAAAAAGAAACATTTCAGTTTTCACACTGCATCATGTTTTAGGTATTTCCAAATTTATTTTAGAAACAATGAAGAAAACCTGAAGACTTCTAACCCTAGTTTTGAGATTCATTATCATATATTATAAGGAAAAAAGTAGTCCCTTGTCAATGTAACATTTGCAGTGGGAAGTGAAGCCACTTAAAATGTGGTATACTTTTTTATGGCTACCCTACATTTTAAAAATATTAAGTCTGATAGGGAAAGTGGGGCTTGCCCAAGAAGCCTTCTCCACCATTTGCAATGTGCTGGCAAAGCATGATCACAATCACAGTCTCTGCTTTTAGGGGCACGTGAGGGCTGCTCCTTACCTGCACTGATGGGAGCTCATATCACACTAAAGCAGGCAGGGAGATAGCAAAGCCCCAGCTCTGTTTCCTCTCTTTATCAGTTCAGTGCAACCAGAGGAGTAGAGTCTACCAATGTAAGGGGAAGGGTGGGGTGGGAGGTCCAGCCCTTGCAATCTCTCTGCACACCAGGGAGCTAGGCTTTGTGCAGTTTGTTCAGTCTAGCCAATTGTTAGCTTCCACACAGTGAACCCCTGTCGGGTTCTATAATAACCATTCATATTGTACTTTATTATGGAGATCATATTTTTTCCCTCTGTCAGTCCCTGTCTTCAGGGATTGAAAGTAGAATCTGAAGCCCTTGGACTAAGTGTAGTGCAGATCATTGCTGGAGAGCTGTCAAGAATTCCCATCAGAGGCTAAGCTTGTAGCATGTTTTGCATGCAATCAAAAATAGCTATTGCACATCACCGGATATTTTGTATGCTCTTCAGAGCACTGTCTCCATCTGTGTTTGGAAAGTGTTTTGTGCGCTTTGGATGCTACCGCATTCTAAACAATGTACACATGTTAATGGTGCCAGTTGGTTGCCACATTTGGGAGCAGCTGAACCAGTGCCTTCTGCAATGCTTTCTTCTCACAGAAAGCCGCAGGTGAGGGCGGGCTGTAGGACCCAGAAGCTATGACAGTTTGGTCACTTATTTAACTGCCTAAATATGGGTTTTGATGTCTTATATGGGGTAGTAAGGTTTGCAAATGAGGGTCTCATACATATTCTAAAGGCAGGTACATTAGATGTTTTGAGAGAGACAAGGTGGGTGAGGCAATATCTTGTATTGGACCAACTTCTGCTGGTGAGAGAGAGAAACTTTTGAGCTTCCACAGAACTCTCCAGGTCTCTGCCAACAACACTGCATACCTTAGATGCCTGACAGACAAATCAAGTAGTATCACACTAGAGATGTCTAACATTTTTTAAAAGATTTCAGTTGTGCCCTTTGAATCCAGCAGGAAGTTTCACTGACGTATTTGTAAACTTTGCACATCTCACAAGCCCGCAAACATACGCAGAATGACTTGGTGCCATCTCACAGAGAAACAAACTTGTAAGGGGCGTTTGCTGCCTCTGAAGTGGAGCAGGTGAGGTGCCACCCATACCATCTCCTCTTCTCCATTCCATGCAGGCAACTGTGGGGGAAATAGGGGTAGGGGGGAAATCAAGGAGCGAGGTCAGAAAGCACATTCAACAGCAGGTCACAGGTAGAAATGTATTGGTTCTGACTGTACTCCACTGTAGCAGTAAAGTACTCATTTCAGTGGAATGGCCAGCCCCCTGGACTGTATGCAATCACCTGAGCGCGGCCAGTGCTGGGAATGTATGTTGTGGGTGCACTAGGCCATTCCAATACTGGTAATCAGAGCATCACTACCTAGTGTGGATTCAGTATTCTACATAGAAAAGGATACAGTCAGTGTAGATGGAATGAGTGCTGTTCTGAATAGGTTCTAAAGATATTTTACCATAGAAAGCTGGAAACTCATTCTAGTTTTTTATTAATGTGTTTGGGATTTTATTTTTATCTTGTTTTTTTTAAGTACATTAACACCTCCTCTCCTCTTTTATTTATTTATTTATTTCAGTTAAAAATTGATTTCCTAACATCATGCTATGTATAACTGCATCTTAAACAAATGAAAGGAATTAGACTCATCAAGGCCAGAAGGGCCCATTATGATCACCTAGTCCAGTGGTTCTCAAACCTTTGTATTAGTGACCCCTTTTACACAGCAAGCCTCTGAGTGTGACTCCCCTTATACATTAAAAACACTTTTTTATGTATATATTTAACACTGTTATAAATGCTGGAGGTGAAGCAAGGTTTGGTGTGGAGCTTGACAGTTCGCGACCCCCCACATAATAACCTTGTGACGCCCTGAGGGGTCATGACTCCCAGTTTGAGAATCCCATATCTAGTCTGACCTCCTGCACATTGCAAGCCGCAGAACCTCACCCACCCACTCCTGTGATAAACCCCTAACCTCTGGCTAATAAATCATGAGTTCAATAAAGAACTTAAAGTTACAGAAAAGCCACCGTTTAAACCTGAAAGTGACCTGTGCCCCATGCTGCAAAAAATGACTTAAAATCCCAGGGTTTTTGCCAATCTGACCTGGGGGGAAATGCCTTCAACCCCAAATATGGCAACCAGTTAGATTCTGAGCATGTGGGCAAGACCTACCAGACAGAATTAAATATTTCCAACTCATGGGTGTTGTTTGTAATGCTTCCAGTACATTGATACCTGTACAAGAGAACACCCTAGCCATCAATCAAATCTCCTGTTTTCAGAAACCACCCCGAAACATACTGAGTGCAATTCTACTCCATGTTTATTAATCCACCTTTGTTAAGCAACCTATTTGTGTCAGTCCCTTGTCAACACTTAAGACAGATTTACTGTCAATATGAAGGAAGCACAGCCTGGTGATTATTAAATGATAGTATTGTGATTCAAGAGATGCAGATTCTAGTAGAACTGGGTGGAAAATACAAAGTGTTTTGCAACCATTTTAGTAACTTTTTTTTGTTTTGTTAGTTATTGAAATATTATTTTGACAAACTTTTGGCCCAGCTCTAAATTTTATTCTTGGCTTCACCACAAGCTGCCTCTAATCTCATATCACTTCTCTAAGCCTCAGACTCCCCATCTGTTAAATGAGAATAATAATTACACAGGCCACCGGGATGCTGTGAGATGTAATTCATTAACATTTCCAAAGCACTTTGAGATCCTCGGATTATTTATTATTGTGTGTATTAGCCTAACATCAGAGGCCCCAGTCAGGACGCAGGCTCTGTTCTGCTAGGTATTGTACAAGACAGCCTGTTCATCAAAGATTTTACAGTCTAGTTTCAGACAAGATGTTACAAGTGGATATAAAAGATAATAGGGTGCAATGGGAGAGGGAGGACAAAAGGAATAGTGATAGGAACATGTGGTGATATGGACCAGCTATGTGCATAGCTAGATGGTTTATAAGATGCAACTACTCAAATAAAATAGGTACAAGTCAGTCCTACTGGCCATATCACCTGGTAATTCCTTACTGCAACCCACAACAGAAGTGGATCTTAAGGAGCTGGAAGAGGACAAGACAGTGGCTTCATAGAGTAGTGCAGGAAGGGCATTTCATGCAAAAAGGACAGCATGGAAGAAAGCACTAAACCATTGGATGAAGAGGTGGACAAACAGGTCTTATGGAAATTGATACACAAATGCAAAAGATCATCATTAGTAGTATATTATCCCTGTTCCAGTGGGTTTTCATTATATATCAGTTCAGACTTAATCTTGGTAAATTCTTCATTTGTTTCTCATGAAGCATTTTGAGTACAGCTGTGCAAAACTTAAAAAAATTAATGAAAATCTTTGCTGTTATTTAAACAGCTCGTGCAATAGTTGACATTTTTCAAAAAATTATGAAAGCTATTTGAACATTTTTCAACTAGCTCAAACCTTGTTAATCACAACTAGTTTTATTGGTGAAGATGCAAATTTAAGGAGTTGTCATTTATGACAAAGTATATTGCATTACCATTTTTGAAAAATATGATAGGAATTTGTATGTTGCATTACTGCTCTTTTGGAAAACTGACCCATACGTTACTAACCGGTAAGACGTTTACCTTAGTTTTGTTGGATTTTAATCTATACAGTTCCAAAACAGGCAGGATGTACCAAAGGGGTGGTTTTAGCTGGTTAAAAAATTAAATGAATGCCATTTAAAGTGATGTAACTCTTTCTGACTCTGCTAGTCCTTCAGAAATAATGCACTCACCTGGCTTGCAGTTATCTTCAGGAAGGTTACTGGCATTCAATTTTGTGAATATACATGTTTCCAAAGCCATCAATAAGTTTAAATTAAACAATGTGTATTGGCTATGCGCAGAAATCATTTCTTAGCCAGGTAGGACTGTTCCACAATACAAGTAAAGATCTTGTACTATTATGCTCTACTAAAATATAAAGCTTTGCAAAGATTAGGCTTATAGGAGACTGCTCACCTGCAAATGTGAACAATGGACGCTGAGACACATGAATAGATCTGAAGCAAGCTCCTCTACAGGATTTTAGGTTTAGCGACAGTGGGAGGAAAACACTTTCAACTGCAGTTATTTTAGTACCACTTGACAAGTGGAAAGATCCTGCTTTAAGAGACAGTTTTAAGGCCAGAGCCTCAGCAGACTTTAATTGGTATTGTTCTTTTAAAGTCAATGGAGCTATGCTGATTTATATTGCTGAGGATCAGACCCTCAGTCTCTGACAATAAGGTAAATGAGAATGCTGAGACTGGCTCTGTGATATGTATATAACAGCTATTGCATGAAAGTGGGTTGTGCAGAAAAGCTCCAGGACTGTGATTACATTAATATTTAAGCTGAATTGTACACAGCATCCAAAGCTTTTCTATGATAAGTTTCAAATGAAAACACAGTTTTTACTTTCGACTGCTTAGTGAAATGTCAGCTCTTAAAACATAAGATTCAACAATGATGTTGGCCTAGGAAAACCAGAAAGCGCTCTTCTCCTCATACGAGTTTTCTTCCTAATCTTGGAACAGAAATGGAGTCAGGCTTCATTTATGAAACCGCTCACTGGAGTAAATGCTCTACCAAAAGAAAAAATTAAAATCGCCTCATTTTCTATGTTTAAAAAGATACTGTTGAATGAATCACTTCAGTGAAAATTACCCAGCCTCAGCTCAGTAATAAGTAATGAAGAGGGGTTTTGAAACAGGAAAAATTGAAACTAGTATTTCACTTTACACACATTGAAGCTAAAATTTCACCTTCGGTGGTTTTAGAATTGAAGTATGATTTTCACTTAGATTTTAACTCTCACATTTTGATTCATTTTTCTATACAATATGTAGAATGGCCACTGTTAAAAATTTGCCAGTTGCCATCAAAAACTAAAGAACATCCCCTCAGTAGTACTGCAAAGACTGAGGTAACTATATTTACAGAAAAACTAGCCAAGTTTGAAGGGTGACCACTGTAACCTGATCAGATATCTCTGAGGCTGAGCTCAGTTGACTTCAGTATTTGTTCTGATTTAGCTACTGGCATTCCAAAAATACCCCCATGAAGCAAAATATAAATATGTCCCTTTCTTTTTTTTAGGATTGTCTGTAACTGGGACACAGACTCTGAATACTTGAGTTAATTAAGAAACTGTTAAAGAATATAGTTGTCCAGGTGTAGTCTGCATTTCTTATTTCTTTTATTATTTTCAGTTTATCACAACTCTGTCCACAGAGTGTAGTCCATAACGTTAGGCGCTTTGGTGAATGTTTTCGGACAAGTGCTATTTTTGTCCCTGCTTACCATAAATATATGCAGCCAGAGTAAATCACTTAATAACACTGACGTCCATGGATTTACACCAAATAAAGATCTAGCCCTCAGTGTACTTATCTGAATGTTTTGCTTTTGTTCTCTTCTATTTATAGATCAATTACTGAGTTTCCATCACATTACACAACTGAAGAGAACACCTGTCCTTTTATTTATATCCTAGTCTCTTCTGAGTTCCTGTCTCTGCTGTTTTCTGGATGCCTCTCACTGTAACTGTTTTCTGTTTCATGCCATTAATTTTGACTGCATCTCATTACAACATTTCCTGATTTAACCTAAAATCTCTGTTTATGACCCTTAATCCCTTTGAGATGGTGATCGCTGCTCCATCAGTCAAAGGAGATACACCGTTAGATGGGTTGATCAGTGCCCAGAGCAGTTTCTTAGAGAATTATTTGTATTTTTATCCTTTAAAAATAAACAAATGATGAAGCACCTGTGTCAGTGTAAAACTAGACTTGTTATCATGGGGGTGACTAGTTTTACATATATTTCTGGAGGAATTCACATCTGATTTATCAGGGAGCTATGTGGTGAGCAGACTCTTCTTGAAACAGGAAATCATCCTGATTACTACCCTTGAACTAGCCGCACTACATTTAATGCTATTAAGTTAGTTTAGCATCAACTGACATAAGCCAAATATTTTCTGTAGGTTGGATTTTGCCTGGCCCCTACACGCATGCCCAGTGCTAGGGAAGTACATAAAGAGCCTCTCCTTCTCCCACAACCCCAGCTTGTGTGTTCCATATAAAGACAGGCAGAATTTACTCCATTCAGGGGCCACACCACTCTACTCCCCTACTCTCTATTTCCCCAGGGAAACGTGCCAAAGGAGGTGAGGAGTCAGGATATGGCTCTGTTCCCCTTTCCCAATCACCTGCCAGCAGAACTGGCCAGCCATGTGAGAGGCATGCAGTGGGGAGTAGAACGGTGGGCATCTGACTTCAAAGAGACTCCGCTTTGAGAATCTGGCCCACAGTATCAGATTTGAACATCTAGAACTAACACTCTCCAGTGTGCAGTGTTTGATTAATACCGAAACAGGATTGTGGGGAGGTGTCTCTTTATTATTTATCATCTGACCTCTTCTCTGTTTATTGTTTGTCTCCCATGTTGTAGGAGGTGACTATTCTTGTGCATTGTAATGTTTTTTTCTTAGAGAATTGTTTGTATTTTTATCCTTTAAAAATAAACAAATGATGAAGCACCTGAGTCAGTGTAAAACTGGACTTGTTATCATGGGGGTGACTAGCTTTACATACATTTCCGGAGGAATTCACATCTGATTTATCAGGGAGCTACATGGTGAGCAGACTCTTCTTGAAACAGGATATCGACCTGATTACAAACCTTGACCTGGCTGCACTACATTTAATGCTATTAAGAAGACAAGCAGGACTCTGCAAAGCCGTGGTTCTTCATTGTTTTGTCTTAGCCAGAAAAAAGGTCCAAGTGTATGCTAAAAGCCTGGCTCTGCTTGACAGTGTCCCACTCATTTTTACATGTTACAACCCATGGTGGAGCTTGAACTATTGCAAACCTAAATCTTACAAGGAGAGGTTGAGGGAACTGGTCTTATTTAGTGTGCAGAAGAGTGAGGGGGGATTTGATAGCAGCCTTCAACTACCTGAAGGGGGGGTTCCAAAGAGGATGGAGCTAGGCTGTTCTCAGTGGTGGCAGACGACAGAACAAGGAGCAATGGTCTCAAGTTGCAGTGGGGGTGGTCTAGGTTGGATATTAGGAAAAACTGTTTCACCAGGAGGGCAGTGAAGCACTGAAATGGGTTACTTAGGGAGGTGGTGGAATCTCCATCCTTACAGTTTTTTAAGGCCTGGCTTGACAAAGCCCTGGCTGGGATGATTTAGTTGTAGTTGGTCCTACTTTGAGCAGGGGGTTGGACTAGATGATCTCCTGAGGTCTCTTCCAACCCTAATCTTTTGATTCAGTGATAATCATAATACAGGAATAAAGGATCATTTTGAGCTTTGAGAGAAAGCTTGTCATTGTCATTTTCCAGCCTACTTGGAGCAGTTCATGTCCCTACCCTCTGTTTGCTAGAAGCTGGGAATGGGCGACAGGGGATGGATCACTTGATGGTTACCTGTTCCGTTAATTCCCTCTGGGAACCTCGCATTGGCCAGTGTCAGAAGACAGGGTACTGGGCTAGATGGACCTTTGGTCTGATTCAGTCTGGCCGTTCTTATGTCTTTGGTCTCCCAGGAACTGCACAAGCAATACCACCATGTTAGCTACTCACTGCATTTCTTTTTCCCTCATGCTCACCACTGCTTCTTATCCCTGGCTGACTAATTTACTGTAAGATGAATGGGAAAAGAAATCTCTTTTTCGAGTCAGCAAATCTGAATAATTGCTTTCTATCACTGCGCTTTATAGCTGAGAGGGGCAAGTTTAATTAAACAAGAAAGCGCTGGAGTTCAACAGTACTTCAGTCACACAAATAGTTTTATAACATGCTGTCCTTTCATGGCAACACAGTCGCCTTTTCAGCAATATTTACTTTTCTGCTAATATTTCTAGTCTGTTTTCACAAAATCACAGTAGCGGCAATCTGCCAAAAGCTAAAAAACAATTTGCAATTAGTAGAGGAAGGCTTGGAGTTTGCACACAGGGGAAAAAAAAAGTCACTGCACAAATAATTCACCAAGGGCTCAGTGTTGCCTGGTGCTTAACTAGGCTTGGTGCGGTTGAGCACCCTCAACTTCCATTGAACTGAACCATCCACTCACATTAACTCAGTGAGCCTTGCTTCAGAGGGGTTGCCGTGTTAGTCTGGATCTGTAAAAGCGGCAGAGTCCTTTGGCACGTTATAGACTAACAGACTTATTGGAGCATGAGCTTTCGTGGGTGAATACCCACTTCGTCAGATGCATGTAGTGGAAATTTCCAGAGGCAGGTATAAATATGCAAGCAAGAATCAGGCTAGGGATAAGGAGGTTAGTTCAATCAGGGAGGATGAGGCCCTCTTCTAGCAGTTGAGGTGACCCTCAGTGAGCCTTGAGGGTGCTGAGCAGTACCTTGCAGAATTGTGCCCCCAAAATGAACGTGTTCATTAAGAAACCTAGTCCAATACAAAGGGAATTTAAACAGCATATTTCATCATCTTTATCTCAATTATTTTAATATATTTTTATTCTGGACATATGCTACCAGGATTTATTATATTAATGTCTATTACTCCTCTAGTACAGGAGCTGTACCAGAGCTCAGTGTTTCATAGATTTTAAGGCCTAATGGGACCAGTATGATGATCTAGTCTGTTTTCCTGCATAGCACAGGCCATAGAAACTCACTCAGTAATTTCTCGAGCAAGCTGATAACTTGTGCTTGAGCTATGGCATGTCTTTGAATCAAGAGTGGATGTCTTTCTTAAAGACTTCAAGTGATGGTGAATCTAGGTCCTTAGGTAAGTTGTTCCAATGGTTAATTACCCTCACTGTTAAAAATGTGCACCTTATTTCCAATTTGAATTTCTGTAGCTTTAGCTTTCATTACGTTACTGGATTTCATTACGTCTTTTCTGCTAGATTAAAGAGCCCTCTACTGTCAGAAATCTTTACCCTGTGTAGGCACTTGTAGATCGAGTCACTTCTTAATCTTGAGCTAGCCCAACGAACCTAAACAACTCTTATCTGTTACAAGAAAATCATAACAGTGTTAGACCTATCGCAGATCACCTCCAAAATACCTGGCTAAAGTGGTATCAATGGCTTCATTAATATCCAATGAGACCCAGCTACCCTACACACAAAGGGGCACTTCCTCAGTTGTAAATTGTCATAGTTCCCTTGAAGCCCTCTGCCACTCGATAGTTTCCTGGGAATGATGCCTTACACAATACATGAACTGCTATCATTCTAATAATATTGCATTGGGTCTGAGTGAGTCACTCAGCTAAAATGGTGCCAGTGAAAGTCACTGTTTTCCAATGGAAACACCTTTGGGTCAGAGGGATTATAGAGTTACTATCTTGAGCATTCCTATTTTAGCCAGGGAATCTTAAACTGGGTTTCCCTATAGACTTCTCAATTGTCCCAAACACCTTTTAACAAAGCCACACAATATAATAAAATGACCTTAAATCTTGAAGATGGAACCTGAAACCATTACAAGCCTCAGCTATCAATGGCTGACCCACAGTGTTTTGGAGAATCACCCAGAATTTCAAATGCTTCTCCATAGAATTTTGGGTTGGAAGTCAAACTGGGTATCTGAGAAGTTTTGGCTTTTTTACAAGTTTCCTGACTTCAAATGAATCAAAATTATCCAAAGTTTGGGTGGGGTTTTTTTTTCTTTCCTTCATTCCAGCTTTGTTTGTTGCTAAATCTAACGGACACCAAACCCCATTAAGAAAATGAAAACTTACCCAACATTTTCTAACTTCAGGAAAGCTTAAACTTTGGTAGATCTGTGCCCTTTCCAATTTCATCTGGACTCTTTCATCTATTCATAACCTACCAAACGCTGCACACGCAAAAAGAAAACACAAGCTTGTTAAGTTCATGACTAAAGAAAGCATCAGTATGTGCTTTACTAAGTTCACAGCACATTTGTGCATCACTGCACTTAAAAAAATGTGCTAGAGAAACAACAGTGCCTGCAATAAGTCTGCACTTAAATACCCTGTGTGTGTGTGTGAGCTAATGTACCTGACTATATTTAGATAAATCTTTGTACTAATGAAGAGCAATGGTGCCCTGAAAAACTGCTAGATATGCATGTTCAAGGTGTGTGTTTTACGCATGAATAACGATAGTGAAAAATCATCTTCATCAAATGACAAAATAGGAGGCTGATGACTTCAGGCAGTTCTTCCTGCTTATGCCAAATGGTTTACAGATCTGGCAAACCGTTTCTGTGGCACCCTGCCAAGCAACAGCAGCATCTTAATGTGCTTTGCTAGGTAACACCTAATTCAGAGGAAAAATGCTGTGAGTGAAATTCACTCTGGCATTGGGGGCACATGCAAGGCTGTCTGTACTAAAGCGTCCCAATAGGGCTGCCCAAGGAATGTGCAGATAGAGGAAACCTGGGTGCCACTCTATGCTGGCTCTGGGACTTGGCTGGCATGGCGGGATGATTTAGTGAGGGGCTTGATACAGAAGCACAGCATGGGGAATGATATGGTTACAGAGGCCAAACCAACACATGTAGTATGTATGGAGAGGGAATAACCACTATTCTGTCCCATAGGCTGGTAAAGTGGCTACATTGCGGGCCCATGCCCTGTCTGTGGGTAGGGGGTGAATTCCCCAAAGCCCCTGCAGCAATCTAGACACAAAGCCCAGTTTCTTGGGATGAGTGAATTTGACCCTATGTGACCAAATCAATAGCACTGAAGGTACAGGTATTCTTCACAGAGCTCCATCTGAACTATAGAAACAGATCTTAAAATGGTTAGGTGAAATGTCTTCTATTGCATTTTTGTTGATAAAAACTTGAACCACCTTCTGCATTGTTTGCCTGTTGTGCCTCATAGATTTTCTTGGTATGTCGTGTTTATTTTTCTAATATTTTATATTGTATCGCTACCTGGTGACATGCTTAGAAAATGCAAGAGACAATGCAATTTCTAAGGAAAAATGCAGAGCAGTGAAAATCTGGTCCATGCAACAGCAGTTAAATGTAGGTTCTGGGAGAATCATTTTCTAAAGAACTCTGCTAAAAAAGTCAGGAATAGTTGGATGTACTCTACTATCATTCCCCATTTAGAAGGGCAACAAGAGCACTAGCTACCATATTGTCATCTCCCACGGATAAAAGCTACTTTATTCTCCCACAGACATAGGAAATACAGCAGAGGGTCAATGATGATCAGGACGACGTCCCCTCCAGACTCGACCACGACTCTGGAACAAACAAAAAAGAGCCTGTCCCCCAGATCTTCCATTCCAGGTTTTACACTAAACCGTGTGCATACTGAGACAGACTCTGGGACCTCAATGTTCTGTGAATCCAGATCGTGCAGGCATGATCAATATACCCAATTATTTTTCACTAATAACATGGTGATGAGCATGGTATAAATGCCTGACTAGGTAGGTATGTAAACAGATAGATTCCTGATCCAGCTCCCATTAAAACTACAAGAAAAGAGTCCCAGAGACTTCAGCAAGAGCTGGCTGATGCCCTTAGTAAAAGGTACACCAGGTTCCTTATTGCTGAGGCTCAGTGCCTTGATTTAAGGCCTTCCCAGTCATTCGGAACGAACCAGTGATCTGACATTTCGATGCATTCCATGAAAAATGAGGGTTTTGGAGATGCATTTCTAACTCATAACCACAGCAAGCTAAAATACCAGGCACTTTTTTGTGATTAAAAACTTTGCTGTGTTTTTGAAATTTCAAACAATTCAACAGCAGGGGAACATGAAAAAAATATATATGACCTTTCTCCTCAAAGTTTGAATTTGTTGATGAAAAATTGTGTTGAAACAATTACATTAATCCAAAAATTTCAACCAGCTCTTCTCAGGATCCTGACTGAATCAGAAGCAATATAGCTGAAATCACAGAACTTTGGTGATATTTCCTCCCAAGTAACGCAAAATGCACACCCATGAATTTCCCTTAGTTACACTGGAATCAAATAACTGCATCTTTTCATCCGAGTATATAGCATCCAAACCACCAATTATTTCATCGTAAATATGGATTCTGCCTTTCTATACTTAAACTGAGCTCTAATTGAAGTCAGTAGGAACACCAGGTTACACCCAGAGGTTAGCACATCAGTGGAAAGCACCAGTTCAAAGCTTACCTCGGCCCTACACAAATTTGTTGGGAGTACTACACTGAACCACACACAAATTATTTTTCACTAAAACAATTCTACTTTGACTTTTGCCCTGTGCATTCTCATTGACCTCAGTGGGATTTCCCGGGGGAGGAGGCAGTGAAAGCACAGAATTTGTTTTAGTCCATGTCAGTACTAGGAGCACTTTGCCAGGATAGCTGTACCCGTACACTATACCAGCAAAGAACTCTTAGTTGTGGACTCAGTTTATACCAGCAAATCTTCCCACCTCTTCCAAACAAAACAAGCTATACTGCTAAAAGTGCGGCTGTATCTACACCATGTGCTTCTGCCAGCACAATTTGTCATTCAGGAATCACACCTCTTCACACCCCTGCCCAACACAGCTATAGTGGCAGAAGTCTTTAATGTAGACAGCCCTAGTATTTAATGAAAGTATTTTTAAAACAGTCAGAGGGAAAGTGAGATATTTAAGAAAGAGCCTGTCAGGTTGGTGGAAAGGATTGAGAAAACAATAGGTGAATGAATCCATAGTTGAATTAAATACTTACATATCACCAAGGACAGCTCATGTTCACCCAAAGGTTCTTAATGAACAGGCAGAGAGGACTAGAGTCATTTTCAATCATTTTTGACAAGTCATTAAGAACAGATGAGTTGTCAGGGGACTGAAGGACAGCAAAGCTATTACTATCAGTTAAGTAGGTAATAAATTAGAAGGGGGCGGAGGAAGGGGGGCGTACAAGTCGCTGAGGCTCACTTCAATACCTGGTGAAATATCAGGGCAAACAATAAAAGGGATTGATCTGTAAAGATTTAGACCATGGCTTCCTAAAATGGGGGCGGGGGGGTTTGCAAAGAGGTAAAAAGGAGGAGGTGTGACCACCTTCCCTTGCTTACTGGCTAGATATGGGGCAAGAGTGAGGGGAAGCATAATGAAAACAATAGGAGAGGGTCCTAAAACTTTGTTTGTGATAACATCCCGGTATGGAAGTCATGGAGAACTGATGCTTTAGATAATAACTTGGTGGCCAATAGACCACGTTTAGGTAATAACTTGGTGGCCAATAGACCACCATAAAGGCTACATCATGCCAGACAAGCCTGCTACCCAAGGAAGCAGAGAGTGGCAATTAGAAGCCAGGAAACTAGGTTGTAGGTGTGTGCTGAGTTAGAGGGAGTTGACAGAGAAGAATGACACAGAATCATGTAGCTGTACACTTGCAATGTTCCTGGGGAGAATGCTGGAAAGAGAGCAGTAATCCTTAGAAAGTTCTGAGCAGAGCAGACCAAAGCTTAGACTTGAGTTTGCCCAGTGATGGATAATCTATCTATCTAGTTTCTTACCTGGGACTATCGATGTTGTGTCTGAACTCCAAATGCAATGCTAGGTTGTATGCAGGACATAGACATACACACATACAACACCAGGGCAGCACTAAATGGTGGATAGAAAGTTGGCTAGATTGTCGGGCTCAACAGCTCCATGTCTAGTTGGCAGCCGGTATCAAGTGGAGTGACCCAAGAGTCTGTCCTTGGGCCAGTTTTGTTCAAGATCTTCATAAATGATCTGGAGGATGGTGTGGATTGCACCCTCAGCAAGTTTGCAGATGACACTAAACTGGGAGGAGAGGTAGATACGCTGGAGGGTAGGGGTAGGATACAGAGGGACCTAAACAAATTAGAGGATTGGGCCAAAAGAAATCTGATGAGGTTCAACAAGGACAAGTGCAGAGTCCTGCACTTAGGACAGAAGAATCCCATGCACCACTACAGGTTAGGGATTGAATGGCTAGGCAGCAGTTCTGCAGAAAAGGACCTAGGGGTGACAGTGGACGAGAAGCTGGATATGAGTCAACAGTGTGCCCTTGTTGCCAAGAAGGCCAATGGCATTTTGGGATGTATAAATAGGGGCATTGCCAGCAGATGGAGGGACATGATAGGTCCCCTCTATTCGACATTGCTGAGGCCTCATCTGGAGTACTGTGTCCAGTTTTGGGGCCCCACGCTACAAGAAGGATGTGGAAAAATTGGAAAACCTCCAGTGGAGGGCAACAAAAATGATTAGGGGACTGGAACACATGACTTATGAGGAGAGGCTGAGGGAACTGGGATTATTTAGTCTGCAGACGAGAAGAATGAGGGGGGATTTGATAGCTGCTTTCAACTACCTGAAAGGGGGTTCCAAAGAGGATGGATCTAGACTGTTCTCAGTGGTAGCAGATGACAGAACAAAGAGTAGTGGTCTCAAGTTGCAGTGGGGGAGGTTTAGGTTGGATATTAGGAAAAACTTTTTCACTAGGAGGGTGGTGAAACACTGGAATGTGTTACCTAGGGAGGTGGTGGAATCTCCTTAGCCCTGGTCTACACTAGGACTTTAGGTCGAATTTAGCAGCGTTAAATCGATGTAAACCCGTACCTGTCCACACGATGAAGCCATTTATTTCGACTTAAAGGGCTCTTAAAATCGATTTCCTTACTCCACCTCTGACAAGTGGATTAGCGCTTAAATCGGCCTTGCCGGGTCGAATTTGGGGTACTGTGGACACAATTCGACGGTATTGGCCTCCGGGAGCTATCCCAGAGTGGTCCATTTTGACCGCTCTGGACAGCACTCTCAACTCAGATGCACTGGCCAGGTAGACAGGAAAAGAACCGCGAACTTTTGAATCGCATTTCCTGTTTGGCCAGCGTGGCAAGCTGCAGGTGACCATGCAGAGCTCATCAGCAGAGGTGACCATGATGGAGTCTCAGAATCGCAAAAGAGCTCCAGCATGGACTGAACGGGAGGTACGGGATCTGATTGCTGTATGGGGAGAGGAATCCGTGCTATCAGAACTCCGTTCCAGTTTTCGAAATGCCAAAACCTTTGTCAAAATCTCCCAGGGCATGAAGGACAGAGGCCATAACAGGGACCCGAAGCAGTGCCGCGTGAAACTGAAGGAGCTGAGGCAAGCCTACCAGAAAACCAGAGAGGCGAACGGCCGCTCCGGGTCAGAGCCCCAAACATGCCGCTTCTATGATGAGCTGCATGCCATTTTAGGGAGTTCAGCCACCACTACCCCAGCCGTGTTGTTTGACTCCTTCAATGGAGATGGAGGCAATACGGAAGCAGGTTTTGGGGACGAAGAAGATGATGATGATGACGAGGTTGTAGATAGCTCACAGCAAGCAAGCGGAGAAACCGGTTTTCCCGACAGCCAGGAACTGTTTCTCACCCTGGACCTGGAGCCAGTACCCCCCGAACCCACCCAAGGCTGCCTCCTGGACCCAGCAGGCGGAGAAGGGACCTCCGGTGAGTGTACCTTTTAAAATACTATACATGGTGTAAAAGCAAGCATGTGAAAGGATTACTTTGCCCTGGCATTCGCGGCTCTCCTGGATATACTCCCAAAGCCTTTGCAAAAGGTTTCTGGGGAGGGCAGACTTATTGCGTCCTTCATGGTAGGACACTTTACCACTCCAGGCCAGTAACACGTACTCGGGAATCATTGTACAACAAAGCATTGCAGTGTATGTTTGCTGGCGTTCAAGCAACATCCGTTCTTTATCTCTCTGTGTTATCCTCAGGAGAGTGAGATATAATCCATGGTCACCTGGTTGAAATAGGGTGCTTTTCTTCAGGGGACACTCAGAGGAGCCCATTCCTGCTGGGCTGTTTGCCTACGGCTGAACAGAAATGTTCCCCGCTGTTAGCCACAGGGAGGGGGGAGGGTTGAGGGGGTAGCCACGCGGTGGGGGGAGGCAAAATGCGACCTTGTAACGAAAGCACATGTGCTATGTATGTAATGTTAACAGCAAGGTTTACCCTGAAAGAGTGTAGCCAGTGTTTTATAAAATGTGTCTTTTTAAATACCGCTGTCCCTTTTTTTTTCTCCACCAGCTGCATGTGTTTCAATGATCACAGGATCTTCTCCTTCCCAGAGGCTAGTGAAGATTAGAAAGAAAAAAAAAACGCACTCGAGATGAAATGTTCTCCGAGCTCATGCTGTCCTCCCACACTGACAGAGCACAGACGAATGCGTGGAGGCAAATAATGTCAGACTGCAGGAAAGCACAAAATGACCGGGAGGAGAGGTGGCGGGCTGAAGAGAGTAAGTGGCGGGCTGAAGAGAGGGCTGAAGCTCGAATGTGGCGGCAGCGTGATGAGAGGAGGCAGGATTCAATGCTGAGGCTGCTGGAGGACCAAACCAGTATGCTCCAGTGTATGGTTGAGCTGCAGCAAAGGCAGCTGGAGAACAGACTGCCACTACAGCCCCTGTGTAACCAACCGCCCTCCTCCCCAAGTTCCATAGCCTCCACACCCAGACGCCCAAGAACGCGGTGGGGGGGCCTCCGGCCAACCAGCCACTCCACCACAGAGGATTGCCCAAAAAAAAGAAGGCTGTCATTCAATAAATTTTAAAGTTGTAAACTTTTAAAGTGCTGTGTGGCATTTTCCTTCCCCCCTCCACCACCCCTCCTGGGCTACCTTGGTAGTCATCCCCCTGTTTGTGTGATGAATGAATGAAGAATGCATGAATGTGAAGCAACAATGACTTTATTGCCTCTGCAAGCGGTGATCGAAGGGAGGAGGAGAGGGTGGTTAGCTTACAGGGAAGTAGAGTGAACCAAGGGGTGGGGGGTTTCATCAAGGAGAAACAAACAGAACTTTCACACCGTAGCCTGGCCAGTCATGAAACTGGTTTTCAAAGCCTCTCTGATGCGTACTGCGCCCTCCTGTGCTCTTCTAACCGCCCTGGTGTCTGGCTGCGCGTAACCAGCAGCCAGGCGATTTGCCTCAACCTCCCACCCCGCCATAAACGTCTCCCCCTTACTCTCACAGATATTGTGGAGCACACAGCAAGCAGTAATAACAGTGGGAATATTGGTTTCGCTGAGGTCTAAGCGAGTCAGTAAAGTGCGCCAGCGCGCCTTTAAACGTCCAAATGCACATTCTACCACCATTCTGCACTTGCTCAGCCTGTAGTTGAACAGCTCCTGACTACTGTCCAGGCTGCCTGTGTATGGCTTCATGAGCCATGGCATTAAGGGGTAGGCTGGGTCCCCAAGGATACATATAGGCATTTCAACATCCCCAACAGTTATTTTCTGGTCTGGGAATAAAGTCCCTTCTTGCAGCTTTTGAAACAGACCAGAGTTCCTGAAGATGCGAGCGTCATGTACCTTTCCCGGCCATCCCACGTTGATGTTGGTGAAACGTCCCTTGTGATCCACCAGAGCTTGCAGCACTATTGAAAAGTACCCCTTGCGGTTTATGTACTCACCGGCTTGGTGCTCTGGTGCCAAGATAGGGATATGGGTTCCGTCTATGGCCCCACCACAGTTAGGGAATCCCATTGCAGCAAAGCCATCCACTATGACCTGCACATTTCCCAGGGTCACTACCCTTGATATCAGCAGATCTTTGATTGCGTGGGCTACTTGCATCACAGCAGCCCCAACAGTAGATTTGCCCACTCCAAATTGATTCCCAACTGACGGGTAGCTGTCTGGCGTTGCAAGCTTCCACAGGGCTATCGCCACTCGCTTCTCAACTGTGAGGGCTGCTCTCATCTTGGTATTCATGCGCTTCAGGGCAGGGGAAAGCAAGTCACAGAGTTCCATGAAAGTGCCCTTACGCATGCGAAAGTTTCGCAGCCACTGGGAATCGTCCCAGACCTGCAACACTATGCGGTCCCACCAGTCTGTGCTTGTTTCCCGAGCCCAGAATCGGCGTTCCACAGCATGAACCTGCCCCATTAGCACCATGATGCATTCATTGGCAGGGCCCATGCTTTCACAGAAATCTGTGTCCATGTCCTGATCACTCACGTGACCGCGCTGACGTCGCCTCCTTGCCCGGTAGCGCTTTGCCAGGTTCTGGTGCTGCATATACTGCTGGATAATGCGTGTGGTGTTTAATGTGCTCCTAATTGCCAAAGTGAGCTGAGCGGACTCCATGCTTGCCTTGGTATGGCGTCCGCACAGAAAAAAGGCGCGGAATGATTGTCTGCCATTGCTCTGACGGAGGGAGGGGCGACTGACGACACGGCTTACAGGGTTGGCTTCAGGGAGCTAAAATCCACAAAGGGGGTGGCTTTAAATCAAGGAGTAGTTCAGGCAGGAGTTCATGGAGGGTTCCAATAAGAAATGGTGCACCTAAGTTACTGTTCTTATTGGAACAAGGAGGTTAGCCTGGCCTCTGATTGATACATGGCTAGATTTACCTCACTGCACCTTCTCTGTGAGTGACTGCAGTGTGACCTAGAGGAATGAGTCCCCTAGACAGGGGAAGAGGCAAATGAGTACAAAACAAATCTGGTCTATTTCTTGTTTTGATCCACTCCATCTATCTTTTACATCTTTGGCTGGCAGCAGACGGTGCAGAAGGACTGCATGCCATCCACATCTCATGGCTGCTCGGCAGAAGATGGTACAGTACGACTGCTAGCCATCCTCATCTCTTGCCTGCCTGGCAGAAGATGGTGCAATATGACTGCTAGCCATCCTCATCTCTTGCCTGCCTGGCAGAAGATGGCACAATACGATTGCTAGCCATCGTCATCTCTTGCCTGCCCGGCAGAAGACGGTACAATACGACTGCTAGCAATCCGTATTGCCTGCCTGATCACCATAAGACGGTTCAATAGGACTGACTGCAGGACTAAAGAGAATGACCTGGTCAAATCACCAAAAATTTAGTCCCTGCGCCCATGTCTGCCCAGGCGCTCCCAGCCGACGTGGCCAGGAGCACCTCGGACATGACGAGGACGGCTACCAGTCGTATTGTACCGTCTGCTGCCACAAGGCAAGGGGTTGCTGCTACTGTGTAGCAATGCAGAACCGCGTCTGCCAGCACCCAGGAGACATACGGTGACGGTTACCTGAGCGGGCTCCATGCTTGCGGTGGTATGGCATCCGCACAGGTAACTCAGGAAAAAAGGCGCGAAACGATTGTCTGCCCTTGCTTTCACGGAGGGAGGGAGGGAAGGGGGGACTGACGATATGTACCCAGAACCACCCGCGACAATGTTTCAGCCCCATCAGGCATTGGGATCTCAACCCAGAATTCCAATGGGCAGCGGAGACTGCGGGAACTGTGGGATAGCTACCCACAGTGCAACGCTCCGGAAGTCGACTCTAGCCTCGGTACTGTGGAAGCACTCCGCCGAGTTAATGCACTTAATGCACTTCTGTGGGGACACACACACTCGAATATATAAAACCGATTTCTAAAAAACCGACTTCTATAAATTCGACCTTATTCCGTAGTGTAGACATACCCTTAGAAGTTTTTAAGGTCAGGCTTGACAAAGCCCTGGCTGGGATGATTTAGCTGGAGTTGGTCCTGCTTTGAGCAGGGGGTTGGACTAGGTGACCTCCTGAAGTCCCTTCCAACCCTGATATTTTATGATTCTATGATTCTAAATGAGTCCTGGCCCAGGCACAATAAGATTCGGTTTGAACCTTTGTCCTTCTCTTGAAGAAAACCCAAACCTAGACAACCTAAGAGTTTCCTGGGCCCTCTACCTCCAGCCTGAGAGATTTTCTTCAGGCTGGTATGCTTTAGCCCATTGGTTTACAGGGTCTTTTTTGCGCTAATATGTAAGAGTATCCATTAAAAAAGCAAAACAAAAATTTCATTATATTGGGCTAGCTGTTCAGCTGGTGTATAGTCAATGAAGCTATGCCAGCTAAGCATCTGGCCCATTGGCTATTCAGGAAACATACATGAAGACCATTTTCTATATGCTTGGCTGTTCTGTTTTCTGTGTCCCAAGTAAGTCAAATAAAATTAGTTCTTCCACCTTATAACATGCCTAGTACACTGAATAAGATCTGTAACAATCTGTCACCAAACTGCTTGACAAATGATCTTGACAAAGGAGCCTTCTTTAGCCTTTGTTGGCCTACCCCATGAGACTAATTTCAGGTTCCTTTTTAAAGAACAGATTTTCCAAATCATGGGTATTTCTTTGCCATTTATGCCTACAGCTGGTGGAAGGGGGTTGTTTTGTTTTGTTCTTGTACTGAGTCTGTACTGTCATGCTCTTATGCTGAATTATTTGGGCAGTATTTGATTTTAGCAGGTAACACTGACCAGGCTGTCGAATGGGGGAATCCCAGATTCAGGAAAACACTCAAGTCCTATTAAAGATAAGCACATGCTTATATGCTGTCCTGAACAGCGATGATGTACTAGAGCCTTGATGCAGGAAATCAGACCAGATCAAGAGCATTTAAAGCTACACTTTAGGAGCTGAGCTAGCTAGCTTTGGGGCCTTGTTCTCCATTGCCTTGCCCCTACACCTGGTCAAAGTGGGTGTAGAATGCTATGATTAGTGTGAGCAGAGACTGCTCAGCTGGTACCGATTTACACCCAAGTTGTACAGGAGTAAACGACCACACAAGGTCAAGGCAGTGAAGAATCAGGCCTTAGGACTATTAGAACTTGGACACCTTTCTGTAACGTAATGGAAACCAACTTTCCCATGCTGGTAGACTAAGAGAGTGGGTGTTTCATCTGTCTGCATTTATTTTTCATTGTCATGAGTCTACAACTTCCTGGTCTGCTATCTTTAAGCCTCAACCCAGCACAGAGCCATTTGTTTCATTTTAAATCATGTTTTAGCTATTGCTGTATTAAATCTTATGGTAGTAGATGTACATAGCTCTGTTGGGTCAGAGCCTGAGCAGGTGTGAATACCAGCTAAGAACCTGGCTCAGGAGATCTTATTATTAACTAACTGTTAGTTCTATTTTCCTTCCTTTGGGGCTTTTTAAATTGTTGATTTTCATTCATTGTGTGTGTGTAATATATATTATTTGCATTTTATAAAGGCACTTTATTTATGGCAGTCATTCTATTGAGAATGAAAGAATACTGCTGCTTTTGATGTAATGCTGTATATCTCACTACTTTCAATTATTGTGGTGCTGGATTGTTTACGTGTTTTCCCCCTCTGCTGATTTCCACACCCAAAGCATCCAGCATGGAAATTACGTAGAGGGATGTCTCTAACAGTGGTCATCCATGTGGTAATAGCTCTGCTGTGGTGTTAAAACCAATGCATTGTCATGAGAAAATAATAGCCTTGCGAGCCTGCTAAAAACTTCTGTCCATGGGGAAATGGATCATTGAGTTGCCCAAAGGATTAGACTGGTGTTAGAGAAATAGTAAGGATGTCCATATGCCTTTTACATATTTAACCTTCACTGCTTGTACTGAGGTTGCTAGGGAAGAAGGCTGCAAAAACAATTTCAGCTTCCGTCTAATGTCTATAAATGAGATAGGGCCTTCCACCTTCTGGGCAAGGCAGCACAAGCCCTGAAAAATCTTCTCTCCTCCAACTCCATCTTGGGTTTTCCGGTGTCTTCCATCGCCTCCCACAGTGTGAAAGATATACAACTTTTTTATTGCATCTAGCCCTTCGCAGTATATTTTGTTCACCAGGCTAAGGTGGCTTTGCTTCCTCTGTGTCCTACTAAAATGAATGGGGAAGATTTTCCAAGGCACAAATGGGGAACTATTAAACTTTCAATGGTAGTTAGGCATCAAACTGCCTGTAAAGGTTTGGACTCACCTCTGCGGCGCCTCCTGCTGGTAGTCGTCAGGAATTAGCTCATCCAGCCATCGGAGTGCCCTCTGCTGGCTGGTGATCCACCTTACCGCTGGCCCCCGTGTCCCTCCTAGGATCCGGTGCCCCTTTCTCTGGGGTGCTGCCCCCTTGGCAGTACCGCCACACTCTCAGGTTCTGGGTCTCTCCACCCAGGGGAACACCCAACCTCTAATCCCACCTCGCCTCAGTCTGGGCTACTGCCAGTCCCCACTTCGCCCCTTGTATCAGGGGGCAGACTGCAGTGTATACGCCACTCATCACAGGCAAGGGGGTTTTGGACCTGCTGCCTCCGCCTACCTTTGGCCTGCCCCCCTGCAACCTATTGAGCTTGCAGTCAGGCCTGCAGCCTGAGGCTTTCCAGGCCGGAGCTCCCAGTTCCTCTGGCACTTCCCCAGCCCTGCCCCAATCTAGGTGTCCTGCTCGGCATCTTGCACTGCCCTTTGTGCCTTTTTAAATCTCCCCCAATATCCTTCACATTCATTCATTAATACCTAAGGTACCCATAGAGATGATAGTAATATGAACAAACACACCCATTTCTGGCACAGAAGGGGGGGGGGTGTTGTCCCTTAACATCTGAAAAATGGAACCTGATGCATCAAACACCTCTCCTAATTAATCAGTTGGCTTGTTCGTGCCTCCTAAACTAAAATGTGAGCCCTTTTTGGCAATCTGAAGTGCCTCAGAGATAAAACAATGGCATCAAGTTCCTTACTAGCAAATCAAGCTTTCGGAGCCTGCCAGCATTAATCACACTTACCGGACCATCCTTTAATCAAACCAAAACAAAAAGGCATATGTTGAATTCTTTGAGTAGCCATGAGCTCAGGGTGCTATGACTGCTCCAAACTCTCCAGATAAATGCACACAAAGAGACATATTTAAAAATAAAGTCCAATTCCATGGTGATCCCAACAGGAATGGAGCAGAACATTTCACACCTCAACCTCTTCTACATTTTAATTCACTTTGCCCACTACTGAGCAATTTTGCCCCAGGATACTTGACTCTAGGAATCCTAAAATCTTAATGTATGATTCACAGTGGAAGTGGAGTTGAAGGCCAAAGGACTGGATCTGCATGTTCACAGGGGCCTGATTCTCCTCTCACTTGTACCAGTGTCACTCCATTAGCTTTGGTGGGGTTACTCCCAGTATAGTGTGATGTGAGATCATGATCAGGACCCAGCTAAGGACTGTGGCAAGGGAAGGGGAATAGTTGTATCTGCTCTGGATCTAGTAGGGGAAGAGAAAATAAATTGTGAAAAAAAAACCCACCAGATGAAAACTCTTTTAAAGAGTCTGTCACAACTTCTTGCAAATAGCATTGTGACGGGGCATTATATGGTCAACATTGTGAGAAGGCAAATGGGGAGGGACTGACAGAGGGAACATAAGGGAAGAGCCAGATTGTGGGATTCACAAAACCTGAAGTTGAGGGGACCCCCAATTTGCAGGAGAATCTGAACAGTGAGACCTGTAGGGTCTATGGGAGCCTGACTACTCTGCAGAGGAAGGAAGAGAGTGAAGAGCTGAGACTAGAACCTGCAATGAATTGAACACTCTGGCCCCTGTCCAGCAAAGTGCTTAAATCACTGAGGCTGATCACACGCTTGGAGTTAGGATGGGTAATTTGCTGGATAGGGGCCAGAGAGCTCAGCACTGCCAGGATCAAGCTCCTGGAGAGGATTTGTGGGGGTAGGAAGACTGAGGAGATATGAATTCCCCAAGAATAACCCTACTGGACTGGAGCATAAAGAGAGCAGGGGTTCCCCAAAAAGGGAAAGGAAGGGGACAAGAGGATGAACTTGTTAAAAGGGAAGAAACCACTCTGCACAGAGCTGCTTCTTTAAAAGTAAAAGGGTAATACTGGGGAGGGAGGGGGGTCACGTGGGGCAGCAGGATGGTCTCCTTTCTCTGCTATGCACTGAGTGCTGCCAGAGATTCAGTGCAAGCCTTGGGGCACAGGGGAACAGCCGCTTGCAAGATGAATTCAGTGAACTGCTGGGAAAGAACAGCAAACTGCAGCAGCAGTCATTGAGAAACTGGAATGGGTCACAGTCATCACACAGAGAAGGTGCTGTTCTCATGAAGGTCCTCGGGGCGTGTAAGGATTTCTCCTCTGAGCAACAGCCAGGTGGATAAAAAGAGAAAGGAGATGACTATGTGCAAGTGCATACCTAGACTTCTGCAGTCACTCAGCACCTGGCAGAATCATGCCCTCTGTGATCTAACCACTGTTGTGTCAGCGGGGATGTCAACACACCTCCACACCCCCTGCCCTAGCCAAAGCCATTGTACAAGGTGAAGGAAATGCTATAATATGGGAATATCACTGAGGGAGAATAGCCTGACAAAACCCTGGCTGGTTTAGTTGGGGTTGGTCCTGCTTTGAGCAGGGGGTTGGACTAGATGACCGCCTGAGGTCTCTTCCAACCCTAATCTTCTATGATTCTGGGGACTGGAGAGCAGAACCAACCCGGGAAGGCAAGGACCAGAGGGGAACCTAGAGAGGTGGGAAGGGAAAAGGAAGTGGAACTGGAGAGGGGAAGGGAAAAGGAGCGGGACAGAGAAACATGGACCTGCTGGGCATCCAAACAACTCTGTAAGGATCACCAGAGTGGGGCAGAGGAACAAAGGGGTCCTAAGGTATGAGGGGCCTTCCCCATCTCTGGGATACTAATCTGGTCCTGTGCAGAGGCATCCAGGAAGCAAAGGTCTCCTGACCTGCTCTGTGCTGCACAGGGGCCCAGGGAGCATGAACATTTCAAACATTATAAAAAAGTAAGGAAAATCCCAGGCAAAAACATGGGCAAAGATTTTTTGCCCTTAAGCTGTGGATGTGTGAACAGCCTAAGCTCCAGCAAATGTTTTGTCTGGGAATATACCAAACTGTGGAGGCCACATATGTGATCTGCATTCATTATGCCCATGGGCACAAAGGATAGTTTCGCTGCTCTGCCAGAGCCATAAATGAGGATAACTTTGTATAACTTTGATATATCAATTGTGAAATATCCATGCACTTTACGACCACAAGCTTCACTGTGTAACTTCTGTGTTCCCTAAGATAGAAACTGCACATTCCCACTACCACTAGTTGGTCTACAGTTTGTCTCTTCTTGTGGAGGGAGTGGATGTGCGGCGGGGGAGAGGGGTAGCCATATTATAGGATGAGATAAAGTCCCACACTCCAACTTTCTTTGATGCCATCAGAAATTGCTTGTTTCTGTTGATATCGCTGCTAGCAACCTCCCTATGTCTCTTTCCTGGTTCACAACACTGTCAAGAATAACACATGTTCCTGGACTCTCACCACCCCCATCTAGCTTGTCTGGGCTCAAAGAAGTTGGACATAGAACATCCTGACACGTATCAGAGATCACCCAACCCAACCCTCTCCCTGCCAAAGAGAGATGTGGCAGCTGAGAGAAGATTTATATGAACTGCCATGGTATTTGGTCTCAGCGAGGAGATGAAAATAAACTGTTGGGAATGGAAGCGGGAGGGAAAAACAAAAACAAACCATGTTCCCAAATTTTACTGAAAGTGCCTACGGATTTTCTACAGGAGAAACGTACTGTGGTCTCTTTATGACACACAGTACTGAAACACCAAGATAGCTCCTGCTTTCTATTTCACCCACAGTGTCACTATTTATATGACAAGTTTCAGAGTAGCAGCCGAGTTAGTCTGTATCCGCAAAAAGAACAGGAGGACTTGTGGCACCTTAGAGACTAACACATTTATTTGAGCATAAGCTTTCGTGAGCTACAGCTCACTGCATGGGATGTCATTTGTTAGCCAATTTCAAGCTCTGTAGAGAGCAACTGACCATTAGTGTTTGCAGATCAACACAGTCAAATATACATTTGCGATGCATTAATATCGATGAACGAGTCACATGGTCATTTAAAAATGCTCTCTGTAGAGTTTCTCCTTTATTGTAAACTGCAAACCTACAGGTTCCAGACCTCGCCTCAATTTTACCTTCTGTAAGTTGAGCACTCCCTCCTCTTGCCTGCCAGACAATAATTATAGCCTCAATTTGAAGGGAAATAGTGTCATAGAAAGAAGATGTTATCCAGCTACTGCAAGAGTCAGGAGTCTTGAACTAGGCTGGGCTTCTTTAACATTGCTGAAAGGTTCATCTCTTGTAGCCAAGTAGATGAGATTTTGGGAGGGGGTGGCTAGGCTTGTTTTAAACCAGCGCGGTCTCAGCAGGGCAGTGCTGCGTGGCCATCGCATCTGGAAATAGTATCGATCCAGTGTATATCCCAACAGCAGCCTTCTTTTGTGAGGTTACAATGGAGCCTCTGGTTTAAGTTGAAATCTGCCTTCCCTTGGCAGAATTTCCCCTTACGCACAATGACCACTGCAGCCACAGGGGATGTAATTTGTACCTCCCTGCAGGAATGGTGAGGACTCCAGCCCCGTGAGCATACCTCTACAGGTTCAGTTCATGTACATGTAAGTATTGATTATAATTACGGTTTATGTAGCCCTCCTGCACGATACCAATGGCAGCAACAAGGGCCAAGTGTAATAATAAGTGTAGGGATCCTTTCTAATATGAATAAAACAATGACAAGTCCCCACCCAGTCGCACTCCTCCTTCCAGCTCTTGGAAACAAGGGAGCTTGGAAACTCCCTGAGCTCCTTGGCAGGTGGTTCATCCCCACTCAGCACCACTCCGGAGTCCTAGGGAACACCAAACCACAGATACCTTTTAATTTAGGGGGGAAAGGAGAAACCCAGGTAAAAGGACCATGGTAACATGCTTACATACAACAAGAGACAAAGGTAACCAGTATGTCAGGAGTATGGCTAACCCCATCCTTCCAGGTACTAATTGTCCAGTTCATTGCGGCTCAGGACTTCAACACAAAACAATCCCCATTCATCTAAAACCCCCGTTAAACTTAGCGGTAGTCACAGCAGCGGCCGGAGGGTAGGGGGAGAGGGAGCATGATGGGAGGCATCATGGGGGCTCTCCTCCCCCTGTCTGTTCAGTCCAGAGAAGTCTGCACCATGAAGATCTGTTCCAAGATGTAGCTACCTGGTCCAGCTCCATGATATCAGCTCTGCCAGTCTGGTCAGGCATTGCTGTGAAGTCAGCTCTATGCTGCTGCTAGTCCAGGCTTGTCCACTCCCACAAAACTGAGTACACAGTATTTATTCAAAATCTCCAGCTTGGGAACCCCGAGCAAAACTGACCCCGGCACAAAGTTCTTGTTGTTGGAGAGAAAGCTCCCAGCCTCTAGAATACAGCCCTTGGATGCTGAACTTGAATCCCATTCCTAACCAGAGTCCACCAACTCAGGGTGACCCAGGGCCTATTTTGCACAATTCCTGTGCCCTTCCACGAGTACAGACACAGCAACCGCCTACTATCATTTCTACAATCAGGCCATAGACAAATTCCAACTAAAGCAACAAATCAGTGTGTCAAACTACGGGTGAGCAGCACTGCTACTCATGTACATGAGGCTGGCACAAGCAAGTTGTCCCCCTTTTCCCCTACAGAGGCAGCAGAGTTCCAGCCCTCTAAGCCCTCTAGTTCTGGGTTTACATTTGCCTTGCAGTAGGGATTACAAAGGACCCACTACATCTCAAATCCAGTCCTTGTTCTCAGTGCCCAGCAGGGTCAGATTGAAACAAACCAGAGCCCTAGGCACATACCCCCATGTAGTGGTCGTGTCTCTATGCTATGGCCAGGCCCCTGTAACTGTGGGCCTGTCTTTCCTTGGGGCAGCAGTGACAGGAATCCCCAACATCTGCTCGGATTGAGGGGGGGGTCTCACTTCTAACCATTGGGCAGGCTCCCTGCTGGACCAACGTTCCTTGTCAAATAGGCTGGATCCTTCCCAGAGGATGGAGGACTCTGATCCTATCCAACCAAGCAGAGGAGTCTCTGTGGCCTCTAACATCACCCGCAGAGCTATGGTGGGGTGGCAGCAGCAAGGACCCCCTCACTGGTGTTGCCAGGGGCTCCAAAAACAGCAGGCATCAGAATTAATACTCCATTGAGAAGAAAAGCACTTCACTTCTCTCGGAGAAGCCATGGTTTCAGGATGTCTGCAGACTGAGGTAGACATCACTGCACCAGTTACATTCAGGTCAGGTTTCCAGGTTTCCTTTCAAACCATGAGAACTAGAAATGTATTTTGTTTTATTTAAAAAGGAAAGCTGAGATTCTGCAGTTAGAGCAGGACTCCAGAACCTAGGGCCCAAGGCATTTGTCTGTAGTGCCTCGGAGTTAGTCTGTTGAGACCTCTACCTCCAGCTCCTGCTGCGTCACGTGAGGTGAGCAGCAAGGCTGTAAACCAATTTCTGTTAAATGAGTTCTTCCTATACCTTCTGCTGTTCCCTGGCATTCTCTGGGGTGTTTGAAGCGCAAGCCACCTGCTTGTCCCACTTGATGGCATTTCCACTTCAGTGTGCTACCGCTAGTCCATTGCCACAGCCTTTGAAACTCACACGGTGCTGCCTTACTGTCTGCTTAAATAATCAGCATTCAGAAAGAATAGCAATATTTTGAACAGATGAGAACTGGGCTGTTCTTTGCGAATGCTGGCAGACTGTGCAGCAGAACCAGATGAATATCAAAAGATCCTCTGTTCCTTCACGGAACAGAGCAGTCACAACAATGGCACAGTTCTTTGCCGCACCAGCTGTGGGGGATTTTTCTCAGCTAGACAAACTGGAAAATGCCCACTCTTTCCAACCCACAGTACTTCGTAGCAAGGGAAAAAAATCACCCGACACTGTGTGCTGCTCTACTGTAGCTGTTTGTTCCACCCGTCTGATACGGCCTTCCCTGAGTTTCTGCACAGGAGGTGCTACGTGCCACCACAGGGACAAGCTCAAACAGCCTTGAATGCACTAGACAATGCCAGAAATAGTTAAAAAGCAGAAAGGACCCAGTTCACAGCAGCCTGATAAATGAATTAGAAAGAGAACTGTCACTTCCCTTCACAACAAACAGCAACTGTTGGAGGTGGAAGTCTTTAAAACGAGGAGTTCATGTGGCCTGTGAAACAGCCCTGCAAGTTGTAGCAAGCAGCACAGAAGACAGATAAATGGGTGAGATTCCAGCCTAAGGGTATGTTTACACTACGAAATTAGGTCAGATTTATAGAAGTCAGTTTTGTAGAAAGCGTTTTTATACAGTTGATTGTGTGTGTCCCCACACAAATGCTCTAAGTGCATTCAGTCGGCGGAGTGTGTCCACAGTACTGAGGCAAGTGTTGACTTCCAGAGTGTTGCACTGTGGGTAGCTATCCCACAGTTCCCTCAGTCTCCGCTGCCCATTTGAATTCTGGGTAGAAATCCCAATGCCTGATGGGGCAAAAACATAGTCGCGGGTGGTTCTGGGTACATATCGTCAGGCCCCTGTTCCCTCCCTCCTTCCGTGAAAGCAATGGCAGACAATCGCTTCGTGCCTTTTTTCCTGGGTTACCCATGCAGATGCCATACCACGGCAAGCATGGAGACCGCTCCGTATGTCTCCTGGGTGCCGGCAGACGTGGTACTGCATTGCTACACAGTAGCAGCTCATTGCCTTTTGGCAGCAGACAGTGCAGTGTGACTGGTAGCCATCGTCGCCGTACTCCAGGGTGCTCTTTTAGCCGACCTCAGTGAGGTTGGTCGGGGCGCCTGGGCAAATATGGGAGTGACTCAGCCAGGTCATTTCCCTTTTAAGTTTCGTCTCATGGCGATGCAGTCCTGCCGGCAGTCATACTGCACCGTCTTCTGCCGAGCACCCAGGAGATGACGATGGCTAGCAGTCATACTGCACTGTCTGCTGCCAGCAAGACGTATAAAGATAGATGAAGTGGATCAAAGCAAGAAATAGACCAGATTTGTTTGTATTCATTTTCTCCCCCCTCCCTCCCTCCACGAAATCAAAGGCCTGCTAAACCCAGGGTTTTGAGTTCTATCCTTGAGGGGGCCATTCTGTTTCTCCTTGATGAAAAGCCACCCCTTTTGTTGATTTTAATTCCCTGTAAGCCAACCCTGTAAGCTATGTTGTCAGTCGCCCTTCCCTCCATCAGAGCAACGGCAGACAATCATTTCGCGCCTTTTTTCAGTGCAGACATGATAGCACTGGGAACATGGAGCCTGCTCAGATCACCGTGGCAATTATGAGCACTATAAACACCGCTCGCATTATTCAGCAGGATATGCAGAACCATAACCTGCAAGAAAAGCAAAACCAGGTGAGGAGGAGGCGACAGCAGCACGGTGATGAGAGTGATGAGGACATGGACACAGACTTCTCACAAAGTACGGGCCGCTGCAATGTGCACATCATGGTGTCAGTTGGGCAGTTTCATGGCATGGAACACTGATTCTGGGCCCGGGAAACAAGCACAGACTGGTGGGACCGCATAGTGTTGCAAGTCTGGGTCGATTCCCAATGGGCTGCAAAACTTTCGCATGTTTTAAGGGCACCTTGTGACTTGCTTTCCCCTGCCCTGAAGTGCAAGAATACCAAGATGAGAGCAGCCCTCACAGTTGAGAAGCGAGTGGTGATAGCCCTGTGAAAGCTTGCAATGCCAGACAGCTACCCGTCAGTTGGGAATCAATTTGGAGTGGGCAAATCTACTGTGGGGGCTGCTGTGATGCAGGTAGCCCACGCAATCAAAGATCTGCTGATATCAAGGGTAGTGACCCTGGGAAATGTGCAGGTCATAGTGGATGGCTTTGCTGCAATGGGATTCCCTAACTGTGGTGAGGCGATAGACAGAACCCATATCCCTATCTTGGCACCGGAGCACCAAGGCAGCGAGTACATATACCGCAAGGGGTACTTTTCAATAGTGCTGCAAGCACTGGTGGATCACAAGGGACGTTTCACCAACATCAACGTGGGATGGCCGGGAAAGGTACATGACGCTCGCATCTTCAGGAACTCTGGTCTGTTTCAACAGCTGCAGCAAGGGACTTATTTTCCAGACCAGAAAATAACCACTGGGGATGTTGAAATGCCTATAGTTATCCTTGGGAACCCAGCCTACCCCTTAATGCCCTGGCTCATGAAGCCATACATAGGCACCCTGGACAGTAGTCAGGAGCTGTTCAACTATAGGCTGAGCAAGTACAGAATGGTGGTAGAATGTGCATTTAGGCATTTAAAAGTGCGCTGGCGCAGTTTACTGAATTTAGACCGCAGCAAAACCAATATTCCCATTGTTATTACTGCTTGCTGTGCGCTCCACAATATCTGTGAGAGTAAGGGGGAGACATTTATGGCAGGGTGGGAGGTTGAGGCAAATCGCCTGGCCGCTGATTACGCACAGCCAGACACCAGGGCGGTTAGGAGAGTACAGGAGGGCGTGGTGCGCATCAGAGAAGCTTTGAAAACCAGTTTCAGGAATGGCCAGGCTACAGTGTGAAACTTCTGTTTATTTCTCCTTGATGGAAACCCATCCCGGGTTCACTCTACTTTCCTGTAAACTAAGCACCCACCCCTCCCTGCTTCGATCACCACTTGCAGAGGCAATGAAGTCATTGTTGCTTCACATTCATGCATTCTTTATTTATTCATCACACAAATAGGGGGATTATTGCCAAGGTAGCCTAGGAAGGGTGGTGGAGGCGGGAAGCACCAGGTGGGGTGGTGGAGGAGGGAAGAACAAGGCCACATAGCACTTTAAAACTTATTGAATGCTAGCCTTCTGTTGCTTGGGCAATCCTCTGGGGTGGAGTGGCTGGAGGCCCCCCCACCATGTTCTTGGGCATCTGGGTGAGGAGGCTATGGAACTTGGGGAGGAGGGCAGTTGGTTACACAGTGGCTGCAGTTGCGGTCTGTGCTCCTGCTGCCTTTCCTGCAGCTCAACCATACGCTGGAGCATATGAGTTTGATCCTCCAGCAGCCTGAGCATTGATTCCTGCCTTCTTTCAGCAAGCTGACTCCACCTACCATCTTCAGCTCGCCACCTCTCCTTGCGGTTATATTGTGTTTTCCTGCACTCTGAGATTGTCTGCCTCCATGCTGTCAGTGTGGGAGGACAGCATGAGGCCAGAGAACATTTCATTGCGAGTGTGGTTTTTTTCGCCTTCTAATCTTCGCTAGCCTCTTGGAAGGAGAAACATATGCAGCTGGTGGAGGGGAAAAAAAGGGAGAGTGGTAGTTAAAAAGACACATTTTATAGAACAATGGGTACACTCTTTCATGGTAAACCTTGCTGTTAACATTACATAGTACATGTGCTTTCATTACAAGGACGCATTTTGCCTCTTATTGAGGGTATGCCAGTTTGGTGTGAGAGATCACTCATGCAGGGCCGGGCAGCAGAATTCGGCTTGCAGGCAGCCATGGTAAGCCACAGTCTTTTGGCTTCTTTAACCTTCATAACATGTAGGAATGGTTTCAAACAGCAACGCCCTCATTTCCCACAGGAAGTAGCCGTTGGGTTGGCCATTAAAAATGGGTTGGCAATTTAAAAGGAGGGGCTTCAGTTTTGGGGTTCACGTGCAGCAGAAACCCAGCTAACTCCCCCCCCCCCCGCAACCACACACCCAATTCTCTGGGATGATGGCTTCACCATTCCCCCCACCACATGGCTAACAGCAGGGAAGATTTCTGTTCAGCCACAGGCAAACAGCCCAGCAGGAATGGCCACCTCTGAATGTCCGCTTACTAAAAGCACCCCATTTCAGCCAGGTGACCATGAATGATATCACTCTCCTGAGGGTAACACAGAGAGATAAAGAACGGATGTTGTTTGAATGCCAGCAAACACCGGGACCATACGCTGCCATGCTTTGTTCTGCAATGATTCCTGACTACATGCTACTGGTCTGGCGTGGTAAAGTGTCCTACCATGGAGGATGGAATAAGGCTGCCCTCCCCAGAAACCTTTTGCAAAGGCTTTGGGAGTACATCCAGGAGAGCTTTATGGAGATGTCCCTGGAGGATTTCCACTCCATCCCCAGACACATTAACAGACTTTTCCAGTAGCTGTACTGGCCACGAATGCCAGGGCAAATTAATCATTAAACATGCTTGCTTTTAAACCATGTAAAATATTGTCATAAATATAAAGGGAAGAGTAAACTCCTTTAAAATCCCTCCAGGCCAGAGGAAAAATCCTCTCACCTGTAAAGGGTTAAGAAGCTAAAGGTAACCTCGCTGGCACCTGACCAAAATGACCAATGAGGAGACAAGATACTTTCAAAAGCTGGGAGGAGGGAGAAAAACAAAGGGTCTGTGTCTGTCTGTGTGATGCTTTTGCCAGGGACAGAACAGGAATGGAGTCTTAGAACTTAGTAAGTAATCTAGCTAGGTATGTGTTAGATTCTGATTTCTTTAAATGGCTGAGAAAATAGCTGTGCTGAGTAGAATGAATATTCCTGTCTGTGTGTCTTTTTTGTAACTTAAGGTTTTGCCTAGAGGGATTCTCTATGTTTTGAATCTAATTACCATGTAAGGTAATTACTATCCTGGTTTTACAGAGGTGACTCTTTTTTACTTCTATTAAAAGTCTTCTTGTAAGGAAACTGAATGATTTTTCATTGTTCCAAGATCCAAGGGTTTGGGTCTGTGGTCACCTATGCAAATTGGTGAGGATTTTTACCAAACCTTCCCCAGGAAGTGGGGTGCAAGGGTTGGGAGGATTCTGGGGGGAAAGACGTTTCCAAACTACATTTTCTCAGGAACCCAGATAAAGTTTGGTGGTGGCAGTGGAAGTTCAAGGGCAAAGGGTAAAATAGTTTGTACCTTGGGGAAGTTTTAACCTAAGCTGGTAAAAGTAAGCTTAGGAGGTTTTCATGCAGGTCCCCACATCTGTACCCTAGAGTTCAGAGTGGGGAAGGAACCTTGACAAATATTTACAAAGGTATACTCACCAGAGGTTCCTTCTCCGCCTTCAGGGTCCGGAACACCATCTTGGGTGGGTTTGGGGGTACTGGGTCCAGGTCCAGGGTGATAGATCCTGGCTGTTGGGGAAACCGGTTTCTCCACTTCCTTGCTGTGAGCTATCTACAACCTCCTCATCATCATCATCTTCCTCGCCCCCAAAACCTGCTTCTGTGTTGCCTCCCACTCCTTGGATGGAGTCAAAGCACAGGGTTGGGGTAGTGGTGGCTGCACCCCCTAGAATGGCATGCAGCTCATCATAGAAGCAGCATGTCTGGGGCTCTGAACTGGAGCGGCCGTTTGCCTCTCTGGCTTTTTGGTAGGCTTGCCTGAGCTCCTTAATTTTCACACGGCACTGCTGTGGGACCCTGTTATAGCTTCTGTCCTTCATGCCATTGGAGATGTTTTCAATTATTTTGGCATTTTGTCTTTTCGAACAGAGTTCTGCCAGCACAGAATTGTCTCCCTGTACAGCGATCAGATCCCGTACCTCCCGTTCGGTCCATGCTGGAGCTCTTCAGCAATTCTGGGACTGTATGGTCTCCTGTGATGATGAGCTCTGCATGGTGACCTGTGCAGGTGAGCTCGCCACACTGGCCAAACAGGAAATGAGATTCAAAAGTTTGCAGGCCATTTTCCTGTATACCTGGCCAGTGCATCTGAGTTGAGAGTGCTGTCCAGAGCGGTCACAACTGAGCACTCTGGGATAGCTCCCGGAGGCCAATACCGTCGAATTGCGTCCACAGTACCACAAATTCGTCCCAGCAAGGCCAATTTCAGTGCTAATCCCCTTGTTGGGGGTGGAGTAAAGAAATCAATTTTAAGAGCCCTTTAAGTCGAAATAAAGGGCTTCGTTGTGTGGACGGGTGCAGGATTAAATTGAGATAACGCTGCTAAATTCGACCCAAACTCCTAGTGTAGACCAGGCCTAAGAGCCTAATTAACACTTCAGAAAATTTAAGTTTAGGGCATCTCATTGCATCCCCTGATGGGAGAGTTCAGGGAAAACAACAACAGATAAAAGCAAGGAGTGTTCTAACAAGTTGATTTGAAGAGGCCAAATAGCCAGACCCAAGTATGACTTTCAGCAATTAGTGATGGCTGAACTTCCAAAGACTATCCAAACTTTTGGGGGCTTATCTTCTCCAAATATCACTGACTTACCCCTCCATGCCTATTACACTCCTTTCACAACCTCTCTTCTTCCCAACTTATGATCCTACATTAGCCCCTGTTTCTCCAATGCCTTTGAAGTCCTTGTTGCTGGAACCATTAGCCTCCCTGGTCAATTCAAAATGTGTCCGCTGGGAGTTGCCACAGAGAAGACAAGATTTCAATTCAGCAAGCACCCCAGAAAGGCCCTGCAATAGGATTTTCTGAGTCTGTGGTGGTGCATAAATCACGGGCAGGAAGAAGGGATCTAAGATGTGCTAAAAGGTTTAAGGAGACAGAAAGAGAATTTGGTGCCTCTTTTAAGGCTTCAAGGAAGGAAGCCAGTCACAGTCATGGTGGGAACTTGGTAGAGGATGTGTGTGTGTTGGGGGGCAGTCCTTGTCCAAACTGATCTAAACTTGAAAAAGTTTGATTGGCAATTTATGAGATAAGCAAAGGCTCAGGACAGTCATTTTTCATGAATTGGTTTGCCCATCCTTAAATGGAACTCTCTGTAGTCAGTTAGTTTGTAGCTTGTCTCCAAGCCAAATTATAAAAACAATAAGAAATTACTGCTAGGCCAATAGACAAACAAAAAAAATCAAGACACTAATTTAGGAATCCCCTCAAATTACTTTGCAAAACCAAGGCTGTATAGCACATGATTGATGACAATTCACTGAAGCAAAACAAAAACTAAAAAACTGGAGAGACAGTGATCTGTTCCATTTAATTTAGAAACGAGACTATTGTTTTGCAATTTTAAGGCCATGATGAGTAGAAAAAAAAAAATCTATTCAGAGAAGGCATTGGATTTTTGAAAAAAAATTGTACTACTGTAGGAGGAAAAATTAGGAAAAAAGCCAATCATTGAAAAGCATGCTCACATTGAAGGGTGTAGGGACAATCTGGTCAGCATGCTTCCAGTTTAGGAATATGTTATTTTCCATATTACTGAAGCAGAAAATAATCAGTTGGGTGAAATATCTTTTCCAGGGAAAGGGTGTAAGAAATACACTGAAATCTCATCAAGTCCACTTCTAGACTGTGAGAGTGAAGAGGAGCGTAGGCATGATTTTGATCTTACACTGATGTAACGTCATATAAAACAAATATATAATGGTGGTAATGCGATATGAGACTTTTGCATTCAATTGGAATGTCCCGTTTCACAAGGTACTCAGAGCTATGCTGCACACAACCCTCATGTACAGAGGATCGGGATTTTTCCCACAAAAAAGTCACAGCACTGGAAAACATTGATTCGAGAAAACAAAAACAAAACAAAAAACTTCACAGGAAAGGGTCGGTTTTGCCAAAAAAGTCTCGAGTCCAGGATGGAATTGCTTGATAGAGAGAGAGAGCGTCCCTTGAATAGCCCTGGTTAGAGTCATTCACCCAGAATGTGAGAAATTCCAGTTCAAGGCCCTGATCTGCCTAAGCTGGGTCTCCCACACCCTAGGTGACTCTCCTAACCACCTGGGTTTCTCTTCCTGTTTTTTTGCAAGCAATTCTGAAAGGTGCCACTTTCAATTCAAGATCACAGCTTTTTTTTTTTTTTTGCAGGATGGAAAAACCGTTCTCCACTCAGATATACTCACAATGAGTCATGGAAGGTCACGCTTACTCACAAAAATGTTGCTGTTATCACAGTGTTCCCTATCAGGTATTTCTTAATTATTATTTGTATTACAGTAACAAATAGAGGTCCCAGCTGGGACTAGGGTCCCATTCTACAAACTACCACATAGGCACATAGTAAGAGAAAGTCCCTGCTCCAAACAGCATAAAATCAAAACAGAAAGATAGACAAAGGAAGTGCTATTATGGCCACATCAAAAGAGATGGGGAACTGAGCACAGAGAGGTTAATCTCAAACAGGAAATCTGTGGTAGTACTGGGAATTCAACCCAAATCTCCTGAGTCCCAGTGACTTGCCCATGGCAAAGCCATGCATTGAAACCAGGTCTGTTGAAACCAGATCTGTTTTGTCCCCAAGACCATCCTTTTTGCTTGCTTTGATTTTGGAAAACATATTTTTAAAAGTTGATCACACAATCAAAACCCAGTCACTGCTGGTGATTATGGAGCTAGGCTCTCCCAACACAGACTCTCTTATTATGTACAATTACAACTCCAACAGTCTATGTTGCGTCAGTCTGCGGTCGTATTGCTCATCAATCATTTGTAAAATGAGCCATCTGTTCTACAGCACAACACTTACAGGGATCAGACAGTAAGGATCTCAGCACTGAGAGCATTTTAGAGGATCTTTCTGCAGATCTATTAAAAGTACACATCCAAGGTAAATTCTTTAAAAAAAGTTCAAACCAAATTCTGATCTGAAAAGATCAAATAGCATCACAATGATTTAATTAAAGCATAAATAATACGTCGAATTTGGCTTAACATTCACTTGGGAAGAAATACTGCAAAGTGTCAGCTTTCATGATGCTAATGAAGTATACTCAGTAGGTTTATATAAATTGCTGTGGTAAGGAATATAACCTTTTCGGTCAGAATGAATTATGCTACAACTTAATTAAAGAATATCTACTTTCCGTTGTAACATTAGCACATACTACAGTGTGTCACCACATTTAGTATAATAGCGATGGAAATGGTCTCGAAGCATTGGCCCACCTGTATGGATTCACTGTGGAGATGTGAGGAAAGAGCAGACAGTAGCTTACATTTCAGTTGTTGTGCCTTATAGTCCCATTTACCGTAGTTAAGCCATCTCTGTGGATAAATATTCTCATTGTACATCAAATGTAATTTGTCATCTTCAGCAATAACACAACACTAACTGATGAATTCTCACAACACCAATTTTACAATAGGTGGGGAAGTGAAGCAGAGAGATTAAGTGACTTGCCAAAGGCCACACAATAAGTTGACAGGAGAGGAGAAACTAGAACTCAAGACTACCTTTTTCTTAGGCCTATGCTTCGACCACAAAACCACATCTCTCTCTCTCTCTTTTTTTTTTACTCTATATTAAGATATGTGACATAAAAACCATCCGCTGCCCATTCACATACCACCCACCTACTCCCCCCCTCATTCATCCCTCCCCACAAAAACAACAAACCAATCAGTGAATGAGTATTCCTTGTCAAGGAAGAAAACACCATACCCATGAAGAATTATATGGTACACTTGTCCCCAGAAGGCTCATGAGACATTATTTTCTTCTCCATTCAGGCAATATATTCCTTTCACTAATTTGGTATATGAAATATCCTGTAATTAAGAACCGGTTATTTTCATTGCAAACCCAGAACACTATAGTTTAGTATCCAGGCTGCTTCTTAATATATAGGGTGAAATATAAGGCCAGCTCCAAGTTCTACTGAAGTCAATGGAAAGGCTCCCACTGACTTCAATGGGAGTTGAATCTGGCCCTTCATTGACTATCTCTTTACTGCTGATTAAGATGGCATCTTGCATCAAAGGGCTTGACCATCACTTTCTTTACCTGGCTTTGATGGTTACAAGTAACAAAATCTAAGGGCGGAAAGTTCATCTCTTGGCTTCTAATGGGCATGTTCTGCCATTTCAGTACATATATTCAATGGTATTATCTTCTAATACATTCATGTCCTAAACTTATTCGTACCCTCAGTCTCCATCATCCTTTTGACAGACTGTGATACATGTTGGTATTGATATGAGGTCTGAAACCCCTCCCAATGTCTCAACCAAACCTTTCCTCCTTCTACTTCCAGTGACTACCATAGGTTTAAATCCCTTCCTTGCTGTAAAACTGGTCCTTTCCTTAATCCTTGTATAACCTCTCCTCTCTTAGGCACTGAATACAGTGATAAAAATGCCTTCTTTCCAGAGTCTTCCCCTCCTCCCATCCCTCCAGGGCTGAACACATTTAATTCAAGAAACCAATTCATTCTAGTGCAACTCCTATGAAATTTATGGAGTTACATCAAGGACAGATTTAGCCCATGGAGTTTTTCCTTGTGAAACAATCTTTCCATGCCCCCAAACTAGTATTTTGCTTCATCTACATTTTCTTTAACACTTAATACACTTTCAGTCTAGCTTACCAATAGGGAGCATAGTTCTCTAAGGGTGCCATACTCTAGGCTTTACAGCCATAATTTCCTTTGATTTATAATTTGTTCTCTTATTTATAAAGCCTAATACCATGTTAGCTTTTCTTCCTACAGCTGTGCTCTGGGCCTCTTATCTTTATAGAATTGCACACTGCAGTCCCTAAATCTCTTTCATACTTTGTCTCTTCTGGCTAATATTTAATGTGCATATTTATTTGGGTTTGAATCCCCACAGCTCCATCACTCTACATTTTCCTGGCATTTAAACACCAACTTCCAGGCTTCTGACCATTGATCCAGTTTGCTCAGATCCTCCTGCAATCTCCTCTCTTAACCTGTATCTCTTGCTCCTCATCTACAAATCTGGATATTATGTAAATTGATCCCCCTTTTTTAAAGTCTCTTGTATCTAAATAGAATTGGTCCCAATTACTATAACGCCTCACTTTTTCTGACAGTTATTTTTTAGCCCAGGCTCTACCAGCAATTACCAACACTTTTCACTGTACTCACTAGCTTCTTGTGTGGTATTTTTTTCAAAAGCCTTGCTGAAACCCAGGGGCGGAAACTCTTCTTAGGGTGTGTACATTGCAGTGCATTCTGTTGGGGATCTGGTGAAACATTAAAACAATCTACCATCCTCCTTCGTATATACAGTGATTCATTAAAGATGTATTTCTCTGCACCAGCCTCAGAGATTGCCCAGATACGCAGATGACCTGTGACCCAGGAAACTTGAAGAAAGGCGGATAGAAGTACAGTCCCATTCTGAACTCTGCTGACTGCAGCATAAAGATCTTTTGAAATTCTTCAGCCACTGCCGTACTAGAGGTAAAGAAGCTTTTCTATGTGCTTAGGAATATATAAGTGCAGATTGCATGGGCTGCCATTCTGGGTGCAATTCAAGTGCTGGTTTTAATGAATCTGTCCAGGTATAAGAACTGCTGGTAGCTGACCCTCACACAAAATTTGAACTCAACCAAACCTCTTTTGAGTTAAAAAAAAAAAAAAAAAAAAAAAAGTTGGGCGAGATTTTCAAAGGCATAAAGAGGAGGTACCCAATGTCCATTGACTTTTTAATCATTTTTTGCTTGTTTCTCCATTTTGGATAATACTGAGAAGCTTTGAATTTCCAAGATAAAGATGGGGCTGAAACAAACCCTTGGATCTGAACACCTCAAACCTTGTGGAAGGGTCCAGATTTTTCAAATAGCCCATCTCTTTATAATAATCTGGTTAACACACCTCAGTCAGAACTTCCCTGAAATTTAATTAGCTCCAAATTTGGCTCCATAGCTGAATATTGCTGCTTGAGCCCATCTCTAGTCCAAATGATAATGTTCTTCTCCTAACTGAACCCGACTCCAAGCCTTATGAGGTTTGCACATCGCTTGCCATGTTAACGGATAGCAGCTCACACAATGGGCAATTATTTTTCTGACTGCAGTTTCCAAGTGCAAAGATACCCTGTCTCCTATGCTGTTTCCTTTCACTGCAAGTAAAAGGTCTTAATAAAATATAACATCACATACTTCTTGTTATATTTGTCGCCTATGCCTTCGAGTTTAATAATGGGTTTTCAGATCATTGTGACAAGGGAAATAAAAGAACCCCTCTCCACATAGCCAGAGATTTGTACAAATGTTAAATCTTTGGATTGAGATGAAATCAACATTTTCTCCAGAGCTCCCTTCCCATAACAGTCACAAATAGCTTAAATCATGTTGTAGCTTATGGGTATTTCTGTACTGCTATCAGAATAAAGGGAAGTCTGGTGTCATAAAAGAGCAGCAATAATATGCCCAACAAAATGTAGATAAGTTTAAAGCAATCTAACCTTAAAAAAAAGGAAGATATCGATATAGCTACTACATACATTATGTAGCCATGCACCCCAGGCCAAAAGAATGGCAGATGCAAAAGCTGGCAAGGTGGGGGAGCAGGGTGCAGACCAAATTTATTTGTACAGGAGGTCTAACTTATGGGCCTCCCATCTAGAGACTCTTCTTCCAGGGTGAGTGACACTGGTTGATAAGATTCTTTTCAAATTATAGGAACAGACTGGGGTTTTGCAAAACAATAAATGAGGATAGACAAGCAAATTATAAGGGCATGACAACCACCCAGTGGGTTCCGCCAGATGGCACTTTATTTCAACATGAAGGGGAGAAGGGAAAGAGCTACTATGGGGTACAAGGTTGAAGCAATATATGTTATATAAATGCAGGCCTAACTAACCAGACATGGATGGCCAAATATTTTTAAATGGCCTCAATTTGGGAAATTTATAAAATTGTAGGTTAAATAAGTGACAAGTGCAAACGACAGCATTTAGATGTCCAGTACCTGGGAGTGCCTGCAATTTATTGGGAGTTCAAATCTGTGTGCCTGACTAGAAATGTTGCTCAAGGAGACTCAGATTTTACAGGCACAAATGACCACTACAGGCATCAGTTCTTTTGAAAATATCCTCAACTATATTATTTTTTGAGATATGCTAGGGTTAGGCATCACTGTTGGTCTACTGTTTCTTTGGCTGACTTATTATACAGAAATGTATTCTTCTTTCTGTATAAAATCCTCACCTGTAATGGCCCTGATTTTATGTAGTGTAATTATTTATATGTCAAAATCGGTAACAAATTTAAACAAAGGCAACATGTTTGCTGCAAAGTACTTGTATCATATACACGTTCATTCAATGTTCGTTCATTCTGAATCTGACCAGAAAGCCAACAGCCTAATGGTTGGTATGGAGGGCACTATTTACCATCTATGAGAGGTACATTTTCTCGGTAATCATGGGAGCTTGGACTCTGTATATTAGAAATCAAATATTTTCAGAAAAAGGTGCAAAATTATAAGTTTAAAAAGTTTAGCAACATAAAAACCACATCTGAGCAGTATGTGAAATTCCTTTTATAATGAGAGCAGCATAAACAGGAAAGCTACACAAGAGAAGTCATGACAATAAGTCCTCTTTAGGCTTAGATGTGTCATCTGTAGGGGAGTGAAAAGCTGAAAATAGAAAGTCTCTGTGGCACAGTGGTATACAGGTAACGACTATTGTGCAACTGACTTTGTGACTTTAGCTAGCTCCAACATTCTCTCACTGGCACAGAAGTGAGTCTGAAGAACCTACAAATGGGTTATTTTTCCCACAGCTACAATGGAAGAGTGGAGTGATGTATTATACATAACAATATATTATGTCAAAATTTCCTGATGGATGGTACGCCTCACCATATATATTTGCTCCATTTCTAGCAGACTCTCCTTATCACAAAACCAGTTGGAAATGTTCAATTTTGAAATCTTATTTGGATACTGATCCATTTTCTTATCAAAGTTTTTTTTCTTTCAGTATAATAACCAGTGTTCAGAGCAGACAGTGCCATCAAAAAAGGAGTTAAGAAGCAGCTTATAAGATAACTCTCTAATATTAATATTAGAACGATTCAGAGAAAAATAAATTCTGCACAAGCCCAGACCATTTTCCTTATTCCCAATACCTCCCCAAAAGAATGCATGTTATGGAAATGTATATTTTATATATCATTTGGCGAACTGTCATCTGGAAATTTTCTCTCTCACTCATACACCCAGTGTGTCAATTACCTAGTGGTAATTTACCAACTTCTTTTCACAGGCTTTGCACTGGCCTGCAACATTTAGCCTACAAGTCATGCTAGTGAAACCATGACACAGAAACTGGGATCTTGTTACAAATTTCCATTTTAGAGAAAACATGCATCTGATCTACAAGGCTTGCCTTCCTGATCCATACCCTAGAAATCAATTAGAAGAGCAAAGGTTTTCTAACACCTTCCATCTGCAGCCTAAACATCTGAGCCTCCCTGACAGGAACAGAATGTGTGGCTCTGTTAAACAGTGACTAGCTTTAATATATGCACCTTTTGTCTTTTATTCCTCCCCCACCCCCTTTTGTAACCTATTATTTCTGCATTGTGCCTAGTGTTGAGTGCAGGACTCCTCCTCAGAGAATTTTCTGGTTTTCTGGATCCTTACCGTGAGGTTGGAAAGTGCGTTAACTCTTTCTGTCCTCTCCTACCATCAGGAATCAGACTTCACTGGGCCTGGGACACAAATGTAAATGAATGGCAGCTTCCCCATTTTGGTTTTCCAACAACTCCTCCTCACTCTATCTTCTTCCCTGCTATTTTAATAAGTTTTGAATGAAACAAAAAATAGTAACCACACATGCACACAGCAATGGTCTAGGTTTTAGAAAAATGACTAGTGATTTTGGATGCCCAATTCCAGACACCTTAAAGGGGCGTGATTTTCAGAGGATGCACGCTCAGCAGTTTAGGGAAAAAAACCCAGCCTATACACTATACATACGTATACACACAGAGGGAGATGTGCACACATACTGCAGATCTACACAGACATATGGGGTGGAAATTTCAACAGCACTTAACATTTTGAAAAACCTCACCCATATTTGCTAATTTTTCTTCTGCATTCATGTTTGTTTTATCAGAGGACCACAGCTGAACTGACTGAATTTAAGGACAGCACTGTAGGCAGAGGGCATATTTGGATGCGACAGCAAACTGAGGCTCTTTCCCCTTGTGCTCATTCATGCTCCCATGACCAACCTGGGAAGTTATATTCTGCCTGTCTAAATTCTCCATGTAGTTTCAATTATAGGTGATATTTTTCACTTCCTTTCCTAAACACTGGGTAGATTGCTATGCACTGTTAAAGAGGCGCTCCATTTTCCCTTAGCGGCAGGTAAATTGATCCTTCTATTCCATACAGTACCTAGGGGTGTTAAGAGACTTGACTAAAGCACTTGATGGCACTAGAGGAGTTTGCTCGAGAAAAAGAGAGTGCAGAAACTAAGGACTTCAGGGTATGGCCCTGAGCTATTACCTATGCTGCTATTATTACTGAAGACCTTCCCCCCTCCCCCCACATGATTCATTAGGTGTAAAACACCTAATGAAATCAGTAGGAACGCTGTGCCATAAGGGAGGTAAGAACATTCCCCTAAACATGCCGTAGAACACACTAACTCAAGAAAGTTAAGGCAAAGGATGAACTGTTATGCCTCTGCAAAAGTGGGAAAGCACACAGAAAAAATATATTAGCAAATCCTTCTGTTTGCAAGCAGAACTACAAAACAAAACAGTTTCTTGTTCTACAGCCTTGGTATTAGTCATATTATTGTCCATTAAGTGATCCAAGCTGATTACCTATGACACAAATGTGCTGACCTGCTCAGACCCGGTTAGAATAAATGGCAAACTGTGGTGTATGACAGTGGCACTGAGAGCCCGGTGTTTGCACTAGGAAAGTTTACGATGGCCATAACGTTGAGTAAGCAATTTTTAGCCCGTCTGTACAATCTGCTTTTTTCCAACCCATTAGCTAACGGATGGCATGGAGGGCAGTGGTTTCTGAAAATGTTCAGGAACCATACATCAAGTTTTACTAACATGCAGGTTAACTGAAGGTTACTTTCAATCGTTTCAGAATTAGAATAGACACAGAAGCATGGGTGACAGGGTTGCCCAGCCCATCTGGAGAAGCAATTCCTCTATACTAATGCTGCTAGGATTTATCATCCTTGCTCCACTGTCCTCTGATGGTAAGTCAGTGACCTTGCCAGGCAATTTATTCCATGACTTAATCTAGTGAAGATTTCCCCTTACCGAAATTCAACCTCTATTTCCTTACTTGAAAATATCAAGCCTGGTTTTAGCCCTCGCATGTATGGGGTGGGGTGGGGTGGGGTTGGGGTGGGGGGAGAGATATTTCCCCCCCACACACACACTGCTCCTAACACATCAAATATTTTTATACTATTATCATATTCCACCACATTCTGCCTTTTGATCCAATATATATACACATTTATTTTCAATCACTTCACATTATATTCTTATTGTCTATTACAATAATAAGGTTTTTAAAAAACCTTAAGCAAAACTACCAAAGGTTTGGGAAGGATATAAACCCATGTACTTCTTCAAGGCATAACACAACTAATTAATGGGTACTAAAAAGAAACTTTCCATGGAGGCAGGTTATCCTGTAACTGCCATCTAAAGGGCTTCTTGCACTATCTTCTGGAGCACTTGGTACTGGTGACTGTTGGGAACAGGATACTGGACTAGATGCAGTCTGATCCAGCATGGGTGTTCCTAGGTCAATACTTTCAATCAAATTTGTACCGGCCTCCAAGAGATTTGATACATTTTATAAATGAGGGGTCTTCAGTATTCCAATCATTGTCTAACAAGAATGAAGTACCATTGTCTTATAATTGATCTCTCTAAATAATGTAGATGAGAGATCTCGATCTCTCTGTCTCACACACACACATCTGTACGTTACACTGAGAATCCATACAGTTCTCAAATTGGACTCAAAAAAATCTCCCATAGCTATTTGCTAGTGGTGGAATCTCTACACTCTCTTTCGGTCATTTGTGTGTCGGTAATGGCTGTTAACATATTACCTAAAATGACTGTAAATATTAGAAACAAACAGCCCAAGACCTTTGTCTTCCAGGACTTTCTGTGGACAGATGAAACTATTATTTCAGCAGGAATTTAGAAGTAGTGAATGGAGATGGTTATATAAGGTGCTTAATTTTTCCAAGTGAATCACCAGGTCATCTTTTATAGGACTTGGGCAGTAATGCTGATGGTTGGAAAATATCTACAAGTGTTCTATAGTAGATACTTTCTTCTAAATGCTGTGTAATCCCAGGGATATTTTAAGTAGAGCTGTCAGGAACACTAAAATGAAGTTTTCATTGGAACACATTGTTTCACCAGAGTCCAAGCATATTAGTATGGACAACATTTTCATGGGGAAGGTGGGTGAGAAACTTTCACACACTCTAACCTGGGAGGTGAGAGACCAAAGGTCACTGCCCTGTCCATCAGGCCACCCATATAAACATCCCTTCGTTCCAGATTGAAAAGCTCAGGTGTCAATCTGAAAATGGACATTTTGACAGGATTCTGTTTTCACAAAAACATTGGAAAGGTTTTGCCACAACAAATTCTGAGACCTTGAATGTAGCTGCAACCTAGAATTGTTGGCCTGCAGTCAGTTCTAATTTTAAGAGGCACGGATTTTGTTTCCGATAGGTAGCAGTGATGTTGATGGGCTCAACGGGGCTGTCTCTGAGGAAAGTCCACCTACCACTAGTGCTTTCAGCCTGGAATGGTTGCTGGGTAATTTAGACTGGGATAAAGCTGCAAAGAGTACACTTACAGGGTAGATCTATACTGCAGTTAAAACCCACAGCTGGCCCACGCTGGCTGACTGAGGCAAAGGGGCTGTTTAATTGTGGTGTAGATGTTCGGGCTCAGGCTGGAGCCAAGGCTCTAAGACCCTGGGAAGTGGGAGGGACCCAGAGCTCAGGCTGCAGTCTGAGCTCAAATGTCTACGTAACAGTTAAACATTCCCTTAGTCCAAGCCTGAGCCAGCTGGCATGGGCCAGCTGCAGGTGTCTAATTGCAGCGTAGAAATACCCCAAAAGTTCCACTGTTGGAAAGAGTCTGCCTTTTCAAGAGATATACCATAGAGGACCGAATCCTCCACTGCTTTCCACCACTTCTATGTTGATGTAACTCCACAGATTCCAATGCAATTACACTGATTTAAAACTAGAGTAATATAGTGGTGAATCAGGCCAAGAAATCTTATATTAGAATTCTATCATCAATTTTCATTCTGACAGAGGAAAAGATTTGGTATCTTCCCAGTTCAGACTTAATGGAATTCTCCGGTACAGGGCTAGGGCTGTTAGAACATGTTTTAACTCTGTTGGGTTGTCTTTAACCCTAAAAGGCAAAATGGTCAAAGACAAAGGTAAAAAACCTCATGATTTCTGAAAGGCGCTTGCACAGTTGCTCCCTCAGTGGACATCTTTTGGTGTGAATGTAGGATGTATCATAATGAAGCTGGTGAAAGATGGCATTTCCAGCCATCAGCAGCTTTAAAACTAGGCAAATGTATCTTGGCTGGGGTGCAATAAAGTCTGCTTTGGACTTGGACTTGAAATATATATATGGAATAATAGAGGATTACACAGTTTTCACATCATGACATATAGGCTACCTGCTTACTCCCTTTGTGCCCCCTCCCAGCATCCTCCTCTAGTGTAACGGGCCTTGTCTGCAAGAACAGAATGTCTTGCCCTTTGGACGTATTGGGTCACATTTAGCCCCTTGGAGTGACATTGGTTTCAGTGGAGTTACACCAAGATGAACTTGGCCAAACTAACTTCATCACTCAGAGACACTTTTCCAAAATAAGCTGTTAAAGTTATCACAAGCTGCTCTTTTTTATTTATTTTTATTTTTTTTTGTCAGCAGACAGGGCTTCTTATAACATACATTTTGTCAGTCCATTCACTATACAGGCATGTGTTAGAGAAGCCAGGATGGGTGTCAGGCAGGTAGAAACTGTATCAGCACTTCAGGTAGTTCGGTGACCGGCCCCAGTGTTTTAACTTTGGAGAGAAAAGATTGATGGTGAAGGCAGGTGCAGCCAATGCTGTTTGCCAGTTGGGAGTGCCATGCCAGATGCCTGGTAGCGACAGCCATGCCAGCACCTGGTATCAGAGGAAATGTCAAGAACGGGGAGACATACAATGACTGATGTGTCTATTCCCATTTGCAATCAGGCCGTCATTCATAATCATCTCTTCCCCGCCACTGACATGTCTGAGTGTGGGGTTTTTTGCTTGTTTCTTCCAACTCTCCTCTCCCCAAATGCCACTCTGCTGCCTAGATCTTAGCTAAGTTCACTCTAAGTTCACACAGCATCTAATTGATTGTCTACAGTTTCCCACAGCTATTTAGCTGCATTGCTACTTTCTAAATAGCAATCTCCCATTTTGTGTCTCCAGTAATTATTTCTCCCCAGACCTTACCTCTATCTATATTAAAATCACATTTTTATATTATCTGCCCATTTCGTGGAGCTTGCTAGCTCCTTCTGCAATTTTAATGTAGGTTCTTTCCTTCTGGTATAATTTAAAAGTGTAACAACCCCACAGCCGCTACATCTTTAATAAATATGGTCAGGATTTGAGGAAGGTAACCCCCCGGAAGCAATATTTCCAGCTTTGATGAGAGAAACACACACGTTTATATTTGATATGATTCTACACTAACAGAGGTTGGCCAACTCAGAGCAACTTTGAAAGGAAAGTTTGTTCAGTCCCAGGCTTGCAAGCTAAGTACAAAATTGGTCCCTATGTAAGTAGTAATAAGTGTTTACAAGGTTGTTAGGATGTACTCATTGATTATAAGGTTATCAGACTTAACCAGACTCTTGTAACACTATTTCTTTACTTGCTTTTTCTTCTGTAATATTAGTATAGACTTTATAGGGTAGCTGTATGCTGTGCCTCCTAGCACATTACAAACTGCTGGTGAGCAACCCATAGCTCAGAGAGGTTTCTGAAAAGAAGTTGTTAACTATCTGAATAATGAACAAAATTCAGCTTGATCTCTTTGTGGACAATTTGCAAATCAAATGCAAGGGTGCATTCCTGGAATAAGCTGAAATGAACAGTTTGACTGGATTTAGCAGCAAAGCGCTTGGCTTGACTGACACTTTTGGTATGCTGCTAATACCAGAGAAACAGAGGAGATTCCAAAACGTGTCTGAAATATACTTTGTTTTCCTGTAAATATGGGGTAAAAAAAATAGAAGCCCTTGTGGTGCAGTAGAAAGATTTTACTGGTACTTGTTTGGGTTGGCCCACCCAACTGGCTGAGCTCTTTACCTCTTGTGACTAATGCAGCCATTCCAAACTCACATCCTTATAAACAAACCACACCTCATGGCGTCTTGTAGTCTCTGGTTGCTCAACGATTTCCATGAGAGACCTCTCACCCCTCTCTTCGAATCCCTCCACTGCCTCCCCCTTCTCCATCACAAACATAAGCTGCTCATCTTCGCTTTCAAGGCCTTTCATGGCTTAGTCCCACCCTACCTATTATCTCTCACTATCAAGATGTTGAGTCTGGTGGCACCTTAAAGACTAACAGATTTATTTGGGCATAAGCTTTCGTGGGTAAAAAACCCCACTTCTTCAGATGCATGGAGATGAAGAAGTGGGTTTTTTACCCACAAAAGCTTATGCCCGAATAAATCCATTAGTCTTTAAGGTGCCACCGGACTCCTTGTTGTTTTTGTGGATACAGACTAACACGGCTACCCCTCTGATACTTGGTATCAAGATGTTGACTCTCTGCCTCCAACTGGCCCATGATGCCAGCATCCAATCACCCACATGTTAAATTTTCAACACAAACACCTTTGTGCTTTTTCTCATTCTGACCTCAGAGGCGCTCCCCATAAACATCTGCAAAACTACCATTTTATCCAACTTCAAGCTCTCCTTTGCCAGGATGCCTACAAAAGAAATTAATAGGCTACTGGTGGGCTGAGACCACGGACTGTCATGCTGACCTGTGTGGTCCAGTTGTTCCCTTGCACTCCCCAATCTTTCTATCTGGTTCCCACTGCAAACTCTTTGGGGCAGGGACCATATTTTAGTTCTGGTCATACAGTGGGGTTCTGGTCCATGACCAGGCCTCCTAAGCACTACAGCAATGTTAGTAACACCTTGTTCACTTTTCTTGCAATGTTACTGTTAATAACAAATAGCCAAAGCTGCAAGATGCCAAGTGTCTCCCGAGAGAACCTAAAACTGGCATGTTTATTTATGAAAGCCACACAGTGCACCCAATTTTAAGTCATTTCAGAGAGAGACTGCTTGTGGTAGTGTATCTGAGCTAGTGTCTTGGACATCTCTTAAGCATATGTTTAAATTGAATTGATTTCACTGAGACTGACGCACATTCTTAAAGGTTAATCTCATGCTTAAGTGCTGTCCTGAATTGAGGCCTCAGAGGGGAGATGTCTCCCAAAGTAAATGCCGTCAATGTACCAGTTTAGAGGGGGGAAATCCTAAAACAAAAGAGCTCACTGCAGCTGTACGTGGTGGGTCCTTGTCCAGCTGGCTTGTCCAGTCCAGTCGTCGTTGCCCCTTTCAGGGCTGTCTCTGCAACTGGTAGCAGAGGGGGGATGTTTGCACAGACAGAGCAGGAAGAGGCACTGCCCTTCCAGCTGACCAGAAGAGGTGGGGTATTTATACCCCAGACAGTCCCAGTGAAACCCTCTTTCACCTAGATCAGGCAGTCAGCACCCACCCTCCCACATATGAAATCTGAAAGATGACTGGGCTTCCTCCAAGCCAACAGGGGCATCACACTAGTCACCCCTTTTTCCCCGGAGACTGGGAAGGAATTTTCCCCCTCAACATTGGCTGAGCCCGGATGAAGGTTTTTCCACCTTCCCCACCCACAGCAGGTTTGGTACCCAGTGGGGCAGAGGGATTAAGTTATAATGTCTCAGTTTAGTGTGTAAAAGTCATGGCAGCTCTCCAGTGCAGGTAATGGGTACGGAAGGGATACGGTTACTGGATAAAATGGATTGGAAAAGGATTTGAAGAAAAACATCCCCTAAGGGAACTGAGGAAGGAGGATTCAGGGCACCTACATCTGGTATAGCAGCAAGCCAACTCTCCTATCTCCCCAATCCTTACAGAAGGGGAGGGCAGCAGGGTCCCAGTGACGGGAGGGCTGGGATCACCTGGAAATCATGACCTGTGCTGTACAAGTTATTCCCAGGTACTTTCCGATTTTAAGTGCATAAAGTTGTGGCCTAATAAAACTGCTTCCACTGCCTTCGGTCTTTCTTCCAGCACGGCCAGACGATGGCTGGGGCTTCCTCACCAATAGTCCCTAGTGCTGAGACTGAACATTTGTCTGGACTGAATTGTCTGCTTCAGATGAGACAGCAAGTCCATCCCAAATTTACTAAAAAGCACAGGTTTCCAGAGTGATCCCTACAATCCCCACCTCTAGCCTCACCCAACACTCTCAGTCTTGCCCCCCTCCTCCACCTCAGAAAAAGCAAAACCTCCCCCGAGAAAGCCCGATCACATAGTATTTCCAAAAAGAAAAGGAGGACTTGTGGCACCTTAGAGACTAACCAATCTATTTGAGCATAAGCTTTCGTGAGCTACAGCTCACTTCATCGGATGCATACTGTATGCATCCGATGAAGTGAGCTGTAGCTCACGAAAGCTTTGCTCAAATAAATTGGTTAGTCTCTAAGGTGCCACAAGTCCTCCTTTTCTTTTTGCGAATACAGACTAACACGGCTGTTACTCTGAAACCTGTCATAGTATTTCCAGACAGACACGTTCAGCTGAGCTTTGCAAACAGGCCTCCGATTTTTTTTTTTTAAAAAGACGTTATCCCCATTACTAATCTTGACCTAATCCTTTGCGATGAGCTTAAGTGGCGCGCATTGTAAATAATGATGAAATGTCAGAATGCTGCTCAGAGCAGGCAACCAGAGAACTCTGTAAGAGACAACTAGTCATCAAGACAGAAGTGCAAAAAGCCAAAAGAATCAAACAAGGATCTTATTTAAATTACTTTCGGAATGGAGTTCAGGGATAAAATCACTCTGAAGAGTGAATCATCAAGACCACTGGAGTTGATCACCTTAGACACTTCTGTAGAATACTGGTACAAATGAACATCAGCGTGTCCGTATTCCACCATTCTTTAACATGATAGCAATATTGCTAATATATCATGCTCTGTTCTATGCCACAGCACTTCGAATAGAACCTTACCTTTGTCACTGCTAGACTGGATTTTTGCAATGCACTCTACTTAGCATACCTTTAAAGCTATGCAGAAGGAAAAACTGGAGGGAGACTAGAGTTACTGGCTTATTTAGAAATACTGGTCACAGGTAGCAGATTACACCTGGTCTCCAAGTCTGCACTAAGGCTCCAATTTGCTTGTAGCTGTGATTCAGTGAGTACCGTTTATCTGTAATGCCATAGAATGCATTTATCCAACCCTCCGTTATCTGGCTCTCCATATTAATCAAACGAACAATCAGCACACACAGGTCCAGAAGCTACAGCCTTGCGCTTTCCCATTCTCCAGATTTTTTGATTATCCAATCTAGCCCCAGTCCCTATTAGATTGGATCAAGGGATAATCCCGCTGCATATGGTTTGGGATGTGGCTACCCAGCAGGCTACCTCTCTTCCTGTGTAGTCATGGCAGTGGAAATCAGCTGGGGAACTTTTCTCAGTTTGATTGTCAGGAGACTGATGATCAGACGCAGGGCCCTCAACTCTAGAACTGAGTCCCTTTGTTGACAGACCCTCAGCCCATTCATCTTCAACACACATGTACTCAAGTTTTTCCCTGAGAGATTTTATTATTTATATTACTATAGTGCTTAGAGGCCTCAATTGAGATTGGAGCCCCACTGTGCTAAATGATGGCCATATAGAGAGTAAGAGAGAATGCTTGGACCAAAGAGCATGCAAGCTAAATACACAGAACAGGGAGCAGGTGGGAGAACGTGGGGTTTGTTTATTCCCATTGACAGAGAGGTTAAGTGACGTGCCCAAGAGTCACACAGGATAGCTGTGGTAGAGTCAAGAACTGACCACAGATCCCTTGAGCCTCAGCCCAGTGCCTTGAGAGGCATCTTCTCTCCCCGCCCCCCCCAAGGAAGTCACACAAATTCACTCCTAGCACTTCCATAACACTTTGCATTTCCAAAGTAATTTACAAAAACTAGCTACAACAATCTGCATAACACTCTGTGAGCTGGCTAACTATTAGTGATATTTCCATTTTAGAGTTGGGGGAAGGGTGACAAAGACAGCCCTTTTGTAAAGAGGCGTGAGGTCCACATTCGATGGTGTACACACATTTGGGTGTGCGCACACCTGCTAGGCATGTACTGTTATACCAATAAAATAACAACCAGCAGGATCTTATTAAAGGGGATAAGGCAAAATGCCACATTTATTGTGAATACAGAAAGAATCGTAGTAAGCAGTTAGTTATAGCTATAACATTCCATTCAATTTCATATTTATTCACACATTCAGTCATACACACACACACACACACACACACCCCCAACCTTGCAGAACCTGTGTGTATCATAGTTACCAGCCTTAGAGTTGCTCATGCCAAGCCACTGGCCAGGTGGCCTGGACACGAGGAGGGAGCAAGGCCTTGTCAGATGCACATCTGATGCTCCTGGAAGTTGGCTTGCAGAATCAGACCCCAAAGGTCTCACTTTCTAGAGTCCATTTTTATAGGCATTTATTCCTAAGCCAGTCTATGGGAATTGCTTCATCATACTGTTGCTGAATCAATCAGCAGATGGCACATTCCCGACAGCTCCGTGCTGCCAGATGTTGTTATCTTGTTCTTCGGTTCTCCCATCCTTGAGGCTGTTGGGTGGATTCCAGTCTGCCCTCCGGGGGTCCTCTGGTTGTTTCCATTTGACGCCTTCTTCGGCCGATCAACACTGGATTCTTAGGCTGGCACCTCCCTGATCATTCATTCATTATCCACACCAAGCATCCATCCACATACACCCTCTATCTCTACTTTAAATCACAATTGTTAAAGCAAGATAAATACAACAAAAGGGCAGGGAGTCTGTGTGCTGTTCAAAGTATCGCTTTGAATCTCTCTGTGTGAGTAGTAGTTGTTACAAAGTATTGCTTTGAGAACAGACTCTGTTTTAGGATGTACTAACACAATTAGCAGCTTGCAAGTTTCACACAGAGAGTGAGAAAAACAGTAAAAACAAGAGACCAAAAACCAAGAGGCCTCTTAATTAGTAATACCCTGGAATTTAAACTATGGGGAAATCAAACTCATTTGTGATTTTAATACAGAACTTCTTTAATACGATCCAACAGTATATTCACACTAATTGTATGCACAAATGGAGATAGGCAGTGGATTTGGGGTAACCCACTTAACCACTCTTGGCCAAAGTGGGGTTAGTGAGTGATTTATCCATGGCCCAGAGCAGATCAGAGGTAAAACTGGAATTAGCTGATGGATCCTACTGTCCTGCTCAATCCACTAGATGAGGTAAGGTCCTGTCTGTGAAATCCACTGAAGTCATTGAGTCCATCAATTTAACCCAGAGGTTTCCTAGTATCACAGCCTATAGACAGCAGATACACAACAATGATGTATACCAAAAATGCAATACAGAAACACTGTCACATTTCATGAAATGTTGTGTCAGTCTTTCCTATTCGCTATTATTTTGAGTAAGTTTAGTCTGTAAAAACTGAGTTTCTGATCAGATAAAGACATCCAGAATTGAAGGCAGGCAACATATGCTATTTTAGTGAGCGTATTATTTAAAGTAGGCCCTCCCCATCTGTTTCAGACCTAATTATTACATCATTATGCAGCAAGATTTACAATAAGTGAATTAAAGGAGTATGCAAGTGCTTTGAACAATGCAGCGGTGACATTTTTGGAAATGAAATAAGGAAAAATGTTCTCTTCTAGAAACACTGAATGTCATTCCCCCCCACCCCTACTGTGTTTGCAGAGAACAGTCCTTGGAAAGCAAACAAATAGTTCCCCCACATTCCTTAGTCACACATAGTTGTTTACTGAAGAACGACAAAGCACCCATTTAGATTTGAAGAAAATGCTACACTCTTATCAATGACAACATTGCAAGTTTAGTCTCTATTAAAAACATCCAGCTTGCTCTCCCTAACCTAGTTGTCTTCAGACCAAAACAGATTAAGATTAATTACAGTAATTAAACAAGGGGACAGGATACAGCATTAGTAGTAGCAGTGTATCACATTTACTGTTCCCCAGGTACTTTATCCAACAAGAAATCAGCAAGTCTTATGGGCGCTACGTTAGCCCATGTGCATTTCATTCTAGAATAATTAACCCTTTGTCTGCTCAGTTACAACGCATAGGTATGATTATACAACCGCACACAGTCTTCTTCACAACCGTCAGAGGGAACAGAATAGCCAGATTTTTATCATTTGTGCCCAATGTGTGGTATAGATTGGAAGCAGTTCCCTAGATACAACTTTTTTAACATTAATGTGAAGAGGTAGAATGAAAAAGGTTTGGCCAAGATTCAGGTTATGAAATCATCGTGGGGAACCCTACTTCTAATTCTCTCCTCTCCTTTTATGTATTTAGGATATTGGTTTTTTGTAAGTGGAGCTACCGTTTCCCCTCAGTTCAAGCCCAGCTGTCTGTAGCTACCTGAAGCTAGTTTTAGCCACAATATAAGGTCATATTACAAGGCCACTGAAATTCCATTATGTTGCATTTAAAGGACTACTGGACAACCCTCATTTCTAAGCTATGATCTGCACCTCAGGGCCGGTGGTAAAGGATCACTTTCCCTCCCCCAAACCAAGATGCAGAGACAGACTCAGGGCCTGAGCCAAAGCACTGAAGGAAAATAAAAAAAGAAAAGGAAAGAGTCCTTTGGGTTTTGGATCAGCCTTATCTTTTGTACAGGTTGAACCTCTCTCGTCCAGCACCCTTGGAACCTGACTGGTGCCAAACCAGAGAATTTGCTGAACCACGGGGAGGTCAATGCAGAGTGCCAGTGGGTCTCCATAGTCATGCGGGGGAGCACCCCCAGGCTTTACACCCAGCGTGGCCTCCCACCCGGGGTCTCCACTGCCACCCAGGGTCCCCGCCACTCGCCCCAGGTCCTCCTACTCCCTTCCAGAGCTTGAACACCACAAATCAGCTGTTCACAGCGCTCCGGAAGCACTGGGAGGGAGGAGGAGTAGTTGGTAAGCACAGGGCCTCCAGCATGTGAGAGATGCAGGGGGAGGGGGAAGCTTGGCTCTGGTGGATGCTCCTCACTCACTAATTTTTCCCCATGGGTGCTCCATCCCCAGAGCACCCATGGAGTTAGCACCTGTGCCTGACCCTGGATGTTGCTGGACTAGGGAGTGCCAGATTAGAGAGGTTCAGCCTGTAGGTATAAAGTAAACTTGGCTTCAGGTCACACAAGTTCTCTTGCCAGGGGACATGGCTCTTCTTCTTCCAGTCAGTAGCACAGTCAGTCACTCTGACCAAATGCTGCTTCTTTTAAGTCTTCTTCTTACTTACCCTGCTCAGGATCCTGTTCTGCTAGGACACCCCTCCCTCTGTGCCTGACTACACAAGCAACCTCTGCATGACCAGATAGAGCTTCTTCCATTACACCAGTGAAAGACTCTAATCCCTTTAATGTCTGGCCCTGTGCAGGATGGGGACACCCTGTCTTAAGTACTTTAGCACTACTTAAGGCAGGCAGGCATCAGATGAAAAACAAACAGATTCAGAAGAGACCAGTGACTTTGTAGAAAGAAAGGCAGCAGAAAATAAAGACAGCTGGACAGTAGGAGACAAATATTTATTCTCCCTATTTAAGCTTTGAACTGGAGATCAAACCCAAGCCTGCAGAAAACAAAACCAAAACACCACATGATTGAAGGGAGAGATTTGCCCCTTTGAAATAAGGTCTATGACTATGTTTCCCCTCCATTAGTGGATAGCTGCTTGACATTTTATCTCTAGCATTATAATTGTTGAGCTATTTCCACTGCTAACCCTGTGCTTGTAAATATTGATACTAATCTTGTTTGAGAAATTTAAATATTTCAGCTTGGCATGACACTAATACTGTACCAGTAAGTATCTGGAATGAGGCCATGCAAGAGATAGCAACAACAGAGCTGGGTGAAGAGTGTGAAAAAGAACTCATAAAACCTTTGTGAATGCCAGCTCAGACTTTAATCCAGTCAAACTTGTACACCCCATTGTGCTGGCCTCTCACAAAGCATTCACACGAGCAAAGTTTCGTTCAGAAGAAGCAAATATCAACCCCATGACTGAGATTTGTATTAAAAAACCTTTTAGTGCCAGAAGGAAATTTAGTATGGGTGGAAGCAGAAGAGTTAGGTCATCCAATCAGAGCACACAATTTATACCATGTGATGTTTTCACACTGTTCCAATGAGGAATTCTAAATAATCAAATGAATACTCACTACAAACGGTCTGCAAACAACCATGGGGTGAAAGTTATTCACCTAGCCCAAAAGTGAGGAGCGATTTTGGATGCCCAACATAGTCTTCCTAAAGGGGCCTGATTTCCACAAAGAAGAGCACCTGTCCTCTAAAAAGTCTCACCCCTGACTATCTCAACTGAGATACCTTAAAAGAAAGCCCCAAAATCCAGGCACCCAAAATCTGTAGTCCTTTGGGCATAACCTGTATTTTAGATCATGAACAAATTAATGGAAACTACTACCTGTTCAGGGGACAATTATTATTTGTATTGCGGTAGCACCTAGGCATAGGTGCTGGAACTAGGGGTTCAGTTGCACCCCTGGCTTGAAGTGGTTTTCATCACATACATACAGAGTTTACAGTTTGGTTCAATGGCTCTCAGCACCCCCACCTACGAACCCAAGCATGGACCAAGGCCCCCATTATGCTACACAGTGTGCAAACACAAACTGTGCTGTACAAAATGGCAGTCCCTGCCCCAAAGAGCTTACAGTCAAGTACAGAGTCATAGGATATTTCCCACATCCAACGCATAGTCAAGGAAATTTCACTATTTACTTGAAACTCAAGTTTTTCTTCCTTTTCATGTCAGGTGAAGAAAATGAACAGCTACAAGTATCAGAGGAAAGATGTTGATGAAAAACTGGTCCTCTCCCCTGTTGAAGAAGGAGGCTGCGGCTGCCAAACAAATTGCTTCTGACTGAACTTAGTGTTGTAGCCGTGTCAGGCCCGGGATACGAGAGACACAAAGTGGGTGAGGTAACCGAAGCCCCAGGTCCACTGCTGAGAGACAAGCTTTTGAGCTATGCTGAGCTCTTCTTCAGGTCTGCGAAAGGAACAGAGAGTCACAATAAGGACAAGAAAGGGTTTTTCTTATATGTGAGGCAAAGATGTCTCTTGCATTGTATGACTATCAGTACCTTTCCCAGACCTGAAAAACTACTCAGTGTAGCTCAAAAGCTTGTCTCTCTCACCAACAGAGCTTGGTCCAACACAAGATGTTACCTCATCCAACTTTTCTCTCCGATTGAACTTGTCACTACAAGCATGTCAGGAGAAGGGCTACATGTGTGTCTACGGTGACCTAATAGCAGTGAAAGAGACTGTGCTGTATGGAAGTGTGCCATACACTGTTGGAGGCATCTTTGCCTAGAATCTGAGAAAAAAAAATTCTTGTTCTCATAGTGGAATATACTTGTAACATAGTTAAGAAGAGCTTGAATTTTTGTGTGCCTCAGTGGGACTTTGGGGTTACAAAAGATGTTTAGTAGTTTCTGTGAAAAAGTCACGCAGACTGGGTGGCAAATATTAACCAAACGATGCCATAAAATGTGGAGTGACATAGTTAAAATCCAATAATAGAAGCTGGGCAGGAAAATTCTCATCTTATTTTTCCATCACTTCATTAGTTCTTCCAAGATCTTACAACCAAGAGGATGTGTTTGTTTTTTTTATGACTTGACCCTAAAAATACAAATAGCTAAGGTATTAAAATGATTCAGTTTGCATCACATGAAAGTAGATGTTACAAGACTTATTTAAAAAGGAATGTAAGGTATACATATATAGTTAACAGAAAGATTGCCATCTAGTAGCATTGTTCATAAGTTAGTGGATTCAATGAAGTAGTTATGCACAGCAATGACTTCTGAATCCAGTTCTTAACACTAAAGTGCAGCATATGTGCACCTAAATTGAACCCCTCGGCAGTTAGAGAGCAGAGGTTATAATTCATAGCAAATTCAGTTAAGTTAGCCTAATTTTCAGTGGGGATTTTTCCACAAGATGTTTGCAATTATCTCAATTGTACTCGTGCAAATATTTATCAAATAATTTCTTTGCATAATTCTTGCTCTGTAGATTGCAATGAACCTGCCTGCTGACAAGTATCAAGTATTCAAAATTCAGTTTTCTGTCAAAACAAACAGCAGAGTTTGAAGTCACATGGAATTGTTTCTGTTCTCTGATTGAATAAATGTAACTCAGAATCAGGTGTCTGGCAAGAATACTCACTTTAAGAGGCTCGAAATTCTTTTTCCATGAGACCCAGCAGTTGACAGCACTTCGTGTTCCCCAAACAATGCAAAAGAGCACTTCCTAGCACACAAGAGACACAGACCAGGGACCCCTTACAAATAAGATCATTGCTCCCAGTGCTATACATCACCTTCTTTGTTTGCCAGTTTAGCTGATATGTAAAACTGCACCTTAAAAACAAAAAAACAAAAAAAAACACACAACAAAAACCACACAATTACATAAAATTAGCAATTGAAACTATCTATTCTATAAGTAATATTTGTTTAGGAAATTATAGAAATTGATTGCTATTTCCAGCTATTAATAATGTACTCAGCAATACAGTTACATTATAATATTTACATATAATTTTACATATGTTGATATTCTGTTTATTATTTAGTTTCCCCCAACTCTTCATCCTTTTTTAAAAGTAATTATTGGTGAAAACAAAAGGCTGGCTCCTAGCCTACACTCTGGCTTCTGCGCTGTTTTGGTGGTGCAGAACTTCCCTAAAAGGGTAGCTGAGGATTCTCCTGGTGCTTCAGGATCTCTGACTTGTGTCTCTTACAGCAGTCCAAAGGCTGCTCTAAGTTCCTTTAGGAATGAAACAGCTCTAGCACTCTTAAGAAGACAGCTAAAGGAAAGTAAATGAGTTCTTATGTTTTGGTGCATATTCATAATTTAAAAATTACTGTATGAAATCTTTTCATTCTGTGAGTTTGTATAATCCCTTAGACACACCAAGCAAGGCGGGAAACCCTGAACCCTTTCCTCACACAGGTTGTAGGCACATTGGACCTGATTCTTCACTCATGCCATTGTAAACCAGGAGTAATTCCACTGAAGGCAATGGAGCTACACCAGAAAAAAACTGACTTGAGGGGACAGAATCGGTCCCAACACAGCTATTCAAGTTAGTAAGGCAAGCAGGATTTGTCTTCAACATAGGTAACCACCTAAGCCCATAGTTAGGCCTACCATATTCATAATTAGGATTATATCTATAGCACACCTTAGTATGGAAGAACCCAATAAATCTGAAACATTAAGTGTGTGTATTCAACAGCTATAAAATGATGCAGCATTTCAATCCATTCAGACTCAACTCCAAGGCCAGAAGGGACTATTATAATCATCTAGGCTGACCTGTACAACATAGGGCATGGCACTGCCCCAAAATAATTCCTAGAGCAGCTATTTTAGAAAAAACATCCAGTCTGGATTTTAAAGGAGTCAGTGATCGAGAAGCCAACATGTCCCTTGATAAGTTGTTCCAATGGTTAATTACTTTCACTGTTAAATATATATGCCTTATTTTCAGTCCTTTACACAACTCCATTCTCTTGCAAACTACCTGGCCCAGAGCTGTCTAGGTACACCCTCTGCTGGCCAAAATGTGCCCCCACAGCCTCACTTGCTGGGATAGCTTTCTGTTTGTTGGCTGGTTTTCTAGTAATCACCTCCGAGTCCTAGAGCAGGGGTTCTCAAACTTCATTGCACCGCAAACCCCTTCTCACAGAAAAAATTACTACACGATCCCAGGAATGGAGACCCAAGCCTGAGCTCAGCCACCCAAGCTGCACCGTCCTTGTGTGTGTGTGTGGGGGGGGGGGGGGGGGGGGGGGAGGGGGAGGAGGACAGACCACTTTGGGGGTCCCAACCCACAGTTTGAGAACCACTGTTCTAGAGGCATTCCAAGCAATTTCTGTTTTTTATTTATTCATGCCACTCCCTTTCCCCTGCTCCACGATCTCTTTAATCACTTATCCTGGGTATAGTCCACGGTTTGCCCTAAATAATCAATCCAAAAACACCATCCTCCCATCCCAGGATTACCATAGTCTTTAGCACCCATATCTCTCTCCTCCAGGCAGCTGCCTGGCCCCCCTCTCAGGACTCACCACTGGTTAGGGCTTGTATCTCTGGCCTCCCTTCCCCTACCTTCTCTCTGAAGGGTTTCATGGTACTTTTCTGCCCTCCCCATGCCTACCTTCTAGCTGAAGGGATAAATGCCACTTCACAAAGCTACAGCGTAATGCAGAGCCTTTCTCCAGGCTTTTCTCTCACCTACCTTTTCTCCTCTCCAGCCTTTGCCAGGCCCTTCCCAGAGAGCAGGGAACTTCCTACTCTCCCTTCATAGTTACCACTTAACTGAATGCACCCCTCAATTTATGTAGTCAGCTCGAATCCTCCCACACCTGGGGTCAGTCATTATAATTAAATCTCAATATCACATTCAGCTGAGGACTAGCTGTTCGGTCACAGGCAAGACTGAGCCCAGCTTGCTTTACAGGGCCAGCCAGCCAGCTTCATAGCCCTCCATGCACATCTTCACCTGTAGCCTTTACTCTGCAATGTACCACCAAAAGAGTGTAGTCTTGACATGTTTCTGGCTGGCTGGAAACAGACACCTGTGGTCATGTGGTGCAGTCTCCACCTTTGGACTAAGTGGAGTATCCCCCAGTCTACCCTTTTATTTTGTGGGAAGCTATTTGGATTCATGGTGAGAAACTCATTATTGTATCATCACGTCCCATGCCTGCACAGCTGAGGAGAAGATTATTTTTATTGAGCTCTCTGTTGCCATCAAACAGAGGACAAGTAAAGCGTTGCATTCTATTCAGCTTACATCTAAAAAGATATTTTGAATTCATTTATCCCTAGAGAAAAGCTGAATTCAAGCCAGCAGATCCTTTCTTTTCTTAAAGAGTATATATGCTAATTTAGACAATGTATTCTCTTAGGGCCACAGCCTCAAGGCCTTACTTGATTTTTACCTAATCTTCATTCAGGCAAAACTCCCATTAGATAAAATGTGAGTTTTGCCTGACTCAAGTAAAAACTCACAAAGGATCACAGGATTTGGCCCTGGCTGTATTAGAACAGTATGCTGGGACAATCACAGTGCAAACAGGATGCAACATAAAATCGCTATGGTGAACTAATAGCATGCAATAACATTTCTGCTCTCATGCTTCCCAAACACTAGTGGGATACAGAGCCAATGGTAGAGATGGACATGGAACTTCACATGCCTCATCAGAAGTCTGGAGGAGACTGAGTTAGTGGCAAGGGTGGACTATGTGCCCAAACTTGTGTGTCAGAGCGCTACTCTTGGATGCTCCATGTTTGCGAAACCAGGCACGGCCAACTTCATGGAAGGCAGGGCCACAAACACAGCCAAGCAGCCGTGCTGTCATGGCAGTGTTACAGAGGCTCTTGACCTTACAAATGCCCATAAGAAACCTCCTCCCTGACCTCTTGTCTATACCAGCATTATTAAACATGACTTCTCCTTGATGATGTCATCTAAGCTGGAAATACAGCACTTAATGATCAGGGTCTTAGGAAAGGGCCTGGAAGAAGTAAAATCATCAACAATTTACATAAAAGAACAAAGCACTGAGAAAAAAGCTAACAGAACAATATTGGTTTAGGAAACCAATAAGAGGCCAGCACAGCTCTTAAAAGAACAGCGGAAACATCACAGTTGTAAGACTTGCAGGTCACATCTTCAGCGGGTGTAAATCAGCATACTACTGACACCAGCTGAGGATCTCACCTTGGGAGCAGTAGGGAGCAGTGTATAGCACCCCTAACATACACAGATTTTGCTGACTCTGGAGAATATCGTAACAATCCCTCCCACAGGTTTTCAACAACTGCTCCCTGGGGAGAGCAGGAAAAGGTAATCAGGTCTATTAACCATAACAAACGTCAATACGAACCCAAAATGTAAAAATGCTGTGATCTGAAATGAATTTCATTCCAACAGACTGCTGAGTTAAAAGACCACTTATGCAGCAGTCACAGCAAGAGCAGACATTGAGGAAATAAAAGTAGTTCTTCATCTCTCCCACTCTCCTGTTTCAAGGTTCTCCCTTCTGCGTGTATGTTTCTCAGGTTGAATGGCAAATCACACGAACAACGGCATTAAAGTAGAATCCTCCCTGGTAGAAATTCTCAGATTAGTTATTACAAATAATTTATGCAGTGAATTTAGCCCTTTTTTCTAGTCATCGATTGTCCACAAACAAATTGTGATTGTTATTTGCAACTGTTCACAGAAGTTTGCACACACCAATTTTACCTGGTGATTTATTCATGAAGTTGCCTCTATAAACATTTGTTACTTAATGTCTGCTTTTTGTGTCAAGTGACTGGTCATGTAAATCACATAATGTCCTTTCTGTTCCCTGATTGGATGAGCTAGATGCTCTAAACAGAGGAGTCCCTTTTCCTGCTTGCAGATTATCTATGAACCAGGCGAATTGTTCAATGAATGAGTTGTGAGACTAATAAGAAGGGCTGTGAGAGCACACCCTGTGTGAATGCCCTACTAAATCTTTATTTGTCACTGTTTGTCATGCTTTTCTTTCCACATTCTTGCAAATTAAAACAGGTAGTAAAAGGAGGGCATATTTAGCCCCCTCTTCTAAGGCTAGGGAAGGTCCCATGCCAGCAGAACCAGTGCAGTCCTACTGCTCCAGAGGTGGGAGGGGCATGCTGGGAGATCTGTGAACAGATATGCTTCCCCCATGAAGTATGGAGCCCCATTTCAAATGAGCTCCCTGCATGGCACTACACAGCGGGTGGAAAGGAATGGGGTGGAGGAAGAACAGGATCCTTCACTGTGCAGGTCCTTCCTTCCCCACCCCCTTGCAGGAAGAGGCTGTAAAAGGCCCTGGAGAGACTCCTCCAGACCTGGGCCTGCAGCATCATTTGTAGAACTGCTCTGCAGCCTCATGAACCCCCTCATCTACCCAGTGCCCCAGACAATATGCTCAAGTGCAGGCACTGGTCTCTGAACTACTGCCTAGGCAGATGAAACGGGTAGCTAGTAGCAATCAGACAGCTGATTTTATTGGCAAGTATATTCATGAATTGTTGCTCTTTTGACCCAGCTCTTCTCCAGTAGGGGGACAGAGGAAAGAGAGAGGGAGAGGAAGAGGAAGATTCAAATAGGAGTTTAAAATACTGAAAGCATGCGCATATGCACACACACACACACACACACACAAAATCTATCTAGAACTATCTGCATATGAATGCAAAGGGTTTTTTTTGTTTTTATTTTACTGTTCCCTTCTCCAGGATAGATAATAATTCAAACGTTTATGGAGGTTTCTTTCATATTTGGAGTTTCTTTTCTTTTTTGGCTTCTGAATCAAGCGTGAAATGGATAATCCTTCATTTTATTTAGCATTAAATGATTACAAACCAATGAGACCCCTTGGCATAAAAGGGCTTGTGGGCTATATATGCATGTAAGTGGGAAATGCCTTGCCTAGCAGAGTGCCTGTTCAGTGTTGCTCCTGGTTCATAACGAGAAGCTATGCTCTGAACAAGTGACCCAGGCAGTCTTTTGGGTGGCTACATTAACACAGAAAGCAGGCAGTAAAAGAGAAGTAGGAACACCACCGATTTTGCCTATTGCAGCAAAACGTGCAGAACTTGGATATACACGAAAACAGTGACTAGAAACTCTGGTTATATGCTTGATAAACACAAAGATGATCAGACTGACTGATTGCCAGTGGAAAAAGAACAAAGCTTCTCTGTCTTTTCCAAACTGTAAAAGAAAAACAATGCAAACAGCACTCTCTCTCATTTACAATATAACCTGCTATTACTCATGTCAGTGACTGGGATGTGGCCAGTCATGCCTAGTGACAGGCAGAGGCAGATTAGGGATTTGTGGGGCCCTGGGCCTGAGCAAGTGGGGGGACCCTCCCCACCTGCAATCCCCTCCCCTCCCGACATGCCTGGCAGGGAGCAGAGTCAGGGTGTGGGGGCTTCCAGCAGCAGTGCTGGACAGGTGGAGCAAAGGGACACCCATTTCTCTGGGGGCCCCCAAATGGCCAGGGCCCCTGGGTATGGGCCCCATTAGCCCAGTGGCTAATCCACCACTGGTAGTAGGAGCCAGTCAGCAGCCAGAAATCAAAGCCCAGCTCAGACGCCAAAAACCAGAGCCAAGGGTCAGAACCAGGTTACCTGGAGCGACGCAAGGCTGGAGCCCAGGCAGGAGCAGGGCTGGGAATAAGCAGGCACTATCACAACCAGGAGTGAGTCCTTTGAGCAGCCACTAGACTACTGCTGCTGCTGGACTTAAGAGCTGGTCTCTCCAATCAGGCAGTGTAGTGAATCAGGCAGTCTACTATGGGCCAGCTGTGCTCATTAGGTTCCCAGGAGACTAGCTCTGCTGCACCCTGGGTGATGACAACTGGTGTTTGAATGAAATATAGGGTATCAGACTAAATGGATTCTAGTACCAGGAGGATAATTACACTCTCTTTCTCTCTCACACACACATACACACAGTATGCCAACAGTTGGTAGAAGGGGGAAATAAAGCCTGAGTCATTCAGAAAATGCTGACATTCAATTCATAATATACATCTGTGACCCCCCACTCATTTATAACCATGCTCCCCTTCTTGCCTGGGAAAAGGGAAGATTATGTACATCTGCAGGGAAGAAAGTGCTCATGAGTTTGCTTTGAGACACACACATTCAAAGATCAACCCACTAAGAACTTGATAAATTCAAAGCGCAACAGAGCAGAACGTACCAATCAGAGAGACCCTTTACAATGTACAGACAAAAAAAATAAAGGAATATAATAACTACATTCATCACTGAAAATATTGCAGATATACAGCACAAGGCAGAGATCTGGATTTTACATTTTGCTTTGTTTCAAGAGAAGACAGTTGTTTCGTTTGTAATACTTATAACACCTAGATTATTGAACAAAACTTCTTATGAGATTAGAATGCCTTGAAATCATAGGGGAAGAATGAATTGGGGGAGGAGTCCAGGGAATTTGATATGGCAGTTTACTGTATTAATTTAGACTCAATTTAGCGGAGTACTTTAGCATGTGCTTAAGTCCATTTTTGAAAGCAAAGCATTGAAGTCAAGTGATTTAAGCCAACAGGATTTAAATAAGTGCTTTGCTGAATAGTGATCAGTATAAGCATGTGCTTAAAATGTTTTGACAAATCAGGGTGTTGTTTCTAGTACCTGTGAAATCTTGCAACTTGCTTACCTAAACACATTCCACTTCTCAGAGCTGTACAAAACTAAGCAGCATTTTGGGTCCTGGGGATTTGTGCAAATTTTGGATTTGGTTTTGGTTCCAGGTTCGAACAAATCCAAAGCAAAACCCAGCTGAAACTGTGACGTGTTGTTTCTGGTTGAGACCACAAGAAGATGGCATTTCACTTCCTTATTACCTGAAAGCATACACTGGACCAGGTTTGCTCAAACTTGGCCATAGCTTTTTCAAAACTCACTCAAACTCAGCCCAGTCTGTCTCAAAACTTAGGCTAGGCTTTCCAAAAGGTTCATGAACCGCAGTGAATGACTTTCTGGTGACCTGGTCAATGTTTTGAGTTTGTAATGGAACTCCAAATCAGGTCAAACTCACCTAATTTGCGGTTTGGTTATGGAAATTTCACATAATTATAATTCCACTTTTCCTTTGGAACAACAGATTAGGCTGCCATACTACATTCCTACGTGGACCTCATCAACCTAGATTAATTGTCACAACTGGATCTTCTTCTAGTAGTAGAAAACAGCAGTCACTTTTTGGTCAGACTGTGGACTTGTCTTCACCATGGGTTAAATCTGCACTGTTGCGATCGACACAGCAGCATTGATTTAGCTGGTCTGGTGAAGACATGATAAGTTGATGGGAGAGCACGGAAGCTATGTCAAGAGGAGAGTGTCTCCGCTGACATAGTGCACTGTAGACACTGCATTAAGTTGATGTAAACTACATCGACTTAAGTTACACAACTTAAGTTACATGTACTTAACCCTCTAGTGTAGACAAGGCCTGGGGAAAACAAGAAGTCACTGTCACTTCCACTTCCAGCTGAAATATATTTTATTTTGTCACCAAAGGACTTTTGACCATGACCCCAAAATTTGTTGTTTTACAAACATTCTTGGGGATAAAACTTTGCTTCAGATATAAAAGTGGATTAAACATGGTCAATCTAAATCCAAGAAATATTTAGGAATAATATTTCCCACTCCTCACTCAGCTGTAATGTAGACATTACCAAAGATAATCCATGGTACTTTCATGCTAAACAATTATACTCCAGTCTTTATCACACTGCTCTCCCTTAGAAGAGAGAGAATCAATAGGATTTTATGCTAATGATCGATCCCTAACAGCTCAAAGTAGTCTGTGCTTTCCCAGTGATAATGCTAGCACCAAGAAAACGACAAAGACTTGAACTTTTGTAAGGTAATGATCACTCTGACTTCAGTTTAGCAAAAAGAGACCAAATCCACGTTTTCAGCACCCTATGCAGTAAGACTACAAACAACAAAGGCTGAATGCCAAAGAAGAAAGCAAACTGAAAATAAATGCAACTGTCTAACTCCTCCAACCATCCTGTGTTGTTTCAGATAATAGGTGTGTGAATCAATCAATGCAGTCTAGCCCCTTCCCTCCCTTTGCATCATCCAGCAGTGTTCCTTTGACAAAAAGAGGCGACCGCTACACTGTTCAGATTTTCCATTTCCAGCAGTCACGCATTCACTGCTGCCATCTGCCTTTCCACCTCTACCACCCGCCTCGGATGGTAGACCCCACACTCTGCCACGGGCACTGCCAGCATCAGCCCATGAGCTGGGTAGCAGAGCAGGGCTTGAAGTCAGAGCAGTGCAAACATCGATATTCCCCACAACGCAAGTTGCCATCTCTGCATTGTCTTGCCTAGCTGAGTCCTCAAGGTCACTCCCAAATTCTTGGTTCCCTCTATTATAACAGCACATTGCCTTCCAGGGACCAAAAGAGCAGGCAGTCTGCCTGCCAGCAGCGTTTACAATGTGAAAATAAAGGCTATAGAGGCAGGCAACCTCCACTTACACTTTATTCACCCGATCCCAGGCATAGTCACACAAATGCCATAGCAGGATTTGCTGCAGACAGCATCTTTTAGTTCTCCCTTAAGCCCCACATGGAAAGAACATGTGGGTTTCATGTACTTAGACAGTATTTCAAATATATTTATATATTTGGTGCATTTAGACCATAATGTATGAAAAGGATCATTTTAGCTAGCTCATACATGAGCTAGCCGATGACCACATATGTAAAGCATATGCTACTTGTATATTATTCACATATATGTTAGATCTATTTTTCCTGTGTGGAATATTTATATCCAACACCACCTAATACTTTAAAACCTGATTCTGTCACCATTATTTGTCGCATGCTATTTGTGTGTAATCTCCACCCGCTTTCCTTCCTGGGTTACTTAGGAGCAGGCAACACTCATCCGTGTGCATGGCGGACGATGTTGTTGGCAGTAAAGGAGATCCTTAGCATCCAAGTGGTGATGTTGGATAGGTGGGAAGCCTCTCTCCACCCCTCTGTTGCCGTCATTTTATTTATAAAGGAAATGAATCTTGGCAGTGCCTCCACCTGGATGGGCCCTGTGCACACTCGATGGAATCTCTTGGGCACCTCCAGGAATAAACCTGAACTAATCTGCACAATGGGTCTAACCCCAAAGTAAATAATATCCTCTTAGACTAGATTTATGCAACTTACATTTATGCTGGCACCATTTCCCCCCTCCCTGAGTGTGCACTCCTCTGAGTTTCAGAGTTCTAGACGCTGGCATAGGTGCACTTGAAGATCTGGAAGCTGGGGACAGCTCACTCTGTTGGTCCAGTGAACAGTTCAGCCAAGGCAACAAGTGGCAGAGCAATTCTAATTTGGGATCATTCCAAGCTGCACAAGCCCTTTGAAGATGGGAGTTGGTCTAACCAGAGGTCAGTAACTCTGGATCCTGGTTAGACAATAAGACCACTTCTTGGGGAAGCCCCTTAAAGTCTCTTCACCACCCCCCTTCCCCAAACAAGAAAGGTGATGGTTACTCACACGGCCTTCATTGCATGCCATCCTCAGTCAGTCCTGGTCACAACCAGAGTCTCTACCATGGCTTCAGTGAAGCTCAGGAGTAGCTTCCTTGGCTCCCTGCTTGGTTGAAGCCCCAGCAGCTTCTCAGCAGCAGCTTCTGGCTTTCTAACAGCAGCAGCTCCTGCTTGGCCAGAGCTCCACCAAGCAATCTCCAGTCCTCTGACCAGGATCTCAAAAATGGAGCCCAGTGCATGCTGCCTCTGCACCCAAAACAAGGATTCAGGGATTGCAGAGCCTTTCCAAAAATGGGGGGCAGGGTAACCAGGGACCCCCACCCCAGCCCCACAACCTCTTCTTCTGCCCAAGACCCCGCCCCCACCCCTCTTCTTCCACCCGAGGTCCTGCCCCTTCCACCAGAGGCCCCACCTCTGCCCCGTTCTTCCATCTGAGAACTTGCCCCTTTCACCCAAGACCCCGCCCTGCCCCTCCTTTTCCAGATGAGGCCCCACCCCTGGCCAAGCCAGAAGCTGGAGCCGGCCAGGAGCCACAGACCCTCCACCTGCCTGGGGTAGGAGGGCCGAGAACAGTCCCTAGCCTGTGTTCCTGGCCCATGTCCCTGCTCCAGGGTATCCCCCACCCTGAGCAGTAGGGTCCATGGTTCCCCACAGCTGCCTGCATGACACTTACCCCGACCTGGCTCTGTCTGCGGGGCCTGAGCAGCCGCTGCTCTGATGGACCCGGGTGGTTCGTGCCACTGGCCCCGCCCCCCCAGCAGCAGCTCCTGGGTACCGCCTTCCCAGCAGTGCCCCCCATGATTTAGTCAGGGGTATGTATAGTATAAGTCATAGACAGGTCACGGGCCATGAATTTTTGGTTTTTACCCATGACCTGTCCATGACTTATACTATACATACCCCTGACTAAATCATAGCCTTATTTATGGGTCCATGAAAAGCAAAAACACTTTAAATTATTTTGAAATTATTAGCATCTTGTCACCTCCAATCTCAAACCCATCTCTTATCTGTTGTCTTTTGGTTTATTCAGTGCACTGGGTTGGACACAACTGTTGGAATGGGACTCCTTGGTCTGCACTTTTGACTAAGTGACTAGCTGGAAGCATTATTTTCCCAGCAAATAAACTATCTTAAGGGCCATCCAGAGAAATCTTGGATCACAAGGATCTTAATCACGATAGTTTATCAAAATAGTCAGAGAAAATCATACCAAAAAAAGTCAATGGGATAACTACATCTCCTCCTTGACCCTGCTGTTCATAGTACAGTGATTTCAGCAGCTATTACCATTTTAGGGCTCAGAGGTTTATGCCATGTTTCAACAGGCTCTTCCCTCTCTCTCTTCTGCCATCTCAATGTCCCTCACAGCCTTCCCCTGTATGTTCCTCTCCTCCCTTTTATACTCCTCTGAGTCTGAAGTAAAAGTAAGTGACCTTGTTTAGTATCAGACCAGGCATCTTTTGAATTTAGCATCTTGACAGTAATATCTGCACAGGTGCACCGCTGAGCATTGGGGACTTTCTTCTCTAATGTCTGACGCCTACTGCATGTTCAAGTTTGATTCAACATTCTGTGGAACATAGTTTCCCAGAGTAAATGATGATACTCAAAGTGTTAGCTAAAGCAATCTGTCAGCATTTTATCTCTCTAGGACTTAATTTTAAAGGGACCAAAGTCTAATAATGCCAATTTATCCATAATTCCAATCAACATCAAAGATGATCTCTGAACAGCTGTTGCTCAATATGTCCCACATCACCCACTTCAAAAAAATAAACTTAACTAGAACATTGTGTCCTCCAGCATATTTTCAAAATTTTTGTACTGTGTAATGTGTATTTTCAGCAGAGTTACTTCTTCCCTCATTGTGATGGTTTGGTCTAAAAACTTTACCTCTGTTTTTTTCAATGAGTATCCAAGCACTGCACCACTTTATTAATGTTGGGTAGAAAGAATTTTGGATTTATTAGATGCAAAAAAAAAATTATTTATGCAGGAAACTTAAAATTCTGTAAAATCCTTAGTGTAAATGGCTCTTTCTGTAATGACTGAAGGGGTGTTAAAGGGGCACTTCCCGTTGAATGGTCCCTTGAAATATGAATTAACTACTTACGATAAACAATCTGTTCTACCTTGTGTTTAGCTGTGACACTCTGAGTTAATTTCCCAGACCTGAAGAAGAGCTCTGTGTAAATTCGAAAGCTTACAAAGGGTTAAACAGTGAGGTGGCAAATTTGCAGATGATAAAAAACTACTCAAGATAGATGAGGTACAAAAAAAGGCAACAAAAATGATTAGGGGTATGGAACATAAGAACGGCCATACCGGGTCATACCAAGGGTCCATCCAGCCCAGCATCCTGTCTGCCGACAGTGGCCAATGCCAGGTGCCCCAGAGGGAGTGAACCTAACAGGCAATGATCAAGTAATCTCTCTCCTGCCATCTCCACCCTCTGACAAACAGAGGCTAGGGACACCATTCCTTACCCATCCTGGCTAATAGCCATTAATGGACTTAATCTCCATGAATGTATCTAGTTCTCTTTTAAACCCTGTTATAGTCCTAGCCTTCACAAGCTCCTCAGGCAAGGAGTTCCACAGGTTGACTGAGCTGTGTGAAGAACTACTTCCTTTTATTTGTTTTAAATCTGCTGCCTATTAATTTCATTTGGTAGCCCCTAGTTCTTATATTATGGAACAAGTAAATAACTTTTCCTTATTCACTTTCTCCACACCACTCACAATTTTATATACCTCTATCATATCCCCCCTTAGTCTCCTCTTTTCCAAGCTGAAAAGTCCTAGCCTCTTTAATCTCTCCTCATAAGGGACCCGTTCCAAACCCCTAATCATTTTAGTTGCTCTTCTCTGAACCTTTTTTAATTCCAGTATATCTTTTTTGAGATGAGGAGACCACATCTGTATGCAGTATTCAAGATGTGGGCAAACCATGGATTTATATAAGGGCAATAAGATATTCTCCATCTTATTCTCTATCTGTTTTTTAATGATTCCTGCAGGGTTGGCCTTACCATGAGGCAAACTGAGGTGGCTGCATCAGGTGCCAGACTGTGAGGGGGTGCCACTAGGACCCAGAGTGTAGAAAATTGTGTCTGCTGATGGTGCATATGTATTCTCTCTGCTCTAGAAGCACAGAGATGGTGGAGTGCTGTGCTGGAGGAAGGAGGGCACAAGGGACATAACAGGCAGGCAGGAGAAAACGTGAGAGGGAATAACAGAAAGAAGCAGGAGCTGCAGGGAGAGAGAGGAGGAGGAGCCTCTTATGTACCTCTCTAGCACCCCCAGGAGCCTGGACTGATTAACACCAGCTTCTCAGGGAACTTCCTGTTTCCTGCTCCTTCCCTGAACCCACTTGAGGGGAACAGGCAGTCAACTGAAGTAGTAGGAGCCAGTTAGGCCCTTAAGACGCTGATATCTTCCCTCAATCAGACCCTGCTACCTAGCCTGCTTATTTGTCCCCTTCAACTGAGTGTTGAGAGCCACTACAGCTGGCACAGAACAGCAGTCATGAGTGACAGAAGAAAATGCCCCTCTCGGGCAGCATTCAGAAAAAGAAAGAAAGCAAAGGAAGCTTTTCTATCTAAGCAGGAAGGAACTCTCCTGAGATACACAGACACAAGTGTTCATAGTGAGCCTTCCGGCCCCAGTGAGGATGTGAGTGGTGAGGAGATGCCTGATCTTCCAGTTAGTCAGAGTGCAGGAGACCTGGCAACTACTGCAGCGTCCATATCTCCATCTCAAAAGGATGTAACCATGCACATTCCTGAAGAAAAGTGTAGATCAGAGAAGAGTGTGGTGGAGATGCAAGAAACAGCTGATGCTGAGTTTAGTTCCTTAAATCTAGATGATCCAGGACTGTGGACCCACTTGAGCAGTAGCCTGAGGGACTTCCTTGTACTGCATGGGCCACAGCAAGTGAAAAACTTCATGTTCCCCAAAGACAATGAAAACAGAACTTTCCATTTCACGTTACTGGTGTGAAATCCCCAGTGGTGACAAAGTGGAGAGGCCATGGCTTATGTACTCAAAAACCCAGAATGCTGCGTACTGTTTTTGTTGCAAACTCTTCCAGTCTAATGTTCCAGCCACATTGGGTTCTACTGGAACAAAGGACTGGAAAAATCTGGCTAGAAATCTGGCATGCCATGAGAAGGCAGCAAATCACCAGAGAGCATTCCATAGGTGGAAAGAGCTTGAGATGAGACTAAGGTTAAAGGCCACCATAGATGATCAGCATCAAGAGAAGATTGCATCAGAGTCTCTTTACTGGCAAAATGTTCTGAAAAGGCTCATTGCCATTGTGAGAATGCTTGCTACCCAAAACCTAGCACTCCGTGGCACTTCAGATGAGGTGTATGTGCCAAACGATGGAAACTTCCTTAAAATTGTGGAGCTGATGGCTGAGTTTGATGCTGTACTCATCTACGAAGAGTCACCACCCAAGAAATGTACATACACCACTACTTTGGAAAAACAATTCGAAATGAGATCATACAGTTACTGGCAACAAAAGTCAAACAGAAGATTGTGGCAGATCTGAAGTCAGCAAGATATCACTCTGTTATCCTGGACTGCACACCTGACATCAGCCATACAGAACAAATGACTTTAATGGTGCATTTTGTAACAACAACAGAACCTACAGAAAATGTCCCTGCAATGGTGACTGTCAGAGAGCATTTTCTAGAATTTATTGACATTGATGATACTACAGGAGCTGGTATGACAAATGTGCTTCTTAAAAAGCTGGAAGATACGGGAATTGCGATAGCTGACACGAGAGGTCAGGGCTAAGATAATGGTGCCAACATGAGAGGAAAGAACAAAGGAGTGCAGACACAGATCCGAGAGTTAAACCCTCGAGCTTTTTTTGTCCCATGCAGTTCTCATTCATTGAACTTGGTGATCACTGATGCCATCTCAGCTTCTAGTGAGGCTGCTGAATTTTTTAATGTAATTCAAAGCATCTATGTATTTTTCTCTGCATCAACTCATTGATGGCAAATTTTGAAGCAACATATGGGAATATCCTCTCTGACACTGAAACCACTGAGTGCCACATGATGAGAAAGTCGAGTGGAGGCGATAAAGCCTATCAAACACCGAATTGGGAAGATAGATGATGCCATAGTTGCCATTATGGAGGGTAATGCTCAGACAGGAACTGTTTGTGGGAGAACAGTGGCAGCGGGAAGTGGAATCACCAGAAACATACATAACTGCACATTTCTGTGTGGCTTAGTGTTGCGGCATGACATACTGTTTGAAATAAATGTTGTAAGCAAGAGACTCCAACGTGTTGACCTTGATATATCTGGAGCAATGGAACAACTAGACAAAGCAAAGTCATACCTACAGTCTTACTGGTCAGATGAGGGATTTCAAAACGTTCTGAAGAGTGCACAGAAGTTGGCAGAGGAACTTCACACTGAAGCTATTTTCTCACCCATTCAAGAATACAGGAGTCACCAAAGAAGAAGACATTTTGATTATGAGGCACGGGATAATCCCATAAGAGACCCCAACCAACAATTCAAAGTTGAATTCTTGAACTAGGTGCCAGATTGTGCAATACAGTCAGTTGAAGAACGTTGCATGCAGCTCAAGGAACACAGCAGGATATTTGGAATGTTGTATGATATTCCAAAACTCCTCACTAAACCTGAAGAAGACCTACACCAGCAATGCAGGGCACTAGAGACAGTGTTGACACATGATGACATGTGCGATATTGATGCGAGTGATTTGGGTGATGAACTGAAAGCTCTTTCAAGATACATTTCAGCAGGATCAACTCCAAAGGCTGTTCTGGAATATATGTGCACAAATAAGATGACCACCCTCTTTCCAAATGCTTTTGTTGCTCTGCGCATACTTCTAACACTTCCTATAACAGTTGCCAGTGGAGAACACAGCTTCTCCAAGCTGAAGTTAATAAAAACACATTTACACTCCACAATGACACAGGAGAGGCTGGTCGGCCTTGCAACCATCTCAATAGAGCATGAGCTGGCCCAGACTGTGGACCTTCAGCAGGAAGCAGTTCAAATCTTTGCAACCAAGAAGGCATAGAAAGCACCACTTTGATTATTCAAACAGATAAAAACGCCAGTGTTTACTTTGCAAACAAGAAAAGTTAACTTTCAAACACCTGAACAGCAAATGTAAGTGTTACTTAAAATTTTTGAACAAGGCATTTTAAGTTGTTAGTTCTCCTATATTGGGGTAGGTAGCAGAGCAGTATCATGAGAAGAGTAGAAGAGGAAGAAGGCAGAATTGAGACCTTTCAAAGTTTTGGCCCAAGCAAGGGGGTATGGGGGCATCATATGAGCTCCCCGCCTCAGGTGCCAAAATGTTGTGGGCCAGCCCTGGATTCCTAACATCCCGTTTGCTTTTCTGACTGCCACTGCACACTGCGTGGACATCTTCAGAGAACTATCCACGATGACTCCAAGATCTCTTTCCTACTTACTTGTAGCTAAATTAGCCCCCATTATAATTTTATGTATAGTTGGGGTTATTTTTTTCAATGTGCATTACTTTACATTTTCCCACATTAAATTTCATTTGCCATTTTGTTGCCCAATCACTTAGTTTTGTGAGATTTTTTTGAAGTTCTTTACAGTCTGCTTTGGTCTTAACTATCTTGAGCAGTTTAGTATCATCTACCCCTTTCTCCAGCTCATTTATGAGTAAGTTGAATAGGATTCGTCCTAGGACTGACCTTTGGGGAACACCACTAGTTATCCCTCTCCATTCTGAAAATTGACCATTTATTTCTACCCTTTGTTCCCTGTCTTTTAACCAGTACTCAATCCATGAAAGGATCTGCCCTCTTATCCCATGACAACTTAATTTACATAAAAGCCTTTGGTGAGGGAGCTTGTCTAAGGCTTTCTGGAAATCTAAGTACACTATGTCCACTGGATCCCCCTTGTCCATGTTTGTTGACCCCGTCAAAACACTCTAATAAATTAGTAAGACATGATTTCCCTTTACAGAAACCATGTTGACTTTTGCCCAACAATTTATGTTCTTCTATGTGTCTGACAATTTTATTCGTTACTGTTGTTTCAACTAATTTGCCAGGTACTGACGTTAGACTTACCGGTCTGTAATTGCCGGGATCACCTCTAGAGCCCTTCTTAAATATTGGCGTTACATTAGCTACCTTCCAGTCACTGGGTACAGAAGCTGATTTAAAGGACAGGTTACAAACCATAGTTAATAGTTCCACAATTTCACATTTGAGTTCTTTCAGAAGTCTTGGGTGAATGCCATCTGGTGCCGGTGACTCGTTACTGTTAAGTTTCAGAGCAGCAGCCGTGTTAGTCTGTATCCACAAAAAGAAAAGGAGTACTTCACTTCATCGGATGCATTCAGTGGAAAATACAGTGGGGAGATTTATATACACAGAGAACATGAAACAATGGGTGTTACCATACACACTGTAACGAGAGTGATCACTTAAGGTGAGCTATTACCAGCAGAAGAGCGGGAGTGGGGGAGTGGAGGAACCTTTTGTAGTGATAATCAAGATGGGCCATTTCCAGCAGTCGACAAGAATGCCTGAGGAACAGTGGGGGGTGGGGGTGGGGATAAACATGGGGAAATAGTTTTACTTTGTGTAATGACCCATCCACTCCCAGTCTCTATGCAAGCCTATGTTAATTGTATCCAGTTTGCAAATTAATTCCAGTTCAGCAGTCTCTCCTTGGAGTCTGTTTTTGAAGTTTTTTTGTCGAAGTATTGCCACTTTTAGGTCTGTAATCGAGTGACCAGAGAGATTGAAGTGTTCTCCACCTGGTTTTTGAATGTTATAATTCTTGACGTCTGATTTGTGTCCATTTATTCTTTTACGTAGAGACTGTCCAGTTTGACCAATGTACATGGCAGAGGGGCATGGCTGGCACATGATGGCATATATCACATTGGTAGATGTGCAGGTGAACGAGCCTCTGATATTGTGGCTGATGTGATTAGGCCCTATGATGGTGTCCCCTGAATAGATATGTGGACACAGTTGTCAACGGGCTTTGTTGCAAGGATAGGTTCCTGGGTTAGTGGTTCTGTTGTGTGGTGTGTGGTTGCTGGTGAGGATTTGCTTCAGGAACCTATCCTTGCAACAAAGTCTAATCACATCAGCCACAATATCAGAGGGACTAAGGGAGGATATGATCGAGGTCCATAAAATCATGACTGGTGTGGAGAAAGTAAATAAGGAAGTGTTATTTACTCCTTTTCATAACACAAGAATTAGGGGTCACTAAATGAAATTAATAGGCAGCAGGTTTAAAACAAGCAAAAGGAAGTATTTCTTCACAGAATGCACAGTCACCCTTTGCCAGAGGATGTTATGAAGGCCAAGACTATAATGGAGTTCAACAAAGAACTAGATAAGTTCATGGATCCATCAACAGCTATTAGCCAGGATAGGCAGGTACGGTGTCCCTAGCCTCTGTTTGTCAGAAGTTGGGAATAGGCGACAGGGGATTGATCACTTGATGAATACCTGTTCTGTTCATTTCCTCTGAAGCACCTGGCATTGGCCACTGTTGGAAGATAGGCTACTAGGCTAGATGGACCTTTGTTCTGACCCAGTATGTCTGTTCTTATGTTCTCTTTCACGAACAGAAGATGGTCCAATAAAAAATATTACCTCACCCACCTTCTCTCTCTAATATCCTGGGACCAACATGGTTACAACTCTGGATACATCTTTCTGTAACCTCAGTTTCATTATTCTTTATTTCTGATGTAAATAATTCTTCAAAATAAAGGTGAGGTGATGCCAAATTTGTGTTGAAAGGAAGTAACTAAAATGAGTGATGGCCTTTGAAATGAGGGACACTTGAGAGGCACATAAGCAAAGTGAGTGTCTAGAAAGCTTTTCAATTCTGTAAAATTACACATACACAGATGAACATGTGACAGATATTAGTCACATCAATTAGTCAAAAATCATGGAAATATAAGGATGAGAAGGCATCTCAAGAGGTCATCTAATTCAGCCCCTGTGAGGACATAGAACGAAGCAGACCTAGACCATCCCTGACAGGTGTTTGTCTAACCTGTTCTTAAAACCTTCCAATGGTGGGGATTAGACAACCTCCGTTGGAAGCCTATTCCAGTACTTAACTATCCTTGTAGTTGGAAAGATTTTCCTAATAGCTAACCTATATTTCCCTTGCTGCAGATTAAGCCCATTAATTCTTGTCCTACTTTCAGTGGACGTTGACATCAATTGATCAATGTCCTATTTATAACACACCTCTTCATGTATTTGAAGATTGTTCCTCTTCCTCACCTGTCAGCCTGCTTTTCTCAAGACTAAATATGCCCAGTTTTTAAATCTTTCCTTAGAGATCAGGTTTACTAAACAATTTATCATTTTTGTTGCTCTCCTCTAGATTCTCTCCAATTTGTTCACACCGGAAGTGTCACTAGTGTGGAGTATAGCAGGACATTTGCCTCCTGTGTCTTACATACAACACTCCTGTTAATACACCCCGGAACATTAGCCCCTTTTGAAACTGCATCATATTGTTTGCTCATATTCAATTTGTGATCCACTATAGCCCCCAGATCCTTTTCTACAGCACCACTGCCTAACAAGTTATTCCCAAATTTGTATCTATGCATTCAATTTTTTCCTTCCTAAGTATAGTACTTTGGACTTGTGTTTATTAAATTTCATCTTGTTGATTTCAAACCAAGTCTCCAATTTGTCATGGTCATTTTTAATTCTAATCCTGTCCTCCAAAGTATCTTGGAGCCCCATCCAGGTTGGTGGCATCTACAAATTTTATAAGCATGCACACTGCACTCCATTATCTGAGTAATTAATGAAAATATTGAATAGATGCACTTCTGGAAGGTGATCTAATACTATGGTGATGTGGCTGGCTTAAGAACCGGAACAGAACAGAACAGACAAATATCTAGGATAAGGTTTCCATTACAAGTCTAATTATTGCCAACTTTTAACTTCTTCATATAACTCTCTTTTACCTAAAATTTGACATGTGTGGCCTCTTGGCAGAGGAGAATAATTTGGGAAAGTGAAGGCAATTTTAGAACAGGGATAAAAACCTTCTTTTGTGAAATAATTCAGTTCTGTGGATGAAAAGCGCCATATGGGTCTGATCCAAAGTCCACTGAAGTCAATGAAAAGACTCCCATTGGCTTTGGGTCAGTCCTTATGAGGAGTTAAATATTATTATATTATTTGCAAGACCTTTGAGAGATGAGGGTTAGAAAAAGGAAACATTTTTCATTTGTGAAGCATCTTCGGTATTTTTGGGGGTGAACAGTTATCAAAAATGGCTGGGTTCATAAATTTCAGATGTCATTTATTCATTTGTTTTCAGTAAGTTCTAGAATGTGTGCCTATATTTCAGAACATTGGATAGATAATTTGGGGGTTATTATGAATATCTGATGCTTTGAGAGCTCTGAGAGGGCACAATTTGAAATCTTCTCAATAGATCTTTAAGAATTTATAGACATCATAACTCAAATAGCTTCGATTCCAGGAACATAACCTTAGAAGCAGTGCCCACTGTAGCATCTGCTTTTCTGCTGGTTCACAATTCAAGTTGTCATTTACCCCTGTGCATTGTGAGTGGAAAGGAGGGCAATCCTGATCTGGTAGCATTTTACACCCACTTTACACAGATGTAAATGACTGCAGAAAATGTAAGGGAGTGAAGAATCAAGCTTTGTAGTTTATAAACTTGAGAGTTGGTAAATGGAAAGTGTTTATATTGGGGTATCATTTTTCCCTAAACCAGAGGCCTGACTACAAAGTACATATCCCTGAATTACACTCAGTGTAATTATCTAAGTAGTTGTCACTAACATGTAATTACTTCGAATAAAACCTGTTGCCCTCTAAGTACTTATGGTACAAGATGTTTAAGCTCTGTATAAAGTAAAGCATTATGATTAATCATATGTACAGTATACCATGTGCATTTTACTACCGAAAACAAATATTGATTTGAAACAGTGCTGATATGGTATGATGTAAAACTGATGGTTCAATTTGGTCCAGTACTGGATTAGGATAAAAGCAGCCAAGTTTTCAATCTAATTACGTCTGCACAGCTGATGGAGAGAGTTGTACACTGTGCCATTGCCTTGACAAACACTTTACAGTAATCCATTTAAACAGCAAGTATCCTAGTAAAACAGGAATATGCTGTATTTGCCCTGGCCCTTTTCCAACTTTTTTGTGGGTTTAAAGGAGCAACAGGCTGCTTCTGTATTGGCAAATAACACCTGTGTGGGGGTTCTACATACCCACCTGAGAAAATGGGGAAAGGGAAGAAAATGGCCAATACTTACATAGCTTTTGAAATACAGTTTTTGGGCCACATTCTCTCTTTCCCCAGTCCGTGGATCAGAAGCCATATGATAGAGGTATGTGGGTATGGTTAGATTAATGAGCAGAGGTACTGATCTGCAGGAAACCCACCCCCAACTTCATAGATGGCCAGACAGACAAAATGAAGTGGCAGGGGGAGGGAGGGTACAGCTTACACAACTGAATGGGAGGTATAAGCTATTTGTTGGTCTTTGACAATTGGGTGCTGTTGACTTAAAGAAGTGACAGCTACTGAAATAATGCAGAGAATGAATGACTTTTTGGCCTTGTCCTATTATTTGTCACTACAAGGTTCAATACATCTGTGACGGTCTTCCCCCCTCCCAGGGTGCCACCTGATGTACTGGGGTACCACTGAACCCACCTGTTCCACCAGCCTGGGCTCCCATACCCTGTCCTGATGAGCCAGGCCCTCAAGCCTCCTCTAGCACACACACAGGTAGGGACACACCCAGCTGCAGAAAGACACAGACACTGAAATCAGCTCTGCATGGGAAGACTCACCTAGGGGATTGCCCAGCGCTCAAGTGCACACCCCCTCTGGGGTTCAAACCCAAAATTGTATTTTCTTATGCTGCACAGAAAACTGTACAGCGTAAGCTCATGAAATTCCCTCAATATGAAGGAATATATGCACAGCTTTTTGCCCCCAGTTATGAATTTCACAAAATGTTTTTGCTTCTCTAAACCAAAAACATATTTATTAACTACAAAGGATAGATTTTAAGTGATTATAAGGGATAGCAAACAGATCAAAGTAGATTACTTTAGTAAATAAACAAAAACCACAAACTGATTTTAATAAACTAGATAGGTAGGATTTAGATTAGCAAATTCTCACCCTGAGTGATAAACAGGCTGGCAGATTCTTAAGGCACAAGTTGTCTTGGCTTTCCCAGGTTTTCATACACAGGCTAAAGATCCTTCTAGCCCGGGACCATCACTTCCCCCAGTTCAGTCCTTGCCCCTCAGGTGTTTCCAGGTGTGTTGTTGCAGGGAAAGTGAGGTCCTCCAACGTGTCATTGTCCCCCTTTTATATCTTCTTCCCACTTGCTGGAAAGCTCTTTTGCTGTGGCCTCGGTCAAACAGTTCCCACTGTGCAGTGCTATCTCTGAGAAGTTTCTACTGTACACAGTTCCTGGGGTAATCCTTGTGCTTGTGTACATTTCCTCAATAATCCATTAACATTATTTGGCCTTTTTACTTTTGTACCTGAAAGGCTGATTGTGGGTGTTTTCAACCTCACAACATGTTTCAGTAACACATACACAGCCAAAATTTATAACTTCCCATACAACGATAGCACATACAATCCAACGAGATATTAATGTCTAGCAGACCAAGACTTTTAGAATGAAACCTCACAAGGCACACTTTGTACAAAACTTATCCTAATTACATGATATTTCTCCCTTCATTGCTCTTCATATTCCTTCTTTTGTTCAGTGGGCATCTAGTTAGTGAGAAAATGACGTAGGGTCAGGACAATCAGATTGCATAAGACAGATGCCCTGTCCTCTTTTACTATGTTTACAGACAAAGCAGGCTGGCCAGGACCTCAAAAAAGTTAAGTCAAAATGGAAACAAATCAAGTAACAAAAATTAAATAATGCTGCAGCTAAAACTTTTACATTAATTGTTTTACTTCCTTTAATGCATCTGATGTTTTATATGGGGAGAGAGGTTCTGTATACTTTGCTGTATACACGCACAGACAAATGGGCAGCTCAGTAACAAAAAGAAACTTGCAGCAATGTAGAAAGCTGTAGGGGTTTTGCCAGTGAATCACTCTGATGTAACGTTCCAGGTGCTTTTAAGAGAAGTTCAGGGCCATGGGAAATTGTTATGCCTCAAGGCCCCGCCGTGCATTTTAAGTCAGGAGAATATCTGCAATTAACCAGTCCGGGTGCAGAGTTTGTCAATATATACAATTCTACATTGCAACAGGAAATGTCCTAAAGACTTTGGGAGAGATTCTCAGCTGCTGTAATCCTGGTGGTGGAAGTCAATGGTGATATGTCCATTTACACCACTGAGTATCTGACCCAGTGTCGCTACAGATTTCCATTGGATGTCTTTGGGGATTATTTTGTGAGGGTAATTGAAGTATATAAACCTGTGGAATCATATAAAAATTAACATGCCCTTAAATCCTACCCTTGGGGGAAAGGCAGGCATGATCCAGTGGTTCGGATGGTAGTTGAGGCCTTATGAGACCCAGGTTCCACCTGGGTTCTAATCATCCCTGTTCGATCAGAGACTACCTGTGTGCCTTTGGGTAAGTCTCTGTGCCTCAGTTCCCCATCTGTAAAACAGGGATGATAATATGCTCCTACCTCACAGTGGTGTTGTGAGGATACCTCTGAAAGCGCAAAGGTATATTCTGAAAAACCAAATCAATCTCTGGCCTAAATTCAGACTGGACAAAGATGAGTGCAATTCCATTGACATCAGTGGAGCTGTATCCATTTACAATCTGAATTTGGCCTTTGGTCTGTTTCTGATTGTTCGAATGACTGGGAAATCCCATTAGGTGAAGTAACCCACATCACAATGCCATTTTGTACGATTTTCAGTATCAGAGAAGGCATAATCAGACAGAGGATGAAATAGAAACAAAAGTTCCCAAAGGTAATTATAATATTCCAGGAAAGGAAAAGCTTTGTGCTGTTTCTGCCACACACAATGTTTCAAAAGTGTCAGTGTCAGACATTCTTCAAAGCCAGACCAAGACCACAGCTAAAAATAGCGCTTTTGCTGGATATTAAAGAAAAAGCCTTCTTGCTGTTACCTGTGGGAAGAGTTAGACTGTGCAAACCTGTATAAAAATACTGCCTCTAGCATTTCACTGGTATAAACTAACGTTTACGGTATGTGATACTGAGTCACAGTAATGTTGGATCAGTCTTCTTAGCTGAAGACTTTTGGAATGTCTGAAATGCCTCAGCCTCATATATGTGTCTGCGAGTAGGGAGACATAATTGTGCTTTGATGAGTGGCCTGCCAGAAATGAAATGAAAAATGACAAATTATGAAATGAAAAAACAAAATAGAAAGAAAGAATTTAAATAAAAGAAACAAAAAACGAAAATTCAGCAGTTTTGACTTCTCATTTGCAAGAAGAAAAACCCTTGAACCGCTGACATTTCTACTATCTTCCTGTTTCTTTTTAGTTCGCTGGATTAGATATCATACAAATGAGCTCCATCATGTGTCACAATTTATTGCTGCATATTCCAAAGCAGATTTTCCTTTCTGGCTAACTATGCCCCTGGCCTGATATTCCTATGCAAGAAGAGGAGATATCTCCACATTCAGCAGAACTGCCTCCCACACCTGAGAGACAGAGAACCCCATTTTAAAAGGTCAGGCTCCTCCCACACCTACTGCTTAGGAGGCACTGGGCCGAGGGAAGAGCAGAGTTGAATGGCAGCTGGTGGGGAGACAAGCAGATGGAGGCAAAGAGACTGAGATGGGGAGTGATAGGTATTCTAGATAGTGGTGATAGGTGCAAAGCTGAGAAGGGAAGTCAGGGATCAGAGGGAGCAAAAGTGGGAGGAATAATAAAGGTGTGCAGATGTGGGAGAAGGATGATGAGACACTTGAGAGTCTGGGGCTGGGGCACTTGAAGGAATGAAGCCTGATAAGTGATGTTGATGGAGAGGTGGGTGAAGGATCAGGACTTTTGTCTTGTCATTCTGCGAGGGGAAATCTGTAGCTAATTACATTTTCAGCTTTCCTCAGAGCCCTGTGGTCCTACGCCTTTTCCTGCTAGCGACCCTTCACCGCTTGAGCAGCTCCAGCAAAGGGGTTTGTTCCCATTAAATATTTCATTGAAAATAAATAAATAGTGTTCTTCAAAATTTTTCTTAAAAGACTTTGGGTTTTCATTTAAAAAAATGAAAAACGAAAAATGTTTCCATTTGTGGCAACCAAAAAATGTCCTGCTTCTGGTTTTTTGAAGACCCTTCCCCTCCAAAACAAATTATTATGTTGAAAATGGACATGTCTGATGGAAATATCCATTAAAATAAGAGCCATTGTTTGTGTGTATACATATATATTTAAAAAAATATTAAATGAAAAATCCCTTTTGGTCCTAGTCAGGTAGAGCAGGAGCAGAATATGATGATTGCAGCCAAGTCCTATTGTAGGGCTAGCTTGCCTTTATTAATTATATTCAGCAGTAATGCAAGGAACCTACAGGCCTATATCCTGGAAGACACTACCTTCAGCAAGTAAGCATAAGGCTTGAGCCTATGGACTTTGAACAGATAAATTTTGAACAGATATATGGCCCAACAGGAAACTCCAAGTATTGGGGAGCTGAAAATAGTGTTTGAGGGGAATTTCTGGCCACCAGAACATGACCCAACCACAAGAGTCTAATGGTAACAAATTGACGTATATAACTGGTACGTGAGCTACATTCCCAGATACCTAACCACAAGAGGGCCATGGAAACGAATTGACAGTATGATAATAATTTGAGATCATCAATATACTAACCTCTAGAAGAAAGGCACTCCATCATTAGTAAGGTGAGGATATACAAATAAGGAAAAGGGGAAAACCCTACTGAATATGCATCAAACATACTGGCATCAGTGTATCATATTATAAAAGTTGCATCCCAGCCTAAGGGAGTAGGAGAAGGTGATGTAGTCCTTGGAAGGTGCCAGAACGATGGCTACTGGTGATGAGGGGGAAGGTGATGGTGATGAGGAAGACGATGGCTAACATTTCAGGTTGTTCTACAAGGGATGGTGGGAGTATATGGCTGTGCAGATGTATATTCTGTAATATATCTACCTTATTGAGTTGGGGTGTTTGTGAACGTGCTAAATGTATTAATAAACTATTTGTAAATATAGAAGAGTTCCTATAGTGTGAGTGTTGCAACTGTGCACATCAGGTTCCCAACTGTATAATAATTTGAATAATACTGGGCCTGATCTTGGGACAAGAACCTGTCAACCCTCAAAGTGGTAATCCCGGCCACATTTCACCCTTAACCAGATCTATCATTTACTCAATCCAAATGCTATACTGACCGTACCAGTGGCACACTGATGATTACGGGGTAAGTCAAATTTTTCCCCACTTCAGCACTTACACCCTTTAGATACTGTCAGAGCTATGAAATATGATTCTATTTATATATGTTTAAGGACCCAACAGCAGCCTCTGTATCAAATTGCTAATAATAGGGGACGTCCCTGAGCTGAACTGTTGTGAATGGAATTGGCCAAGCCTCAGGCTAAGCCAGGTTATACCATCCAGTACAGGTACAAATTTAGAACATTTTTGTTTGCAAGTTAAAGTTGTCCTTTACTATAGAAATCTGTGCTTTTAGCACTTGTTTATGTGTTGTCACTAGAGAGTTCTCTCACTACATGTGCTTCAGCGATCACAGCTCAGGGAAGCCATTATGAACTTATGTCAGCCTCAGAGTCACAGCCAGCTCACAATGAATCTGAACTGATAATGTAACAATTCTGATGCTGCATCATGATCACTTTTAAATTTAACCCCCCACCCCCACCCCCACCCCCATCCCTACTTCTCCTTCAAAGAGAATGAAATGTGACAAATGAACAGTTTACCTAGAGGAGATGTGCCACTGCCCGAATAAACCATGCTGTACTCTGCCAAACCATAACCAGACACTCGGTTTCCTCCCATCAATCCCATCATCACTGTGCAATGGAACAGAAAGCAACATGTTAATAAGTTATGATAAGCACACTACATTCCTCCTACCCCCTTCTGCAGCATGGATAATAGCTTATGGGTTAGACAGGATTTTTCTTCATGTGTTTGCTGTAACATGAGGAATGAGCAAAGGATCACCACCCAATTCTTGAGGCAACATCACACAATTCTTTGCCTGGGGAGATGTTGGTGCTGAAGATAGAACATGGCAATTGTAACACCCGTTATGTATTATGTTTCTTATGGGCCTGCTGCTGGGATTGGACAGTGTCACTGGTTCTTTGGGATAGGAAAGATTTTGAAATCATAAAGCTAGGACAGGAGTTATGCTGTTATACAGCACGGAGCAGCATGCATGGTGGCACCCCACCCAGTTCTTTGCCCAAGTGGCTCCAATGGAACTGCACTGCCAGCTGTGTTGCCTAAGTCCAAGGAATCTCCACAGGAAAGATGTGAGAATGATGCGTCATCTCCCCAAAAGGAACCCATAAGTCCTCCAGGCCCACTCCTCTCAAATCGCACAAACCAGCGTGCACAAGTCCCATATGGTTTAAGGTGCCCAACTTTAACTATCCACGTTTGATAATTTCAGTCTGAAGTTACCAAAAAACAAAAGTTTCAGCAATCAGACAGATTTAAACAGAGAAAGAATTAAGAGTCAAGCAGCAATTTGATTCAGTCAAGCAATGTGATTAGTCTGTTGAAATTTCAGAAAAACTAAACTTACATTTTCAATATTTATGGCATTGCGTTACTGAAACATTTGACTCACTTAACCCCTTTAAATAAAAGGCTGATCTTTAGATATCAAAAGCTCTGCATTTTTATTTGGCAATAGCAGTTAGTACTCTTGGACATGAGAGACTAGTTCAGTTAGAAAACCAGTGAAAGAAAGAAAATACCCTAGATGTCATCAAAGGAGCAACATCGCATAGGTTGAGGAATGAATAAAGAACATCTGCAGAAAAACATTTAGGTGGCCACTCTGTACTTTCAACAATTCTGCACTAATGAAAGTCTAAAGACACTGACATGCAGGAAGTAGACATGGCGCCCACAAAAGACAGACACTTAGGAAAAAAAAATTTAGGAACTGTTAGCTCCAAATAGGCTGCTTAAAAACGAAGGCCATGGAATCGCATAAAAGAAGAAAAGGTAAAGCCATATGTCGACGCTTCATTCCTCTTCAGGTATGACCAGAATAAGAGACCTGCCTACAAGAGTCACTCCTGTAGACTGCATTCTCTGTCTTTCAGCTAGAAGATAGCATCTAACCAGACAAGTGGAGGAAGAGAGGAGTGAAGAGTATTATGACTCGGGGACTCAAGACCGGGAGGACTTCACAGTTCTGCTGCAAATTTCCTTTGTGACTTTGGGCAAGTTACTTCATCTCTCTGTGCCTCAGTATCCCATCTGTAAAATGGGGATGAGAATACTTGCCCTCCTCACACGGATGTTGTGAGAATAAATTCACAGGTGTCTGTGAGGCACTTAGATACTACAGTGATGGGGGGCCATAGAAATACCTAGAGAGACTGGTCAATTTCTTGCTTTAAAGTTTGCTCTAAGCTTTTTTCAGCACACTAATGGCCTGGAGAGCATTCCTTCCCCCGCTCCCCCCTCAAATTGTTTTTCTCCCTTCAAAATATCCTAGAAGTTGCTTGAAACAACTAAGGAATAGAGGCTAAGACGGGGTGGGCAAACTTTTTGGCCTGAGGGTCACATCAGGTTTCTAAAATTGTGTCGAGGGCCGGTTAGGGGAGGTTGTGTCTCCCTAAACAGCCAGGTGTGGCCTGGCCCCCGCCTCCTATCCAACCCCCCCCCACACTTCTTGCCCCCGATGGCTCCCCTGGGACTCCTGCCCCATCCAACCCCCCCTGTGCCCTGACGTGCGTCCCCCCCCCGGGACGCCTACCCCATCCACCACCCCTTGCTCCCTGTCCCCTGACTGCCCCCTGCCTCCCCATCCAACCCCCACCCCCATTCCTGACTTGCTCCCTGGGACCCCTGTCCCATCCAACCACCCCTTCACCCTGTCCCCTGACTGCCCCCGGAACCCCTGCCCCTGACTGCTCCCCGCCACGCCATCCAACCCCCCTCTCCTTCCTGACTGCCCCCCTGCCCCATCCAACCCCCGTTCCCCACCCTCCGATCGTCCCGGCCCCTATCCACACCCCCCTGCCCTCTATCCAACTCCCCCACCTCCCCGGCTCCCTGCCCCCTTACCACGCTGCCTGGAGGCACTACAGCCGCGCCGCCCAGAGCACTGGGTCAGGCCGCAGCTCTGCGACTATGCTGCCCGGCCGCCCAGAGTGTTGCAATGGCAGCACGGCGCGCTGAGGCTGTGGAGGAGGGGGAACAGCAGGGGAGGGACCGGGGACTAGCCTCCCGGGCCAGGAACTCAGGGGCCGGGCAGGAGGGTCCCCGTAGGCTGGATATGGCCCGCGGGCTGTAGTTTGCCCACCTCTGGGCTAAGAGCTGTTTGAGCTGAATGAGCAAACTGGGTTATGAAGGCTCATAGGGGAAGTTAGAATCTCTAATGCTGTGCCAACTCAGCAGAGAAAAGCAGGTTGTAGACTTCGGGTGAGCCAGGACCTGGTAAATTAGGAGAGTAAAGTTTTAGTAATTTCATTCTACAACGAGCAAGACAAGCAAAATAATAGTACTTCATATCAGGGTGAGAAAAATGTTATCGCAGATAACAAATGCTCTAAAGGGAGCATGTGAAATGAAGCATATATCAGTAGAATAATCTCTGAGAGGAGATACCAGACAAAAGAAGCGATGTCCCAACAATAAGAAATTCTTGGGAGTTAACTATCTGTGGATAATCCAAATTACTCTTTTCACAGATCTCTGATCCGATATTTGATACTTATTAATTTTTTCCACTAGAGTGTGCTTTTGGCAGGACATTTTTTATTATGTCACATAAGCTCCTAAACTCTTTGTAGCTTTTGGATAAACAGTTTAAACTCTAGTTTTGGGTAACTTGAAAAAGGGAAAGATAATCTAGTGATGATTTTCGAACCTACAGGTCCCTATGTGAACCTTATTTTGTTACAAATATGTACCATCATCTTCCCACACACCTTTTAGGCAACAGATTCACTGTGTGCTCAACTCGGCATTCCACAGCAGACAAATGACAGGCAATTGGCAAAATTATATGATTTTTGCTTAGCAGAATTGAATGAAAAATGTTGTCTAGTAAGAGGCCTCCCCCACCCCAACACACACATAAATGACCTTAGAGTTACAGAGGGTCTTTCAGTCTGAAGGATGCCTTAGTGCTCTACAGATTTAGTACAAGTCTCACCAGCCAATACTACAATGCAGCCAGTTCTGGGACGGACTGTGGCAGCCACACTGTCCCCACAGCATTACGCAATTCATTTTTCTCAAGAGGAGAAATGAAGAGTAACTTTCAATTGAAACTCCAGGGGGAGTTTTAAATAGGCAGGATTCAATCATTACCCAGTTTGATTAACAGTTTATATTACAATAGTGTGCACAGGCTATCCAGGCTGGGGCCCAATTGTGCACGGCATTGAACAAATATATGGTATGTGACAATCTCTGCTTCAAAGAGCTTACCATCTACATGATTAATAATTAAGGTGAATAGTGCCACTGGATCTTTAATGATCCCAAGGAGTCAGGGCCTCAGCTTTGTGTCACATCTAGTGCTTCTACTGCAACAACTGCCCTCCATCCTACTCGTAAACATTTCATCCATGAGGCTGTTCATACACTTGCAAAGTTAGTCCAAAGGAGCCCTCCCCTTGAATCAACCTAGCCACATGTCCCTTTTGCATTCATATATTTCAAAAAGAGATTAATTTCATAAACATCTAAAAAGGTGCGTCTAAGGCTGCTCCCTCCCTGTTCCCCTACAGGGTTCAAGGTGCCCAGAGGGCGCAGGAGGGAGGTGGGGCCAGGTTCTGCCCTGCCCCCCTGCACACCACATGGTTGGAATTGGCTGGGCATCTGGACTGGGGTGTAAACTTCATCCCATAAAGGAGTTGGTGCTGGGCATGCAGCCTCTGTGCACCCAGGAGCTGCAGGAACCCCTGCCCCGACTGCCCCCTGCCGCCCCATCCAACCCCCACTCTCCTTCTTGACTGCCCCCCCGGGAACCCTGCCCCATCCAACCCCCCTGTTCCCTGCCCTCTGATCCCCCCGGCCCCTATCCACATCCCCGCCCTCTGACCACCACCCCCAACTCTCCTGCCCCCTATCCAAACCCCTCTGCTCCCTGCCCCCTTACCACGCTGCCTGGAGCACCGGTAGCTGGCAACACTACAGCCGCACCGCCCAGAGCACTGGGTCAGGCTGCGGCTCTGCAACTACGCTGCCCGGCCGCCCAGAGTGTTGCACCGGCGGCGTGGGGTGCTGAGGCTGCGGGGGAGAGGGGAAAACAGCAGGGGAGGGGCCGGGGACTAGCCTCCCGGGCCAGGAGCTCAGGGGCCAGGCAGGAGAGTCCCGCAGGCCGGATGTGGCCCACGGGCCATAGTTTGCCCACCTCTGCCTTAGCACAAAGTACCTTAGCATCAGTATAGGCATCACAATGTGGCCTCTAGGATGGAATTGACTTATATGCACAAGGCCAGCACAACTTTGCACAGGGCTTAAGTGGCGCACAGGCCTTGCGCTGGTCCTTCTGCACTGCAAGCTTAGTGACATTTTGTTAGACTGACCCATTAGTGTATTGAAAATTTTAGAATGAAAAAGCGACCTCTGATTATTTCAATGTTTTCTTGCTGTGATACAGCATGGCCAGAGGGCAGCAGGAGAGTGTTAGAAGGGAGCCTTATTCCCTGTAGAGGGAAGAAAGTTTGTTATAGATTAATTAAAGCACCTGAAGCCAATCACCTGATAACCCCCCCCTGCTTCAATCAGACAAGGGAAGGAGTTGAAGCAGAGTGGATTGATGTTGGAGCAGAGAGCAGTTTGGAGGGAAGCAAAGGAGAGTTTGGAAAAGTGCTGCAGTGGGCTAAGAAGACCAATTCCCTAGGTAAAGGGACACCTGGTTTGTGCAAAGGGAGGGCAGGAAGCCCCACAAGCTGAAGGGCAGGAGAGGGAAGTAGCCCAGGGGAAGAAACCGCTAGTTCAAGTGGTTTACCGCTATCCCTAGGGCCCCTGGGCTGGGACCCAGAGTAGAGGGCGGGCCTGGGTCCCTCCCTCTCCACTCCCCTCCTCTAGGATACTAGTGGGGCAGTTAATACCCCAGTTCAGGGGCAAGAAACGGTGCCCTGAGCCCTCCCCAAGAAGAGAAAGCGTGAGACTCAAAGTAGCGCCGGCAATTTGCCACATTGCATACAGACCTACAAGAAATAGTTTCAGATCAGTTTCACCAGAATAAATGTGCACCATTGTATAAATAAAACTGAACAGAAGTCAGAGGTCTGAAATGTATTTTTAAAATATTATACCTATATTATTCTCTCTCTCCAGGATAATTAAGTATCTACAGGAGCCAACGTGATATATTTAACTTTCAGATAATTGGAAGTATTACAGCCAAACAGGGAAATTAACTACTATTCTCATTAACCAATTTACCCATTTATAATCAACGGCAATTGCTTCAACAGTAGAAGCACATTTTTAGTAATACATCCTGTTACTAGTATCTTAATGAGGATTATCCACAGATTGCTTTCAGAAGATTCTCCTTCTCCTAAAATAAGAAAAGGCATATTGTACAAAATACCTTTCCACCCACAGGATTAGCGTTTTGTAGACGTGATAAAGGAATGTGGGAAAGTACTGCAGTTTTTCAACCACAATAGGCTAGTGTTTAGAAATTCCCTGGCTTACAGTAGGTGGAGCACATGATGCGCTCGCTCATGAACTTAGCGGCTCCATAAATCAGTTCTGGCTTCAGCTCCCTATCAGTTGCTATAATTAGAAATTCAGATATTTTTTCTTTATGCCCTCAGCAGAACTGGAGTGCAGGCATGCCTATGGGTTGCTCTGTATAGAACAGAAGGAATATTGTTAATTTACTTGGAAGAAGAAATAAAAGCAAAAAGGTACCTGAACTCTGTCAAATTAAATTGTGCAAAGTTGCCAGCAAAGGTATCCAAGGAATTACACTAAAACTGCAATCACTGAACATATGTTCTGCTAGTTGTAACACTGAACATTTAACAGCTACATTAGGTGACTAATCAGAAATGTTTACTAATGATCAACAAAGAGTTTAAAGCATTGTCATGTAAGAAGGCTATAATGCACTCACCCAGACAAAAGAGAGATACTGGAAAAGAAAGCTCACATTTAAGAGAGAGGAGTGAGAAGCTGATAACCAGAGCTGCTAAAAATATTTGGATGCATGGCTGGGCAACCCTGGGGAGTTCACAGCTTGGGTGCAATGGCACTTTTTGAAAGACAGCTCCTTAATGCATTTTGAACTGCTGGTGAACTGAATGCACCTTCTCACGAAAGCTTATGCTCAAATTTGTTAGTCTCTAAGGTGCCACAAGTCCTCCTTTTCTGAACGTACCTGTAACTTTGCACACTAGCCAAAGCACAGAACATTGTGTGTTGGTCCAATTGTCTTTAGGAAATAGAAGATTATTTGCCAGCTTCTTCTGTGCAATGTGTCAGATACTATACCACAATCCCTATATATGCAGACACACTCGCCCACCACAATTTTTGGTGATCATCAGCCCATATTGGAATGATATCAATGAAATAAAGATGAAATCGTCAGTCCTCTGAGATCTCCAGTTCCACTGCATATTATCCAATAACTAGCTGGAGAAAAAGGACAGAAAGATTCCCAGGGACGTCCATTGTATCAACCCATAATCCTCCCCTTGATAGTTTTTAGATCTTTTCCAAGTCCTATCTTCTTGCCTTCAGTGATCAGTTAGTATTTTTCAACATAGTGTAGGTAGAAAATAGTTGCCTCAGGTTAGTCCTGTACATCAGAGACATGACACTTGATATGATAGGAAGTACGATTAGGTAGAATGGGATGTTTTCAATCTGCGGGAGAAATTCTTTTTAGGAAATGGAGAGTTCAACATTCTCTACTAGCAACTGGAGGAGTCAGCTGGCATGAACTGAATGTGATCTCAATTCTTCTTTTGAATGTACTGAAATAAGGAGGATGAAACAAAAATTCCCCATATCCCCACTCTTTTTCTGTTTCAGTGGAGCCACAGACCTCTGCAATTACGATGCGTCTCGAAATATTCAGCATACTGTAGATGGGGCCAGTGTTGCATTGTGTTTCCGCACCGTGGCAAGATGTTAAACTGAAGTTCATTCTGTTCATCTCAAAGTTCTCCTACACATGCAGCCTCACCCTAATCTATCTTCCTGTTTGATCATCCGAGCCAGAAGCAGCCTTACGCCTATCTAGTGGAAGAGAGACTTGTGTGATTTTATCCTAACACCCAGGGAAAGGCAGACTGTGATTTGCATCATTCCCTTCCGGTGTACTTCTGAACAATTATAATGGGTGAAATCTTGGCCTCATTGACATCAATGGGTGTTTTGCCATGGACTTCAATTTAGCCAGGATTTCACCCAATGTCTTCTTGGGTACAAGTTTTAACCTCCCCAAACTTAATTTTATGAACAAGTTTTCACCCAGATGTCTTTAAAGTGAGGCAGATAGGGATACTTTAAATGATAATTCCGAAAGCGTACATGTAAATGTTATGGCAGTTGGTGATAAGAATTCACTTACAAAATGTTGATGGGATTTGATTGGTGCTTGTCACAGGCCTGGTCCCCGATGGCACCCCAAGGGAACCCTCTAGGGGCATGATGGGGCTCTGAACTCACCGAGTCATTGGTCTTTGATTTCTAGGTGGTCAATAGCATGGATCTGGTTGCGGGACACTCAGCCCTGACACCGAGGCTATGGGAGGCCATGGGCTAGCAACGATAAAAGGGAAAAACAAACACAAATGAACACACACAGCGTGGTGATGGGGCTCTCTCCCTGTACTGTCTCTGGGAGGCCAAAGCTTGATTCAGTGCCCACAGGCAAGGCTCTAATAATAGTCCCAAAGAAATGGTTAGGTCTCAGGCCTCATTTTCCCTCAAAGTGGGCCCTGACAGGCAGCAGTCACCTAAGCAACTCTTGCCTTCAGCCACGCTTTCTCCAGGAGCTAAGGATCAAAGGTCTATTCTCCTCCCAGGTCTGCCACCAGCTGAGCTGCTCCTTTTGTAAGTTCTCCCTCCAGGTCTGACATGCGTTCCAAGTGTTGTGGGACAGGGCTGCTTAAGCCCAGAGCACTTCATTAACCCTCACCTGACCAATCTGGGCTTTGTGCACTCTGTCTACAATGTTATAGAAGAAATAAGACATAGGCTGAATAAAATAGAGTTCTCCTCTAACTGTGACACAGTGCTCTGTCGTGTGGGCACTGAAACAATCTAACGATTACATTGGTGCCCAGCTTAACAATAAGGGCCATGTCCCTGACTGGGTACAAGCTAATTCTAAATCATTGGAATGCCAGTTCAGTTTTTTGGATTTTTTTAGCTGGAAGACTTTAAAGCCTAACTTAATTAAGCTTACTGACACTGCAGGATATTTCTTTAAAATATGGGCCCTGTATGACTTTGCGCTTTGTCTCTCTCCATCCTGTTTTGAACTCTTAAGCTATCATTGTTTAACAAGCGGTCTTGGAGTCTTCACTTCGTGTGGTGCCTTATGATTGTCAAACTTTGTATGGATCTATGCTTTTCTTTACGTTGGATGTGGAAAAATGAGAGTCTGTCAATGCCAGATGACATTTTTTCTCCCCCTTTGAAAGCACACTGTATTTATGCCTGTGGTAGCTTAAACCTTATTTTTTTCTTTCAGTTCTTAGGACCCAACAATTTAGTCATAATTTCTATTTCACTGCTTAAATAAGTAGGGATGGACCTTGATTTGATCGATTTGCTGTGTGTATGATTTGCTTTACTATCTCACATAGAGACATAATTACTATAAAAAGACAGATGTATTAATGGTCTATTAATGACTGGCTTTAACTTACCAGTGTCATGACACATTATTAAATGTATACACAGACCATGAGATTGCCAGAGAGGGATACGTGGCAAGTGAAAACCAGTGTGATCTAACATTTATTTCACATGGGCCACCAAGTTGCAGTGACTTTTCAGTCAGTACTAGGTGTAGCCAGTTTTGAAAAAGTATCTAGTAGGAGCTTCTTTTTCTTTTTGTAAATCCCTAATGAAATCTTGGTCCCATTGACCTTAATCTGAGTTCTACTATTGACTTCAAAGGGATCACTTCTATAAGCTTTTCCATCCCCAGTCTTTTAAGGTCTTCAAAAGCCTATGATCCAACCAAAGTTGGGTTTATTTATTAATGGGATAATGATGTGCCATTGACTTTTGCTGGGCAAATTTACTCTATAATTTTCCCTTCACTGAATTAATCAGAATCAATGGAACAGGCAGGTTAGGCCACAAGTTTCAGAACTGGCTACCCTATAACAAGGACCCTAAATCCCTGTTTAGGATCCTCAGTGCAAGTGGGCCTTATTTTGGCCACAGGAGATAAATGGGGGTATTCTAGTGAAAAGAAAACCACCTATATAATCCAGACTCCCTTCACCTGGAGAAAGAGGTCCAGTTGGCCAACTTGTGAGAAGAATCAGGTTGCTTCTTTAGCCAGGTTTGTTAAGAACAGTTAGAGATTTTTCCATTTCATTAAAAATAATCCCTTCATAGATCTCCTTATTCAGGTCAGTGAGACCATTCTTTAGATACAATTGTTTTAATCAGATTCCCATGGCTGGAGAAGTAGTTCTCAGGTGGATTCATCAGCTCCTTATTCAGCTGTTTAAAAGGAGTGAACTACCAGGGATATTAATCTGTTCCCCAGGATCATTCACAATTAAACTGGTTTTGAATGGAATTTACTGTAAATCCCTTTCTCATAATTCTTGCAGACTCATTGTCAATAGGAAAAAACATGTCCCTCAAGATATTGTACATCTAAACAGATGTGTGTAGAAAGCAACCTGTTAGATAACTTCCCTTGCAGACAGAGCCAGATCTAGACAGAAAGCCTATGTGGACTCCCTACATTCATATTTTCCCTTTAAGAGGTTACCCATCCTCTTTCACCTGAGACATCTCTGCACTGACCTACCTGCAAGTGCTACTTACTTATTGTTCTAACTAGGATATGGAGCCCACCATTCAGTAACAAACTGATTGATCAACTATATTGCTAAATTACTTTAATATAATATAGGTCTTTTCGTCATTAGATCTCAAAGCACTTTACAAAGGTCAGTATCATTATCCCAGTTTTACAAATGGGGAAACAGAGGCATGGAGAGCTGAAGGGAGTTATCCAAAAATCACTCAGCAGACCCATAGCAAAGTCAGGAAGAGAACCCAGCTTCCCTGTTTACTAGGCCACACTAACTGCACTGCCTAAGAAAAGTAAATGCTCAGTTGTTTGTTAGAATCAAAAGAGTAGGGCTGGAACGGACCTCAAGCAGTCATCTAGTCTAGCCCCCACACTGAAGCAAGACCCAGGAAACCTAGACCATCCCTAATACATATTTGTCTATCCTCCACAGAGCTAATGGTCTTGTGATAACACCTGCAGAGTCATATAGTAGATAGAGAGGTGCAAGAGGCTCTATGGCTGATTATTTTCATTGTTTCTAAGTTGTAACCAAAAAAAGGAGAAAGGTTAGCGACTACAGTGCAGAACCTTTTGGGAGGGAATGAGAAAACTGGGAGGTGAGATCTAGGGAGAATAAACAGCTGAGCACATGCAGCTCCTATTGAATGCACAACAGGGCTCTGTAACTCTCAGGATTTGTCACTGCATCTTCAGCTTGTGAATGTATTTGATACCTGTGGTGTGCCTGATGCCTGCTCTCTCTGGTTAGTGATAATGTGATGGTAACTGAATAAACTGTGAGCAAAAGTCTGATATGTTCCTGTATTTCACTGATCCAGTGAACAGATGTAATTAAGATTCCCTCTGCTATCAGGCAATGCCTTATTTGATCGACTAATAAAAGACAGAGCAGGCTGTTAGCCTACTTAGTGTCTTTCCAATATGGTATTAGATGGTAGGCTGAGTCTACCTTTGTCTGAAAGCAAGAGTAAGAACTTCCTGTGTTCTTTTCTCATTCATCTATTTTGATCTCCTTATATTAAACTACCCAGCTCTCTCTTAGCAGTTGTTTTTATAGTTTACATAGACTAGTATTCCCCCTATTATACACTGCCACCTGGGATCATGAAAAATTCTCCCTCCTTCCATGGGATAGTCTTGTACAATTTTTTCCAGGTGCATTATGCAATTTCCCCCTTTTTCCACAGCATTCGTTAGAGGCTACTGCTGTCACAGGTGCACAGTATTGGTGCTCACAAATAGCTCTGAATCAACCCCAGGCAGGACCCTCTTCAGCATGACAACCCCTCATGGCACACTTTCACTGGGGTAAACCTTCTTGGCTTCACCATCTCCTGGGACCAACCTCGGAGCCTTCAGCACAACATGAGCTCCCCGCACCGAGTCCACCTGAAGAGGACACCTGGGGAAGCCTTACACACATATCCCCCTAAGGGGAGTCATGCACCCCCAACTTCTGTAGTGACTCTCAGCCAGCATTGTGAAACAGAAGGGTTTATTATTGTCTAGAACACAGCTTGGAAAAGTTCTTTGTTAGCACAGAAAGCAGGAAGTTATAGCTGGGTCCATCTTGGTCAGTCCCAGAGCCCTGGCTCACCATGCCAGACCCACAAAGGAGACTGAGACATGTTTTCAGCAGCCGAATTTATGTCATGCCCATTTGCTCCCCCTCCATCCTTTGTTGTGTTTCCCGGGCAAAACCAGTCACATGGCCTCCACCTCAGCTCTTTGCTCTCCATCCGGTACCAGCTGGCTGGCCTCTTGCAGAGGGTGGGCCCGTGGATCATCAGTTGCTAGGTTACAAAATGTCTGGCCATCGTCTGGACCCCAGCAGCCAGGTGACACTCGTGGCAGGTCCTTTGCAAAATTAAAACTACCTTTCCCTCCACCTAAAACAAACATGCAGCACATGGGGAAACTGAGGTACACAGCATTCACACAAAATATATTAAGAAAATTCCCACTTCAGCACACCAGAGTCATTTGAATGTAGCGCTTTAGGAAGGAGAAAAGGAGTACTTGTGGCACCTTAGAGACTAACCAATTTATCTGAGCATAAGCTTTCGTGAGCTACAGCTCACTTCATCGGATGCATACTGTGGAAAGTGTAGATCTTTTTATACACACAAAGCATGAAAAAACCCAAGTATGCATCCGATGAAGTGAGCTGTAGCTCATGAAAGCTTATGCTCAAATAAATTGGTTAGTCTCTAAGGTGCCACAAGTACTCCTTTTCTTTTTGCGAATACAGACTAACATGGCTGTTACTCTAAAACCTGTCACTTGAGGAAGCAATGACTTAATGTTAGGAGTCAAAATTCAGTTCTGATGAGCTATGGATGGTGACAGTGAGGTGTCACCTGACTGATGGAACTGCATGAGATGGGCTGTGTGATAACTTTCTTTAAACGTAAAAGCTGGATTTACACTATACTTGACATTTTGATTATATTTCTTATTGTGTCATGAACATAAAATGACATGTTTCTTTCTGCTCACCATAAGACAATGTCATTATCCAGCATAGTTCAGAATGCTTTCAATAAACAAGCATGCATAGCTAAGAATAATCAATTAGTTTACAGGGAAAAGCTGCAGTGGTATAGTAGTCTAAAAGATAGTATAATGGTGTAATGAATAGAGCTGTGTGAATACCTGAGTTTTTGGTTTGTTGACTGAACCGACAAATTTAAAAAAAAAAATTGTTTTGAGTCAACCTGAAATGAATTTGTTTTGAATTTTTCAGCAAAACTTGAAAGAATTTTGTGTTTAACCTTTTCTAAATAAAACTGAAGTAAACTTTGAAATGAAAAGTCTTTCATATCAAAACATTTCAAGAATTTTGAAATCAAAACATTTCTATTTATTTTATTTTTTTTTTAACCCAAACAATTTGGCAAATTTGACAAATTCACAAAATGTTTTGGTGAACCCAAATCTGCATTTGAATCTGTATTTTTGGATGAACATCGCTCAAGTAATGAAGATTACAGTCATTATACCTGTGGACTGTATTGTCCTTGCCCATTACTTATGCCTTTTATCCATTTCATCCTTTGTTGATAGGGAACCTGTTTGCTGTGGAGTAGCCCATCAATTCTGATACCTACCAGAATCCATCAATCAATTTAGAGGCCTATTTATCAAAAAGATCTCCCTCTTCCTCAGTAAAAAATTATATTTGGATACATAAATCCATGGCTGTCAGATACTAATGTTTTGGCTGTATCATCAGACATTACCACCTCATTCATTCTCCATAGTATATGCGCTCCAACATTGCAAGTCAGCGTTTCAATTTTTTCTGTAGCCTGCATACCAAAAAATAGCTTGACCACTACTGATCCAGGCAATACCAAGACTGCCATTCTCTACCATCGCTCTGGCTGTCACGTGGTGCCTTAGGCAGCATGCTGATTAGAGCTGAGGAAAGATTTCCATGCAAAACCTTTAAAAAAAAGAAAGCAGATTTGGGTCAACTGCAACAATTCATGAATTTGGGTTGAATTCACCAAATTGTTTTTGTCAAAAAAAATTGGGGGGGGGGGGGGAGGCGGGGAAGAGAATAGAAAAAAAATTCAAAACTGTTTCATTTTGACATTTAAATAAAATGTTTTGATTTTTTAATTCAAAATGCCTTTTCCTTTTGAGTTTTACTGCAATTTTTTTAAAGGCTAAAACAATCCCAAAATGGAACAAAAGGATTTGTTTTGGGTTGAATAACATTGTTTGACACTAAATGAAATTTTTTCTACTTATTTGGTTTGCTAAAAAATTGTTTGGGAGTGATCCAAAACTGCATTTGTTTTCTGATTTTTCAGTTCAGCCGCTGAACCAAATATACCAGTTATTTACACAGCTCTGATGCCAAGTCCTTGCTGCTGCAGTTGGCGCCTCTTTGTTTTGTGCTGTTTATCTCCTGCCTCTTCCCTTGTTACACTGCAGTGTCAACAGACACTTAGTTAAGCTCTGGCTCAGGCTCAAGCCCAAACCCTCCTTCCATGTACCAGTGGTTCTTAAACTATAGGTCGGTCGGGACCCACATTTAGTGGGGTTGCCAGGGTTGGCGTTAGACTGGCTGGGGCCCAGGGCCGAATTCCAAGCCCGAGCCCCACTGCCCAGGGCTGAAGCCAGAGACTCACCACCCAGAACTAATGCTTCAGATTCAGCCTGGGGCAGCGGGGCTCAGGGTAGAGGTCTCATGCCTGGGGATGAAGCCCTTAGGCTTCAGTTTTGCTCCCCTCTTCCCCCCCTCCCGCCCCCGCCTCCTCTGACCTGGAGTGGCGGGACTCAGGCAGGCTCCTGCTTCGGTCCCCCATTCTGGGGTTAGGTTTTGTTCTGCTTTGTTCTCAGAAGGGGGTTGCAGTGCAATGAAGTTGGAGAACCCCTGGTCTATACATAATTCTGTCTGAGTGGGGCCTAGAGCCTGCCAGGTGGAGGGTTCAAGCCCAGTGCCTGCAGGGACTGGAGTCCAGACTCTATTGTTTTGCATTGTGGACACAGCTCAGGCCTGTCCTCCTCACCCCTATCCTCCCAAGGCTGTGGGCCTGGGAGTCTGCCAGTGGTATCCCACAATCACATAAAACAGAAATCAGGTTTCAGAGTAACAGCCGTGTTAGTCTGTATTCGCAAAAGAAAACCCAACACCCTCACAAATCTTGGGAGACAGGCCAGTCCTTGCCTACAGACAGCCCCGCAACCTGAAGCGAATACTCACCAGCAACCATATACCACACAACAGAACCACTAACCCAGGAACCTATCCTTGCAACAAAGCCCGTTGCCAACTGTGCCCATATATCTATTCAGAGGACACCATCACAGGGCCCAATAACATCAGCCACACTATCAGAGGCTCGTTCACCTGCACATCTACCAATGTGATATATGCCATCATGTGCCAGCAATGCCCCTCTGCCATGTACATTGGTCAAACTGGACAGTCTCTACGTAAAAGAATAAATGGACACAAATCAGATGTCAAGAACTATAACATTCATAAACCAGTCGGAGAACACTTCAATCTCTCTGGTCACGCGATTACAGACATGAAAGTTGCGATATTACAACAGAAAAACTTCAAATCCAGACTCCAGCGAGAGACTGCTGAATTGGAATTCATTTGCAAATTGGATACAATTAACTTAGGCTTGAATAGAGACTGGGAGTGGCTAAGTCATTATGAAAGGTAACCTATTTCCCCTTGTTTTCCTAACCCTATCCCCCGCCTTCCTCAGACGTTCTTGTTAAACCCTGGATTTGTGCTGGAAATGGCCCACCTTGATTATCATACACATTGTAAGGAGAGTGATCACTTTAGATAAGCTATTACCAACAGGAGAGTGGGTTTGTGTGTGGTGGTGGGCGAGGGGGGGGGGGAGAGAAAACCTGGATTTCTGCTGGAAATGGCACACCTTGATTATCATAAAAAGAAAGGAGTACTTGTGGCACCTTAGAGACTAACCAATTTATTTGACCATAAGCTTTCGTGAGCTACAGCTCACTTATAGCTCTTTCTAAGGTGCCATAAGTACTCCTTTTCTTTTTGCGAATACAGACTAACACGGCTGTTACTCTGAAACCTTGATTATCATACAGATTGTAAGGAGAGTGATCACTTTACATAAGCTATTACCAGCAGGAGAGTGGGGTGGGGGGAGAGAAAACCTTTTGTAGTGATAAACACCCATTTTTTCATGATTTGTGTGTATAAAAACAAACATCTTCTGTATTTTCCACAGTATGCATCCGATGAAGTGAGCTGTAGCTCACGAAAGCTTATGCTCAAATAAATTGGTTAGTCTCTAAGGTGCCACAAGTACTCCTTTTCTTTTTATAGAACAGAAAGCGCAAAGGAAACTGCCCCAATGTAGAGGCAGGATTTTATAATTGTGCTATAAGAATTGATGTAAACCTTGATTTCATTCTGCCAGCCACCCTTTTTGAACAACAGAAAGGAATGACTGTCTGAGACTGGGATCCTGTTTCCCATATGCATTACAATTAGGACCTGTTATAAAAGTTTAGTTAGTAAAAGGCAGGATTTTGTATTGTGTCTATGATAAATAGATTAGAGAAATGTTGAGGGCTTGAAGCCAATGTGAATCATTTTAGTTATAAGATTTAGCAAGGCTTAATTTACAATGTATTCTGCTACCTTTGAAGGTTTCTGCGAAAGACTGGGGGAATGAGGAATGCATGCATCAGGAAAAGATAAGGTGTGAAGGCCATTGTTAACCAGATGGTCAAGAAAGGAGGGGCGAAGATGCCTAAGGAAACTTTTCTTGCCCGAGAACCATCAATGCACATCCATGATTGAGGAAGGGCAAATTGACGACCCTGAGGTGAAGGCTAGCACCCCTAAAGACAAGGGATCAAATCAATCCAGGACAGGATAACCCTCTCAGAAGTGTTCTGAAATGTTAATGTCAGGTGATAACACCAATCAAGGAGTAACCTGTCACAAACTGACACAGCAAAATCCATAGACTTCAACAGAGAAAAGGAACTATAAGAATAGGGTGCTTTGCCATGGGACTTTGGGTATGTTTTACCACTACTCCAGGAGCATCGGATCACGACTGACAGAGCCCGGCTCCCCTCTGTGACCAATCTAGCTGGCCACTAGATTGATCCAGACTCTGGACTCCTAACTATAAAAACATCAACTGGCAGGACTGTGTGCGTGATGTGTATGTGTGTGTGACTAAAAAGCATATGCTAACTGTAGTATTTTCAATAAATATGGCGTATTTGCCTTCTCTCTTATAAAAGATCCCGTGTGCTTTGTATAGCACCACACCAAGACTGGCCAATCAACTCTCAGGAAACAAAGGCAACCCTCCTGTTCGAGTACAGATGCTCGGCCTTTAACGCTTCCATTTCATTGTGCCCTCTGAGCTGCAAGCAGAATGAACCCTCTCCTGTGTTTGTAATGGCCACTGACACAAAGAAGTCCTTTGCCAAGTACACTGCTAGCTGATCCTGGGGTACAGACAGATTTTGGTTAACCTCTCTTGCAAGGCAAGCAAACAGATGGACTTTAACAAGAGCTCCAGGAAATAGCAAAGAAGCTAGCAGCATTGGGGATTCACTGGACTGATGACCAGCACAGGGAGTGGATTAAACAGCTCAAGAGCAACTTATGGATGAGGCTGCCAAAGTGACTCTTATGCTCAAACCTGTCCCTGGGGAGGCTCTGCTGCTGGACAAGCTGCAGCACCTTCTGGGTCCCAAATTGGAGGAGCTTTTTGATGCTCCCTCAGAAGAGCAGCCTGTCACAGAACCAGCAGCAGAAACACAAGAGGCAGAAGCAGCCCCACCCTAAGCCTGGCAAGTTTCTGTGTCCATGTTTGTTGTTAATGTTAAGATGGAAACAATTTTCTGGTTTATGACCCAATGCAAAAGATATTACAAGCCTCAGGTGATACTGAATGAATCTGCTAGAAGCCAGTTGCACTCCAGCACCTTGGTGCACTCCACCCCAACATGGAATTCAAAATTTTTACTAGAAATCCACATTTTTACCAATGCTATTTGCCACAGACCTTTTCCTATAGTAGGAACTCTAGTTAGGTAGTCAAATTCCAGGGAAGGGCATATTTCCCAGCCTCTCCTCTGTAGGTCACCAGCCCACTCCACTTATAGAAGTTTAAAAACCTCTGAGATATACATGGCTGGCTTAGCATCGGCAGCTTGGAATAAAAATCTCCCTTTGCCATTCTGAAACCTCTAGTATTGTTATGTCCTTGAGAATGTGGAATGCCTGAAAGTAGAGAGAAGACTCCTTTCCCCTCCTCATGTCCCCGTCCCCCCCGACGGGCCAAGCCATTTTACACTTGACAATTGTTTGTTAAATTTCAGTTTATCATGGTCTGTGCAGTCTTTTCACAGTGATTCACTGAGTTTTGCCCACAGATTTTCTGGGAGCTGAGGCATCGCTCTCAAAATACATTGAAGCTCATTTTTACAGCCTGGAGATTCTACAAGGCACTTTTACCTGGGGATGCACTGAACCTGTTGTAAAAAGAAAAGGAGTACTTGTGGCACCTTAGAGACTAACCAATTTATTTGAGCATAACCTTTCGTGAGCTACATCGGATGCATCCGATGAAGTGAACTGTAGCTCACGAAAGCTTATGCTCAAATAAATTGGTTAGTCTCTAAGGTGCCACAAGTACTCCTTTTCTTTTTGCGAATACAGACTAACACGGCTGTTACTCTGAAACCTGAACCTGTTGTGAAACACTGAAACAAGAATGCACTATTTGAGCTCTGCTTTTAGGCCTTTTGGCCTCTGCCGGTCCTTCCACCTCAGCAGCATGGACTCACTGCAGCATGTCCCCGAGATGCAGAACTGTCACGGACTGATCCAAGCAGAAGCATTTCCATTAAGAATTTATGGTGGACATTCTGGATAGAACCAACAAGCAGATGCAGTACAGAGGGAGAGGGATTCATGGCAAGTGGAAAGGCATAGACAGGCTACAGAGCAAGAGGATGGCATTTCAGTACGCTAGGAGAGGCTTGTAGCCCACTTTCTAGAGTGGGAACGTTGGTTGATGGAAGAAGAGAGAGCCCAGCAGAAAGGCCTATTCAAGATGCTGTTGATGCTTATGTAATCAGGACTCGACTTAGCAGATGGATAGGGGAAATCTACCTCATGCAGTTCTCCAGCCCCGTGCTGATCCCCTCCCTTCTGCATACCTTTGCCCCTGTGCAGATGCCCACCCCTGCAAATGCCTCCACCTTCTGCAGCAGCTCCACGTATGTGCTAAACGTGAAAGGAAAGGACAGATGAACAGCATGTCAGGAGACATGCAACAGTAGTGGGGTCATTTGTGGCCACTGGTTTCACTGTTCATTGTTGGTTTATAGTGTTTGTTTTATGACCAGTGTCTTCATTTGCTAATAGCAGCTGGCCTGCCTGGCAACAGTTTAATATTTATTTTTTCTAATTCAAGTTTAAAAATAGATTTCAGAGTAGCAGCCCTGTTAGTCTGTATCCGCAAAAAGAAAAGGAGCACTTGTGGCACCTTAGAGACGAACAAATTTATTTGAGCATAAGCTTTCATAAGCTGTATGCTCAAATAAATTTGTTCATCTCTAAGGTGCCACAAGTGCTCCTTTTCTTTTTTTAAAAAATAGAGGCTTTAATTTTATTAAGAAATGTTATTACCATTACTGCATCACGTCATCTAACATGTATTTCAAATAATAAAGGTAAACACATGATAAAGGACAATTGATAAGTTATATGCGGAAAAAAAAAAAAAAAAAACCTATTTCACAATACATTTGTCTACATCAGGCCATACTGCAGATCCACAGTTCCTGCCACATGTCCCACCCTCCCCATTGCATAAGCAGTCATGTCATTCACAGGTACAATACATGACAATCCCCCCGCATTTTGTTGTGTAAATGTGGCAGTACCTCCTTTACTGTAAGCACTATACATTTATAAATGCACTATTATCCCTCTTCCATTGGGCCATACAAGTCCATAATGTGGGAACGTAGAGCGTTCCTGATCTCTGTTGCCCTCGTGCATCCTGCTTCAGATTTCTGGTTGCGTGTACTAGCAATCCATGACTGTGATAGCGACATTCAGGGGCAAATGGCTCACCTTCGGCGTCACAGAGATTATGACGAGCACTGGAAGTCACAACCAAACAGGTCTGCACACAGCCCTAGTGGGATTTCAATCTGCCAAATGCACATTCCATCACCATGCTATATCTGATGTAAGCGTAGCTGAACCTTTCTTTGGCCAGGCCCTATGGGATGGGTTCATAAGCCAAGGCAAAAGGGGGGTATGTGGGGGTCACCCAGAATAACAGTAACTCCATTTATAACAGGTCTTTTGGCGGCAAAAGTTTCCCAGCCTGTCCATAAATGTAGATTCCCAGTCATTAGAAAACCCTGGCAACATGAACTTTTCTAGTGCAACCCGCATTGGTGTCCATAAATCAACCTCTGTGGTCCAGTCTTTCCAGAGCTGCTGTCTGGCACCTCCAATGCTCTTACCACCCCCCCCCCCCAGTGGCTGCTAGGGGAACCCAGGCCCACCCTCTACACTGGGTTCCAGCCCAGGGACCCTATAACAAGCAGCCACAGGCAAGGATGGCACATGAACCACCCATCTGGGGGGACTACTCCCCAGCCCTGCCCCTTCTGCCTAAGGCTCTCCCCACCAGAGCCCAGCACCAGGTGAGCGACAAACACCTGCCCCAGCTACCCTCTACCCCAGGCAGGCGGTGCAAGCACTGGCCCCAGCCGCCCCGCATCCCAGAGCGCTGGGAGCTGGCCTGCCCTAGCCCCAGGCCAGGCCAGGGGGAAGAGCAGAAAGCAGGACAGGCCTGGGAGTGGAGAATGGGCAGGGCTACACCTGGATGTTGGGGGGGGGGGCTCACCCACCCCTGGCCTGTGATACCTGCCACCCATGGCCACACTCCCTGTACAGTCCTACCTCATACTATTTCCCTGGGCTTCTTCCTACATATTTGACTTCCCCCACATCTCTAGGTTTTCCATTTGCCAACTCACTCCACTGGGGGAGTGACTGCAACCTCCTTCCCTGCAGGCTTTCCCAACAGCAGCAGCTTACCCTCTGCAGCCAAGCTGTTCCTGTACAGGTGAGCCTGTCCTTAATTAGGTGCCTCTAGCCTAAATCTCCATTGGTTGCAGCCTAATTAGCCGATTGGGTCCACAGGGCCTAATTCAGCTCTTGCAGGGTTAGTGTGGGGAATCTACCCTATCATAGTAGGTAAGATTGGAGGTGGCGGAGGTATATATGTGTGCATGCAGCCGAGATATACCTTCTATATGTGTGTCTGAGGCTGTATGTATGTTGAGCAAAATTATAGTATGTGGACTCTACAGGAATTTAAGATCCAAATACTTTCTCCTATTCAAAGCATGAATAAATGGGATTAATGGGGGTTGGGTGGGGGAGAGATGAAGGCTTCATTGTGTGATATGACACACTGAAATTATAAGCCAAAGAGTTACTTTTCCTTCCCTCTTTATTTGCTTTAACTAGCCCCCCTCTCTCCTCTTTCCCTCCTTTTCTTTCTCAGTTGGTTCTGAGTCTTCTTGTTCTTCTTTGACTTCTCCCTCTTTTCCTTCCCTCCCCTGCATCCCTCCTTTCCTTGCAGCACCAGTTCACTTCTCTTTCTATTCCCCTTAAAGCATCCATGTCAATGTAAAATTGCAACAGCACAGTAAACATTTGTCACACTTTGAACAACTGCTCATAACCCTAACTGTATAATAGGGAGAACAGGCATAAGCATGCAGAATGAGGAAGGGTAAATAAGATAATGGTTATGTGTTCGGCCAAATGAATTCTAATAAGAAAAGTTGCTATTTCTGTGGCAGAAATACTTGTCCCTCTAAATCTTGCACTGTGTTTGGAGATAGAATCTAAAGGAATAAGGGTTCCCCCTGGGGTGTCACAGATAACATAGCACATCCCTGTAAGGGAGCAAAGAGAAGTAAATGATATTCATGCCTCTTAATTGGTGCCATTCCATTGTTATCCACAGAAGATGTGGTAACACCCCACTGAGAGTACAACATTGCAGAGCGTCAATCCTTCCAACTTCCCATCTGAAATGAAAACAGCATATGCTAATCTGAGTCTCTGAATGCAGTTCCTTTTGCAAGCAGGGTTCTTGTAGCTGACTTTCAATGCCTTAGGTCAGCCATGCTCATTAGCCAATCAGTGCATCTGTGGGTTTTTGGCACCTTTATGGCCCACTTCATACTATTAAGTGAGATGGCACCAAAAAACATTTAGTATACTTCAGTTCATCCGGTAAAGGAAAAGGTGTCCACTTGTGTATAGGTCATTGCAGAGATCAACTGAAAGGGGGATTTTGCAAGGGTAGGGCTTAGCCATGTCACACGGTTTTTATCTTCTGGCCCTTGAACAATATTAAGAACTTCTGCCTCACTTGGTATCTTTCAGCAATATAAGATTGTGCATGAGTATCGAGAGGAAGAGAAAGCAACAAAACACAACTATATGCATGCACATATATAGATACACACAGATGTACTATACTTATACACACACCTAAATACATATATGTATGCACACAATATGGGCCATATCCTCAGCTGATGAAAACTGATGTAGGTCAATTATGTACAGTAATGTCTATCTAGTATACTTACACATGAAGACAGAGATACAATACCTACATCCACATGCTATTAAATAGTGTAAATCATTTTGTGTGTGTGCACGTGGATGTGTGTAATTATTCTCACCCCCATCTCCAGTTGCAAAAATGCTCATCCTAGAGACCAGGTATGCTTGCCACTGTACAAGCTTCAGAGGAAAATACAATTGCTGTCTCCAAAGAGCCTGCAATCTTAGTAAGACAAACAACTGAAGTAGTTGAAGAAGATGGGTACAGCACTTCCTTGGAAAGTTTTCTGATTTTTGTTGGAAAGATATACAGCTGTTCTTATAATAACTTTAACTTTTGACCACTAAACACATGCTGTATGTGTCAAACTTTATAATGGATCATAATATGCAACTGTGGGTAGCTATCCCACAGTTCCTGCAGTCTCCGCCGACCATTTGAATTCTGGGTTGAGATCCCAATGCCTAATGGGGCAAAAACAATGTCGTGGGTGGTTCTGGGTACATGTCGTCAGGCCCTCCCTTCCTCCATCCGTGAAAGCAATGGCAGACAATCGTTTCGCGCCTTTTTTCCTGGGTTACCTGTGCAGTAGCCATACAATGGCAAGCATGGAGCCCGCTCAGCTCACCGTCACCGTACGTCTCCTGGGTGCTGGCAGACGCAGTACTGCATTGCTACACAGCAGCAACTCATTGCCTTTTGGCAGCAGACGGTGCAGTAGGCCTGATAACCATCGTCATCATGTCCTAGGTGCTCTTGGCCACCTCGGTAAGGTCGGTCAGGAGCGCCTGGGCAGACATGGGCGCAGGGACTGAAATAGGAGTAACTCAACCAGGTCATTCTCTTTAGTCCTGCCGGCAGTCGTATTGCACCGTCTTCTGGTGAGCAGCCAGGAGATGAGGATGGCTAGCAGTCCTACTGCACCGTCTCCTGCCAGCCAAAGATGTAAAAGATAGATGGAGTGGATCAAAACAAGAAATAGACCAGATTTGTTTTGTATTCATTTGCTCTCCCCTCCCTCCATGAAATCAACGGCCGACAATCGTTTTGGTGAGGTCAGTCAGGGGCACCTTGAAAAGTTTAATGGAGATTCAGTCCTGCATGGAATACCAGGGAGAGGGATAGCTCAGTGGATTGAGCATTGGCCTGCTAAACCCAGGGTTTTGAATTCAATCCTTGAGGGGGCCATTCTGTGTGACAGTTGTTTTTGTTTCTCCTTGATGTAAAGCCACCCCCTTTGTTGATTTTAATTCCCTGTAAGCCAACCCTGTAAGCCATGTCATCAGTCGCCCCTCCCTCTGTCAGAGCAACGGCAGACAATCGTTCCGCGCCTTTTTTCTGTGCAGACACCATACCACAGCAAGCATGAAGCCCGCTCAGATCACTTTGGCAATTAGGAGCACATTAAACACCACACGCATTATCCAGCAGTATATGCAGCACCAGAACCTGGCAAAGCGAAACTGGGCGAGTAGGCAATGACAGCGCAGTGAGGAGAGTGATGAGGACATGGACACAGACTTCTCTCAAAGCAGGGGCCCTGGCAATGCGGGCATCGTGGTGCTAATGGGGCAGGTTCATGTCATGGAAAGCCGATTCTGGGCCCAGGAAACAAGCACAGACTGGTGGGACCACATAGTGTTGCAGGTCTAGGATGATTCCCAGTGGCCGCAAAACTTTCGCATGCGTAAGGGCACTTTCATGGAACTTTGTGACTTGCTTTCCCCTGCCCTGAAGCACAAGAATACCAAGATGAGAGCAGCCCTCACAGTTGAGAAGCAACTGGCAATAGCCCTGTGGAAGCTTGAAATGCCTGACAGCTACTGGTCAGTTGGGAATCAATTTGGAGTCGGCAAATCTACTGTGGGGGCTGCTGTGATGCAAGTAGCCGACGCAATCGAAGATCTGCTGATATCAAGGGTAGTGAGTCTGGGAAATGTGCAGGTCATATCTCTATCTTGGCACCAGAGTAACAAGCCCGCGAGTACATAAACCGCAAGGGGTACTTTTCAATAGTGCTGCAAGCACTGGTGGATCACAAGGGACGTTTCACCAACATCAACGTGGGATGGCCAGGAAAGGTACATGACTCTCGCATCTTCAGGAACTCTGGTCTGTTTCAACAGCTGCAGCAAGGGACTTAATTTCCAGACCAAAAAATAACTTTTGGGGATGTTGAAATGCCTAGAGTTATCCTTGGGGACCCAGCCTACCCCTTAATGCCATGGCTCATGAAGCCATACACCGGCAGCCTGGACAGTAGTCAGGAACTGTTCAACTACAGGCTGAGCAAGTGCAGAATGGTGGTAGAATGTCCATTTGGACGTTTAAAAGCATGCTGGCGCAGTTTACTGACTCGTTTAGACCTCAGCGAAACCAATATTCCCACTGTTATTACTGCTTGCTATGCGCCACAATATCTGTGAGAGTAAGGGGGAGACATTTATGGTGGGATGGGAGGTTGAGGCAAATCGTCTGGCTGCTGGTTACGCGCAGCCACACACCAGGGTGGTTAGAAGAGCACAGGAGGGCATGGTGCACATCAGAGAAGCTTTGAAAACCAGTTTCATGACTGGCCAGGCTACGGTGTGAAAGTTCTGTTTGTTTCTCCTTGATGAAACCCGCCCCACCCTTGGTTCACTCTACTTCCCTGTAAGCTAACCATCCTTCCCCCCACCTCTTTGATCACCACTTGCAGAGGCAATAAAGTCATTGTTGCTTCACATTCATGCATTCCTTATTAATTCATCACACAAATAGGGAGACAACTGCCAAGGTAGCCCGGGAGGGGTGGAGGAGGAGGGAAGCACAGGGTGGGGTGGTGGAGGAGGGAAGGACAAGGCCACACAGCACTTTAAAATGTATTGAATGCCAGCTTTCTGTTGCTTGGGCAGTCCTCTGGGGTGGAGTGCCTGGGTGGCCGGAGGCCCGCCCCTGCGTTCTTGGGCGTCTGGGTGAGGAGGCGATGGAACTTGGGGAGGAGGGTGGTTGGTTACACAGGGGCTGTAGCAGCGGTCTGTGCTCCAACTGCCTTTCCTGCAGCTCAACCATACGCTGGAGCATATTAGTTTGATCCTCCAGCAGCCTCAGCATTGAATCCTGCCTCCTCTCATCACGCAGCCGCCACCTATCAGCTTCAGCCCTCTCTTCAGCCCACCACCTCTCCTCCCGGTCATTTTGTGCTTTCCTGCACTCTGACATTGTCTGCCTCCATGCATTCGTCTGTGCTCTGTCAGTGTGGGAGGACTGCAGGAGCTCAAAGAACATTTCATCGCAAGTGCGGTTTTTTTGCCTTCTAATCTTCGCTAGCCTCTGGGAAGGAGAAGATCCTGTGATCCTTGAAACACATGCAGCTGGTGGAGGAAAAAAAAGGGACAGTGGTATTTAAAAAGACACATTTTATAGAACAATAGGTACACTCTTTCACGGTAAACCTTGCTGTTAACATTACATACATAGCACATGTGCTTTCGTTACAAGGTTGCATTTTGCCTCCCCCCACCACGTGGCTAACCCCTCACCCCACCCCACTCCCTCCACCACGTAGCTAACAGGGGGGAACATTTCTGTTCAGCCACAGGCAAACAGCCCAGCAGGAACGGCCACCTCTGAATGTCCCCTTAAGACAAGCACCCTGTTTCAACCAGGTGACCATGAATGATATCACTCTCCTGAGGATAATACAGAGAGATCAAGAACTGATGTTTGAATGCCAGAAAACATACACTGCAATGCTTTGTTCTGCAATGATTCCCAACTACGTGCTCCTGGCCTGACGTGGTAAAGTGTCCTACCATGGTGGACAGAATAAAGCTGCCCTCCCCAGAAACCTTTTGATAAGGCTTTGGGAGTACATCCAGCAGAGCTTTATGGAGATTTCACTGGAGGATTTCTGCTCCATCCCCAGACACGTTAACAGACTTTTCCAGTAGCTGTTCCGGCCACGAATGCCAGGGCAAATTAATCATTAAACACGCTTGCTTTTAAACCATGTATACTATTTAAAAAGGTACACTCACCAGAGGTCCCTTCTCCAACTGGCAGGTCCAGGAGGCAGCCTTGGGTGGGTTCAGGGGGTACTGGGTCCAGGTCCAGGGTGAGAAACAGTTCCTGGCTGTCGGGAAAACCAGTTTCTCCACTTGCTTGCTGTGAGCTATCTCCAACCTCTTCATCATCATCTTCCTTTTCCCCAAAACCTGCTTCCCTGTTGCCTCCCTCTCCACTGATGGAGTCAAAGCACACGGCTGGGGTAGTGGTGGCTGAACCCCCTAAAATGGCATGCAGCTCATCATAGAAGCAGCATGTTTGGGGCTCTGACCTGGAGCGGCCGTTTGCCTCTCTGGTTTTCTGGTAGGCTTGCCTCAACTCCTTAAGTTTCACACGGCATTGCTTCAGGTCCCTGTTATGGCCTCTGTCCTTCATGCCCTGGGAGATTTTGACAAATGTTTTGGCATTTCGAAAACTGGAACGGAGTTCTGATAGCACGGATTCCTCTCCCCATACAGCAATCAGATCCCGTACCTCCTGTTCGGTCCATGCTGGAGCTCTTTTGCGATTCTGGGACTCCATCATGGTCACCTCTGCTGATGAGCTCTGCACTCACCTGCAGCTTGCCACGCTGGCCAAACAGGAAATGAGATTCAAAAGTTCGCGGGCCTTTTTCCTGTATACCTGGCCAGTGCATCTGAGTTGACGGTGCTGTCCAGAGCAGTCACAATGGAGCACTCTGGGATAACTCCCGGAGGCCAATACCGTCTGGAGTAAAGAAATCGATTTTAAGAGCCCTTTAAGTCAAAAAAAAGGGCTTCGTTGTGTGGACGGGTGCAGGGTTAAATGGATTTAACGCTGCTCAATTCAACCTTAACTCCTAGTGTAGACCAGGGCTAAGACACCATCCTTTCTCCCTCTGTGCTGCACAGTGGCAGAGATCAGTCAGCTTGAGTACTGTTGCAAAGAGACCCTATACTGAAATATCTGGGGGCTGCTGACAGTGTGCGCCAACTGGAGAGCCCTGGGCTCTGGAATTCAGTTCCTCCAGTGGTCCAAGAGAACTTAAAGCTATTGAGTTTCTGGACATAGTGGATAGTCCCTCTTTTTCCTCAGGATTTGTTACTTGTGGGGCAAAAAAGAATGTGATTGACAGGTATATCATTTCTTTGGTGGGGTGAGAGTCTTAGCATTCACATGGGTCAATGAGCCAGGGATTTATTTTTAAATCTTGTGTGAGAGGCATTTTCTTTACATCAATCTATAAAAAATATAAATGAAATAAATGAACCATTACAACAGTTTCTCTCTCTCTCTCTCTCGTGTTTTTGGAAGGTATAATCATTTTTACTGTGTGAAAAAGACTCCTGGTCTCATTACTGAGCCATACTTTTTAAGAAATGTACTTTAAACCCATAACAGTAAGACTTACCACCCAGGCACACTAAGTACCTCTTCCTATTCAAGAAGAAGTCATCCTTGGTTATGCTGCCAGAGACAGCAATTTATAGCCTTCCTGTTTGTGAGCTTTCCCCCAGGACAACTCTAATGGATGTGAATCTCTTCCAGGTCCAATGTTTCTATAGTGCATATATCCAGGAGAGTTAGCCAGTGGGTAGATCAACCATAAACCAACTTGTATTTTTTATGGGTTTGGACAGAGAGAGTTTTCTTAGCATCAGCTTTAAATAAGTTATATCCTCCTTTGAGACACTTACTGTAGCTTAAAGTAACTTTTTTTTCCTGATATTTAAATTAAATAGCTGTTATGGGAGGACTGAACAGATGGATTGATAGGACAAGTGGTTAAAGAGCATGTTGAATACATGGACTAAGAAATTAATATTACTTATTCTGTGAATGGCAGCCAGTAATAAGTGCTGAAGGCCATGAAATAACTGGCTTTCACAACTCCTTTTGCAACATTGTGTGTCTCAGTTTTCCCTTTTACACCATTTGCCTGTTTGCTTAAGCACTTGATTCAACAAACAATTGCCTTACAAGAGTTGCTTTATCTTAACATTTCCCATTCTTGGTGCCCATCGTCATGTATGTTCCATTAAGATTCCCTGAAGTAAATGCTTCCCCTCCCCTCCTCTGGCTTGACATTCAGGAATAAGCAGCTTTGGGAAAGTACATGGCCTAAGATGTCAGTTAATTATAGCAGTTCCAAGGCTTGTGAATGCAGCTTTCCTCATCCACAAATATGGGTGTGATGATCAGAAATTCAATAGTTAGGGATTTGAAAAGGCCAACAGTTTTCCCCTTTGTTTTTTGAAAAAGAAAAATTAGGGTGGTAATTTCAATAACAAAAAAGTCATCTGCATACACTTTTAGCTCAAGCTCACTGGCCTGTATTCCTGCCAACAGACCACTGCCAGCTTTATTAGTATCTTGGTCAAATATGGAAATCTGGCATATTTTATTTTTAATATCCTTTGTCTCCAAACTCTGATGAAATGTGTGGATCACACTGCCAATGTAAAATAACCTGCCATTATATTGCACATTTCAGAGCGCTCTGATGGATCTTCCCTGTACTGTATCATGTGGAATGTGTCACAACTAGGATGAGGGCAGTCAGTCCTAGTGATTGGAGCAGAGTCAGGCCAAGTCAGGTACCAGGAGGTCAGACTCCAAGCCCTGGTCTACACTAGGACTTTAGGTCGAATTTAGCAGCATTAAATCGATGTAAACCTGCACCCGTCCACACGATGAAGCCCTTTATTTCGACTTAAAGGGCTCTTAAAATCGATTTCCTTACTCCACCCCTGACAAGTGGATTAGCACTTAAATCGGCCTTGCCGGGTTGAATTTGGGGTACTGTGGACACAATTCAACGGTATTGGCCTCCGGGAGCTATCCCAGAGTGCTCCATTTTGACCGCTCTGGACAGCACTCTCAACTCAGATGCACTGGCCAGGTAGACAGGAAAAGAACCGTGAACTTTTGAATCGCATTTCCTGTTTGGCCAGTGTGGCAAGCTGCAGGTGACCATGCAGAGCTCATCAGCAGAGGTGACCATGATGGAGTCTCAGAATCACAAAAGAGCTCCAGCATGGACTGAACGGGAGGTACGGGATCTGATCGCTGTATGGGGAGAGGAATCCGTGCTATCAGAACTCCGTTCCAGTTTTCAAAATGCCAAAACCTTTGTCAAAATCTCCCAGGGCATGAAGGACAGAGGCCATAACAGGGACCCGAAGCAGTGCCGCGTGAAACTGAAGGAGCTGAGGCAAGCCTACCAGAAAACCAGAGGGGCGAACGGCCGCTCCGGGTCAGAGCCCCAAACATGCCGCTTCTATGATGAGCTGCATGCCATTTTAGGGGGTTCAGCCACCACTACCCCAGCCGTGTTGTTTGACTCCTTCAATGGAGATGGAGGCAATACGGAAGCAGGTTTTGGGGACGAAGAAGATGATGATGATGACGAGGTTGTAGATAGCTCACAGCAAGCAAGCGGAGAAACCGGTTTTCCTGACAGCCAGGAACTGTTTCTCACCCTGGACCTGGAGCCAGTACCCCCCGAACCCACCCAAGGCTGCCTCCTGGACCCAGCAGGCGGAGAAGGGACCTCCGGTGAGTGTACCTTTTAAAATACTATACATGGTTTAAAAGCAAGCATGTGAAAGGATTACTTTGCCCTGGCATTCGCGGCTCTCCTGGATATACTCCCAAAGCCTTTGCAAAAGGTTTCTGGGGAGGGCAGACTTATTGCGTCCTTCATGGTAGGACACTTTACCACTCCAGGCCAGTAACACGTACTCGGGAATCATTGTACAACAAAGCATTGCAGTGTATGTTTGCTGGCGTTCAAGCAACATCCGTTCTTTATCTCTCTGTGTTATCCTCAGGAGAGTGAGATATAATCCATGGTCACCTGGTTGAAATAGGGGTGCTTTTCTTCAGGGGACACTCAGAGGAGCCCATTCCTGCTGGGCTGTTTGCCTGCGGCTGAACAGAAATGTTCCCCGCTGTTAGCCACAGGGAGGGGGGAGGGTTGAGGGGGTAGCCACGTGGTGGGGGGAGGCAAAATGCGACCTTGTAACGAAAGCACATGTGCTATGTATGTAATGTTAACAGCAAGGTTTACCCTGAAAGAGTGTAGCCAGTGTTTTATAAAATGTGTCTTTTTAAATACCGCTGTCCCTTTTTTTTTCTCCACCAGCTGCATGTGTTTCAATGATCACAGGATCTTCTCCTTCCCAGAGGCTAGTGAAGATTAGAAAGAAAAAAAAAACACACTCGAGATGAAATGTTCTCCGAGCTCATGCTGTCCTCCCACACTGACAGAGCACAGACGAATGCGTGGAGGCAAATAATGTCAGACTGCAGGAAAGCACAAAATGACCGGGAGGAGAGGTGGCAGGCTGAAGAGAGTAAGTGGCGGGCTGAAGAGAGGGCTGAAGCTCGAATGTGGCGGCAGCGTGATGAGAGGAGGCAGGATTCAATGCTGAGGCTGCTGGAGGACCAAACCAGTATGCTCCAGTGTATGGTTGAGCTGCAGCAAAGGCAGCTGGAGAACAGACTGCCACTACAGCCCCTGTGTAACCAACCGCCCTCCTCCCCAAGTTCCATAGCCTCCACACCCAGACGCCCAAGAACGCGGTGGGGGGGCCTCCGGCCAACCAGCCACTCCACCACAGAGGATTGCCCAAAAAAAAGAAGGCTGTCATTCAATAAATTTTAAAGTTGTAAACTTTTAAAGTGCTGTGTCGCATTTTCCTTCCCTCCTCCACCACCCCTCCTGGGCTACCTTGGTAGTCATCTCCCTGTTTGTGTGATGAATGAATGTGAAGCAACAATGACTTTATTGCCTCTGCAAGCGGTGATCGAAGGGAGGAGGAGAGGGTGGTTAGCTTACAGGGAAGTAGAGTGAACCAAGGGGTGGGGGGTTTCATCAAGGAGAAACAAACAGAACTTTCACACCGTAGCCTGGCCAGTCATGAAACTGGTTTTCAAAGCCTCTCTGATGCGTACCGCGCCCTCCTGTGCTCTTCTAACCACCCTGGTGTCTGGCTGCGCGTAACCAGCAGCCAGGCGATTTGCCTCAACCTCCCACCCCGCCATAAACGTCTCCCCCTTACTCTCACAGATATTGTGGAGCACACAGCAAGCAGTAATAACAGTGGGAATATTGGTTTCGCTGAGGTCTAAGCGAGTCAGTAAACTGCGCCAGCGCGCCTTTAAACGTCCAAATGCACATTCTACCACCATTCTGCACTTGCTCAGCCTGTAGTTGAACAGCTCCTGACTACTGTCCAGGCTGCCTGTGTATGGCTTCATGAGCCATGGCATTAAAGGGAAGGCTGAGTCCCCAAGGATACATATAGGCATTTCAACATCCCCAACAGTTATTTTCTGGTCTGGGAATAAAGTCCCTTCTTGCAGCTTTTGAAACAGACCAGAGTTCCTGAAGATGCGAGCGTCATGTACCTTTCCCGGCCATCCCACGTTGATGTTGGTGAAACGTCCCTTGTGATCCACCAGAGCCTGCAGCACTATTGAAAAGTACCCCTTGCGGTTTATGTACTTGCCGGCTTGGTGCTCCGGTGCCAAGATAGGGATATGGGTTCCGTCTATGGCCCCACCACAGTTAGGGAATCCCATTGCAGCAAAGCCATCCACTATGACCTGCACATTTCCCAGGGTCACTACCCTTGATATCAGCAGATCTTTGATTGCGTGGGCTACTTGCATCACAGCAGCCCCAACAGTAGATTTGCCCACTCCAAATTGATTCCCAACTGACCGGTAGCTGTCTGGCGTTGCAAGCTTCCACAGGGCTATCGCCACTCGCTTCTCAACTGTGAGGGCTGCTCTCATCTTGGTATTCATGCGCTTCAGGGCAGGGGAAAGCAAGTCACAGAGTTCCATGAAAGTGCCCTTACGCATGCGAACGTTTCGCAGCCACTGGGAATCGTCCCAGACCTGCAACACTATGCGGTCCCACCAGTCTGTGCTTGTTTCCCGAGCCCAGAATCGGCGTTCCACAGCATGAACCTGCCCCATTAGCACCATGATGCATGCATTGGCAGGGCCCATGCTTTCAGAGAAATCTGTGTCCATGTCCTGATCACTCACGTGACCGCGCTGACGTCGCCTCCTCGCCCGGTAGCGCTTTGCCAGGTTCTGGTGCTGCATATACTGCTGGATAATGCGTGTGGTGTTTAATGTGCTCCTAATTGCCAAAGTGAGCTGAGCGGACTCCATGCTTGCCTTGGTATGGCGTCCGCGCAGAAAAAAGGCGCAGAATGATTGTCTGCCGTTGCTCTGACGGAGGGAGGGGCGACTGACAACACGGCTTACAGGGTTGGCTTCAGGGAGCTAAAATCCACAAAGTGGGTGGCTTTAAATCAAGGAGTAGTTCAGGCAGGAGTTCATGGAGGGTTCCAATAAGAAATGGTGCACCTAAGTTACTGTTCTTATTGGAACAAGGAGGTTAGCCTGGCCTCTGATTGATACATGGCTAGATTTACCTCGCTGCACCTTCTCTGTGAGTGACTGCAGTGTGACCTAGAGGAATGAGTCCCCTAGACAGGGGAAGAGGCAAATGAGTACAAAACAAATCTGGTCTATTTCTTGTTTTGATCCACTCCATCTATCTTTTACATCTTTGGCTGGCAGCAGACGGTGCAGAAGGACTGCATGCCATCCACATCTCATGGCTGCTCGGCAGAAGATGGTACAGTACGACTGCTAGCCATCCTCATCTCTTGCCTGCCTGGCAGAAGATGGTGCAATATGACTGCTAGCCATCCTCATCTCTTGCCTGCCCGGCAGAAGATGGTACAATACGATTGCTAGCCATCGTCATCTCTTGCCTGCCCGGCAGAAGACGGTACAATACGACTGCTAGCAATCCGTATTGCCTGCCTGATCACCATTAGACGGTTCAATAGGACTGACTGCAGGATGAAAGAGAATGACCTGGTCAAGTCACCAAAAATTTAGTCCCTGCGCCCATGTCTGCCCAGGCGCTCCCAGCCGACGTGGCCAGGAGCACCTCGGACATGACGAGGACGGCTATCAGTCATACTGCACCGTCTGCTGCCAGAAGGCAATGGGTTGCTGCTACTGTGTAGCAATGCAGTACCGCGTCTGCCAGCACCCAGGAGACATACGGTGACGGTTACCCGAGCGGGCTCCATGCTTGCGGTGGTATGGCGTCCGCACAGGTAACTCAGGAAAAAAGGTGCGAAACGATTGTCTGCCCTTGCCTTCATGGAGGGAGGGAGGGAACGGGGGCGGGACAATATGTACCCAGAACCACCCGCGACAATGTTTTAGCCCAATCAGAGTGCTCCATTGTGACTGCTCTGGACAGCACTCTCAACTCAGATGCACGATTGTTTGCCGTTGCTCTGACGCAGGGAGGGGCGACTGACAACACGGCTTACAGGGTTGGCTTCAGGGAGCTAAAATCAAGAAAGGGGGTAGCTTTACATCAAGGAGTAGTTCAGGCAGGACTTCACGGAGGGTTCCAATAAAGAAATGGTGCACCTAAGTTATTGTTCTTATTGGAACAAGGAGGTTAGCCTGGCCTCTGATTGATACATGGCTAGATTTACCTCCTGCATCTTCTCTGTGAGTGACTGCAGTGTGACCTAGAGGAATGAGTCCCCTAGACAGGAGAGGAGGCAAATGAGTACAAAACAAATCTGGTCTATTTCTTGTTTTGATCCACTCCATCTATCTTTTACATCTTTGGCTGGCAGCAGACGGTGCAGAAGGACATATTGCCTACCTGCTCACCATAAGACGGTTCAATAGGACTGACTGCCGGACTTAAGAGAATGACCTGGTCAAGTCACTAAAAATTTAGTCCCTGCGCCCATGTCTGCCCAGGCGCTCCTGATCGACCTCACACAGGCGACCAGGAGTACCTCGGACATGACGAGGACGGCTACCAGTCGTATTGTACCATCTGCTGCCACAAGGCAATGGGTTGCTGCTACTGTGTAGCAATGCAGAACCGCGTCTACCAGCACCCAGGAGACATACGGTGACGGTTACCTGAGCGGGCTCCATGCTTGCGGTGGTACGGCGTCCGCACAGGTAACTCAGGAAAAAAGGCGCGAAACGATTGTCTGCCCTTGCTTTCACGGAGGGAGGGAGGGAGGGAAGGGGGGACTGACGATATGTACCCAGAACCACCCGCGACAATGTTTCAGCCCCATCAGGCATTGCGATCTCAACCCAGAATTCCAATGGGCAGCGGAGACTGCGGGAACTGTGGGATAGCTACCCACAGTGCAACGCTCCAGAAGTCGAGACTAGCCTTGGTACTGTGGAAGCACTCCGCCGAGTTAATGCACTTAATGCACTTCTGTGGGGACACACACACTCGAATATATAAAACCGATTTCTAAAAAACCGACTTCTATAAATTCGACCTTATTCCGTAGTGTAGACATACCCCAAGACAGGCCAGAGGGTAAACCAAGAGTCAGGCACCAGCAGGTAGGCAGGGTCAGTTTACCAGGAGATCGGGGTCAGGCACCAGGTTTCAAACAGCGATTCAATAGCGAAGTCAAGGACAAACCAGGGTCAGAAGCCAGAGTCTAGGATCTATCGCAAGCAGGAACTGGAGCAAAGATGGGCAAGTAATCTGTGTTGTTGCTCAGACAGCTCCGCTTCATGGCTTCTTGGTTTAAGTACTGGTATTAGCCAATCGGGGGCTATGAAGGGCTGGCACTCAGGTCATGCTGGGCAGTACTTCCTGCCGAGCCCAGCATCACAGGGTTTTCCCATGGGAGCGCAGCCTAAGCCTCTCCTGGCAGTGCAGAGGTGTCAGCAGCCCTGACCGCCCCCCATAGTCCCAGGATCTAGCCATGCAGGTTCTAACAGAATGTCAGCTAGGGGAATGCTGCTTTCTTCTCAAAAGAAAAAGAAGCCCATATTCCTGACGCTATTCATTTTATTTTTATCCATAGCTCACTACCGATGAATTAGGCCCTGATCCAGTAATGCGCAGCATATGGGCAGAACCTTGACTAGAGCTCAGAGATCCAAGTGGAGCCCCAGTGATTTCAGTGGGGCTCTGCCAGAGGCAGAGTTCCACGGCCCACCCCCACAGAACTCATTGCAGGATCAAGGCTCTAGAGTGTAAATTATGAGCAATGCTCTGAAAGAAAACCTCTTTGCTTCAGTTTTGTAATGATCATATTATGACATTTGTAAATGATGGGAGGAGAAGCATTTAAAACAAATTAAAAGGAGAAAATGTTAGTTGATGATTTCCTATCTGGGACTGACATCTCTGTTAATATGAGACTTTGGGGCACCTTTGGGGCTGCAAGTTCTGAGGACATTTAGCCTTAGCTACAGGCAGTGGTGAGCTGGAGCCAGTTCGCTAGAACCGGCTGTTAAATTTAGAAGCTCTTTTAGAACAGGTTGTTCCGCGAGGGAGAACCGGTTCTAAAAGGGCTTCTAAATTGAACTGGCCAAAAGTGGCGCATTAGGCGCTGACTCCACGGTTGCTCCAGCCCTGGAGCACCCAAGGGGAAAATTTGGTGGGTGCAGAGCACCCACCGGCAGCTCCCCGCCCCACCCCCGGCCCCAGCTCACCTCCACTCCGCCTCTGCCTCCTCCCCTGAACGCGCCTCCCCGCTCTGCTTCTCCGCCCCCTCCCCCCCCGCCAGGCTTCCCGCAAATCAGCTGTTCGTGCGAGAAACCGGGGGGCTGAGAAGCAGGCCGCGGCTTCCCGCTCAGGCCCAGGGAGGCCAAGGTGAGCTGGGGCAGGGCGGCGCGAGGAGGTAACCCGGTGGTGGGGGGAAGCACGCAGGGGAACCGCTCCCTGCCCCAGCTCACCTCCGCCGCCCTCGGCCTGAGCGGAAAGCCGCCGCCTGCTTCTCAGCCCTCCCAGGCTTCCCGCGCAAACAGCTGATTTGTGGGAAGCTGGGGTGGGGGGGGCGGAGAAGCAGAGTGGGGCAGCGCATTCAGCGGAGGAGGCGGAGTGGAGGTGAGGGGATCTGGGACCGGGCGTGGGTGCGCCAGCCCCAGAGCACCCAGGGAGTCGGCGCCTAAGGAGCCACTTTTGATGTGATCAGTGGGGGAGCAGCCGCTCCTCCTGCTCCCCCCCAGCTACACCCCTACGAGCGAGAGGGACCTGCCAGATGCTTCCTGGGAGCTGCCCCAGGTAAGCACCGCCGGGACTCCCCACCTCGCCCCCCGGCAGGTGCCTCTGTCTCTTAGGGATGGGGTGGGCACCCACTACGGTGGCCCACGAGACCCTCCTGTCCGGTTCTGGGGGCAGTCAGGGGACAGGGGAGCAGGGTGGATGGGGCAGGTGTCCTGGGGGGGCATCAAGGAACGTGGGGGGTTAGATGGGGCAGGAATCCCGGGAGGCGGGGGTGGGCAATGACCCCCTCGTGGGGTGAGGAGGGAACCTGTTGTTAAGATTTTGGCAGCTCATCACTGGCTATAGGGCTTCAGGGCTTAGTGATGTCTCTTCCTCCTTCTGCCCATGCACCAGATGAACATGTCCTAAACTGTGCTGAAACACTGAATTGTTGTTAGTAGATAAATGAATGTGGTCTCTCAACAGCATCTCCTTATTCAACTATATTAACATGGACCCTGAAGAAGCACTTGTAGCGGTGAATTATCTCAAGTGGGGTGGACTGGGATAGGGGTAAGTCACAGCAAGAACGTCCTCAGGTAGCACCTCTTGACTGTTGTTATTTATGTTGCTCTACGTTCAAAGAGCATTTGTGGGGACATCGAAGGGAGGAGACTTAGGTCATTTTACTTTCTTTTGTATAATACAGAGTGAAATGTACAAAATTAGGCATTTGGGAAGAAGATACAGAGATAGATTTATCTCTACAAGGCCTGTTCCAGAGCTCATTAAAGTCACTGGGAGTTTTTCCATTTATTTCAGTGTGTTTTGGATGAGACCCAATGAGCATCTTCAACCTAAGGCCTGATTTGCCCGTGTATTACTTCAGCTTTAAGATGGAGTAGCCTCCTTAATTTCAGTACTCCTGGAGGCAAAGTTTAGGCAGCTAGGTAAGAAATTAAAGTCCAGGACCTCCACTGTAGCATTCTCTGAAATGCTTCCAGTTCCACACGCAGAATGGCAGGGTCTCAACAGTTAGATGAGATGATGGTGTAGGGAGGAGAGCTTTAGGTTTTTCAGGAATTGGGGAACATTTGAGGAAAGGAGGGGCTCCACCTAAACCAAAACAAAACCAGATTGCTGGCATGTAAAATTAAAAAGATCATAGAGGAGTTTTTAAACTAAGGGCTAGGGAAAAGCCAACAGGTGTGGAAGAGCACACAGTTCAGACATCCGATGAAGTGAGCTGTAGCTCACGAAAGCTTATGCTCAAATAAATTGGTTAGTCTCTAAGGTGCCACAAGTCCTCCTTTTCTTTTTGCGAATAGAGACTAACATGGCTGCTACTCTGAAAACAGTTCAGACAGAGGCATAGTGGAGGCTCTATTAATGGGGATTCTCTATATCCTAGTAAAGAGGAGAGGATAGAAGTTGACAAAATACTGGTAGCAGCTGAAGAGAAATAATCAATTGAAAGAGAGAGTCCGATTCAATTACATCACATGAAAACAGACAACTAAATATTGACAAATTTTATAAGTTCTTGTAGACAAATGTTAGCAGTCTAAATACTAAGAAGGGTGACATGGAGTGTGTGGTATTAAATGAGGATATTATTATATTAGGAATCACATAAATTTGGTGGAATAATGATAATTAAGTTGTCACGGAGGTCATGGAATCACGGATTCCGAGAGTTCTGCAGCCGCTGGTGTGCCCGGCCCTGAGGCCACCTGAGCAGGCCTGGCCCTGAGGCCACCTGAGGCCCCCGGGCCAGGCACACCAACCAGCTGCTGCGGCAGTCTTGGGCCCCTCCCCGCTGCCCCACCAGCAGCAGTTTGGGTATGGGGGGGGCTCAGGGCTGGGAATTGGGGTGTGGGGAGGTGTTTACCTGGAGGGGACGGCTCCCTTCCCTCAGCTCCTAGCTCCATGTGCTGCCTCTGCCGGCAGGCACCACCTCCGCAGCTCCCATTGGCCGCAGTTCCCAGGCAATGGGAGCTGGAGAACCGGGGCTTGGGACAGAGCGGAGGCAGCACATGGCGCTCAGGAGCCAGGTAGGGAGCGTTCCACAGCCCTGCCAACCCCCACTCCCTCCCCCTGCAGCATCCTCCCTGCCCCCCTCGGCCATGCTCCCCCCCGAGCACCCACACTGTCCCCCCCAGGCCATGCCCCCCCCGCACCCGCAGTGCCCCTCCGGGGGCTGCCCCCCCCGCCGAGTCCCTCTCCCCCAAGTTATAGCCAGGGGTATATAGTAAAAATCATGGACAAGTCACGGGCTGTGACTTTTTGTTCATGGCCCGTGACCTGTCTGTGACTTTTATTAAAAATACCTGTGACTAAAATGTAGCCTTAATGATAATCAGTGGGACAAGGTAATACCCAGCTATATAGGAATGAGAGAGTAGGTCATGCCGGTTTGGTGGGTGGCACCATATGTGAAAGAAAGCATAGAGTCAGATTCAGTAAAAATTGTAAATGACTCAAACTGCACCATAGAATTCCGATGGATAGAAACTATTGGCTTGAATAATAAGCATATAACAGTGGAAATATACTACTGACCACCTGACCAGGATGGCAATGGTGATTGTGAAATGCTCTGGGAGATCAGAGAGGCTACAAAAATAGAAAACTCAATAATAATGGGGGGTTTCAACTATTCCCATATTGACTACATGTCACCTCAGGAGGGGATGCAGAGATAAAATTTCTAGACACCATTAATGATTGCTTCTCAGATCAGCTACTCCTGGAACCCACAAGGGAAAGGCAATTCTTGATTTAGTCCTAAGTGGCTCACAGAGTCTGGTCCAAGAGCAGAATATAGCTGAACAGCTCAGCTCTGCGCCTTTTCCATTTCTAATATATCTTTTTTGAAATGGGGTGACCAGAACTGCAAGCAGTATTCAAGGTGTGGGCATACCATAGATTTATATACAGGCAATATGATATTTTCTGTCTCATTATCTATCCCTTTCTTAATGGTTCCTAACATTTGGTTAGCTTTGAATGTCACTAAAAGAAAAGGAGGACTTGTGGCACCTTAGAGGCTAACCAATTTATTTGAGCATGAGCTTTCGTGAGCTACAGCTCACTTCATCGGATGCATACTGTGGAAATTGCAGAAGACATTATATACACAGACACCATGAAACAATACCTCCTCCCATCCCACTCTCCTGCTGGTAATAGCTTATCTAAAGTGATCATCAAGTTGGGCCATTTCCAGCACAAATCCAGGTTTTCTCACCCTCCGCCCCCCCACAGACAAACTCACTCTCTTGCTGGTAATAGCCCATCCAAAGTGACTACTGTCTTCACAATGTGTATGATAATCAAGGTGGGCCATTTCCTGCAGAAATCCAGGTTCTCTCACCCCCTCACCCCCCCCTCCAAAAACCACACACACAAACTCACTCTCCTGCTGGTAATAGCCTATCCAAAGTGACCACTCTCCTTACAACCTGCATGAAAATCAAAGTGGGCCATTTCCAGCACAAATCCAGGTTTTCTCACTCCCCCACCCCCATACACACACAAACTCACTCTCCTGCTGGTAATAGCTCATCCGAAGTGACCACTCTCCCTACAATGTGCATGATAATCAAGGTGGGCCATTTCCAGCACAAATCCAGGTTTTCTCACCCCCCCCCTCCCCACACACACACACACACACAAACTCACTCTCCTGCTGGCAATAGCTCATCCAAACTGACCACTCTCCCCACACTGTGCATGACAATCAAGGTGGGCCACTTCCAGCATAAATCCAAGTTTAACCAGAACGTCTGGGGGGGGGGGGAAACAAGGGGAAATAGGCTACCTTGCATAATGACTTAGCCACTCCCAGTCTCTATTTAAGCCTAAATTAATAGTATCCAATTTGCAAATGAATTCCAATTCAGCAGTTTCTCGCTGGACTCTGGATTTGAAGTTTTTTTGTTGTAAGATAGCGACCTTCATGTCTCTGATTGCATGACCAGAGAGATTGAAGTGTTCTCCGACTGGTTTATGAATGTTATAATTCTTGACATCTGGTTTGTGTCCATTTATTCTTTTACGTAGAGACTGTCCAGTTTGACCAATGTACATGGCAGAGGGGCATTGCTGGCACATGATGGCATATATCACATTGGTGGATGTGCAGGTGAACGAGCCTCTGATAGTGTGGCTGATGTTATTAGGCCCTGTGATGGTGTCCCCTGAATAGATATGTGGGCACAGTTGGCAACGGGCTTTGTTGCAAGGATAGGTTCCTGGGTTAGTGGTTCTGTTGTGTGGTATGTGGTTGCTGGTGAGTATTTGCTTCAGGTTGGGGGGGCTGTCTGTAGGCAAGGACTGTATTTGCTTCAGGTTGGGGGGCTGTCTGTGATTGAACAAATGTTTTCAGAGAACTATCCACAATTACTCCAAGATCTCTTTCTTGAGCGGTCACAGCTAATTTAGACCCCATCATTTTGTATGTAAAATTGGGATTATGTTTTCCAATGTGCATTACTTTGCATTTATCAACACTGAATTTCATCTGCCATATTCTTGCCCAGTCATCCAGTTTTGGGCGATCCCTTTGTAACTCTGCAGTCAGCTTTGGACGTAACGAGATAGACTAATTATGTATTGTTTGCAAACTTTGCCACCTCACTGTTTAGCCCTTTTCCAGATCTTATATGAATATGTTGAACAGCACTGGTCACAGCACAGATCCTTGCGGGGGGGCGCTATTTACCTGTCTCCATTCTGAAAACTGACCATTTATTCCTACTGTTTATTTCCTGTCTTAACCAGTTACTGATCCATAAGAGGACCTTCCCTCTTATCCCATGGCAGCTTACTTTGCTTAAGAGCCTTTGGTGAAGGACCTTATCAAAGCATTTCTGAAAGTACACAGCATTCACTGGATTACCCTTATCCACATGGTTGTTGGCCCCTCCTCCCCATGGAATTCTAATAGATTGGTGAGGTGTGATTTCCCTTAACAAAAGCCATGTTGATTCTTCACCAACAAATCATGTTCATCTGTGTGTCTGATAATTCTGTTCTTTACTATAGTTCAACCACTGTGCCTGATACTGCAGTTAGGCTTACTGGTCCGTAATTGTCAGGATTGGCTCTGGAGCCTTTTTTAAAAATTGGTGTCACATTAGCTATCCTCCAGTCATCTGGAGTATAAAGACATGGCTGTTCAGCTTGGAAAAGAGATGACTGAGGAGGGGTATGGTAGAAGTCTATAAAACCACGCACGGTGTGGAAAAAGTGAATAAGGAAGTTTTATTTACTCCTTCACATAACACAAGCACCAGCAGTAAGCCAATGAAATTATTAGGCAGCAAGTTTAAAACAAACAAAGGGAAGTACTTTGTCACACAGCACCCAGTCAACCTGTGGAATTTGTTGTCAGGGGATGTTGTGAGGGCCAAAACTATAACTAGGTTCCAAAAAGAATTAGATAAGTTCATGGAGGAGAAGTCCATTAATGGTGATTAGCCAATACTGTCAGGAACACAACCCAATGGCTCTGGGCATTCCTAACCTCTGACTACCAGAAGCTGGGACTGCACAATACAGGACAATGTATTACTGAAAAATTGCCCTGTTTTGTTCATTTCCTCAGAAACATCTGGCCCCAACCATGGTCAGAAGACAGGATACTGGGCTAGATGTGTCATTGGTCTGACCCAGTATGCCCTTTCTTATGGTCAATCAGGTCTCTGCCCTAGGATCCATGGTATAGGATTAAACTGACATATAAAGGGTTAAAATTAGTTCAGAAGGAAGAAAATATATGTTTTTGTAAAATACAGGTGCTTATCAGCCATGGGGAGGCCTGGGAGAATGGTTAGGACCAGTTGACCCTGGGAGGAAGATATGCTTTGTTGTAGATACAGAACCTGGAATGTGTCTGATTAGACAGGAGAATCAGTCCTTGAAGAGGCCCGAATTATTACGGTTGGCTCCAACTCATTTAAACAAAGAAAGAAACTGAAACAGTCACAAAGGATCTGCTAAAAAGAGTATAAAGGGGTGAGTTCTTTGAAGGTTCATTGCTAGTGCTCTGTTCATTTGGAGCCAGCCAATACAACTGTGAGAGTCCTGGGCCTAGTCTTGTAAGTATCTGATTACTTATGACAACATATTACTATATAGGTGTAGTTATCACTTAAGGCACATATGGAGCAGCTGTCTAAATATCATTCAGCCTTTAGATTTAATAAAGGAATTTATGGTTGAAATGGTGTTGTGGTGATCTCCTGAATTAATAAATGTATAATAATAATTCCAACACATGGCAAATATGCCAGCAGGAAAGTCCATGTTGTGGTTTCGTACAGAGTAGAAATCATTGATCCTCATTATGCCTAGAGTTTGCAGGGCCAGAAACAACAGAAGGCTAATGATATGTTTTCTGCTGCTAGAGAGAAACCCTGACTCTGGTTACACTGGGCATTCAATGGTTGGATTTAAAATAAAAATCATTGCAGGTCACCTTTAAGATCATCTCCTGCTGAGCAAACTCCACAGTAGAACTAGGCACAAACCATGAACTGTGAACACAATGAGAGCTTTAACTTTGCATTTCCTGGCTTTTGGTAATTTTTCCTGCATCCTTACAGTACGTATAGATCTGCGGGTGCAGAATTGGACATGCTCATTGATTTTAAAAATTGGTCATTGAGATCAGAAAAGCTTATTTTCCTGGAGCACTTCAATCTCAGTGAAAGTGTAGGAGACAAAAAATAGCTCTTCTTCTGAGACTGTAGAGGTCATTTCTGGAGATTAAAAGAGCAGGAGACTGCTAGCTCTGAGATATGTCAAGCTTTGGTGCATTACAGAGACATACACAAAGTGCTGGGACATGGCCTGAAAGCTTCTGCATTTGAAGGGAAAAGTCACACAGGCTGAGGTACAGCGTGCCAATGTTCAGCTTCAATTTACATTTCCGATGTTAACTGTAAACCTCAAAGCACTTGGGAGATGTAATAATAGATATTTTGATATGACATTAAGGACTGGCAATGCTATTGGATACCTTTAAATATTCAAGCAGTCTCCTTTCTGTTCTCATGCCATCCTGGGCTCCCTTCAGCTGTAGTGCAGGGGAATTGAAGTGAACTTTCGAAGTGAACTGAAGGTCAGGACAGAACGACTCTGTCAGGAATACTTCTTGATTTCCTGGTTGTCCATTAAGGGGGATGGGTGGAGACCAGTCATATTCACACAGCTGGCTCTGGAGATTTTGTCACCCTTAGGTGAACTCCAGTATGTGTGCAACCCCATACCATTTGTGGGCCCTTGCCTATTCTGTGATCTCTCTCTCTCTCCCTTTCCCTCTTCCCCTCACCTTTCTTCTAGCCCCTATTACTTCTCCCGTCAGAGGGGCAACAGATGATCTCCCACTGAGGAGGCTCCTAAGTTACCCAGTTCTCCTGCTGGCTGAAATCCCTCATTTCTCTCTTCAACTTGATGGGTTCTCCTCTAAAATCTATTTCACTCCTCACCCTTAGATACATATTAACCACTTGCTCCATGTCAAGTTTGTCTCCATTTCAATCACCAGGTCAATTCTGATCCACTGCCCTCCCCATTTTTGCTCTCCCTATGGGCCATTTCCCCCTCTTCAGCACCACACCCCCTAAGGTCTGATTCTATCTCCATCCATCACCCTTCTTTCAGTTCTCACCTTCTGTCTCCAGGGGTATGTCTTGATGAGCAAATGGGTATGTTTTTCAATCACGTTAGCTCAGTCGAGCTAAGCTTCCCTCTCTACTATGACACAGATAGTATACAGCTTCAAATGTGACCTCCCCCACTCCCACCTTTGGAGGGCTTTTCTATCACACTACACTCAGGCAACTGAGCTAACAGAGTTAGAAAATACATGCTTTCTACTCGTCAAGATGGGGCCCACCTGGCTGCTCCAGCAGCTCCGCAGTTCAGATCAGACCCAGCTACCAGCACAGCCTGCCTCCCACACCCCCAACCAAATCTACAGCCAATCCGCCAAAGAGCGTTGCCTGCACACGTCCGAAGGAGTAGAGTTAAGCAGGAGATGGCTGAGCTGCTATCAGGGAATTGCAGCTGCATGGTCTACCTGTAGAATAGACCAGTGTACACTCAGTATAGGGTGGGTCACATGACAGTTTGACCACACAGAGCCATGGTGCAGTTTCCTGAGCAGAAGTCCTACAGGTAGTAATAGACTAGTGTATTTTACCAGTGCAACACTGAGATGCTGCGTTTATGGGTGCTTTACCAAACTGCCTTATAGAATAGATGGATGGATGGATAGAAAGATAAATATATCCAGATGCAGGCTACTCAATTTGGTTCTTATTTGGAGATTTCCAAGAGTCCCTCCTTGGACTTGTCTAACCAAGAGCAATCACCATGGTCCTTTATCTCTCCCTTGGGGGGGATTTTGACCAGTTGATCCCTGCTGTGCTTAGATGTGCATCCCTGCTGTGCTCCTGCCCTCCTACATTACATGTCTCGCAAAGCTCAAGTAGAGCAGTGCCGCCATACACTAGACAGCAGTACACAATGGGTCAGAGTGTCCCTGTACAGTATTCTAAACCCTAAGCCTGCAACCTCATCAGAGCAGCAATGCAGTGTGCCTCTGGCCTGGCCACAGAGTGGGGAAGGCAGGATTTGTGTCCTAAAGTTTCGTGCTGAAAGAACATCACTTCATCAGAATGGTATTGAAATGCAAACACCCAGGAGGAACATAGCAAATGTGGTGCCCAGTGGGCTTCATCTTCGTTGCAACTGTAACCATTTTATTTGCACTTTTCTTGTAAAGGTTTCTGATAGGAAGAAAAAAAAAGATGCGGTGAAATATCAAACATGGGAAGCTGTGAACAGTGCCCTGAACAAAGCAGAACAGCTGGATGAAACCACTGAGAATTTTAGTCCCAAGTCCAACCCTCCACAACCCTTTACTGTGCCCACATCCACATTTACCTCACAACCCGAATATCGGAGCTGACCCACCATCCCTGCCTCAGTCTCCTCTGAAGACCAACCTCAGTTTCCTTCTCCGTGAGATGACCACCAGTGCAACCCCAACCGCAGCATAAGTCACACCAACACACAAGTTTGCTTAACAAAAAACCAAATGTTATTGGCACGGAACAGAATGCACCTAGCTTGATATTAAGCCAAATCATTCCTAGGTGGGCATGAGGCTTAAGTTACAAATTCTTGAAATATTACCAGCAGCATAACTGAACAAAGTGCATCAACAGGAAACATACACGGCAACTGGGCAGTGGGCTATTCTGAGGTGGGGGGCTCTCTCAGTGTCTCCTCTTGAAGCTGTCCCACTTTGCATAAATAATTTTTTTTTAAATGTCACTGGAGCAGGGGGACTGGATCCTGGGTCTCCCACGTGAGGGCTCTAACCCCCAGGCTACAGAGTCATTGGCATGTTTATGTTCTTGCTTCCTTCGCCCCACTCCCCCTCAATTGATGCTCTCATTATTTAGCCACAGTGGAACAGCTTCAACGGGAGAGACAGAGGGCTATCAGGATATAGTATAGCCCAGTGGCTAGGGGACTCAGCTGAGAGGCAACAGACTCTAATTCAAATCCCTTCTCCCCCTCAGGTGGAAGGGGATCTTAAACTGGGGGTTTTCCACATCCCAGATGAGAACCTTAACCACTTGACTAAAAGTTATAAGGAAGCTCCTCCTCCCTTTTGGGTAAGCTTTTCTGTAGGGGTCCATCCTATAGGTGAGGTCTGAGCCTGCTTACTGGATTGGGCCCCACAAGCAAAGTAGGCAGAGTAACACCTATCCTCTCCCAGGGTTTTAGGCATCTAGACATCTGGCATGGGGCTGCAGTACGCATACACAGAGGCAGGTGCCTGGGCAAATTTCATGGCAAAAATGTAGGCAGCAAGCAAGTTTAGGCACCTACAGAATTCGGTGCAGCTGCACGGGGGATTTGTGAATCCCAGTGGGGTGTGATTCTTGGATTTAGACACCTAAAGTGCTCGTGAGGCACCTAAGTCCTTTTGTGAATCTAGCCCAATGTCAGCTTTCAGCATCTTCATGGATGTGTCTGTATGTTGTCCCAGGTCCTCCTTTCTCCCCTGCTCCCCCTAGTGTGGGTCAATCCTCATCTGCTATATCTACATATTCCTTTGGAGGGTTATGAAGAGACCAACCAACCCCTCACCAAAGCACTCTTTCTCCCCTCCCCGCTAAAAGCACGCCCAACAATGCACCGCCCTTGGACTGGCAACTTTGTTTTTGAGCAACCAGAGAATAAATCAGTGCATTTCTTTTTCCTTATATCCAGGTTAACTTTGAACAGAAATCAAGTATCCTCCTCCTTGTGTGGCATGTTAGATTGTTTCTTTTCCTGTTGCAATGGTTACAAGAATACTGATCTTCATTTAATAAATGGTTTTCTTATCCAATTCCATTGACTTAGTTACAGCATCAGCTGCATACATTAAAATTCATTAGCATGTTGCTTTTCTTGCCCAAGATTTGTATAGCTAATACAATTCATATTAAACTGGCAAGGCAACATCCATCACAATGAGCTTTAATTTATTGCTATTCTGTGCTGCATTTTGATTCCCTCACATTATATTCTATTAGTAGAAAAAGGGAAGGGCAATAGGAAGAGACACCGAAGGCCAATTTTTCAACAGGCCTCCAAAAATGCACCCACACTATTTGCTAGAACATGCATTTGCACAGGAACAGATGTGTATTTGCATATGCAAATTGGGTAGTTGGCCACCCAATATCCAATTAACCTGGGAAACTGCCAAGTTGTATGAGCACTCAAATATTTTGGGGACATTTTTGGAGGAATGATGAAAATTTGGCCCTGAGAAGGTAAATGGAATTGGCTGTATCTCTCTGTTAAGTCTAATTAATTAAATTTCTTCAAACATATTAACGTCACCTGACCTCCTTGGGGTGATCCAAGAACCACCTTTTTTGAGTACAAAATAGATTTTCACATGTGGTATCTCAATAACACCAAACAGAATTCTACTAAACATTCAGAAACAAATTACCTTTGGGATGAGAACAAGGATAAGTAATTTCAGCCCAAAGGGTAATTTTTCTTGAAAGTTTTATCCAGTTGAATGGAGGATTTATAATGAGAGAACATTCTCAACTACTACTATAGTGTAATGTGATGTGAATGGCATGTCAATTCATTTCTTAGCAAACAACAGAAGCAAAATAGAAATCCACTCGATAATTTGGATTTAACACACAGTGACAATACATTTCCATCAATCCAATTTATTTTTTGTCTTATTTTCAGATCATCACATTCTCATAAGAAACCTGGATGGTATCCACCTAGACACTCAATGGGAATATTTGGAAGTGCATTAGCAGATAATCCAGCGGTTTCTAGCTGTTGCAATAAGGAGTATTAAATCACTGATCCTTTTATAAAAGCCTCAGCTGATGGCATACTTACAGCATTCTGCCAAAGAAACAAAGACAGGGAAAAGATTGTTTTGTTCTTAGGGAATGTGTGAAGAACCACAAAGGTCTTTACATAATTCACAACTACATAATTGAAGGTAGAAAAAGAAGAAAAACAAACTGTTTGACTTAACTGGAAAGAGAGCTACTTTCCAGAAAGCCATTTTATGGATAGCTATGTTAATGAGGAGCATTGTGCTCCTCTGGGCTTTGTCTCTTGTAGAGAAATCTGCAGCTTACTGCATTTGAAGGATGAGTGGACCAATCTGCATATAAGGAGAACAGAGCCAAATATTTTTGAGGTTGATATAAAAATCTGATCCTGTGAAAGGATTAGCTCCCCCAAAGTCCATTTTCTTCAGTGGGAATTTAAAGAGCTCAGCACCACAGAAGAGGAAATCAGCTCTTTGCAGGAATGTGGGTCAAAGATTATTTGACTTATTTATTCCATAGTATAAATACTCACCTGTATATTTATGTGATGTCTACTTGTCTTTTTGCTTCCTGTTTTAAGCCTAGAAGAAGGAAATCCCAAATTCTATGAGAAAGGCTAGCCTTGTGGTACAGTATTTGAGATCCAGATAAGACTAGAAGGTACTGGAAGATACCTTGTTCTTTCAAATCCTCCAGCCTGAGTTCCAAAAATGTCCATATAATCAACTAAACTATAGCATGTTCATCTGAAAGGAACATTCATCTGTTATTGGTGCATATCGTTGCAACCATGTCATCTCCACGTGTTCATCATAATGAAAACGATAACACCAAACATCAAATAAACCATCAGAATATGGCTTTGGACAATCAAGGCCACATGTTTTTAAAACAGCAGGTCAGGGTCCTTTTGCCATAATGTGCAAACAATTATAGGCCTATCTTTGTGCATGCAATTAGTGTAACTACTGAGCAACTGTAGGTGCCTAATTAGGCCTTTGCATACAAAGTTGCTTGATCTGTGTACATAATTTTAAGTGTACAATTGCATGTATGTATTTGCCTCTGTCCCTTTGGTTCTAATTATCCAAAATTATATTCTGAGCTGTTGGTTAGTCCTTTTCAATAACAATTTAATAACGTCATGTTTTTATGACACCTTTCATCCTGAATCACTTCACAAACTTTGACTGATGCACTGCACAAATTATACACTGGGATAACTCCAGAGTGAAATATGTTGTGTAGTGCACAAAAGCACTATGCAACTATTCAGGACACTCTGTATGCAACTGAAACTGCAGATTTAGGTGGGCAGAAAGAATATCTGACCAGAACTGAAATATAGTAAGAACACCACTGCTAATGGTAGAATTGTACAAAGTGTTTGTATAATAAACCCCCAGATCATTCTAGCACTTGTTTTCTATGAAAATTTTAAACACAGACCAGAAGAACTATAAAGGTCATTAAGATTCAAGTCCTTTCAAGCAAACCTGGACTCGATTTCAAGTGAAGTGTGTTCAACCTATAATTTTGCATCAAAATCAGGCAGAGCATGATTTCACACTGTTTTGAGGGGTTCAAACACCAAAACTCAAAGTGAAGCTCAGTGAGAAGGGGTGTAAATCCACAAAGATCCAAGTATGAATTGTGATTTGGGAGCTTGATGTTCCCACCCATACATTTTACACCAATATGTTACGAAGGTAGTACCAGTGAAGTTTGGGAACGGTTGAATTCTAAATCAAATAAAATGCCTGTTGGAGCCATTGAGAAGTACGATCACAGAGACTGGTGTAGCTCTAGTTTTCTCCTGGAGGGAAAAAAAGAAGCCAGGAGATCTGGGTTGACCATGAGTGTCCAAGACTTCACTTTTATGTCTCATCTTAAAGATGTCAGACCTGCATTTAAACCCTGCACAAACCTGGCAATATCATCACCAGAGCATCGCACTTACATAGTGGATTATTCACAGACTGATTGTTGACCAAGTGCTGCCACCAGCCCCTCCAGCCTCTAAAGGTACCTACGTGTGACGCCTCGGCACCTCGCTATCACCTGCCCTTGGCTTAAGGAAGTCTTGTCTGTGCCTGTTGGGGGTCAGTTCCCTACCTCCACTGGCCCCAGGCAACATGAGCACTCCCCTCTAGGCTTCACAGGCCCCACAGTCACACTACAGACTAGCAATGGGCACACCCCAGCCCTCGAGACCTCCAAGCATCTCCCTGGAGCATCTGGTGGAACAGTGGCTGGACACTCCAGGGAGATACTCAGATGGCTTGAGGGTTACGAGAAACCCCAGGGATTTTACTGAGCTGGTGAGCCAGGACATGCAGACTCCATGCAGAGGAATTCTGCATGCTCTGTGGTGCTTTCTGTGCAGGCCTGTGGAAGCACAGGGTTGGGTGATGATAGGCTTGAAGTACTGTAAGGCCATGATACCCTGGAGGGGCTGCTGTTCATATCCACTAGTCTACAGCTCAGCGTAGGAGGTGCAACAGGGGCCGCAGCTTCTACCACAACCCCTGGAGCACAGTAGCTGTTGTTGAATATATGTGATAGTGCAGTGGTTCTCAAACTGTGGGTCAGGACCCCAAAGTGGGTTGCAAACCTGTTTTAATGGGTGCAAGGGCTGGTGTTAGACTGGCTGGGGTCAGGGCCAAAGCCCGAGCCCCACTGCCTGGGCTGAAGCCAAAGCCCGAGGGATTCAGCCCTGGGCGGCATGGCTCAGGTACAGGCCACCTGCCTGGTTCTGAAGCCCTTGGGCTTTGGCTTTGCCCCATCCCCACCCCCTCCTGGGGTGGCTGGGTCCAGGTGGGCTCAGGCTTCGGTCCCCCTCCGGGGTGCTGTAGTAATTTTTGTTGTCAGAAGGGGGTCATAATGCAATGAAGTTTGAGAACCCCTGTGATAGTGTCCCACCTCCTGCAATAGAAATAAGAGAGAGGCAGCACCCCCACCCACTCCCATGTACCTTAGGTCCCTTGCCAGGCCTACCTACTGGGAATCATCATTTTACCTTTTTGAGGGAATACAAAATTCAAGTGAGTGAAAAAAAATGAAATAGGGAAGAAAATCCTCCACTCACCCATCTTTTTTAGTAAACTAAAGAAAATACTGCATTTGTGGCTTCTAGTTCCCCCACTCTTCCCTCTGCTTGATTCCCTGCCAGCAATGGCTCTCATCTTTACCCCTTTTAACTTTTACTTTCTTTTAGGAATACCAACGCAGGCGAGGTTTCAAGCTCCTGATTCAGCTTTTCTGAAAGATAGTGGAAAGGGTTAGTGCTGGCAGTGTGGGGAAGGAGAAGAAGAGGGGCAGATAGGAAATCGCTTTTAATTCCTCCCCCCACTTCCACAACTGCCCAGCTGTGACTGCTCTATCAGATAGCTGGCACGCCCCCAAGGAGGTTTTTCTGCCAGGAGGAAAACAGAGTTTAAAAACTGTGAGGAACAGCTGGAAATAGGAAGGGTTGGAAAGCACTGTAGGTCATGGAGTCCATTTCCAGAGCAGGATATAGTCTCTGGCGAGAGGACGTAGCTCTCACTAAACCGATTCTGCACTCACAGCTGGACAAAAGGCTGGGCCACGGGGAAGAGCAGAGCAACGTGATCAAGGAGAGTCGGATAAAAGGACTTCTGAAAGAGGGAGGGGAGAAAACTGTGGCAATTAATATGAATACATTTAAAATTAAAACAGTACAAAAAAGTGACCTGATGATTAGCACTTACATAGCACCTCACAAACATTAGCTAATCCATCCTCGTTACAGCCCTGTGTGTCAGGTGCTGTTACATTTTTTATCTGAGACACTGTGAAACTAAGGCTCCCTCTGTACTAGAGAGTTTACAGCTGTACCAATGCACCTGCGCCACTGTAAGATCTCCTGTGTAGCCGCTCTATGCCGATGGGAGAGAGCTCTCCCATTGACATAATTAATCCACCCCCGAAGAGCGGCATAAGTAGGTCAGAGAGAGAAGCTTTCCCACTGACATGGTGCTGTGCACACCAGTACTTATGCTGGTGTAATTTATATCGCTGGGGGGGTATATTCACACCCCTGAGCAACATACGTTTTGTCAACGTAAGTGGTCATGTAGACATAGCCCAATATTAAGGATCAGATTTTCAAAAGTCAGGCAGGCAGTTACCATGGTTGCAAGACAAGTGTTTGCTTGCACAAACAGCCAGTTCTTTGTGGAACAGCCAAAAGCATCCAAGTTGCCATCTGGAACGGACGAAAGTTTAACAAAAGAGCTTTGCAACAATGTTCACTCAAGAATAGTTTAAACCATTTCCAAATTGTAGTAGTAGCGGGATGGTCATTGCACATGCAAATGAGTCAAGTGTATTTTTATGCATGTAACTGTATGACGGACTTTTTTGAAAATCAGGCCCTACATACTTTGCTCAAGCCCACACTAGTCACGAGGCAAACCAGATCTCATTTCTCATTCTAAGGGCTTGGCTACACTTAAAATGCTGCAGCAGGGCCACTGGAGCACTTCAGAGTAGACACTACATAAGCTGACAGGAGGGATTCTCCCACTGGAGTAGGTAATCCACCTCCCAAAGAGGCAGTATTTAGGTCAACGGAAGAATTCTTCCATTGACCTAGCACTGTCTACACAGGCACTTAGACTGGCTTACCAACGCCGCTCAGGGGTATGGATTTTCTAGTGTAGACCATGCCTTAGTCATCCCCTGTAGGATTCATACAAGGTTCATGCGCTTGGCAACATTCAGGGCACACCCGGAGCGTTGTGTAGGAGCAGTGCACACACAGCTCCTCTCAAGGGCATGAATCTTGGAATCTCGCCCAGATGACATGAACCGTGGGAAGCCTCCCGGGACTGGGCTCAAGGCCCGAGAGCAAGGAATGCGGTAGATAGAAATTGGTAAATAAGAATGTTAAACAAAGCCAGTGTATTCCTTTTATCTGTTGGAGAATGTAATGCGCGGGGGGAGAGAAAGAATAAAGGGGGAAGGTGGAAAGCTGACAGGCAGGAGCCCGTTAGCAGACCAGCCGCTTGCTTGCTAAAAGCTGTGTTCTGTCTTGTCATTGAAAGCCACAATCCCCTGCACCATTCTGCCTCTCAGCCACATAGCCCAGAATACAAAGTCTATACTACCTTTTCCTGCTAATTTCTTCCTCTCTGAACTATTTGCCACAGTGGAAGGATATGTGTTAAAAAGATGAAGATAACTGCAAAGCAGTTTTATATTTTAACTATGTAATGGCTGTAGTATAAATACACTAAGATATTCCAGAGCAGGGCCCACAAATACACCACTTGGATCAAGGCACATAACTAACTGTGGTTTCATGCAATACACGGCTCAATAAAATATGGCCAGTTTGCTCTACCACCCTGTTACAGGTAAACTACTTATTTTAAAGTTTTATCTCAAGTTTTGGGGGTTTTTTTAGCCAGGAGCTTAGACTCATTAGCAATGGACACAAAACTCCAGTCTGGCATTTACAGTGACTGCCATTGTCACAAGTCTCAGCTCACATTATTCTGCACTTGGGGCACTCTCTCACGGCTCAGCTCCATAAATTAAGGGACCAGTCTCATTTAAGTGCTTAAGAAATGTCTGTGTGTCTGTTTCAGAGATTTGTTTTGTCCTTACTGCTTTCAACCAATGCAGCTTTTGTGGCCAGAAGCTGGGGAGAGTTGATCGCTGACAGGAAAAGATCGATAATGTGAGCAGAGACAAGCTAGTAAAATAAAGTCTGAAGGAACAGACTGAACTGTTCCGATGGTCTCATTTATTAGAAAGAGAAAAGGAACAAAGTAATTTGCAAGGCATGAAAATTGGCTCTGCTGGTCATGGGAGAAATCAACTGGCATGCGGAAGCACATGTTAAAAATTATTTCACATGGTGTCAACCCAGCGGCGTATTAATGCCTAGGCTGACAAGGCCTAGGCCTAGGATGGCAAATTTGCAGGGATGGCAAATTTATAATAGCAGCCAGAGGCTGCTTCCCCCCGGTGCCGGTTCGCGCCCTCCACTCCTGGCCCCACCCCAACTCCACCCCTTCCCTGGCCCCTCCCTGCCCCTATTGGTCCCCTTCCCCAAATCCCCACCCTGGCCCCGCCTCCTCTCCTGAGCGCGCCACGTTCCACCCTCTTCCCCCCTCCTTCGTGAAGCTGTTTCGCACACAAGCACTGGCAGGGAGTGGGGAAAAGCAGGACCCGGTGGCACACTCAGGGGAGGAGGCGGAGGCAGAGCAGAGGTGAGCTGCGGTGGGGGGGCCAGGAGCTGCTGGGGGGGAGGCAATTATTTCAGGGCCTAGGGGCGGCAAAATCATTAATCCGCCACTGTGCCAACCCATAGAGAGGTGCCAAGATGACAGAGAGGTTGATAGCTTGTGCATCTGAGCTTTTCCCCAGAGACCCACAGCACAACATTCTGCAGCCTAGCCTGGTCCACCCCTGCCATGAACTTCCTCTGGCTAGACCCCTTTCACTGGATTCCTCTTAAGTGAGGCAAAGGAAGCAGTTTCTGGGAAAACCAATGGAAGATAGTGGGTCAAGAGCCTGGTGTATGGGTGCAGTTTACTGAACTGCATGGGACAAATTCAAATCTGATACAGTCTGTCTGAATGTGGCATAAATGACTGTAGCTCCATTGACTTCCGTGAAGCTGCACGAGCTAACACCAAGTCTGAATGTGCTCCCTAATTCTTAACAGGGCCCTTCTGGTAACCAAAGAATCCCTGAGTCACCTTCTCTCTCATAGTGAAAGTCCCTTTTCTCACTTCTTCCTTAACAAGGGTATGTGACAGTTGCTATGCAGGGAATGATAGCACACAGCTGGAAAAAGCAGTGAAATAAGGAAACTCTTCAATCAGCAGGGCTTTATCTCTACAATATTATTCAAATAATCAATAATGCTCTCTGGTTACACCCCATTGATTGAGCAGGGACTTGTTACACCCCTTTTTGGTATCTGTGCACTGTGTTTTTAGCCTTGAGATCTTCTTTAGCCAAAAAGAAAAGGAGTACTTGTGGCACCTTAGAGACTAACCAATTTATTTGAGCATAAGCTTTCGTGAGCTACAGCTCACTTCATCGGATGCATGCTGTGGAAACTGCAGAAGGCAGAACCAGGAGATCTACCAGATCCTGACCAATGAGCTGACATCCTTGTACCACATCTGTTTATACATTGTCCTAATGGTGCTTCAACTTATCCCATTAGCAGTTAACAGATAACCAACGCCCAACTTAAATACCAATATTTGCTCTTTCCAGTGGAATCCTCCACGGCAGCTTAACTATGAACCAATTTCCTTTTACTCCTTTGCCTGAAGAGATCTCGCTGAGTTTTGCAGCCCACGGGAGAGCCTACACACACCAACTTCAGGCTTACAGAGCAGAGACATGCTTACATATTCTCCCCTGCAGCCTACTATTGGCTTGTGCATCTTTGCACGGCTCGCTAGAGATGGGAGTTTGTTCTGGGAGATGATGGATATGTTTAAAACTGTCACATTTTCTAATAGCTTGAAGGGTCATAAACCACACTATGGGGATGATTCGCTCCATGTAGACAGCAAAGGGAAACAAGCAAAGAATAACTTAACCACCCTCTTCCCCCCACCAACAAACTTATGTAATAATACAGGCTCTGGACTGGCTTTATGATTCATGGTACTCCAAGCTGCAGGAGCGGAATCAAATGGTGAGCTGCATTTCCCTGTTGCCCCAATTATTGAAGAAGAAATCAGTCAGAGACCTGAGTTATTGTCTGCACAGGCCCTGTGAAATGCACAACCCCAGCATTGCTTGCACCTCAGTCGGGTTCTCAAAGGAATAATCAGGCCGTTACACACTAGCTCTCTCTTATTCTACATTTGATACATGATTTGCATAGCAGCAAATCAAAGAGCTTGATAACAAGCTCCCAAAACAGCAAGCTGGGGGAGCTTTGAACCACCCATGCTGCAGGATGGGGCTTTCCTGTGAAAAATCAGTTGTGTTGCTCTGAACACTGTTATTCACCTCTTTCTGCTTCAGTAAAACTCATGTCTGATGGTCACAGTAGAGATCAGAGCACCTCACACACTGGGTAACAGTAAATGACTCAGCAAGTGAGGAGTTTTCTGGAGAGATTCCAGAATGATTCAGATGTGCCTGAATGTGGCATGACTAGATAAATACAGGCTCTTCAACTTCTCAGCCTTACCCTGAAAAGGAGAAACAAAAAGAGCAAAGAAGATGAGAAATCTGCAGGGTGTGCAAGCTGGGGAAGGCAAACAATAAAGATGTGGTAGAACGGCTTGGAGAAAACGACCAGAGATACCACAGAAAAGAATAATGAAAGTGTGAGCCCTTGTGAAGGGCCCTGCATTGTCTCTCACGGAAAAGAGGAGTGATTTGAAATACTACTTGATTTGGGACTAGATTCTGATACCCTTACTAATGTTCCATCATGCCTTGCTCTGCAAATAGTCCCACTGGTCAATGGAGCTACTTGGAGGAAGGTGCCATCAGCATGAACTAAAGGTATTAGGATCTGTTCCCCTCCCCGCCCCCCACTTAACACAGGCCACAAAGAGTACCTGGGTTAGGGATAGTCAAAAATTATCGGTTGAAAAAAAATTGGGTTTTCAGTGAAACAAATATTTTCCTCCAAAATTTTGGCTTTTTCATCAGAAATCTGAAAACAGAAAGCTTGGCTGGTTTTGGCAGTTTGGGGTTGAAAATGTTCAGGTTTTGCCAAACACAAACAAACAAAAATGCAGTTTGACAGTTTTCAGTTTTTTGATCCAAAGTCAAAACATTTTAAAGAAACTCAGCCCCCATCCATTTTCCTGCCAGCTCGCCTGTGAATACTGGGGCTCCCGGAAACCCTTCCTAAGCAGTGACCCAAGTCTCCAAGGCATAGTTCTCCTTGTGACTTAATATGGTTGAGCCATTGCTCCTGGAAATAACTCAAACTTTTTTTTCCTAGTAAAAGGTTTTAGTGGCAATATGGAGAACTGAGAGGTAGAGCACACGAGTCTCTGGGAATTGCAAAAAGAATCTAACTCTGAGATGTCGGGAGCCAGAAGTCTCGAGGAATTAAAGTGATGTAATGTTTGAAAAAACTCACCATAAAGTAAAACCGGTAAATAAGACATACTGAATTTGGATTTCTAATATTTTGCAGCAATGGAGATCCAGTACTGTGAAGAGCAGTCTCTAGAAAATGCAGCTTTATATGCCTGGTTTGGATTTAAACTCTTTGGACTAGATTCTTTACCCCCTCCCTAAGCGCTTTTCAGATACAGGAGACAGGGGCAGCTGAAGGGAGCAGACCATGGCTCCTTGATCATGCCTTCACCACCACAGAATAAACTAGGGCTGGTGAGGAGCAGCTCTAAGTTATACCACCCGCAAAAGGTCCTTCAGTAACCATATGCAAGTGGACCATATTCCAGGTCAAGCAGCGCTGCAATGTGCTATGCTTCTGCCTCGCATTTCCCTTTCCTCCCTCCCTCTGCACCAGCATTGGGAGTGGGGCTGATGCAGGAGACTGGCCAGTCTACATCTACTTTGTGCCATTTGAGTGGTGCAAAGAGAACTTAGTGGAGCAAAGAATCTGACCCTTTAATTACAGCACAAAAGATCTTTTATCTATAAGGTACATTTGCCTGAATAGCTGCCAGCCATACAAAAGAAATGCTGCACTAGCTAGCTTCCTTTGACTGATGAACATACCTTGTGAAGGTAAGGCCTAGACCATCAGTACATATTCATGCGTATTTACAGTACCAAAGGAAACATTATGTTTTATAGATCTACGGGCTCATTCTCCCTGCACTATGAAGGGTTTTCTCACCACCACTGCTGCTCATCTTTCACTTCACTATTTGCTGTTCCCAGCCTTCAGGCAAGGTATTAACCCATCACAAGACCTGATCGATAGAGGGCAGAAGATGAAGAACATGTCAGCCCTGCAACAAGCTGGAGTGTGTCCTCATCAGTCGATGGAGCTACACGGATTTACGCCTGCTGAAAATCTGGCCTACCATGTCATATATGCCAGTGAGGACATGACAATGTCTATCTTTGTGCATGCTTTGTGCATGTAATCAGTGATCTAAATGACATAAACTAGACTGCTTCTCTTTTATCACCCCATCTATCTTGTCTTTTTCATAGCCTGGGATCCACCGGCCAGAACCCACTGCAATCAACTAGACTGACATATAATTATGGGAGTGAAATGGCTTTGAAAAATCAGCAATTATTTTGTTTATTTTCATTTCATCTCACTATTGTCCCAGGACATTCCTATACTTTAAAAAGGCAGAAAGTGACTTAAAAGTGAGTCTATAAATTAAACTGCCCTGAAGTGAAGCTGGCTGGGTTTGCTATGCTGCACCTCAGTCCTAAGGTTCAGCATACAGGCCATCTCTGACACTTTTCATTGGCATATCAAGCATCAGCATTTCATCTTTCATGCCCAGTGTTGGGGAACATGAAGCACTCAACATGCTGTTTATGCAGAGGCGTTCTAACTCATCTGCAGCCCTGAATACACAATTATGGGACTGGGAAGCAGGGAATCGGAGGGGTTCAGAATCTGCTTGGGTTAAAGCTATCTGGCAAGATCATTATTTGTTTTTAACAAGGCAAAGAGCCATCATGAAAAAATCCTGCCCATGTGCTTTTTAATATGGATGCACCTCACACAGCAAACTCAGCCCCAGGTGTATCCGAGCTGTAAGAACAAACAGATTATGTTCCTGATTAACAGTTCGGTTTTTTTTTCTTTAATTAAAGATGTACTTCGCAAACTCCTGGCACCTCAGAGTCCATCTAGGAAAGGGCAAGAAAGCAAGTATGATCCCTATGCTCACATCTAGCCTCTGTTCCTGCCCTCAGGGACGCGTATATGGCTTTGCGCATTTGCAAGAAGACTGTTAGAGCATCACAGTGAATGTCGATTGGTTTCGGCTGTCATGTCATTTCCATTTGTGCCCACTGCTGCAGGGAGCACTTCTAGGAACATGATGTCCTGAATCCTGTTGGGAGCAAACTGCAAAGCACATGCAGTAGATTGTAATTGTTCTTTCTTTACTCAAAAATACTTGGGAGGTGCTTAGTGTGATGGGTGTCATATAAGCACCTAGCTAGATCTAGCGATCGGTGCATAGATGCAAGGAAGCTCTAAACTCATCCAGATAGACAGACAGATGCAAGTAAGTTTACTTCTACTCTCCAACCCCCAAAAGCCCTCCCAAAATCATGGTCTCCCGCTCTTACCACCCCAGCTCTGAAATAAGCCCTTTGGAGCTGCTGCAGATGCAGAGTGAGAGAGACGAACCAGGAATGGAGTCACTTTAGCTGAAATAGTTCAAAGCAATTGTGCCTTTTGGGAAAGTTAATGGAAGTCACTGGGGCAAACTGTGCTTCCCCCATTCTCCCAGGTGCCAAGGGTGAGTTATTTGGGCTTGTGAGTTCTGACTTTCTCTTGGACGAGGCAATCCTGTTTATAAGCAGTGAGCCAAAAATTCTGAATTCGGGGCGTGCAGCGCCTTTAGGACTTCCTCTGAGATGTCTGTTATTCAGAGCCTGATCCAAAACCCACTAAAATCAGTGGCAGGCTTTCCCTTGAGTTCAATGAGCTTCTGATCAGGTCCTGCATTAGTGGCAGGGAACATGTCTCCCGGACATTCTCCCTCAGAGGCAGCATGGGACAGAGGCAGCATTCTTACTCCTGGAATGGGAGAGAGGCTAGTCATCATTACACACATATCACTGAGGATCAAATCCCCTCACCACTCTGCATGTTTATTCCTCTGCAGTTGCAGTGCTTGGGCATCCCACACAACGCCAGTCAACTCTGAGCCATGGGTTACGATAGGACTCAGATCATTGCCGATACCTTCAAAGCCTCATATCCCTGTTTAAAAGAAACCTGAGCTTCAAAATAAACAGGACTTACTTATTCTCCTAAAATCTTGAAGTTTAATGAAAGGCAAGTTGATCTTTGGAGGCATAATGTGGGACAGTAACTCCCCCACGCACACTGTGCAGAAGGTAAACAATAGCTCATGTGCCTCCTCATTTGGTGATGTCAGTTACTGAAGTGTTTTTAACCTGATTCGGTTACTATTGAAATGGTGGTGATGTAACAAACGCCACAATGTTGTGACTTAACAGCAGAATCCAACAGTGAGGGAGTGGGGGATGGAAGTTGTTCCAAGAGTGAGAGAGTGAGTCCTTGTTTTGGTTTGGTAATTCACAAACAGCCCCTGTACCAAATCTGCGGTCACCTAGGACTTCCCAGTTGTCACCGTGGAACATTATATCATGGTCATTTGAAAATTCTCAATGCAGAGGGCGCAAGAACCCAGCTCCTTGTGTTTCTAAAGCACACACTGCTTTAGAATCCCTGTTATATCAGAGACACCACTGAGCAGCTCTGATTTCACCCAGCAGAGGGCAGTAATCCACATATACTCTAAAACCATTAGTAAGTTATATTCTGGGGAAAGTACAAACCTATGAAAAGTAACTTGGCTTATTTAACAATATATATTTAAGTTTTGCTGAGTGTGCGAGTCCCTCTACAATTTCAAATTGTTACGTAACTAAGGAACTCTGGGAGGAGAACTCAGATGTTTTACCCGTGAGGAAAAGGAAAACAGTTCAAAGAGAATGAATGCTAACACCTTTTCCTTAAAGTCATTTTTGGCGAACTGCTTTCAAAAGAATTTATCATTTCTTTGGAACTCATAAATAACTCATCTAAGGAGTATCCACGTGCATGTATATACTACAGATTCTCTGTAATTACACATATGCAGTGCTAACTAGTAAAGGAGGCTAAGGATCATTAATCAGACAAGGTGGCTGTTCCAGTCTATCTACCCTAAGTACCCATATGGCTAGGGTTGCCAATTTTGGTTGGACGTATTCCTGGAGTTTTCTTTCCATGACATAATCTTTAATTAAAGATTAATCTTTAATTCCTGGAGACTCCAGGCCAATCCTGGAGAGTTGGCAACATTACATATGGCCCCCATCATTATCTGAGCACCTCACAGTCATTAGTGTATTTATCCTCACAACAGGAAAGTGCTATTATCCCCATTTTACATATAGAGAACAGAGGTACAAAGAGGTTAAGTGACGTGCCCAAGGTCATATAAGCAGTCTGTGGCAGAGCAAGGACTTGAACCTGGGTCCTAGGCTACTGCCCTAATTACTGGACCATCCTTCTACTGGTCCTGCACAATATTGCTTTGTTTTTGCATGTTTTATTTTAATGCCATCATTCATCTTCCCTCCTGTTCTTCCATCCATCCTGAATTCCCTCCTCCAGACATAAATCTGCAGTATCTGCAGGACTGCAAGAGTCTCTTCAGGTGATTTATTGTCTTTGCCACACTCACCTTCATTAGTAATTCAAACCATGTGATTTTGGTATGTGCAAATTTAGGTCCGAATTCAGCACATGCCTAATTTTAAGTATGTGAGTGGTCCCACTGACTTCAATGAGATTACTCACATTTTTAAAGCTTGGCATGTGCTCAAATGCCTTGCTGAATTGGGGTTTTAGTGCTGCTGAACTGGGGATTTAGTGCTACTGAAAGGTTCTGACGGTCACTTCCAGAGACCGAAGTCCTCTGCTATAGCAGAGAGCCAGCTCTGCTATACTTAAGATTGAGCATCACGATCTGTTTAATGGTCACCTGTTCCAAGGGCTCTAAAACCCATAGGGTTATTTGGATTGTCCTGAAATTTGCTGTGTCTTATGCGGGTGTAGTGTAGGATTGGTGGTCTAAAAGTTAGAATAATTTGAGCAAGAAGTTCCTGAGATACAACCCGCCCCTGCCCACCCCCCAAAAAACCCAGCATTTTGCAAAATCACCTGGTTCTTATGAAGTTTTTTTGCATACCCTTCAGGCTCAACCTATGGCTGTAATCGTCCCCTGACTGATTTCTTTTGCATCATCTAGAACTATTACCTCTTGGGATTAGTCTCCCTCCCCAGTCAATCTACAGCCTCCACTGAGACTGCCCCAAAGGGCAGCAGTCATGGTGGTTGTTTTTGCGATGTGGATACTTGTCCCCTGAACCATTAACTTCCCCAAAAACCAGGGGAGTTTGGATGCAGGGTGTTAGTCTGAGCCCATCTCCATTTTAGTTGCAATTGCTGGCTGGCAACTTGAGAAGAGTTTGGCAGCCTGCCCTGCTATCAACAGCTGTTGGATAAACTGGAGTGGAAGTATCATCACAGCGTGTGCTTCCCCGATGGGAATCACTACCAAGTCTTTGAGACCCATGCCAAACGCTGTGGTGGGAAGGCAGACAGAGAGGGCTTTCCCCACACCCTCACCGCGCAATATGGTTACAGCAATACTGTAAGCCTTAGAATAGCAAATTAAAAGTCAGAGTAGGCATAGCCCTTGCATTCATATCTCAGCTGTTCGTGTTTATTAGTATTTTGGGTGCTAGTTGAAATATTTTTTTTTTATGTTTTAATGGGTTTTTGCTTTAAAGCCAGCACACTGTATATGTAAAATAAATGCAATAAAACCCAGTTAGTGTCTTTACTTTATGCCTGAATCTATTACTTCTTCCTTAGGAGCAAACACATTTGAAGACGAAACTTAACACAACAGTTTCCCTTCCACTGACACTTGCACAAAACTCCAAGGCTGCTTTGAAAATCCTCTGCAACCGAGCCCCAGCCCCATCCAGAAAACAGATGCCTACTGCTTGGAAATGCTGGTGCTGCAGATATTGGGACAGTCAATGGGAGTTCTTTGCACAGGGGATGCAAGTTCAGGCTTTTCTATTGGTAAAATCTAATAGTGTTTTAATTTAAGACCCAGCAAAATAGCCACAACAGAATTTGAAAATTTAAGCATTTTCATTTAAAAACATGAGACACTTCGTAGTCCATCCCTCACTCCTCAAAAATAGGACCAAATGTTTGAACCTGTGTTCAAGAGCTCATCTCCAAGATCAAATAAAGCTGGTCACCAAATTGATAGGTCTGGAAAGCATTGTCCTCTTTTAGATTGAAAAACGGCGTGAAAGGCCTCGCATTGCAAGCCAAGCTAGAAGGTTCAATCCTTCAAAATATTCACCTGGTTCAGCTTCTCTGGCTCTACCACCACCAGCACAGCATTTCTGCTAGTGTCCAGAACTAACTTTTCAATTCTATGGACCTGATCCAAAGCCCACTGAAGTCATCAAAAAGTCTCCCATTAACAACAAAGGGTTCTGGATCAGGATTGTAGAGCCTGGTTCAACCCTCCTCCACTGCCCACCTTACTCTTCCTTTGCAGATAATCCCACTGATTTCATCATTGCAATTCCCCACAGATTTATAAGCCTCGCCGTATTTAGGTGCGCTGCTTGGATTGCTGCTTACCACGTGGATCACAATCATCTCATGTGCTCCACCCCATCTGTATGTTGCATCCACCTCTAATCTGTTTTAGACTTCGACTGGAAACTCTTTGGGGCACAGACTATCTCTGCTGTATGTTCATACAGTGCCTAGAACAATGGGGCTGGGCCTTCTAGACACGACCTCAACACAAATAATAAAAATATTGATTGGACCTGCTAATACTTGCACTTGATTTGGATCTGGGCTGAGATTCTGTGTTGTGCCTGGAAGAGCCTCTAGCACGTTGCATCCTTCCTGATCCTGGGCAGCTGTGGAGCCCCAAGCATCACTAAGACAGCCTTGGGGTCCTGACTAAGTTATGGCAGCATCCCAGGCCTTCCCTACAGGCTGCAGCATTGTCCGGGATCTCCACTTTCTTGTGGGCTGTGGCCCAGCCCCAAACACACACACCCCGCCGCCCCTACCATGTCTCCAACACTGGGGCTTGCAAGAGGCTCCTTGGGAGGCAGCCTTATGGTTGTCTTGTCCAGTGCCTGCACTCAGGGAATCTTCCCACAGCCAGAACCAGGGATTTTAGGGCCCCTTTACACTGTTCTAGCCTTTTTTTTTTTTTTTTACATGGTACAAAGTGGCGGGAGTGAGGGTCAGGATGTCACTCCCATTGCACACAACGAATTCTGTGGCTGCGCGCCCCATTTTACTTTTAATTTCCCAGCATTCAGTCTTACATCTCCTGCAAAAGGTTTAGAAAACTTAGACGGTGTCTACGCTGTGCACCTTACAATGGCGCAGCTGTGCCGCTGCAGCCTCACCATTGTAGGGTGCACTATGTGGCTGCTCTTTAGCCCCAGGAGAGAGCTTGCCCGCCCACAAAATAAAACCACTGAGGGGCGCGGCTCCCGACGACAAAGCGCTGTCCACACCGGCGCTTTTAGGCGCTAAAACTTTTGTTGCGCAAAGCCTAAGCAGCCCCTAATAGAAAGACCTTACAGGTCCTCTCCTCGTAAATCAGTCACGAAACAAGTGGAGAGGCTACTGTTCATTTTGCACTGTTGAATAAAATCATCTGAATGGCTCAGATTGAAAGATGACTGTTTTAGGAAATGTTGAGATGCCAGTTACGTTGTTATAGTAAACCATAAACCATGGGCGTGATGTTATAAGGTGTCAAATGCTTCATGAAAAGAGCTGATCACACTCAACCTCCTACTGAAGTTGTGGCACATAGGATCCAGGCTCTGATTCAGGAAAGTATCCCTGTTCAAGGGAGCACACAGCCGCACACACGTTTAAGTCCTATTGAAGCATGTGTGTAAGTCCTTGCCTGAATCTGGGCTCTACATCTGTCCACGTAAATGGATATATAAACTTTGCAGGTGTTTTCAAAAATGTAGCCCAAAATGTACAGTATTAAATTCCCCCAAAGTAATATTCAAATAACATTAAGGCTGAGCCTTAAGCCCTAGCAGGAAGGAATTCAAAGCTGCATTTTCAATGAGTGGAGGGCCCAATGTGTGTGCCCAAAAATGGAAGTACAGTGCATCCCTACATTTGCACTCACATTTCAGCCATAGCCCGTACAATGCTGCGAGTGCATGCACAAGAAGATATTTAGCATACCCATTTGCACACACACACTAGTGTTACAAGTGCATATATATTTGCATTAATTACATGCTTAAGTGTAGACATGCAATTGTGCATACATCAGGGCCTCTGCCTACTGAAAATCTGTATAGTATATGAGATTGTCAGTTGTTTATAGCCCTTACTGTAGTAAAGGATTGCAGGGATAGTTACAGAAAAAGCCACAGCTATAAACGTATACAAATGCCCAATACATGAAATTTCAACCCAAATCAAGTTTTCTGGCTGAGTCATTAAATGCCACAAAACATGTATTCATAACAGCTGACTCAGCCTTAGCTACTGGTGTAGTGGTACAAACAAGCCCTCACTCTAACTGCTACTGCACATGGAAAATAATTGGCAGGCACATAAATGCTGTAGCTTAATGTGAAAACTGTTATTACTTACCATACATTTAGATGGGCAGTGATGGTACTGTGCTGCATATGTATGGACTAAATATAACTCAACAGCTAATAAACTGCCACACAGGTATAAATTGGAACAACTTATAAATAAAACTGGCATTTTAGCTGTTGTGGAGGTTTCTGTGCTGTGGTCACTTTCTTACATTGATTTTGCTAGGTTATATCTCACTCCAGTATTCTCAGATCTGTGCCCCTGAATTTCTGCTTTCTGCTTTTCATTTATTTTCCTGAAAAGTTCCTGCTCTCTTTCATGTTCCATTTTAAACCACGTCCCACCTACAATACATGCTGTTATTTCTGAGCTGTCACTCTTACCTATGATTCATTTTTGCATGTTTTGTCATTCCTAATATTGCAGTTTCTAGACATGGCTGAGAACTATGGCAGGTGAGAAGATCTACAGGAGAGAAGATAAAAACATCTTCCACTTCTTGGTGAGATAAATTACAGGCTGTGACATTTTCAACAGTCCATATGGAGGTGATCAAACTGCCTCTAAAGGACATACAATGCTTCCCTACAGGGAATGCAATATGCACACATAAGTCACATCATTTCCTCTATTTCATGGCATTTCTGCCTGAATTGAATTGTATTTTTTATAATGTTGTGACTTTCTTAGACCTGCAGAGCACAGAGTGGAGTTGAATCACTTAGTTTCTGGAGACGACGCTGTATACGATACCTTCCCCACCCCACATTGCTATCCTCTTAACTCTGATTGATGCCAGTAGATTAACTGTTTAATCATTGCAGATGCGTTTTAGCACTGACATATAAATTGGCCCATAATAGCAGAAGATCCTTTTGATTCATGTACACTTACCTTAAAAATATTGACAATGTAATCTGCAAAACTCATTCTCTCACTCCAAAGAGTTGGAGAGCCATAATGTCAGACGTCGATACCTTAGGCCAGTGGTTTTCAACCTGTGGTCTGCAGACCCCCAGGGGTCCACAGACTATGTCTAAGGGGACCGCGAAAGATTGTTGTTACCATAGAACAGTGGCTTTCAACTTATGGTCCATGGATCCCTGGGGGTCCACAGACCATGTCTAAGATTTCCAAAGGGGTCCGCACCTCCGTTTGAAATTTGTTTAGGGATCCGCAAATGAAGAAAGGTTGAAAACCACTGCCTTAGGCAAACAGCTTACACAAGTCGATAAGAGAAATGTTTTGTATGTATGTTTTTGTGCTTTTTATTTTAGTTAAGGGGCCTCAGATCCATGCCTCATCTATCTCCAGTTCATCAAGTCATATTGAAACGTGAATTATTTAATTTTGTTCATCTACAGATTGATATGGCAATCACAGGATGCAATGAAGCCACATACTCGCTCAAATCAAGAATTGTAGCTCTCTAATTATTCTCATTGTAGTCACTATGCTAATAAAAGGCAAACTCTAATGAGGACCATTTAAACTTCACTTTGCCTCATTTGTTTTTAATTATTATGTACCTCCTATTTTTGACATTTCTTGGAACTGTTTCAGCATTAAATGCAGGCAAAGGTGTAGCTATGACTTTGAAATTTGTTCATATGCTAGCAGTTTCACTGCATCCCAGCCCACAGGGGGGTCACTATAATCCCTCAGGGTGGACATGCCACTACATGGCATATGCTAACATTGGGACTGCTTGTAGCTCAAGAGTGCCAGCTGATCCTGTTCTGATTTTAACATTTCTATTACAGTTAATGGGAACTCTGAGTGGTCAGCACCTCTGGAAGTCAAGCAATGTGTTCATCACCCCTCTTTGTCCATAGGGAAGTGTAAAGGTTCATCTTCTGCTAAGTCAGGGGCTAGGTCAGTTAACTGACACCAATACCAAACGAACATCCATCACACAAGGGTTTATATAGGCATGTGCGTATTTTCCCTACCCAAGTACATCCAGAGCGGTGAACAGTCTCTTCTCAGACATCAGGATTCTCAGAAGTTCCACAAGGAAACAGTACTTCTGGGCCTAACTAAGAAATATGACACAAGAGTGGAGTTCATAATGCTGCCAATAGGAGACTCTTGATCCACTAAAGTCAATGACCAAAGCCCATTCACTTCAGTGGCCAGGATTTCACCCAGCCTTTGGAGTTGGTAAGGCTGGGAATGATGCAAAAGAGATAGTGGCTCTAGGGTGACCAGATGTCACGATTTTATAGGGACAGTCCTGATATTTAGGGCTTTGTCTTATACAAGTGCCCAGTGATGAGCTGCCAAAATCTTAACAACAGGTTCCCTCCTCACCCCATGAGGGGGTCGTTGCCCACCCCCGCTCCCCGGGACTCCTGCCCCATCCAACCCCACCGCGTTCCTTGACACCCCCCACCCAGGACTCCTGCCTCATCCACCCCCTCCCTTGTCCCCTGACTGCCCCCAGAACCGGGCAGGAGGGTCTCGTGGGCCACCGTAGTGGGTGCCCATCCCACCCTTAAAAGCCAGAGGCACCTGCCGGGGGGCGAGGTGGGGAGTCGCGGCAGTGCTTACCTGGGGCAGCTCCCAGGAAGCATCCAGCAGGTCCCTCTGGCTCCTAGGGGCGGGGGAGCATAGCTGGGGGAGGCAGGGGGAGCGGCTGCTCCCCCACTGATCACATCAAAAGTGGAGCCTTAGGCGCCAACTCCCTGGGTGTTCTGGGGCTGGAGCACCACAGGGGAAAATTTGGTGGTTGCAGAGCACCCACCGGCAGCTCCCCGCCTGGCGCCAGATCACCTCACCTCCGCTCTGCCTCCACCCCTGAACGCACCACTCCAGTCTGCTTCTCTGAGCCCCCCCCCACCCCCCGGCTTCCCACGAATCAGCTGTTCGGCGGGAAGCCTGGGAGGGCTGAGAAGCAGGCCGCAGCTTCCCACTCAGGCCCAGGGTGGCGGAGGTGAGCTGGGGCGGGGAGCGGTTCCCCTGCGCACCTCCCCCGCCCCGGGTTACCTGTTGAGGCGCAGGCGGCTCTCCTCGCACACCCCCCCCCTCGCCCCAGCTCACCTTGGCCTCCCTGGGCCTGAGCGGGAAGCTGCAGCCTGCTTCTCAGCCCCCCGGCTTCCCGCGCGAACAGCTGATTCGCAGGAAGCCTGGCGGGGGTGGAGAAGCAGAGCAGGGAGGCGCGTTCGGGGGAGGAGGCAGAGGCGGAGTGGAGGTGAGCTGGGGCTAGGGGTGGGGCGGGGAGCTGCCGGTGGGTTCTCTGCACCCACCAAATTTTCCCCTTGGGTGCTTCAGGGCTGGAGCACCCGTGGAGTCGGCGCCTAAGGCGCCACTTTTGGTCAGTTCAATTTAGAAGCCCTTTTAGAACCGGTTCTCCCTCGCGGAACAACCGGTTCTAAAAGGGCTTCTAAATTTAACAGCCGGTTCTAGCGAACTGGTGCGAACTGGCTCCAGCTCACCACTGCAGGTGCCTATCATCCCCCATCTCTGTCCCGATTTTTCACACTTGCTATCTGGTGGCTCCTAAGTGGCTCCCACTGGTTTGCTAATCAGTTTCGTTTCTGTGGCAGACCCATCAGTATTCAGTTAAGTCAGCAAGTCTCACATCTGCCTACTTGATTCTCTGATGTGCTGTGCCACAATGTCATAGAGTTTCAGGCCAGAGGGGCTCCCCGGGTGATCTAGTCTGACTGCCAGTATATCACAGGCTGCCAACACCACCCAGCACCCGCAAACTAAACCCAACAACCAAAATTAGCCCAAAGTCAGACTACAACTATTTGAAAAATGTGTATGTCAAAGCTTGGGCTCAGTTAACCCTGCTGTCCTTTTCATGATTAAAACAAGGATTTGGAGTGACACCCAAGTGCATCAACGATTTTCCTGTTTGTTGGCAGGATATATTCAATGGGTTCTTCTTTCTTAAGCATTGCACAAAGTCATTTCAATCCCATTAAGGTAAATGCCAAGCTTCCCAGACTGGCAGATTGTTGTCAAAGACATCTAGGTCACAAGATGAAAAGTATAAATAAGTTTCTCAGCTGCAGAGAATATCTTTGGGCAAGGAATGCAGAGGTACAGCTTTAGATAAAAGCGAAATGCATCATTTCTAAGTATAAGTAACTCAATTATTAAAAGATCATAGTTTTCACTCTCAACACTATGAATAAAAGATCTGAACCTTTCAGAGAAATAGGTCAATAACCGGTACAGGTGAGGCTTTGATATTTGTATGAAACAGCTATCTCCGTGAATTCGACCCAAAATACTGACTTTAGGCAAATGGCTAAAGGCAGCTGGCCTCTTCATACTATTGTGTGGCATATTGCATGAGACAATGCTCTTAAGGCTGCTTCATTCCTCAAACCATGGACGCTTAGGAGGGCTCCTTTTGACCATAACTTACCCTTTTTTTTCTTATAAATGCCACTGATTAAAATTGTATCAATCATCTTTGTGAGTTGGCCATCTATCTTTGCTTTTATATTGTGCTTAACACCATCCCTTAGGGAAATCTAAGCTCATCAGATCCATACTAAGTAGCCAGATTCAGGCAATTCTTGGACTGGAGACCTCAGTGCTTCAGGGAGTGGTGCTAGTAATTCAGCGGACAGCATTCATGCTGCTAGAAATGTCATCTTTTGGATGATATGTAAAAGTGATGTACATGGGGTCAGTACAGATCCAATGGCAAAATTCCAACTTGAGCAATTACATTTTGCCTATAAATATTTCCATTGGAAAAATTAATCTGCTCTCCTTTCACCAAAACGATCATCTGATGTAGTGTTTCTGGTGCACACTGGCTGCTTCTTGCCACCTCAGACATGGATGGGTACCAGTGGATTCTGGCAGGGGCAAAATGGAAAGATGCTAGAAAGGTTAACCAAAAAAAGTTAAGTTGAAAAATGGGGTTTTATCAATAATGCCATTTTTCATGGGAAATGGTGTTGTTGACATTTGTACTTTTTATGAAATTTTGGGGAAAAATCCAATTTTTAAAAAAATATTGTGACATTTCTTATTCAAAATAGTTGGAAAAATCCTTCTCACTCATGCTTTTTTACTTTTCCCCCGAGTAAATATTGAGAGAAAGTGATGTTTTTCCTACATATCCCCAACCTTTTGCTAGTAGGAAAAAAGTTTTTATAAAGGGAGCGGAAGTGGGCTTTTTCATAATCTCTCTCTCTTCTTCCCCCGCAAAAAAAAAAGTGGGGGGAGAGGGTTTTAAATGAAGAGGGGAGAATAAAGCTAAATATCCAAAAGAGAATTTAATTTTTCTAAGCAAACGTTTGTTCTATTTAGGGGGAAAAATTCTATGATGTGTTCCTTGAAAAAACAAAACCATGAATTTTTTTCAAACTGAACATTTTGGGTTTTTTTTTAAATTATAACAAACCCCTCAAAAACTCGTATATGTTCCTGAAAATAGCTACAGTTCAGCATGGATGCAGTTAGGAAACTCCACTATACATGATAGGTATTCACACACTCACATAAAGTGCATCTCTTTTACCTGGTTGCAGCACTTCCGTAAGATCACGAGGGTTTCTGATTTGCTCAGACCAATCTCAGGATTGCTCAGACTCATACATTTGCTACAGACTAGGGCACAAAAAGGATGGACCTGATTCTCCATTCTGCTATACTAGTTTACACGAGTGCAACTCCACTGAAATCAGTGGTGACATGCCAATGCAAAACCAGTAAAAAATGGTCCAGGATGTGTATGCAGGTGTGGTTTAGCCATATAAATAGGTATCTCTCTCTCCATCCATACAGCCATATACATTGCCAATGTAATTTGCTCCAGAATATCAGTAAATTGAGGTTGTCTTTAAAACACTTTGAAAATGATCTTTAGGAGTGAAATAATCTCCTACAACTCTGTTCAGAAAACCAAGAAGTGCTATCAAGAAAAATCTGACTCATCTTGTCTTAAAGACACTGTATGTACGAACACTCGGTGCTAAATGTTGACACAAAAACATATTTTGAAAATATATTGTGAAAAGAAACAAAACAAAACCAACCCTCCCCTTAGACTTTGACATTGTGAATCCTGACAGTGGAGTAATGCTATAATCCTAAATGTCTTGTCTTCTTTCCTGTCAGTCACTGAAATGCTAACTTAAGGTACGAAACACCTGCCAGAAATCTCCAGAGAAGGACCTATGTAAAGCTAACATTTGAAAAGCAGCTTCTCTAGCAGCTAGTCTCCCTCCATCAGCCGTTGTCCTTTATTTCCACTTTATACTACATATGCTCTCCTCACAGACATCTTTGCATTTCCATTTCTTTCTTCCCATCTGCCCTGCATTGGCAGCACTTTAAATAACCACTGCTGATATTGGTCACATTTAGCAGAAAGAGCTGAGCCTAATTGGCAATATATTTGCCCGCAATTTCATTACCCAAGAGGAATACCGCTCTTCTGTTACATCAACCAGTGCACACAGGACCATCATTTCCCTTCCCTTTTTCAATTTAAATCCACTTTGAAACTTTCCACATCATATTATACCAGATAGTCTCTTTGTGCCATTTAAAAATGGCAGGAGGAAATTGTGTGTAGCAGTCTAATGGCCTAAATTTTGGTATTTATCAAAATGATAGTGCTGTCATAAATCAGGGTGGAAAACTCAATGTTTCTGCTATTATGATTATCCAGAAGAATTTGCTATTGCTGGGTCACATCCTCCTGCAACTTTCTGAAATCCCAGGTGCGTAAGGATTCTTCTGTTCACATTAGCGAAGAAGAACCTCAGAGCCTTCTGAATAAGTAATTATTGGGTCTTTGTGTTAGCCCCCTTTTAAAAGTTATTTTCCTGCTCATGATCAAATGCTTAATCCCTTCTTGGGACACAGGCAGAAGAGGTGTTTCTGTCATATTCTTACTAGTGTCATAGCAGGAGGGTGAAAGGCTTTCAATCTTCTCTGCTTCTCCCCCACTCGTCCTGTCTGCTTGAAGGGGGAAAGAGAGAGACTGGTAGATGTGCTCTGTTTGTGCACTGGCATTCTTCCTCTAACCATTTAACCATCAATGACATATTAATACAGTATAAGTCTGACCACTGGAAAGCCCAGGTCTTACCAATTTAAACTTTTAAACATTCCTTAGACATGAGTCCCTCCAGCCCTTTTAACACATGAACTCTTCTGAACGCCTTGAAATTTCTCGACACATTGCTGGTACTGAGGTCCAGTACTCAACACAGCAAAGGACCATCACTTTCCTGGTTTGTTACATGACAACTATGTGTGTTCAGCTCAAAACCACGTTGGCTCCCCCCCCCCATCTTACATTTCAAGCTCACCTCTCACTGAGCATGCTATCTGCTAGCTCCCCGGTGTCTCTTTCTCTATCACTACTCTCTAGGATTTACCCTAGTGACTGTTATGCCAGCCCAGGATCACTAGAACACAGCATGCTCTGGCCACACCCACTTCCATCCCAGCACATTCTCTTCACTGGGAGGCTGGTGAACTATCCCCCCAGCCAGCACTGTCAGCCCTATGCCAGACAGGGATTCCCCTAGCAGCTCCTTTAGACGAGTTTTAAGGCCCCATTGTGTCACAGGACCAGCATGTGAAACAACTTAGTTAGTTAATGTGCAACAGGATCAAGCCATAGGATTGGAGCAAACAGCAGGTGTCAATGGGGGGTGAGTTAATAACCTAACCTGTTCTACTTCAAGGCCTTCATTTGGAATAGCTTTACATCTTGAGCCAAAGCAAGCACTGAGAAGATGCTACGTCTTGGTTTCTGTATAATCGTACAAACTGGCATGATTAGCAGGTGGCTTCTGCCCTGCACAGTCCCAGGACTGAGCTATCAGGATGGGTGAAGATGGAGATTGAGGTGCCTTGGGGCAGAACTGAAAGGGAAGCTGTTACTGTGGCTGATGGCAGTCCAGTGCTGTAAACAGGACATGTCGCAAATTCTGGAAAAGCAACAGTCAGCAAGAATAGAGAGTCATTATATTTCCACATCTACTAAAGAAATAAAACTATTGTGTAGATTCATTTGTAAATATTAAAGCAGCTCATTGCTGGAGGACACCAAACCCCTGGGGTGCCACTAGTGTGCCACAACTTGGAGGCAAGCACAGAAGGTGCTTCCGCAGTTAGGCCTTGTAGGCACTAGCCTGGGTGGGTCCCAATAGCCACATGGACACATGGCTAAATAAAAGAGTATTTTACTCGGGCCGGCAGGGACAGGGAAAGGTTGCAGATACCGTAGTTTACACAGGCTTAAACAATTCAAAGTGAGCAACGGAAGTTCTTGTTGGGTCCCTGGGGCAGGCCAATGGAGAGTCAGGGCTCTTCAGGCCTAGTGCCAAGGGTGTCCTCTCCAGTCCAGTCTCTATTCAAGCAAAAAGAGGTTTCTAAGCCAGACTTAGTTCTCACTGAGGCCCTGTGCACTGGCTCCCTGCCCAGGCACTGCTGCTCCACTATAAACCCAGGAAGACCTGCACCCAGCTGTAAGGTCCAGCAGCCACAACCTGTTCAACCTGCATATGGTTCCTGGAGAATTTTTGTGTGTGTGCAACCAGCTTCTGTACAGCTCCTTGGTAGCCATGTGGCTGCCACTTCCAAATAGAGCGGGGCCACTCCCTGGTTCAGGACCTTCCCCCTTAACTAGCCAGGAGGAAGGGGGTGTGCAGTGGGGAGGGATTGATGGGAGTTGTAGTCCCTTGCTTAGCCGATCCCTCACACATTTTTAATTACAGTCAATGGATTTTGGTGATAGAAGGATAGTGGTGGAATGCTGCCCAGGATTAGCAAGGGGCAAAGATGGCGTTATTCAGAGATTCATCTCAGGTTCCATGAGCTCTCAAAGCTTCTCAGTCTTATCCAGAGTGTTTCCTTTTCAGTCCTTTTTCCAAGTACTTCAAAACTTTCTAGCTCTTCCCTGGTTTCAGAGTAACAGCCGTGTTAGTCTGTATTCGCAAAAAGAAAAGGAGGACTTGTGGCACCTTAGAGACTAACCAATTTATTTGAGCATGAGCTTTCGTGAGCTACAGCTCACTTCATCGGATGCATGCTGTGGAAATCGCACAAGACATTTTATACACAGACACCATGAAACAATGCCTCCTCCCACCCCACTCTCCTGCTGGTAATAGCTTATCTAAAGTGATCATCAAGTTGGGCCATTTCCAGCACAAATCCAGGTTTTCTCACCCTCCGCCCTCCCACAAACAAACTCACTCTCTTGCTGGTAATAGCCCATCCAAAGTGACCACTGTCTTCACAATGCATATGATAAGCAATGTGGCCCATTTGATTCTGTTATAAGCCCTTTTCTCCCCCAGGACCATGGAATAACCCTCTTGTTCTCTCTTTATCTGCAACCTGTCAGTCACACACTGCAATACAATCCCGTCTGTTAGCTATTTCTTCCTTTGGAGCCTCTTACATCTTTCTTTCCTGATCCACCACCTCTGCCAACCTTGGGAAATTAAGCCCAGTAGAAGAGGCAGTTTTTCCTCTGGCTTACATATGCTGCTAATTCATGTGTTGCAAGTTCAGGAGCTATGAATTATGGAGTATATGAAATTTTAATTTAATTAGGATGACGGTTAGGAAGGAAAGTGCTGGAATCTAGTAGGAGATCATGGGACAGGAGCTAGAGTTTATATGAACAGGCATGAATTGGACAGATAGAACTTGTAGCCTACTGAAGGATTTGAAAGGAGGGCGGGGTAGGGGGGTCAAAGGCCTCTTGGAGGGTTTGTGAAGAAGGAGCGCCTCTACCATTTTGGGAACCAAAGAAAGACAGGAGGAAGGGGGAGATCCTTACCCAAATTTAGCTGAACATGAAAAAGTTTGGTGTTCATTTTAGGTGAATTTTGTGAAGGCTCAGAATGGTCCTTTTCCCTTCTGGCCAGGTTCATCTTACACTCACCGAGCCACCACTTAACATTATAGATAGAACACAATCTGATCTGAAATAGGGCCTCAAAGACATTGAAAAGCAGCATGTGCTTCTGATCACTCTAATTTGGACACAGAATATTCCATTTGAATTCATTTATGCTGTGTATTCAAATGGAAAAAACATTAGAATGCCTGCATTGGTCATGACCCAGCAAACACCTTTTCTCACTCACTAGACAAATTACTTTCAGGCAGTTTGGCATCCCTCCAAATAGGATTTTTTTCTTGATTTATTGATAGCTCCCAAGTAGGAAACATTAATCAGGAAATTAGACAATCAAGTGGCTCCTGAGAGATGTGAGAAAAACAACAAAACAAACTTATTGTGATTTCAAAGTCACTCTTTATTTAAGGTGCCAATGGCAATTGAAATATACCAAGGATTTTTTTTAAAAAACATCTCTTCCCACCATCCCCTGGGATCAGCATCTACTCACCCAGGAACAATGTGACCACAGGCTAATAGCAGGGACCTCAGTGCGGGACAGTCCCAGATAAATAACAGTGCAAGAAAATTTATACCAGGCAGACTCACTAATGCTTGGCACAAATCACATTTGCTTTTACTTCAGTTTCATGACTCAGAATTTCCAATTAAAATAATTTACAACAATAAATGTTAGAACACCAAGTGCATATGAGACAGAGGTGAAACGAAGAAGTAGCTGAGAGATGTAGAATATGCCTTATATACAGTAGAATCTCAAAGATACGAACACCAGCGTTCCAGACTTCCCAGTCAACTGGACACCCTCTAGAACTGGAAGTAACCAAGCAGCAGTGGACACACACACACACACAAATGCAAACACTTTACAGCCTCGGGGCTTCAGCCCCAGTGCTCAGTGCTTTGCGGGGGGGGGGGGGGTTTAGATCTGCAGCCACAGGGTGAGGAGGATCAGGGCTCCAGGCAGGGCAGGGCAGGGTTTCTGACCCTCCAAAGCACCAGGGTTCAGGGGGCTTTAGATCTGCAGGGAGTAGGGAGTACTGGCTCAAGACTTCAGCTCCACGGCTCCTTTGGTGCTGGGACTCGGGTCTTTAGCTACAAGGGGAATGCTAGTTTCAGCCCCAGCACTCCCCCCATAGCTAAAGCCCCGAGCCCTGGTGACCCCCACCACCACTGCTGAAACCAGGAACAGAGCCGGTGCCCCCACATCCCCAGGGCAGAAGCTGGGGCTGAAGCCCCTAGCCCCAGCGCTCCCCCCCAGATTTAAAGCCCTGAGTCCTGGTGCTCCAGAGGGTCAGAAGCCCTGACACCCCCCACATCCGGAATCCTGACACCCCCACCCTGCGGCTTCAGCCCCTACCCCCCTTCCCTCCCCAGTGGCTGAAGTCTGTAAGGTCTTGTTCAGTGTTACAGACATTTCCGAGTTACGAGCGACCAAGGTGTGCGTAACTCTGAGGTTCTACTATCGTGTCATCACCAGATTGAAGAGACCAGAGTAAGATCAGGATTTTAAAAATCCATTGTGAGCGTTTAGGACCTAGGAATCCTAGCAGCCCAGGAACAGATAGTGACACCTGTGTGATATGCCAGGTACAATCCAGACTAATGCACAGCTGTGTCTCTTTGGCCCTCTAACCTGGGGTCCCCCTTACACTGGTTTGCTGCTGTAGCCTCCAGTCTGGACTGCTCACAAACAGCTTCCAGCATGGAAGTCACTCCCAGTTATGTCTGTGTGTGTGCTACAGCCACACCTTGGCTCTTACCAGCCTTAAAGATTACCACAGAGTGACCCCTAACTCACACTAAGTCTTCAGCCATGTCTACACTAGAGTTAAGTCAACGTAAGTTACGCTGACAATTATAATCTGCTATAATTACATCGCTTGTGCATGTGCACACAACGCTCCTTGTGTCAGCGGAGCGCAGCCACAGTTGGCGCTCTAGCACTGACAGAGAGAGAGCAGTGCACCATGGGTAGCTATCCCCATTGTGCAAATCTCCACCTTATCCCGCTAGGAGTTGTGGGAATGGATCGCAGTGCACGATCACCACCCCCAAAATGCAATTTTCTCCATTCTATAATTCCAAGGGCTTCCGACTGCATTGCACGCCATTTTTTTCAACTGCCCCTGTAAACTTTGTGCCCATCATCTTTGCCTGAAAGCTATTGCACTGCTCACCAGTCTTGTGAAAAGCATTATAAACACAATGCAGCTGATCCAGCAGAAGTTCATGAGCTGCAAGTCCATGCTGCTTGCCCTGCTGTGTGCCATGGAAAGAAAAGAATCAATGGGAGTTTTGCCCATGTTGCCAAAAAATAAATGTAATTATGAACAAGACACAGCTACATAACTGACCTCACCCTGAGTTCTGCTAAGCACCTTCCTATCTAAAGTCACTGACAATTCTTCAGATGCCCCAGTCGAAATTAGGCCACATGGTCATACACAGAAGTTGAGGGTGCTCAACACCTGGCTGGATATATGCAGCACTTTATAAGATTAGGTCTTTAGTTCCAACCCCAAAGGTTCAAGAATCCCAAATCATATCATGCCAAAAATCATGAGACCTTTTTTAAAAAGATGACAGTCTTTTTTGTTCTGTCTTTTGAGTTTTAAATTCCACCTGACCACCCCAAGAGAGAGAGGATTAGTGTTCCAATTTTCCCAAATTCACTGGATAAGGTGATTGTGGCGCCTGCTGAAGAAGCCCTCACCCCGACATCCGCACATCCCCTACCCAGTAATTAATTTTGTCCCTACATCTGCCTGGTTCCATCACTACCCCCAGCTTCACCTCTGCTCCTTCTGCAGCTCCCTGGGATTGTATCAAACCAAAGATGGTGCCATTAACACCTGGAAGTCCCCTAGATTTCCAAGGAGACCTCACAGAAAAAATGTCATTAAGACAAGCAACTGCAATTTGAAATTTCTTACCCCACAACAACTGCAGATCAAGCACCTAGAGTACAATGTTTGTCCATGCAGCAACCCCAGCAGCACTGCAGGTATCTGATGCTTTTACATGGGAGGAGGAGGAAGAAGATAAAGTACTTGGCACAGCCTTATGGATACATCTGGGAGGTACTGTAAGAAAAATGTTTTCTATAAGAGAAAGTTCTTCTAAATCAGGTCACAATCCACAATCGGTATCCTCTGCCTCTTATTGAGGAATTGCTAGATTTCATGTGAACTCCCAGGAGAGCAAAGAACCAATTCTTGGCCACAGTGCTGCCTCAAACCCAGTAATTTTTTCAATGTTGCAGTTACCAAGATCTGATCTCCCTCATTTGGTCCAATTCAAAGGAGGACTCCCTTGGATTCACCTATACTAACACAATGGAGTAACGTATTTCAACAGATGCATGTATGTTCCTCCAGGGTGCCCCCAGCTCAAGGTACTACATCTTTGTCATGACACCACACTGGCAGGACACTTCAGTCATAGTAAGACCTCCCACACATCCTCCTGCTTCTTCTACATGAGGTCCAAAATTTTAGCCTACGTGGATTCATGAAAGCTGTGCGTCCATAGAAGGTGTCCATTTGACACCCCTGAGAGCGACATCACAGAAAATCTACAATAAGGGCGGCAGCACTGGTAGCGTCCTTCCCTCCCCAGCTCCCTAATGCCCTTCAATTCTGACCCAGAAGGCCCTCTTCTAAAGAGGGGCAGGAGGGCAATTCTGCCTTTATTTCTATTCAGCCCTTGGCCCCTCATCTGAGACCACCCATAACGTAATTACAAGGGAGGTGAGGCAATATCTTTTATTGGACTTCTGTAGATGGAAGGTCCATGCTTTCAAGCTTCACAAAGCTTCTTTAGGTCTGGGGAAGGAAACCCGGGTGTCTGAGATAAATACAAGTTGGGACAGATTGTTAAGCATAAGGGGTTAACACACATTTTGGGAGACCCCTAAAAATGAAATGGACAATTGCAGGTTAGATTGTTAAGCATAAGAAACTCATACATGTTGTAGGAAACCACTTAAAACGAAGTGGGCAATTAAGGGTTAGAAGGCACTGGTGTGTGTTACAAATTGTTGTAATGAGTCATAAAACTAGGGTGTCTGTTGGTTCTGTGGTTTTTAGTATCTAGCAGAGTTATGCGTTGCCTTTTGAAGGTGTTGTGCAGCTTTCATTTGAGGATGAGTACTGAGAGATCAGATATGGAGTGATATCTGTTCACCTACAGCTAATATGGTGTTTTTTGTCTTTTATCAATATTGCATGTGAATTTATTCATGAGCACAGTGATTGTCTGGTGTCACCCACATAGTTGTTGTTGGGATATTTGATGCATTGGATGAGGAACACTACATGTGGTAGACATATGTCAGTCACATGGATCTTGAAAGGTGTATTGTGGTGGGTATTGATCATTATAGTAGGGGAGATATATCTGCAGGTTTTGCATCTGTTGTTGTGGTAGTATCTGGTGTTGCTTTGAATTGGTGTGTACTGGTCTGAGGGGAACTTGCTTCTGATGGTGAGCTTGGTGAGGTTGGGGAGTTGTTTGAAGGCCAGAAGAGTAGGTTCAGGAAAGATGTCTTTCAGGATGTGGTCCCCATCAAGTATGGGTTGTGATTGTTTGATGGTACCCCATATGGGTTCCAGTGTGGGGTGGCAGGTAACAATGAGGGGTGTGAGGACCAGGGTTTTTTTTCCTACATTTGAGCAGGTTCTCCTGGGATATTTGGATGTCCCTTTGCATGATGTGATCTATTTCTATGGTGAAGTATCCTTGTCTGATGAAAGTGGTTTTGAGTGTTTATCCTGGACTTTCTGTTCAGAGCAAAGTCTGTGGTATCTGAGTGCCTGACTGTAGATAACAGATTTCTTGCTATATTTGGGATCATTGCTGGATCTGTAGAGGTAAACGGGGGGATACATTGGTTTCTTGTATATAGTAATTGTATAAAGTAATTAACTAGTGCCAATTATGGGGGTTGTAACGTAGACACCTGTAATGTGGACACCTGTCCACTAGGAATTGCAATAAGACCACATGAAAGGGGGCGGACTCACCGCTAGTACGCCTCCTCGTGACCAGACATGGCTTAGTGTCTCTCTCCCTGTTTGGATCCCTCTGTCGGCAGCCATTCTAGCCTTCTGGTGGTCCGCCTTTTCCCATTACTCAGGCTTCTGGCCAGGTCTTCCCTCTCTGGGGTAACAGAAAGTCCAACAAACCAATGTCCAAGACCTTGTATCAAGTCTTCAGCCTCAACTCTAGGCCCTGTGGTCGACAGTCCCTTTTCTCAGGTCTTTCCATCATCCTTGTCCCCTTCTCTGGCCTCACACCACCATATCAGTGGCTAGTAGGGGAACCCGGGTCATTCTACTACCCTGGGTTCTAGTCTATGTACCCTATAATCAGTACTACTTCATCCAGCTCCTTTCTGCTGCCTCCTTGGGCGTCTTCCTACTCAGCCTGTCTGAAGCCTTCCCCCCGCCCCATGATCTCTCTAGGTTCACCCATCTCTCAGAGCTGGGACTCACAGGGCCCTCCCCTAGAATCCCCCAACAAACCCAAATCAAAGGTACAAACTCAACCAACTTCTGCCCACCTTGGGCTTGACCTTTCATGACTCTTAAATTCCTCCACTAAACATCTCCCAGGACTCCCTCCCTGGAAGCCCAGATCATGTCCTTTTATCAGGGCTTAGCCTGCTTGGGTCCCAGTGGCTGCTTCATCTCTCTCTCCTGGCTGCCTGCCAGACTTCTCTATTCGGGGGAGGATCCCAGGGCCAACTCTTCCTCCTGGGCTATTGCCTTGACCCTTCTGGTGTCTCTACTTTCTCTGGTCCCAGAGAGTGACTGCAGCCCCCCTCTGCTCTGAACCTCCTTTCTTCATAATTCTTTCCTAGTTCACCTCAGTTAAGCCTAGCTTTCCCTCCAGGTGCAGCCAGGTATGATAACTGGCCTGCACATTAACTCTTTCGGAGCCTGTGTCGGGTACACACCCTATTACAGGCCTCCAAACTCATATCACATTTAGTATCCTGTAGGTAACTACTGCCCTGTATTTGATCTAGTGGCTTGAAGGCTCTGAATCCTGTTAACACTTCCTTGATCCATCCTGTCCCATTCATAGCCAGTTAATAAGATGACACTATGTTTAGCTGTACTGGTAGTTCCTCATTACTTCTCATGAAAAAAAAGGATTACCTATCTATAAATCACTATCTCTGGGTCTTGACGTATAGATGGTATGCACACATATCAACGTTGACCATATTTATTATTTTACTTTATATTAATATTAATAACAACATGGCAGGGCTAGGAATAGAAATCTTTTCTCCTGGGTCCCTGTCCAGTGCAAAAAGTATGTCTTTTAGGCAGGTTTTCATTATGCTTCTAAGCGAAAAAAGTCCTTTATGTATTGCAGAGCTGGTCTAGCCTGCCAGTCAGCGCGTGGAGCCACAGCCATTAGCAAGATCTAGACTACATAGTTATCACAGCTCGTTTAAGTGCTCTGACAGTTCAGGGCCTGGTAGGCCCAACGTTTCTCCATTACACAGGAGCCAGACAGTCACCAGCTCCAACAAAGAGCACACGTACTCAAATATCTTGGCAGGAGCAGGAGAAGTTCAATAAGCAGTTCACAGCAAAACAATCTGAAACCAACTGTCAGAGCCGCTGACAAACAGCAGGAACATTCTAAAAGCAGCCGACAGGGTCACACTTGGACCCAGGCCTTTGTTTTGAACAAACATAAACCTGCTGTGGTGAAGGACTCTGAAAGGATGTAACTGCCAGGCTAAAGACCTCATGTTAGCAGGACCAAACCAAAAATTCTTCTGTTGTTTTTCGCATTAAAATGTGCGAAGAAGAGAGAAGTTCAAGCTGCAGAACTGAGTCCCAGATCTGGATCCAATCTTTGGCATACTCTCCCCTTCTGTCCTTAAATTCAGGTTTGTACAGGAGTTTGGGGTCAGATTTATCTCTGATGCACAGGCTTGAAAGTGCTCATATGAGGGGGAAAAAATGCTTCCCTGAAAAATCTCTAAATTAGTCACACATAAAAAGCCACATACTGCGTATCTGCAGAGATTTCAACTGGCAGCACGCTGATTGCCTTCTGACCCAAAAACCCCACTGGTTCAGGTTGTCTTCAAGTAAACAACAGTGAGTTGATTACAAACCTTTTTACTGTTCTGGAGCCCTTTGAGGCAGTGGCAGCAGGTGTGAGTCAATATCAACAAAGCACATATACCCTGAATTACTTTGCTGGTTTTGCAAGAGATGAAAGATTTCGCTCTTTCTCAGACACACATTCAGAGCCTGACAGTTATGGAAGGAGATTATTTATGCCATTTGGCTAGATTCTCTCCCTCACGCTCTCTGAGTAAAAGCAACTGAAGGAGCAAACATGTAACCAAGGAAGCAAACCAAGTAAATAAAATCAGCAGCAATGCATGACATCACCATTGCTGCTGGGTGCTACAATGTGCCAGCTGGTAATATGACCCTGCCTATGAGATTTATGTACGGAGCACCCTTTTCCCAGAAAGTGTTATTGTGGCATTGGCTCATGTTGATGTGGCATGCACATCAGGGGTTAATGACAAGTAGATCTGAAGCATTTTGTAAATGACACTAGCAATGAAAGTTATCCTTGACCTTCCTCTGAAATTTGGCCCAGTACATTAGTCACATAGAATGGATGGAGAGGGCCTAATGCTGCATACTAAATCATTTGCTGACGTATCATAAATTCAGAGCTGGAAGAGTAGGATAGGATAAGGGACAAAGAACAAGGACTGGAAAGATGAAAAATGGAGCAGTATGTTGACCAAGGAGGGGTTACCTACCAGTCAGCATCAGGTGCAGATGATATAGGTGGCCGGCTAAAGTGCTGAATTTTAAGGGGCTGACACTATCCCACCCATCTATACCTCTCAAACCAGTGGGGAGAAACAGCCACCATTAGCTACTACATCCACATCTGGTGGATCTAGCCCACTGGCCACCACTCAGGCCAGCTTTTGAGATGTCAGCCCCTCTAAGCATTCCATCTTGCTACATCATGCTCCCTGTAGCGGTGGGGCAGTTGTCCCTCGACCTCTGGGTCGGAGGGAGGCCACACTGCCTCACTGCGCTGTCAGGGCCTCTGCCTAGTATCAGGGGAGTTAGTGTAGGCATTAGCATCCCGACCGGTCTAAGGGGCTGAGCAGCCAACCATCTAGGGCACTCGGACGTTTCAAGCAGGGGCCTCGGGGCCCTTGTGGCAGGGGCTTGGACCAACACCGGTGTTAAGTAGCTCCAAGCCCTTCAGCACAGGGCAGAGCAACCCCAGTAGTCAATTAGCTCTGACCTCTGGAGGCAGAGACAGAGCAAACCCAGGAGTCACTCAGCTCCGGTCCCTTGTTGCACAGACAGAGCAGTCCAGTAGTCAACTTGCTCTGGGCTCTCGTTACAGAGCCAGAGCAAATCCCGCAGTCAATGAGCTGTGTGCTCTTGTTGCACAGCCAGAGCAGACCCAGCAGTCAATTAGTCCTGGGCTCTTGGAGCAGAGCCAGAGAAAACCCAGTGGTTGGGTGTTCTAGCTCCAGCAGACAACCGATGAGCACAGGCCACTGGGCCTGGCAAGGGGAGGCTGCCTCCCCAGGGCCAATCCTACTCCACCAGACCCTGACACAGGGCCCTAAAAGTGGCGGAGTGGGCCACCACTGGGTCAGCGGGGATCCCAGCTGCAATCCACTGGCCATGCCTCAGGCAAAGCTGCAGCCAAACTAAGGTCGGCTGCCCCTGGGCCACTTCCTCCCCTCCCCTCGGGGTGTACCTGGAACAGCAGGGCCTCAGTTTCCTCTGGGTAGGTGGCCTGTGGCAGTCCCAGCAGGTCCATGGCAGAAGTGGGCTCCCCGGAGGGCAGGGCATCGCTGGGTTCAGCAGCAGGGTCAGCGGCCGGGAGTGAGCGGGGTCCGTCAGCTTCCCTTGGTGTCTCAGCTCCAACTGGGCAGGAAGCCCCACCCTGCATACTTCCTGTTCCAGTGGTGTGCTTCTGGTGGGAGGGACAAGCCTGGCTCTGCCCACTCGGGCACGGAGGGTGGTTCCTCCCCCTCTGGGTCGGAAGAAGGCCACACCGCCTCACTACACTCCCCCTTAGGCGTGCTACCTGCCACCATGAACCATACCCAGGGTATCAGAATGTCCCTGTATTCAACATGGTACCAGCACAAGATTGCTACAGTAATAAGATATTTAAATAAATTGATTGAAGTGTCACTGAAGACCGTTCACTGCTGATTTAATGCTGAAGCTTGCTTTAGCCTTACAATACTCAAAATGTGTGCAGTTACAGGCTTATAACAAAGTGATTACTGGCCTGTGGAGGAATTAATTCTATCTTAGCAGGTAAATAACCTAAGATATAATGTTCAGATGAGATTGTAACTCTTGTGTCCATCTCTTTCCACAACTGCCTAACTGTTGGACAGTCCCATAACCTGTGCCTCAGGGTTCCTTTGTATTTTTTACAGCACCAACAAAAAACAGGGGCTGAGGCCTTTAGTTTGTGGTGTCCCTGTATTAACCACTGTGGTGTCCACTGTATTAAAATTGCATCATTCCACTGCAGCGCCTGTGAAGCATGTGGTATTTGGAAATATACAAGCTGTAAGTCATTTCCCTTTCTGTACTTTTCACTGTCTGTTTCCGTATAAAAAAATCAATAACAAATTTAATCACACCCACACAATGAGTACAAATTTAATCACACCCACACAATGTGGGAGCCTGGCATCCATTAGGGTCTGTTTTAAATTTCTCTTCTGAAAAGTAGTGAATTAAACCCAAAGCCTAGCTCGAAGGACCCCAGACATTTGTTCAAAATCTGAATTTTACAGCTGGAGCCCATATGCATTTTCATAACAACGTTATGACTATCCCACAATCATAACTAACGTCATATCTCCTTACGATAAAGCAAAACTTGAGCCTGCCGCTGGTGATAGTATTCAGCTCTGGTGCAAGAGACAGCTTTCTTTCCCAATGGCTCTTCTGCATCTCAAAAATAACTTTCCAGTTCCATTCCCCCAAATGGGCTACCACGCATTACACACAGAACAAACCAACCAACCACATATAGAGGGTCATTTCACCCACCTCGGAAATGCTGCTGTGAAACACAGCTGCTGTTTAATAACACACAGCAAGACGCCACCGCAGTTTAAGACAAGAAGTAATGAAGAGCACCGTTGTGGTTTTGCTTGCTGCACAACATTAATATAAGGAAACTACCTGGACGCAGCTGGGTTCAAAATAAGTGTGGTTACTGATCATAGTCGTACATACAAGACCTAGCTACACACGTGTTGCTGCTCTGTTCGTTCTAGTGCCTTTTGCAATAGACTACCAGGAGTCCCGACTAGAGGGCTCACAAACTATTTAAAGGTATAGTACCAGTAAAAACCATATTGGTGTCAAATGAGAGCTCACAAATCACACGCCAAAACCACAGGATTCACGTTTTTAAACCCCATGATTTAAACCTCAACTCTTCTCCCTCATCCAATGAGCAAACCAGAGGGAAGTAAGGGAGGAACCCAGAACAAGACAGGCTACTGCAGCGGCTGAGCAAGGAGCTCTGCCCAACCTGTGTGTGAGGAACTGGGAGGACTAAGACTAGGAGGGAGCACTGAAGGAAAGACGATGACTGGGGTTCAGGGAGGAGCAGAATAACTTGGGAAAGCCTGAGAACTGTAGAGGGAGAAGGAGGATTGGATGACTTGACTAACAAACGGAGGTGTGGCGGAAGTATGGACTGGGGGTGAGTCAGTGAGAATTGATGGGGAGAGAACTTGATGGACTGAAGGAGAACTGATGGACTGGTGGGAAAATGTACAGTAGGGTGTCTACTTTGGGACATTAAAATCTGCATACAGCTTGGATGTGTCCATTTTATGCTTTTGTTGTACTAATGAAGGTAGGTCTGGACAGAAGACTGAATTCAGGAGATTGAGCTGAAATGGTTACAGTAGCATATTGGCCATTAAGTGAAAATATTGCCCAGAGGGCCAGACTTGGATTTTTGAAAGCCTTTATGGTAAGATATGTTTAGTGTCTATGTCCCTATGCTACCATGCAATACTAGTGTACTTCCTGCTCTAGTTCTCTTTATAGCAACACTAATTTTGATTTATGGTTTTCAATTTTTTCTTTCTTGCTCTTTGGCCATAATCTCTTAGACTCTTGGAAGTGAAAACTCTGCCCATACCAAGTTTGGCCTTTTCGATTGAGCAAGCATTGATTTCTTATTTGAAAGAGACAATGGAAAGAGTGAAAAAAAAAACCTTAAAATGATAAAAGTAGCACTTGACTTTGGAGCTGACTAGGCAGTTTTCATAGGACTTGTGTTTATATGGTTTAAACATTGTGGGAAGTATAAGGCAGGGCACAATGGAAAATAACGCAGGCCAAGTGGTATCTATATTTTGCCGTGTTGTATACCTAGAAGCAGAAGTATCATCAATGGTGATAAGATTAAGGCTATTAAACATATTTCTCTGACACATCAGGATTTAACATCTATCCTTAAAATAGTTTAAAACTATTCTGTGTGAATGGGGTTTTTTCTTATTATTATGATGTGTATTCTTCAAAGGACAGTGATGGTTATGGGTCACAGGAGGAAAACGAACAGAGGAGACACCAAGCAGTCATTCGGGAATGCCCAGTGACAAAAAGTGAAAACTACCATATTTATGGTTGGCTCCAGTTGGTTTCAGTCTCATCTCCAAAATTCTGGGTGCAGTTTCCCCTGTGCCTTTTGGCATGCTCAGAAACATAAACAGTGTCCGCAAAGTTAGAAGCCAGTTCTGAAAACTTGGCACCTTAAGTCCTGTTCTCACCAGCAACAAACAATATCACATATAGGCCCAATGCTCTAACTGAAGTCCATGACAAAACTCTGAGAGATTTCAATGGCAGCAAGATTGAGCCCGTAAGGTGGAAATACTAGGAAATACCTAGATGGAGCTACGACAAGGTGGGTGCATAACTTGTTTGAAAACTATCCCCAGAGAGTAATCAGTGGTTCACAGTCAAGCTGGAAGGGCATATCGAGTGGGGTCCAGCAGGGATCAGTTCTGGGTCTGGTTCTGTTCAGTATCTTCATTAATGATTTAGATAATGGCAACTTATAAAGTTTGCAGATGATACCAAGTCGGGAGGGGTTGCAAGTGCTTTGGAGGATAGGATTAAAATTCAAAATTATCTGAACAAAGTGGAGAAACTGTATGAAATAAATAGGATGAAATTCAATGTGGACAAATGCAAAGTACTCCACTTAAGAAGGAACAATCAGTTGCACGCATACAAAATAGGAAATGACTGCCTAGGAAGGAGTACTGCGGAAAGGGATCTGAGGGTCATAGTGGATCACAAGTTAACTATGAGTCAACGGTATAATACTGTTGCAAAAAAAGCAAACATCATTCTGGGATGTATTAGCAGGCGTGTTGTAAGCACGACAGGAGAAGTAATTATGATGAGGCCTCATCTGGAGTATTGTGTCCGGTTCTGGGCGCCACATTACAGGAAAGATGTAGACAAAGTAGAGAGAGTCCAGAGAAGAGCAACAAAAATGATTAAAGGTCTAGAAAACATGACCTATGAGGAAAGACTAAAAAATTGGATATGTTAGTCTGGAGAAGAGAAGACTGAGAGGGGACATGATAACAGTTTTCAAGCACAAAAAAATGTTCTTATAGGAAGGAGGAGAAAAATTATTCTCCTTAACCTCTGAGGATAGGACAAGAAGCAATAGGCTTAAATTGCAGCAAGGGCAGTTTAGGTTGGACATTAGCAAAAACTTGCTAGCAGTCAGGGTGCTTAAGCACTGGAATAAAATTGGTTAATTACTGGAATAAAATAGGGAGGTTGTGGAATCTCCATCATTGGAGATTTTTAAGAGCAGGTTAGACAAACACCTGTCAGATATAGTCTAGATCAGTGGTTCTCAAACTTTTGTACTAGTGACCCCTTTCACATAGGAAGCCTCTGAGTGACCCCCCCCCCCCCCCGCTTATAAATTAAAAACACTTTTAAATATATTTAATACCATTATAAATGCTAGAGGCAAAACAGGATTTTGGGTGGAGGCTGACAGCTCCTGACCCCCAGTTTGAGAACCCCTGATCTAGATAATACGTAGTCCTGGCTTGAGTGCAGGGGACTGGACTAGATGACCTCTTGAGGTCCCTTCCAGTCCTACAATTCCATGAATAAGCAGTCAAGTCTTAACTCCTCCAATGCAATCAGAAATTGAAGACATGGCCATAGATCGTTGGAAAAGTAGTTTTCCCTTGATTTGCAATTAGGTCTCAGCTAGTCCCTCTCCATTGCTAGATATTAATGATCTTTATACAGGTAACATAAAGGATGAGAAATATACAATTTTTAATTATTTTGATAGGATTATACTAATTTTATTGATAAGATCAATTAATAAAGCTCATTAATGCCCGAAATAAAATAAGGGGAACAACCTGGAATTTCCCAGGTCGTTGTCATGCTAGGTTCAGCTGCAGCTTGAGGATTCCAAGCAATTTAAAAACAACCCTTTTTCAAATTTTCCCTTGGTGCCTAATGTTTATTTCAGATAACTATAGCCAACACTGTCTTCTAATTCCCTTCTGGGGTGAATCTCACATAGGACACCAACAGAGGCTAATCTTGAAAAAAGTTATGACGTCTAAACCAAATGATTGACGTTATTCCCCAGAACTCTTTTCTCCTTTTTCCCAGGGATGCTGGCAGAGAAAGTACCACCTCTATGGACTTCCTGGTGGAGGAGAAAGGCTTACGAGCTGGAGACCAGTAGGGGAGGGTCATTGTGGGCTGGAGGGAACAGAAGGGCCAAGTGGGGATGATCAGGAGCAGCTCAAGGTGGTAGAAAGAGGAGTCACTAATGTATCCCCTGCATTCTCCTGCTAACAGATCTCTGGTTCTCCAGCAGAGAGTCCTATTTTGCCCATGATAGGAGGTGCGCTGCTGTGGGCTTCTCCTCATGCAGCTCCTCGGATTATTTTTAAGGCAGGCACTATTTCTGCACAGTTTTTGTATGCAAACACTTGAAAATCCCTTTTGTATCACTTTCAAATCAAATATTTAGCTTCAGCATAGCAGTGGAATTTCTGCCCTGGACACAGCACATGCACAGCATAGCGATGTTCTCTTTGCAATTCACAGCCAGTAGTAGGTATCCCGACTGACAGGGCTGCACTCTGATAAGCAGCCATGATTTCTTTAGGTACTGTAAACAGAGGGGGTTTTGTGAGACGCCAGGTGTCTTCCTAGAAATTAGAGAGGGAAGCCAGAAGCGCAGATCAAAGGTAATACAGAGAAGAATGTCTATCAAGAGTAGAACTAACACTCTGATTTTCTGCCCCTGTCCAGGGCTGAAGACTTTAGTGTCAGTAAAATGAAAGCTGCCTAGGCAGTGTACTGAAATCTAATTACCATCATTGTCCTCTAGAAGGCTGCGTGGTTCAGGTCTCTAGAGCTACACAAAAGTTTGGATCAAAAAGCTATGGCCGGCTGTCTAGTATAATGTAAACAGTGTGAAACAGGCTTATCCTGTATCACTATAAAATAGGGGTGGGAGGGGAGATAAATGGGGCTGTGGACCCATGTGGGGCCATGTGAGGCTCGGAGCTCAACTCTTTCACTTCTGAGGTTGGGAGAGACTCGGCCCATTACAGAGGCTGTGGTCTCAGCCCCCCTACCCTCCCCAGGGGGAAAGGATACACTCATGTCTTTGTTTAGTGGCCCTCCCCCAGAGATGTCTGCAGCCAGCTTGCTTTTTCTGAAGCTAAAGATCACTGCAACAGTCAGATTTGATGAGCTCCAGTGGGAAATGGGAAGAAAAAACCAGGGGAAACCCAAACGAATAATCATAGAAAAGAAGGGACGGTTTGGTGATCAGAGACAACATTCAAAAATAGCAATACTCAAGTATTAGTGCCTGAATTATCTTGTGAGTGAAATTCAGCATTCTAGCCATCTACTGCTAATACTGGCCTAAAGGCTTGGGGCCTTCAGTGCTAAACAAGAACAGTCTAAACACATATTCCTTTGGCAGAATGTTGATGGTTATTTCAAAGCTTCTTAACTAGCCTTTCACTTCTCAATTATTCATGTAAAATCAGTCTGTTATCAGTAGCGACTGGCATTTATCACCTGAAAGGTCATAGCGTGCCTATTGTGTGTGAAGTGTGTTTTGTGGTTTCAGTCCTATTCTCAATTGATAGATGTCAGCACCACAACTCGCACTAATCAGCCCCCATACTGGAAATCTCAACAGAGAGTTCAAGGACAGGAGGTACATGGAATTGTACTTGTATGGAAGATTAAATTACCATAGGGTTCAGAGTGGTAGCCGTGTTAGTCTGTAGGAGCAAAAACAACGAGGAGTCCTTGTGGCACTTTAGAGACTAATAAATGTATTTGGGCATAAGCTTTCGTGGGCTATAACCCACTTCATCAGATGCATGGAGTGAAAAATACAGTAGCAGGTATAAATGCACAGCGCATGAAAAGATGGGAGTTGCCTTACCAAGTGGGAAGTCAGTCTAACGAGACAATTCAATTAACAGTAGGATACCAAGGGAGGAAAAATCACTTTTGTAGTAGTAATGAGAGGAGCCCATTTCAAACAGTTGACAAGAAGGTGTGAGTAACAGTAAGGGGAAATTAGGAGGGGAAAATTAGGTTTTGTAATGACCCAACCATTCCTAGTCTTTATTCAGGCCTAATTTGATGGTGTCCAGTTTGCAAATTAATTCCAGTTCTGCAGTTTCACATTGGTGTCTGTTTTAGAAGTTTTTTTGTTGAAGAATTGCCACTTTTAGGTCTGTTATTGAGTAACCAGGTAGATTGAATTCAGAGTAACAGCCGTGTTAGTCTGTATTCGCAAAAAGAAAAGGAGTACTTGTGGCACCTTAGAGACTAACCAATTTATTTGAGCATAAGCTTTCATGAGGTACAGCTCACTTCATCCGATGAAGTGAGCTGTAGCTCACAAAAGCTTATGCTCAAATAAATTGGTTAGTCTCTAAGGTGCCACAAGTACTCCTTTTCTTTTTTCAGGTAGATTGAAGTGTTCTCCTACTGGTTTTTGAATGTTATAATTCCTGATGTCTGATTTGTGTCCATTTATTCTTTTACGCAGAGACTGTCTGGTTTGGCCAATGTACATGGCAGAGAGGCATTGCTGGCACATGATGGCATATATCACATTGGTAGATGTGCAGGTGAACGAGCCACTGATGGTGTGGCTAATGTGGTTAGGTCCAATGATGATGTCCCTTGATATGTGGACAGAGTTGGCACCGGGGTTTGTTGCAGGGTTTGGTTCCTGGGCTGGTGTTTTTGTTGTGTGGTATGTAGTTGTTGGTGAGTATTTGCTTCAGGTTGTGGGACTGTCTGTAAGCAAGGACTGGCCTGTCTCCCAAGGTCTGTGAGTGAGGGATCATCCTTCAGGATAGGTTGTAGATCCTTGATGATGCGCTGGAGAGGTTTTAGTTGGGGGCTATAGGTGATGGCTAGTGGCATTCTGTTATTTTCTTTGTTGGGTCTGTCCTGTAGTAGGTGACTTCTGGGTACTCTTCTGGCTCTGTCAATCTGTTTCTTCACTTCACCTGGTGAATATTGTAGTTTTAAGAATGCTTGATAGAGATCCTATAGGTGTTTGTCTCTGTCTGAGGGATCGGAGCAAATGCGGTTGTATCTTAGAGCTTGGCTGTAGACAGTGGATTGTGTGATCTGGTCTGGATGAAAGCTGGAGGCATGTAGGTAAGTATAGCGGTCAGTAGGTTTCCGGTATAGGGTGGTATTTATGTGACCATCGCTTATCAGCACTGTAGTGTCTAGGAATTGGACCTCTTGTGTGGACTGGTCCAGGCTGAGGTTGATGATGGGGTGGAAATTGTTGAAATCCTGGTGGAAATTACATAGTGTCTCTCGTGACTGCGGGTAGTTTCTCTTGGATGGGGTTTGGGCCCATTGGCCGGACATGGAAGGTAACATTTCAGTCTCACTCTCCAGTCTCACTCTTGTTGACCCAGCATCTTTCACCAGCACAACATTTGTTCTTTTGTTAGTGCATGTTTTCTGCAGCTATTGGAGTTGGGCTTGTGGCCTGTGCAGGCAATTCTTCACAGGGCTGGGGAAAGGAGGCGAGCCTTGCTTAGCAAAAACCATCTTAGGACAGAAGTCGAGAAAAAATGGGATTTCTAGACTGTGATAAAGATGGAAAAAGAAGAAACCAATGAGCATCCCCTTCTGATTTGCAGAAAGCCCAGGACCACACAGCAAAGGTCACACCTGGACATCAAACACCATGGAGCTGAAGGACGTTCAGCTCTGAGAGCTTGGTTTGGGCTAGTGTAGTTATAAGTAGAAAATCTTTCTGGATAAAGAGAAGATAAACAGTGAGACTGAGCTGTCCCCTTGCCTCTACAGTGGCTTCTCTCAACCAGCTTTGACAGGTTTTTTTCATAGGTTCCAAGGCCAGAAGGGACCACTGTGGTCATCCAGCGACTGGGTCGAGAGGTGAACTTCTTGCTACTGCCCATGCTGCACCTCTTCTCTGGATAGGAGACTTCTGTATCCAAGGCTGTCAATACAGCACATTTTGCAGACAGTACATTCACTTCACATTTATTTTTAAATGGTATTCCTGTAGTAATTGTCCTTTTGGTCATGTTGTAATATCCTTAATTGAAGGAGACAGATGATGTCAGTTGCGGTATAAATCCATGTTGGAAGAGAACTGAGTGAGGGACCTCTGCATCTTTGGCTCGGCTTTTGGCAGACATATTGTTTGCAGAACACAATTTCTTTAATGTTCAAATGGTGTTCTCTTAATGCTCTTTGCCTTCAGTACGTTGGATGTAATTTACAAGCTGTCAAACTGCAAAGCCTGTTTTTGACTGTTACTATAATATTACTGGACTATTAATGCCTGTTAGCCCTTGAAATCTAATAAAACTCATTTTCAATGCATTCTTTGGAATGTCTATATCTCTGGCAAATAGCTATTTAAAATAGAAAGTCTTATCCCAATAAAGATGTAACTGCGAATGCAGTTACTCTATCTGGAGGCCAGATGGAGCCACAAAAATCCAAATGGGCAAGACAAAATTAGTTAATTTGTGCCTGAGAGTCCGGGCTAGTAGCTAATAGGAATTTTTATAAAAGCCAACTTTGTAAAAGGCCTCATGCTGTGATTTAAACGATGGTGCTTCCAGTTCTGCTTAGGAAAAAAAAATTGCTAGCATTTTGCAAAAAATCAGATTGGGGCTTACAATTTATCTCCAGCGGGATCTAGCTCAAAACAGTTGTACGTAGCTTGTATTCAGCATTAAGTAATGCATATGGCTTTTCATATCTTAACAAGCAAGTTCTGATAGAGGACTATATACTCATCTCACGTCACAAAGTTATGAGACTCCCATTTTAACAAGCTGCCCAGTGGTGAGTGTGTGTGGTGGTCTGGGGTTCTCTTAAACATACCGTGCCTGTTTGGAACAGAGAACTGGCGTTCTAGGTTACCTATGATCAAACATCGGTATTCCCTCAAGTAGCAACATATTTGCTGAAGGTAAAACAAAAAACAACAAAAAAACCCCAATCTTTAGAAAGCAGAAAACAAAGGAAGAGTTTTCCTGCCTACGTGAGAAAAGTCTGAACAGAAAGGAAAGGAGCCACTAACAGATGGAGGGGATAGCATCTAGCCAAAGTGGGGAGTTCCTGAAGTTCTATAGCAGGAGAGATCATCCTGCCGGGATGATGAGAGCCATCCTTAGGGCCAAGTAAAACAAATGGCTTTTTGGGGCACCACAATTGAAAGGGACAGTGCTGATGTAAATTCTCCACTCTCTGACGCCAAGCATAGGGACCATAGGTGCCCACTCCATAGGCGCTCTGGGCTCAAGCGCCCAAGGAAAAAAAAATTGGGAGCGCTCAGCACCCATCAGCCACGGCTGTTTGGCAACTCCACTGAACAGCTGATCTGTGGCGCCGCCAAACAGTTGTTTGGCAGCCGGGGGAGGGCAGAGAGCAGTGAACAACGGGTGGGTGGAGGCGGGGGCAGGAAGAGGCAGAGCGGGGGCAGGGCTTCAGGGGAGGGAGCAGAGCAGGGCGGGAAGAGGCAGAGCGAAGGCAGGGACTCAGGGCAAGAAGTGGAGTGGGGGCGGGCCTTGGGGCGGGGGGAGTGCATATCCAGGGGAAAATAAGTCTGCACCTACGATAGAGCTACAGATCGATCAAATAATGGAGAATGCAGCAATAAGAGAAACAGGCAGCATGGCCCAGTAACAGAGCATCTTGTTTTCCACTCAGGTCATATGATTAAGAAGGGAAAGAGGTATAAAAACCTGCACCCTGTCTACATGACAATGTCCACCGTTGGCAGCCCTGCTGGAACAGCATCAGTGCTGAAAATTATGTACAAATGTTCCTAGCATAGGCAAAGCTCTAAAAAGGAATAAAAGAGTTTTTTTTTAAAGAAGAAAGGCCATTAGGACACTCTAGAAAAAATTACATAAATATAGTGGGCAGATACTCTTACCTTGGTACTTGCAATATTTTTTGTACTTCCCTGTGCTTACTGCAAATGGCTATGGTTGTCTAAGAGAACTGGCAGGCTCTCAAGTGTGCTCACTGTATTAGCAGGTTTTATGCAGTTCACTCATCTGACACATTGAAATAGTATCAATCTCTAGTACATCTATTTCAGGATTATTTTGAAGAACGGTATACAAATTTAAGATTATCCCACACTGTAGATCTGTTCAACCAGATCTCGTCACTGAGTTCTTTTACTTTAACATGTGTCTTCATTCTTAAAGTCCTCTGTTGATTCGGAATGTCATCATTTGATGGATCTTTTTCTTTCTACCCTGTCTTTATACAAAGGATTCGTTGGAATGCAACAAGCTGAAGAATTTGGCAAACAAACACAAATTTAAAAAAATAATGCACCCTAGGGCCTAACTCAACATCACAAACATGTATTTATAACATAAACACATATATTACATCCTTGTATATGTCAAGGTAGTATTTTTCCCCAACAGTTTTGGATGATTAATAATGGATGTTTCAGACATCTAGCCATACCATTGAGAAAGATTTTTAAATTGTTAAAATAAGCATTGCACAATAGTTAATGTTTTCACAACTAAAACATACCTTCCAAATAGCCCTAACATTATCATGCATGGATTGCTGTTGTTCATTCACTTCTGTTATGCATAGATATATTTTGTGATTAGAACCCGGATAGTTGATTGTCCACAGCAGTAATTAGAAACGAGGCTTTACAGACAAAAACTTATGGTGGACATTTCCCTCCCCTCAATCTTTGTACATTTTTGTCTTACTTGGTAGTGTCGGCACTGGAACACATGTGAAGCAACAGTGCCAAGCATGGCCAGGAAAGATGACAAACCATAACATTGTTTCGTTACATTTCTTCTTTCTGGCTCGTGATTTTTAAAATAAGTGAGTAACTGTGGTGCATGTGATGAGAACTGGAAGGCATTAAGTGAGTGAGTCAGATTCTTGGAAACTATTTCCTACAACATCTCTAGAAACACATTGAAATAAAACGGTTACTCACTTTCTCATAACTGTTGTTCTTCGAGATGTGTTGTTCATGTCCATTCCAAGCAGCTGTGTGCATGCCGCGTGCACGCCAGCCGGAAGATTTTTTTCCCCTAGCAGCATCCGTAGGGTTGGCCTGGGTGCCCCCTGGAGTGGCACCTTCATGGCATCTAGTATAGGGGCCTGCCGACCCTCCACCCCCTCAGTTCCTTCTTGCCGACTATTCCGACAGAGGGGTAGGAGGGTGGGTATTGGCATGGACATGAACAACACATCTCGAAGAACAACAGTTACTAGAAAGTTACTAACCGTTTTTTCTTCTTTGAGTGATTGTTCACGTCCATTTCAAGCAGGTGATTCACAAGCTAGAGCTCAGGAGGCGGGGTCGGAGTTATCCACAGAAAAGAGCACGGCTTGCCCAAAAGCCACATCATCCCTGGACTGTTGTATAAATTGCATAGTGAGATGTAAATGTATGTATCGAGGACCACGTGGCTGCTCTGCAAATTTCCTGAATAGGGACTTGTGCCAAGAACGCTGCAGAGGAGGCCTGGGCCCTGGTAGAGTGGGCAGTGATCTGCGGAGCGGGCTCCTTTGCCAGGGTGTAGCACTCCCTAATGCAGGACATGATCCACGACGATATGTGTTGAGAGGATACCGGGAGGCACTTCATTCTGTCCGCCACGGCTACAAAGAGTTGGACAGACTTCCAGAACGACTTAGTTCTCTCTATGTAGAAGGCTAAGGCCCTGCGCACGTTCAGTGAGTGTAGCCTGTGTTCCCTATCGGAGGAGTGCGGCTTGGCATAAAACACTGGGAGGAAGATGTCCTGGGTCATGTGAAAATGGGAGACAACCTTTGGGAGAAAAGTCGGATGAGGCCTGAGCTGGACCTTATCCTTATGAAAAACTATGTAAGGGGGCTCAGACCTGAGGGTCCTGAGCTCCGAGACCCGTTGAGCTAAGGTAATTGCCACGAGGAACGCGACCTTGAACAAAAGATATAACAAGGAGCAGGTGGCCAGAGGTTCGAATGGCGGGCCTGTAAGCCCGAAGAGGACTAAATTGAGGTCTCAGGCACGGACAGGCTGAAGCGTGTGTGGGAAGAGCCTGTCCAAACCCTTGAGAAAACAACTGACTAAAGTGTTTGCAAAGACCGAGAGACCATCTGCACCCAGATGAAAGGCGGAGATAGTGGCTTAGTGGACCCTTATTGATGACTGGGACAGATCTCGATGTTTTAGGTGAAGGAGGTAGTCCAGTATAAACGGTATGGGGGCAAGGAGCGGTGACTGACTGTGTTGCTTCGCCCAGATGGAGAACCTTTTCCAGTTGGCCAGGTAAGCAGCCCTGGTGGAGGGCTTTCTACTACCCAGGAGGACTTGTCTGACCTGGTCCGAACAAAACAGCTCTGCGGCACTTAGCCATGGAGCATCCAGGCTGTCAGGTGGAGTGATTCCAGATTCGGGTGCCGGAGTTGGCCCTTGTCCTGCGTGATCAGGTCGGGGACCAGCGGTAAGATGAGTGGGGCCACTATGGACATTTCCAGGAGCGAGGTGAACCAGTGTTGACACGGCCCACCGGCGCTATTAGTATGACTCGGTCCCAGTACCTGAGGATCTTGAGGAGCACCCTGTGGACTAGCAGGATGGGTGGGAAAGCATATAGCAGGCGGCCCTCCCAAGAGAGAAGGAAGGCATCCCTGATGGACCCCAAGCCGTGGCTCCCAAGGAAGCAAAATGTCTGACATTTCCTGTTGCCTGGAGTGGTGAACAGGTCTATCTGGGGAGAGCCCCAGAACCAGAAGATTGAGCTCACCACGTCTGGACGAAGGGACCACTTGTGGCCATTGAAGGTCCGGCTGAGGCTGTCCACCAGAGTGTTTTGCACCCCTGGGAGGGTGAAGCCTGCAGGTGGATCGAGTGCTCTATGCAGAAGTCATAAGCTCTATGCACAGCGCAAGGGCTTCTCGGCACAGGGGAGAGGAGCGTGCACCCTCCTCTTTGTTGACATAAAACATCCCCTAGGTGTTGTCCATGAGGATTGAAACACATCTGCCCATTATGTGCATTTTGAAAGCGTAGCAGGCCAGACGCACTGCCCTCAGCTTTTTGACATTGATGTGAAGAGCGAGGTCCATGGGAGACCAGAGGCCTTGGGTCTTGAGGTCCCCTAGGTGAGCCTCCCAACCCAGATCCGAGGCGCCTGTCACCAAGGACAGCGAGGGCTGAGGGTTGGCAAAAGGCACCCCTGCGCAAACTACTCACGGGTCGAGCCACCATAAGAGGGAGTCCAGCACCAGGCGGGGCAGGGTTACGATCCTGTCCAACGCATCTCTGGCTGGTCGGTACACCGACGCCAGCCAAGACTGGAGTGGGCGCAGCCTGAGCCTGGCATGCTGCATCACGTACATGCATGAGGCCATGTCCCCCAGCAACTTTAAACAGTTTCTTGCCAACATTATGGGGAACCGTCTGAGGCTCTTATGATGTACTGAAGTGAGTGAAACCTGGCTGCCAGGAGGTACGCCCTGGCTTGGGTAGAGTCCAGGACCATGCCTATGAACTCTATCCTCTGCACCTGGGACAGAGTAGACTTTTTCCTCATTCAGGAGGAGACCTAAGTCAAGGAAGGTCCTCCTTATAAATTCGACCTGAGCCTCCACCTGAGCTCTCAAGCAACCCTTGATCAGCCAGTCATCGAGGTATGGAAAAACTTGTATCTGGCACTGGCGCAGGAACGCCGCAACGACTGCCATGCATTTTGTGAATACTCGGGGGGCAGTCAACAGTCTGAACAGGAGGATGGCAAACTGGTAGTTGCCTCTGTTCACCACGAATCTGAGGTAGCATCTGTGATGTGGGATTATTGCGATATGAAAATACGTGTTCTTCAAGTCGAGGGCGGCATACCAGTCTCCTGGATCCAGTGAGGGGATAATGGAGATTAGTGAGACCATGCGAAACTTGAGTTTCTTTACGTACTTGTTGAGCTGTTGCAGGTCCAGTATGGGTCTGAGGGCCCCCCCTTGGCCTTCGATATTAGGAAATACTGGGAGTAGAAACCCTTGCCCCTTAGCTCCTCAACTGCCCCTACCAAGAGGAGGGACTGCACCTCTTGAATTAGAAGTTGCTCATGAGAGGCATCTCTGAAGAGGGACGGGGAAGGGGGTGGGGGGCGGGTGGGAGGGTACAGAACTGGATGGAATATCCCCTCTCTACACGTGCGGAGCACCCATTGGTCTGAAGTAATTCAGGACCAGGCACGGTAGAAAAGGGATAGATGGGACCAGAAAGTAAGATGGGAAGGATCCAAAGGTCGTACTGGCAAGCCGTCCTCAACCGTACCCTCAAAAGGGTGATCTAGAGCCCGGTGGGGCCCTGGGCTGGCCAGAGCTTTGTCCAGAGGGAGGGTGTTGCCTCCTCCGAGTGCTCCTGTTTCGCATACATGAAGCATCCTGGCGGTTTTGGGGTTGATAAGGATGAGGGGCAGGCTGAGGCCTAAAATGCCTGCGCTAGGTAGCAGGCATATGAAGCCCCAGCGAACGATGGGTAGTCCTCGAGTCCTTCAAGCTGTGAAGTCTCTTATCTGTCTTTTCGGAGAAAGAGCTACACCTTCGAAGGGAAGGTCTTGAATGGTCTGCTGGACCTCATGGGGGAGACCAGAGACCTGTAGCCAGGAGCCTCTTCTCATAACCACCACTGTGACCAAAGTGCGGGAGGTTGCGCGGGCAGTGCCGGGGATGGAGACCGATGGGCCATCATGGTTGGCTTACCTCTGGAATGAAACAGAGGGCATGCAGTCACCGGCGAATTGTCCCTCCTTTGGGGGGAGGACGGCACCAAGAGGCACATTAGGTCCGTTGCCACCTCGAACGCCTCTGGTGTTGATGGTGGCTGTACGTCCACCAGATGGTCCGGGGACCGAGGAGGGTTCGGGCTCGACTGGACCCTGGCCAGGGCAGGAGTCGACAAAACCCTGGGCAGAAGCAAGGCAGAGGCGGTCTGTCCCAAGCCACTCGTGGACGCCCCTTAGGTTTCGAGGGGGGTGAGTGGTTCCTCACTGGCCTCTTCTTTTTTACCGACACCGGAGATGGAGAGCAGTGCTGAACTGAGGCCGACACCCTATGGCCCGAGCCACAGCCGTGCCGGTGGGCTTTAGAGTCTTTCGCCGGGCCCGTTTTGCGTGCCGTTGGCGCCGGAGCACTACTCACCGAAGAGGACGTACTAGGTGCCAGGTCATTGGGTCCTGCGTCGGATTGCGGTCTCAATGCCATCTCCAAGAGCAGGAGTTTTAGAGCCTGTCCTTAAGGGTTCTTGGGCGGAAACCCTTGCAAATGCGACACTTGTCCTTTTGGTGACTCTCACCAAAGGCACCACAAGCAAGACGAATGAGGATCACTCTTGGGCATAAATTTTCCACAGAACTCGCAGAGTTTAAACCCTGGAGACCTGGGCATACCCCTGAAGGGGAAAACGAACGATCTAACAAACCACTACTAACTATATGAGAAAACTATAACTATAGAGAACAGCTATGAACTCTGTGCACTAGGAACAAAAGACACTGCTAAGGCGCTTGCTGTAGGCAGCGAGCAAAGTTTCAGCTAGCCATCACGGGCAGTAAGAAGGAACTGAGCGGGGCTGGAGGGTCGGCAGGCCCCTATACTAGGCGCCATGAAGGCGTCACTCCAGGGGGCGCCCAGGCCAACCCTTCAGATGCTGCTAGGGGGAATCTCCTGGCTGCCATGCACGTGGCTCGCACACACCTGCTTGGAATGGACATGAACACTCACTCGAAGAAGCAGCTCCATTTCCGAAATAATGAAGAGATCACATGTGCCTTTTACAAGAGCAGGCAGTGAGTGTCCCTTCTTGGGGAGGAGGAACGATGCAGTGGTTGAATTAGGAATTAGGAGACCTGGATTCTATGCCATGGTCTACACCAGATTTGTGACATTGAGCAAATCACTCGAGCTTCTGATACCTTTACTTATGGTAGGTATTGCCTGATGCTACAAATAGTGTCCTTGAAGTCATGAACTAAGGGTATCATGAGTAAGGCTATCAAAATACAGCCCTTAGTCTTTCTGTGTATCTTCAGCATCTGTAAGATCGACCCATAGGATTTACCTTTCAGAGGTATTGTGTGGTTTAGTTCATTAAAGCTCTTGAGATCATCAGATGTAAGGCCCTACTGAAGCACAAATTATGATGTTCTCTAGCATGTCACACAAGTGAAAGATGGTTTGCTTCTCTAACCTAAATCTAACAAGGTATTGTGAAGCCCTCAGATGTCAGAATGAAACATGAATTCACAACATTTCGAATGATCCCTAGCTTTTTTCCCTTCCCCTTTCACCTGCCTCAGCCCAATGATACACACAGTAATAATTCTGAACTCCTGTCACAATTGAAAGAATTTTTTCTTCCAGAAAATTTGTCCAAACTTGCAAGCAGAGTATTAAATCGTTTAAGAAACCCATGGGCTTGTGAATAGCACAAGAATAAAGCAAAGCCACAGGGTGTTAGTTTCTCCCACTAGGAATATTTGAGCTTTAATATTTTCCTCAGTAATGAACTCAGCGTGTACAGAACAATTATTGCCAAGCCATTAACACATTTGAGTCACGACAAAATTTATCATTTGCTTAACAAAAAATGGTATCAGATACAGGGATGTTTAGAGAAATGCATTTCAAAACAGCCCATGTTTTTTTCTTATGGGCAGGCCAGATTATGATAAAATCTATTTCAGGCTGTACATGGAGGATTTATTTTTGTTTGAATGTTTACTCGAATTATTTGCCTGTCTCCTAAGCAGTAAACAGTGGCAGGGCCGGATTAACTTTTTGTGGGCCCGGCGCCAAACATATATGTGGGCCCCCATGGGGCAAGGTGCAGGGGGGCAGGATGGTCAGTCTCCAGAGTGAAGGGCGGGCTGGGCGCAATGAGGCACAGTGCGGCGGGAGCAGCCCTGCTCTGCGCAGCCCAGCAGGAGGGCACTGTTTACGAACCTACAGCTGCCAGACGCACACTGGCCCGCCCAGCCCTGTAATGCCAGCATGCCCCTTCCCCTTGAGGGTGGGTCCGCACCTCACCATCCCCTGCCCAGCGCCCCACCCTTATGCTCAGCACCCCCTCACCCAGAGACCTCCACCACAGATCTCTATGTCCAGCCCTCACCCCTCCCAGAGACCTCCCCCGTTGGCCTCCCACCACACCCTGCACACCACACTGCTCGTCTCCCGCCCATAGACCTCCCCCCTGCCCACCACCTTCCTCACAGTCCCACCATCACAGCTGCACCCCATATTCCTGAGGGGATTCTGCACCAAAAAATTAAAAATTCTATGCACAATATTTTAAAATTCTTTAAATTTTATTTGTCAATAAATAAATGCGGCGGCTCCACCATGGCAGTGGGGAACACAGGCCACTGGTTGCATGGAGGTGGGAGATCACCCTGCAGCCTCCCCCCACCCCACCCTGGGACAGGGACTCAGCAGTGAGGCTGCACCCGACCCTGACACAGCTCAAGGACCAGGCCTGCCCCAAAAACACCCTGGGGCCCTGCCCCCCGGGCCAGGCTCCCTGCCCCTTGTGCCAGGTGCACCAGGTTTGGGTGAGCAGGCGCAGCCCAGCAGCAGGATCCAAGTATAGAGGGACTTAGTGTGGGGGGATCCGGGTGGGGGTAAGAGAGTTCTCTGTGGGGCAGTCTGGGTGCGGGCGGCTCAGTGGGGGATCTGGATGCACAGAAGCTCATTAGGGGATTCCAGATGCAGGGGGAATAGGACTCTGCAGGGGATCCAGGTGAAGGTGTTTGGGGCTCAGCAAGGGGCGGTCTAGGTGCAGGGGAGGTGGGGTTCATTTGGGTGGGGGGGTCCAGGTGCAGGTGATTGGGGTTCAGTGGGGAGGGTGTCTGGGTGGGCTCATCGGTGTGGCACAGATGCAGGGGAGGTGGAGCTTGTCAGGGTGAGGTTCTAATGGGCCTGGTTAACAGGGGAGCCCCAGCTTCTGCCAAGGGGATGCCACATGCTGGGCTCTGGCTTCCCCCCTGCCCCCGCATCCTCCATCCCCTTCTCTTCTCCACCCCCTTCTCTTCCCCATCCCATGCCTCTTCCCCACCGCTCCATCTCCTTCCCAGGCTTGGGGGGCAACCGCCCCCCAGCACTCACCGGCAGAGTGGAGCGGGTTGGGGCTGGGTCGCTCCATTTCCTGCTGCATGGTGAATGCAGGGCGCGCCCGACCCCTGCTGTAGTCCCGCGGGATGCTTAGCTCAGGGAAGGGAGCTTGGGTGGGAGGAAGAGGTGGAGTGGAGGCAGGGCTGGGGCGGAGCAGGGGTGGGAAGAGGCGGGGTGGGGGCGGAGGAGGGGCCATGGGGAAGAGGCAGGGCAGGGGCAGAGCCGGGTGGGGGCAGGTTTCCTGGCCAGCTCAGCCGGCCGGGGAATCGGGATGGCCGGGCCCCTTCTGGTTGTGGGCCCGGCGCCATGGTAAACCTGGTACTGAACAGTGGTGGACATTCTTGGTGCAACGTTGACAAACAAGAACTCGACTGGGTACGGTAAATCACATAGAGGTTTCTAAAGGATGAGGCACCACTCTTCCTTCAATCAAAGTGCAAGGCTGCTGAGATCTCATTGAGGACCTGGGATGATTCCCAAAATGGAGGAAGAAACTCTCTCTCCTTCCTGGGATGTGCAGAATGGTACTGCAACTGTGGAGAACTATTTAATCAAAGAAAGCCAGTGGAAACCAGCTGGAGGACATGCACCATCATAACACACACATTTATTTCATAAAATGGCAAAAATAAAGCAGAAATAAATGAAATGCCAGTACCAAATGGAAGCTAGCTACCATGGTTGGTGCTTGGATACCCCTATGTTGGGTACAAGATAGGCCGATGAAGATGGTAACTCTCTCAATAAGGAACTCTCTTGTGAATGCTCCTCTTAATCAGAAGCTGCAAAAGCCACCAAAGTGGCCTGTAAAAGGACCCACCCCTTCCAAATTCCTTCATGCTCCAGCGAGGAAGCAGCAGAGTGAAGGAAGGAAGTCCAGAACCTGCAGCTTCCCAAAGTACCCAGTGGGAGTCACCAAGTGTTCTGAGCCCCGAAGCCACACACACCCCCTCCCCACATTACATGTTCTTCAAGAGCAGGGTGGTAGTGAGAACACTTCAGGAATTCATCCTCCGTATGTCCCGTAGATTTTTGAACATTGTATCCCACCTCTTTTGTTGTGCTTCACTGTTAGATGCCGGGGTATGAAAGCCACATGACTCAGAAACTACATAAAGGAGGCTAAATAATTCTCATTTCAGGTAGGAACAGCAACTTACACCTCACAATAAATGCTGACTCAGTGGGCAGGGGAGTGGTATGCCTCAGCAGAGAGAATTTGTAGAGCAGCTACCTGATCAAATATTCAGGAAGCACCACAAATTGAATCTGATGATCTCCACAAACAGCAGCCAACAGAGACGTGCCGCAGCGTGGTACCTCTCCTTTTACTGTACTTTTCTACAAACCTGTGATAATTCTGCTTTGCCCTGCTAAAACAGTCTGACCAGTGGTCAAGTCCCATATGTAGGGATCAGTGAACTTACCAATGAAAGGAAAATGAAAACAAGGATCTTTTCTGCTGATTTCTGTTCTCCAAGACAGGCAGCTTATCCTTTTGAGAGTATGGATATGAGAATCGTCTCAAAGCTGGTTCTACCATTCAGGAGCACATTATGTTCCATGGTTTATTAGTCCTCCAGGCCAGGAAATGCCTGTCCCCATAGAGACACAATACTAATCATAGACTCTTGGAAGAAGCTCCTTCGAGAGGAAGTTAGTGGGCAGCGCACCAGATACAAGGCTGTCCCCTGACTGTCTAGCTTCCTCATTTGAATAATGAGAGGGGATCTAAACTTTGCATAAGGATCAATGGAAATGTCTGTCTCACAGGAGGGAAATGGCAGATAGGAAAACATTTATTTAAGCCTGATACCACAAGGTATCTTTAAAAATTGCTGTCTGTAGCTACTCTCCTCCCTCATTTATTTAATTCCTATTATCTGCAATATAAACCTAATTACAGAGACGATCAATTCAGCCTGGTGTAAATTAAGAACAACAGATTGCACTGCAAAGTTTTAGGAATGTCCCCAAAGCGTATCATGGTGCTGCTGACATTACCTGTGGATTTCAATTGGTTCCATTTGGTTTTTTTTAAAATTACTAATTTTCTTGTTGTGAGCCTCACCATCTCCTATTGAGGACAGTAAAGTACAGAAAGCCTTGTATAATTCAGTTTTAATTAGGGCGGTTGATTAATTGCAGTTAACTCACATGATTAGCTCAAAAAAATTAAGCGTGATTAAAAAATTAATTCTCCTTTCATTGGCAGTTTTAATCACACTGTTACACAATAGAATACCAATTGAAATTTATGAAATATTTTTATTTTTTTTCTACATTTTCAAATATATTGATTTCAATTACAACACAGAATACAAAATGTACAGTGCTTACTTTATTTTTATTATAAATATTTGCACTGTAAAATGATAAACAAAAGAAATAGTATTTTTCAATTCACCTCAGACAAGTACTGTAGTACAATCTCTGTCACGAAAGTGCAGCTTACAAATGCAGATTTTTTTTGTTACATAACTGCACTTAAAAACAAAACAATGTAAAACTTCAGAGCCTACAAGTCCACTCAGTCCTACTTTTTGTTCAGTCAATTGCTAAGACAAACAAGTTTGTTTACATTTACAGGAGATAATGCTGCCCTCTTCTTATTTACAATGTCACCTGAAAGTGAGAACAGGCGTTCACATGGCAATTTTGTAGCCGGCATTGCAAGGTATTTACGTGCCAGATATGCTAAACATTCGTATTCCCCTTCACGCTTCGGTCACATTCCAGAGGACATGCTTCCATGCTGATGACGCTCGTTAAAAAAATAATGTGTTAATTAAATTTGTGACTGAACTCCTTGGGGGAGAATCGTGTTTCTCCTGCTTTGTTTTACCCGCATTCTGCCATATCTTTCATGGTATAGCAGTCTCGGATGATGACCCAACACATATTCATTTTAAGAACACCTTCACCGCAGATTTGACAAAACGCAAGGAAGGCTCCAATGTGAGATTTCTAAAGACAGTTACAGCACTCAACCCAAAGTTTACGAATCTGAAGTGCCTTCCAAAATCTGAGAGGGATGAGGTGTGGAGCATGCTTTCAGAAGTCTTAAAAGAGCAACAAGCAACACTCCGATGTGGAAACTACAGAACCCGAACCACCAAAAAGAAAATCAGCCTTCTTCTGGCGGCATCTGACTCAGATGATGAAAATGAACATGTGTCGGTACATGTTTTTTGGATCGTTATCGAGCAAAACTCGTCATCAGGATGGACACACGTCCTCTGGAATGGTGGTTGAAGCATGAAGGGACCTATGAATCTTTGGCACATCTGACATGTAAATTATCTTGTGACGCTGGCTACAACAGTGCCACGTGAATGCCTGTTCTCACTTTCAGGTAACATTACAAACAAGAAGCAGGCAGTATTATCTCCTGCAAGTGTAAATAAACTTTTTGTCTGAGCTATTGGCTGAACAAGAGTAGGACTGAGTGGATTCATATATTTTATATTGTTGTATTTTTGAATGCAGTTATTTTTTGTACATAATTCTACATTTGTAAATTCAACTTTCATGATAAAGAGATTGGATTACGGTACTTGTGAACTGAAAAATACTATTTCTTTTTTGTTTTTTACAATGCAAATATTTGTAATAAAAATAAACAAAGTGAGCACTGTACACTTTGTATTGTGTTGTAATTGAAATCAATATATTTGAACATGTAAAAAAAATCCAAAAATATTTAAATAAATGATATTCTATTATTGTTTAGCAGCACAATCAACAGTGCGATTAATTGAGATTAATTTTTAATCACTTGACAGCCCTCGTTTTAATTTACTGAAAGCCAATAGTTGAAATGGACTCAAGGATTTTTTTTTCTGATTGCTGCTGTCTATTTGGACAAATTGAATGATGGAACCTTCAGCTCAGACTTTGGTATCCAAAATCAACTGCCAGTTCATCCACTTGAAAATAAATAACATTCCAAAGTGATTTCCTGTTTTGTCTCTACCTAAATGCAGGCTCACTTCAAACTGCCAGTTCTTCCTGGAATCAGGCTACAATTTGAATAGGTTTGGGGTTTTTTGGAGTGCAGTGCTCTAAACATTGCTCTTGGAATACAAGAATGATCTTAAGTTGGAGGGAAATGTGAGACGTTCATCCAGGTCTCGCTACATTATTAACAGCATTTTATAACCCCTTTTATTCATTGTCAAATCTCCTAATTGAAAACACAATTGAAATGATGAGCCAGTGCACTTTTCCAAATTCCTCTTTCAAAAGTTAGTCATAACTGGACTATAAAAGGTAGACACTTTAAGCACATGTGGAAATATAGAAATATAGAAATATTTCCATGGGGAAATATAGAAATAAGATCCGTGGGTCCATCTAGTTCAGTATCCTGTCTCCAACAGTGGCCTGTACCAGACTTTTTAGCTGGATCTTTTTCATTATTTAACTGAAGCGGCTGGTCCTGATTTCAGATATATAATCACAAATTCCTGCATAGTTTATAGGAACAGTTACCACACTCGTGTGAATATTTATCTTGAAAGATGCCGAGTGATGCATATCCTCATATCTGAAATCAAGCTCAAATCCTACATTTGTTTCAGGCTGTTGTTTTGCTCAGTTATCACCGTGCAGTCTAATAGGAAAGCTTTTAAAGTAACCATGTATTTTTCACATCCCATGTGTAATTTCTTTCTTTCATTTCTAGACATTTAAGGTTAATTCTGATCTCTGTTACCCATGTGTAAACCCAGAGTACCTCCATTGACTTCGGTGGTGTTCTTCTGGAAATATGCTGCGGTAACTGGCAGCCAATTCTGGCCATGAGTATAAACTGCAAAATATTCTTCAAAACAAATGTGAATTCATTTTCAGTGGTAGTGGACCCAAATAAAATAAAAAACAGACCCATCTATGCCTAAGGCTTTGTGAAAGTAGTGATCAAAGATCTCAGTTTTTCAGCTTGGATCCATGTCTAACAACAGTTTTGCAATGCAGCATGGGCCAGTGGATAAAGCTCTGGACTAGGACTCTGGAGATTTGGATTCGACTTCCAGCTCTGCTGCTGATCTGCTGTGTGACTTTGGGCAACTCACTTCAGAGCTGCGTTTTCCTTCCTACCTTTTGTCTTGTCCATTTAGACAGTAAGTTCTCCAGGGCAGGGACTTTTTCTATTCATTTGTATAATGCCAAGCACAATTGGGCCCTGATCTCAGCTGGGACCAATAAGTACCAATATCATAATAATTAATAAAAATAACGGAGATGAGAATATTTCTTTAAAATGTGCATTGTTGTAGTTAATTGCACCTCATTTTACATTTACAAATCTAAACACAGAAGCTACAGTATTACAAATGCATGGATAATCTACAATTTATAATCCGTATGTGTCCATGGTGTACTATTTGGAAGGCCTATAAGTCATTTAGAAGTGGGAAGGATTTGGTTTCAAACTTACTTGTAGCTCTCTGAAGACAATATTGAAGACAACTACAGCAATCATACCTACAGTATGTAATTTAACTCTAATGATGGACAGAACTTCTCTATCACAGAATGTTGCCTATGGGACATTTGCAAATTCTAACTCATATGAAAAAGACTATAAAAGAATAGACATACTCTGTAACAGCAATTCATTTGAAAGACAAAATATACCAACAATCAGTAATATGAATATTTACTTTCAGCAAATTATATTTGCTTACAGAGGTCTCCCTTTTAAAAAAAATTGCACTAACAATCCAGAAGAAAACAAATTATAACTTGCATGCAATTTTGTAAGAGCAGCCAAGTACAATATAAGATAGCTTTGGAAAAGTGTTTTGTGTTGTTTTTTCCCTGAAATCCCACAAAACAATGGACCATCAGAGCAGTGGGACTGCCTTCCTATAGATTGCACAAGAGGCAAAAAATTCCCACAGGAAATTAGGTTAAAAAAACCACGGACAAATAGCGTACAGCTCAGATCAGTGAACCAGTGACGATCTCTCACCAAAGACACAGACAAGCATTTAAAAAATAAAATACGTGTAAGTCAACCAAACAAATTATTTGATTCATATTTAACATTGTTGAAAACAAAAACAATTCCGTGCTCAATACTGATTATTCTTGATGCTGTGGACGGCCCTCGTCATACACAGTCACACAGGGCCAGCATTTGGGAAATGGCACACAAGCTAGGTGCACTTGCAAAATTGTTATTTCCCTCATCGTAGCATATAACAGGAATTTTATTGTATTGTCTGCTCTTAGAATGGGCAACCCCACAGTGGGAAATGTCCAGTTTTTAATGTCAACTGTAAGTAGGACAACTGTGTAAAGGTGGTGGGGGGGGATAAGGGGCAGGGAACCAGAAATTGTATCCTCAATTCTAATCTCCTATATCCAGCATGCTGGAGAGTGCCAGCTGTTCTTGCAGAACACAGGGAGAGTACCAGATGAGGCCCGCTAATTCCCTAGCATGGACTTTTAGCCTAGTGAAGCCATGCTGTACTCATGCGTACTGCCAATGCCCCAGCCAGGCTCACTTCCTAATTCTGCATTCCACTGACAGCTGCTGCAGAGTTCCCCTAAGTCTGCTCTGCACTGCCTGCCACAACCAAGCACAGTTGAAACACCATCTTTCCGTGCTTTGGGCCCATTATTGGGCCCACACAATATTTATCCCATTATTGATAGTGCTACAAATGTATTATGGATAAACGCAAGAGTCACTAACTACAGTCTGTTTTCCAATGAAAACTATGCCATCAAGTATCAATAGACACTTAGTAATATCACACAAACCCAGCCTAAACACAAATCTCATCGCTTTAATACATGCCTGAAAATAAGGTCCAATCCGTGGTTGATGCAGTGCCCCCTGTTTCTATTTACTCCAGTCTGACAATTAATTATTAAAAAACACATGTGGAGGAAGAACATTGTAAATAGACATTTTTGACTTATACCCACTATATAATTAAGGATAATTTTATGCTATTCTGAAAAAAAATCATTGTGGAAATGTGTATTCAGTTTGAGTGGGGCCGATATATCAAGACTTAGTTTAAATGAGGTCTTTTGTGTATGAAACGCATGCAAAATGTCATAGAAATTCTGATTTTCTTGTTACATACAGTACAGGCTTACTTTATAACACCTCAGATATTAACCACACCTTGTTGCCTTTCTCCTGTACTAAGAAAGATGTTCACGGTGACTATCAAAATCACATTAATATTTAATCACAAATTGGGCTAACTTTTCGTGATTGCATTGTAAATAATACATCAGCCATTGCTAATTATGTTGTATTTGCAAGGCAACTGTTCTAATATTCATATCACTTTGTAAACTGGAACCATTCAGTGGCACTCTTTGGAGGAACAGGTACCTTAGTTGAAGAAGCATTTTGATAGTCTTCTAATTGCAAAACATAATAGGGTTGGGTTTGGTTTTCAAATAATATGTACAGCAGGAGCCATTACAAACTCAACATTGTCCAATGATTGTGGTATCTGCTATTTTAAATATAGGGAGATACCATGCTTGCTTCATGTTCCAGAGATGATGTGAATGCTTAGTGTAAACATATTAATTCCAGGTCACCTGTATTTACATTTTCAAAAATGTGCATTTACATTTTAAGGAGATACACATTTCATACGGCATGACAGATTACACCTTTTAGTTCAGTGGTAACATATAGGGGGACTTATTCTATGGCTTTAACATACATGGTATTTTAGGAGTTGTGAGATAAAATGACACCCAGGAAGGTTATAAATCAGGGCAAGGATTATGCATCCAGTAAGGTGCAACCAGCAGTGATGATAACAAGATGTTAGAGAATTGCACAGCAAGACAGTCAATTTTTAACAGGTGAGAGGGAAACCAATAGGTATGCCTCTCCTTGAAGTCGTAACAGATATATCTAAAAATGGATTGATATTAACTATAGCACTTAGGTACTAGGAAAGCAGAAAAACAGTCGACAGTAGATATTAGGGGGATATGCATAGGTGACAATTATGTGTGAAAATATTATGTTAGAAAACAAAATACAATATCTTTTCTAATCCTATCTTTCTAATGCAGATGTATTCATCTCTGATGTTCCTGCTGATAATATTTTCCATAGGATGGCATGTAAGAGCCTTGTTTGCTTTCCAAAGCAGCTCCATAATGGACCTTGGCTGCTATGAGTCTGTCATTACCCAGATGCTAAAATCGGGCGTGGTGGCCTTCTGCGCTACATTTCGACTTGCTGGGGGAAATGTTTTATGTTAGACTGGGCTGTCACATGCTTGTTTCCTGGGTGGGTCATCACATCATAAGGATAAACCCACGTTCTAAACAGCATGCCTCCTTATGATTTAAACATGCCCTTTTTGGCTTTGTATTCCTCCCTCTCACTCACTCAATCTCTGAATTTCTGTGCATTTTACACCACCTCAAACCTCTCCAGTGAAGGTGTCTCGGAAGGGGGTGAATGCCTTTTGTACCCTCACCGTAACTTAGGCCCACCGCTGCTAACTCTCACCAGTTTAGAATCTGGGCTAGTGAAATCCCAAATGACAGGGGAAATAATATTCTGTACATTGTTAAGAAATAATGTCTAGTTATTTACATATGTTTCAAGCAAACTATAGCAGAAATACTTTGCCAGTGTATTCACAGTAAATAAGACACACTTATGCATCCAATCAGTCACAAGTAACTATATGATAAGCATGAAATAAATAAGTTTCAACAGTCTAGGTATATGTCACCATATGTATTCTGATTTTTACAGTAGTTATGTTAGATATAGTATAATCAGACTGTAGAGAATGGCTCTCACACTTAGTCAAAACTCTAAAGATGAAAATAATAGCTTCAGTAATCTTGAGTTGAGAGACTCTGCATCTCTATTTAACATATAATGTACATATAGAGAGAGATCCTCAAAGTGCATTAAGTACTACAAATTTGATTAGCAGCAAAGCATTGGTTTCATTTACTTATTTATTTTCTGTTAAACAGTAAATGTGTGTGTATATTACACTCTATACATATTTTACATATATGTATCTATACAATATATGCATGTCTATATATATATGGTATACACACATACACAAAACATGTACATATATACACACACATTCTAATATTGTATTCAAAGTTGCAATTTAAAAAATGACAATTATTCTCAGAAGCTGTGCAAGTTGTAAATACTATTAATGTGCTATACCAGCATTTGAAATTGCTACTATCCAAATGGCTACATTTAAATATTTAATAGTTGAATCAATTTCTAATTCTGGTGCAGTGAACCTAAAAATATTTCCTGCCTGGTGCTCTTTTTGATTTCTTTTTCTTGCTATAAAAAATAGCCTGGCTATGAGCCTTAAAATATAGTTCCAGCAAACCTGAGTATTCAACAATTCTTTAAAAAAATAAAATAAAAAAATAGAACATATTCATTCATTGTCAGGAATTATGTTTTTCTCCTAATGCACAAACTTTGAAGCATTTTCCCAAATAGTATGTACAGAACTCCCCCCATACAGTGCACGAAGTTTATGCTGTAAAACAGAGCTGTCACAAAAGTATCATACTGAAGTTCATCAGTCGTGAGGTCTTTTGAAAGCTGTCTCCCATTTGTTTCAGCATTGGAATCCCTTCCCATCAATATACTTTGAGCAAAGCTTATTATCCCTTTGGTGATCACACAATATTAGCTGAAGTAAGGGCAGTTGACTTCATCAGAAAAAACCCCAGTCTGTTCAGATTTGCAGGTGCTCATCTTTTGGTTGGATGGTTCTTTGTTCCCCACGGATAGTAGTGGTACCTGCAATGATAAAGCGGTAGTAAGTGTTTGTTGGCTCTAGGAAATCTTTACTACTCGTGTTCACCAACATCAGAATGGATATCTGTGCTATCAGTAGACAAGTTACTATGATAGATACAGACTAACACGGCTGCTACTCTGAAACCTATGATAGAAATGTGATATATAAGCAGGGTAAAAAAAGGAAGCTTGGATACCTTTCTAACTGCTATGTTCTACTCAATCATAAATTACTAGGCTTGATGCAGGAATTACTGGGTGAAATTATATAGCCTGCTATTCAGAGTGCCAGACTAGATGTTTGTAATGAACCCTTCTGGACTTAAAATCTATGGGCTTCACTATACACTGCACAGAAACAGTGTGGTGGTAGGGTCTGAGAGGGAGCCAGTCACAGCTCTCTGATTCCCAGGTCCTGGCATAAGTTAAAGCAGCAAGGGGACAGCGTTAGCTTACACTGCTGGGTTAAAAGGCCCGCAACGACTTCATGGCAGTGGAGAACCAGTCACAGCAAAGTCTTGCTCCTCTACACCCCTCTCTTTTCCCAATAAGCCCCAGACAAGCTAGGCATGAGAGAGAGCATGGGAGATGGTGGAACCGCCTCTGTCAGCTTTATGCTAGTGGAGATTCACCCATTAAATAATCAAAGTAGTCTCGTATTATATTACACTGTCCTGCAGAAGCATGCACCAAGGTTTTACTCTCATAAACTGTGTAGTTAGAAAGTAAAAACAAGAATTTTTTTTCTTCACAAACCTCATCACCTTCTGCTTCAAGTGCAAGAAGCACTTCCTCAACCTCGTTTTTTTCTAACACACACATATCAGCGTATGCAGTAAAGACACACCTCAAAACAAAGTGCTAACAAAACAAAGCACTAAACTGTGCACACAATTCTCCCCACTGGGAAGAGGATGGGTGAGAGAAGAAACATGGTGTTAGTCATGCTGCTTAGTGCACTACTGGAAAGTACTCCGACATTAGGGTGGTGTGGGTGGTATAAGAATTACACATAAATAACTATGTTAAGGTTGCAAAGGCAAGTACTCTAAAGTTAGGAAATGCCATTAAGGTAATCATCGATTCATAGAACCATGGGCTAGAAGGGACCGCAAGGGTCATCTAGTCTAACAACCTGCTAAGATGCAGGATTTGTTTTGCCTAACCCATCCACAACAGATGACGAGCCAGCCTCTTTTTGAAAACCTCCAGTGAAGGAGCTTTCGTTACATCCCTAGGCAGGTTTCAGAGTAACAGCCGTGTTAGTCTGTATTTGCAAAAAGAAAAGGAGTGCTTGTGGCACCTTAGAGACTAACCAATTTATTTGAGCATAAGCTTTCGTGAGCTATGAAGTGAGCTGTAGCTCACGAAAGCTTATGCTCAAATAAATTGGTTAGTCTCTAAGGTGCCAAAAGTATCCCTAGGCAGTCTGTTCCATTATCCTACTGTTCTTACAGTTAGGAAGTTTTTCCTGAGATTGAATCTAAATGGGCTATGCTGCAGTTTGAACCCATTGCCTCTTGTCATGCCCTCTGTGACAAAAGAGAACAATTTTTATCCATCTTTTTTTTTGGCAGCCTTTCAAGTATTTGAAGATTTTAAGTATTTAATGATGGATGGTGGGGAAGCCAGGCCAAATCTGAGCGAGTTGCAGCACCACCCAGGTTTGGTCGGTCTGCCCCCATCCACCTTAGGTGGAATCCGCCATCCTACAAAGCTTCCTATAGCTGGAGCAGCACCTGCAGTTGCTCATTAAGTGAGCACTGTCATTTTGAGTGCTACCCAGCTTCCAGTTCTAGTCTCCTCCCCCACCAAGTCCCAGTCTCCTCCAACCCCAACTCACAGTTTTCCTCTCCCCCCCAGTCCCAGTCTTCCCACCCTCAGGCTCCTTGTCCCAATCTACTCCCCTCCCTCATCCCCCAGGTCCAGGGGCAGCGAGTTATATACGCTCATGGAGCCCGGGCTCCAGCAATATTCAGGGCCCGGGGGCTGGGCTCCACCAATGTTTGGGGCCGGGTCTCTCCCCCAGCCCCTCCTGCCGCCTCCCCACACCTGCCCCGAGTCTTCCCCGGCCCCCATTTGCTGCCCCCGCTCACCGCCCCCGGCCCGGAGCCTGCAGCTCACGCTGACTCTGCTCTGCCGGCTCCCCGCATCAACTGCTGCCGCAGGGTCCTAGTGCCACGCAACCACTAGTGGCAGGGCAGGCTGCCCTGACCCTGCCCTTCCGCCCAAGCCCTGAGCCTCTCCAATGCCCCAAACAGAGCCCTCATCCCCCCCACACCCTAATCCTCTGTCCCAGCCCTGAGCCCCTCCCACACCCCAAACCCCTCACCCCCTGCCAAAGCCCTCATCCCCCCGCACCCCAATCCTCTGCCCCAGCCCTAAATCCCCTCCCACACCCCAAACCTCTCATCCTCAGCCCCACAGCCCTCACCCCTGCACCCACTCCTATCCCCAAACTCCCTCCCAGAGCCTGCACCCCTCCCCTTCCCACACACCCCCTCCTGCCCCCAAACTCCCTCCCAGAGCCTGCACCCCCTTCCTCTGTATCTCGTCCTTCCCCCAAACTCCCTCCCAGAGCCTGCACCCCTCACCCCTCCTACACCCCCACCCCAGCCCAGAGCCTGCACCCCTCACCCCCTCCTGCACCCCCTACCCCTACCCCAGCCCAGAACCTACACCCAAACTCCGTCCCAGAGCCTGCACCCCTCATCCCCTCCTGCACCCCCACCCCGGAGCCTGCACCCAACACCCAAACTCCATCCCAGAGCCTACACCCCAGACCTCTTCCCCCCACCCAAACTCCCTCCCAGAGCCTTAGGCAGGTAGGGGACGGAGTTTGGGGGGGGGGGGTTCTGGGCACCACCAAAATCTCTACAAACCTGCCACCCCTGCCCAGGTCCATCTCTTGTCCCTTCTACATATCAATCAGGCAGCTTCCTCCTCCACATTGCCTGAGACAGCCTTCCTGCTTCAGTTCCTCTGGTTCCTGAACCCAGACCCAGTACAGCCCAGAGCTGGTGCACGGGGTGGCAGTGCCGCTCAGGTTTGGTCCGGCTGCCCCTCCGTCATGATGACAGAAGGGTGACTGGGCCAAATTTGAGTGAGTGGTACTCTGACCAGATTGCAATGCCACTCACTGAAATTTGGCCCAGCTGTCCTCCCATCATGACAGACGGGAGGCCAGGCCAATGCTGAGTGGCTCTGTGCCCATGCACCAGGTCACAATGCCAGGAGGAGGGAACCAGTCCCACAGGAGAGGAGCTACAAGAGCCGCTGTTGTGGGGTGACTAATTTTGTTTTATTTCAATTTATATGTTGTTTTTTATTTCATATTTGCTAAAAACACAGTAAGCTACCTATAACTATTTGACTGGACATTCCCTATGTGTAAAATATTTACAGAAATGAAAAAATGCAGTGAATAAAAGCTGTGAAAAAGAATGATTTATGACAATACATATAGCAATGTATACTGTTGATTAGATGAGTGTCTTCTCACTTGATTATACTGGGGCTAGAAATGTTCTCTCAGTTACAGAGTACCACTCTTGAAACAGCACTTCTCTACCATAAGAGGACCTCTGACAGCACATACAATATAATAATTCATTTGGAGTCTCGGTGAACTACAGCACTCAGCTGAAGACCACCAGAGTCTCTGACCTTCATTTCTGCAGGTTCTGTTCATTTGTAACACACCTATCCACCTTCATGTAAATTGAGCTGCTCTAGGATTAAGCCCCTTAATACACTTTATGGAGCTTTACATGAAATAATGAGGCAACAGACTGCAAATATAAAGGAAATATAGTTATTTAAAATCAGATCTTTCAACGTGGATACTGTATGACCACCTCAATGCTGAAAGTTTGCAGAAGGGATACATTGTCCTATCTGTAAATGATCTTACAAGTAAAAACAGTCACATACACATCCAACTTATGTAGGTAAGCCGCAACCATACGTGGTGTAACGTTAAATCAGGAGAAAAGAAAGAGAGGGGACGAGTCATTGGGATAAAACTCATTTTGAAATATTCAGCTAATTTTTTTTATAAATTTCTGTACAAACAAGTGACACTAATTGAAGCACTGAGTATTTCATGGGGATTAATGATAGATGGGCAGGAATTGATTATTCAGGACACAGCTGAGGGTCATTATCCCCAGATGGTCATTAATCCTCAAGACATGGCCTGCACTGAGGCTGTAATTACTATTATAATGAAAATGAAAAACAATTACTGTAATAAAAAAAAAGTGTGTGGCCATCTTATGGGGTTTAGCTTCTCAGTTTCTAACCATTTAACACCCTACATGTCACCCAATCAGGTGTTGGAATCATTTCTCAGCACTCCACACAGTTTATAATTTTGCATATCTTTTTTCTGTCATTTCCCTATGTAACACTGAGTGACACCACCATTATTATTACACATGGGGGGGGAACATATAGTGCGGAGGATAAGAACATAAGAATGGCCGCACTGGATCAGACCCAGGGCTGGCCTTACCGTCACCTTACCATGAGGTGATGGCTGAGTTTGATGCTGTACTCCAGGAGCATCTAAGAAGAGTCACCACCCAAGAAATGTACATACACCACTACCGTGGAAAAACAATTCAAAATGAGATCATACGGTTACTAGCAACAAAAGTCAAACAGAAGATTGTGGCAGATCTGAAGTCAGCAAGATATTACTCTGTTATTCTGGACTGCACACCTGACATCAGCCATATGGAACAAATGACTTTAATGGTGCATTTTGTAACAACAACAGAACCTACTGAAAATGTCCCTGCAATGGTGACTGTCAAAGAGCATTTTCTAGAATTTATTGACATTGATGATACTACAGGAGCTGGTATGACAAATGTGCTTCTTAAAAAGCTGGAAGACACGGGAATTGCGATAGCTGACTTGAGAGGTCAGGGCTACAATAATGGTGCCAACATGAGAGGAAAAAACAGAGGACTGCAGACACAGATCCGAGAGTTAAACCCTCAAGCTTTTTTTGTCCCATGCAGTTCTCATTCATTGAGCTTGGTGGTCAGTGATGCAGCAACAACTTTTAGTGAGGCTGCTGAATTTTTTTATGTAATTCAAAGCATCTATGTATTTTTCTCCGCATCAACTCATTGATGGCAAATTTTGAAGCAACATCTGGGAACATCCTCTCTGACACTGAAACCACTGAGTGCCACACAACGGCAAAGTTGAGTGGAGGCGATAAAGCCTATCAAACACCGAATTGGGAAGATAGATGATGCCATAGTTGCCATTATGGAGGGTAATGCTATGACAGGAACTGTTTGTGGGAGAACAGTGGCAGAGGGAAATGGAATCACCAGAAACATACATAACTGCAAATTTCTGCGTGGCTTAGTGTTGTGGCATGACATACTGTTTGAAATAAATGTTGTAAGCAAGAGACTCCAACGTGTTGACCTTGATATATCTGGAGCAATGGAACAACTGGACAAAGCAAAGTCATACCTACAGTCTTACCGGTCAGATGAGGGATTTCAAAACATTCTGAAGAGTGCACAGAAGTTGGCAGAGGAACTTCACACTGAAGCTATTTCCCCACCCATTCAAGAATACAAGAGTCACCGAAGAAGAAGACATTTTGAAGTCGAATCCTTGAACCAGGTGCTAGATTGTGCAATAGAGTCAGTTGAAGAACGTTTCAAGCAGCTCAAGGAAAACAGCAGTATATTTGGGATGTTGTATGATATTCCAAAACTCCTCACTAAACCTGAAGAAAACCTACACCATCAGGGCAGGGCACTAGAGAAGTGTTGACACATGATGATGTGATACTGATGCAAGTGATTTAGGTGATGAACTGAAAGCCCTTTCAAGATACATTTCAGATGCTTCAGAGGGAGTGAACAGAACAGGGCATTTCATTGAGTGATCCACCCCTTGTCATCCAGTCCCAGCTTCTTGCAGGCAGAAGGTTAGGGTAGAGGTGCTAAGGGAGCAGAAAATATACATAACATAGAAAAAAGCTGAAAAGAAAAGGATTTTCCAGAAGAAATGTGTTCCTGGAAGAACTGGGGACCTGTATTATTGTGCTGTATGCAGTCAAACTGTAGATTTTGCATTCGCTATCAAATACAGGATACGTCCACAAAGCAGCTGGGAGCATGTAGACAGCAGTGTGGCCACAGCACCACGGGTTGCAGCTTGGGCTAAGCCACCCAAGTAAAACCCGCACATATTAATACAGAACTTTGAGTAATAATTCATTTAAACTACAATACAGAAATGTATTTTCTGCACCCCTCAGAAGCAGTGCAAAGGCTTGGGGAAGTCAGGGGTAACAGAGAAGCTGAGGGAGAGGGAATTAATTGCTGGGAAGGAGCCTGGGAGTGAACCTGCAGGGTTGCTGGGTGTGGGGGAAGAAGTATGGAAATTTTGGGGGGGGGTGATTTTTAGGGAGTTGGGGAGCCTCCTCCATGCATATCCTGGCTGACCCCTAGCCTCTCCCATTCAGTCAGGCACATCCGCCCTGTCCCTGGAACACCAATCACCCATGTATCCCTGCACCCCCATTCTGCCACCCTCTCCCCACTGTCCCCATGTGTCCCTACATCCCTCTGCCCCCATGTGTCTCAGCACCCCCATTCAGTTCCGCCCCCCGTCATCATGTGGCCCTCAACCCCCACACCGATTTAGCACCTGGCTCAATGCTATCACCTCACTAGCTCCAGTGCCCTGCCCCAGTCTGTCCCCCCACTATCCCTTCTGAACCCCAGTCTATGTGATCCTCCAGCAGCTCTGTGTGCCGTACTCTGTCCCTCCCCCACATATCCTGTGCCTTCTCACCCAGCCCCCTGGGCAGGGCACTGTGAGGAAGAAAGCCTTTGCACCCTCCCTCTCCGTGGCTGGCTGCTCCAGCCCAGAGTTGGCTGCCCTCTCTTCTGGCACCACAGCAGCCCCTGGTGGTCAAAAGCCTCCCCAGCAGAATGAATTTTCTGCAGAGGGAAAAAAATCTGCGGGGGGACATGAATTCTGCACGTGTACAGTGGCACAGAATTCCCCTAGGAGTAAGTACTGTCAATTCCAAGTGTTCAAATATCATGAGTCAGGCCCCAGAAATGAAAAAAGATTGGCTTACAAATCATGAGATTACATTTGGCAATCTTTTTTAGCCTCTAGAGTTCATGTTTTCAGGCTTTTTACCTGAACAACGAAGGCTGGAAACTTATTTTAAAAGAGAGGGAGAAAAGCTGTGGTTCTCACATAATCACTCATCCCCAGGAGCTAGGACTTTATAAGAAAACAAATATTGCCAGACTTGTGATGAGAACTGGCAGCATGACAGGCACCTGTGCTGCACTATTGGAAGGATGAAGTAAGCTCAGCACAGCAGCTGGAGCACTTTAGCTCCAAAATTCCATGGAAGACTCTGATCACGCCATCTCCTCCCAGAAGCAACAGCTTTAAGTGGTTCCATGCCATAAGCCCTGCAGGCCCTGCAACACTCCTGCTGCTCACTTTAGAAACTCCAGAGCTAGATCTAGAACACAGCATTTTAAACAGCCAGGAGAGTTAAAAGTAGAAGGAAGGTTCAGCAGATTGCTAGAAGAAAAATGCACACAGACTCCTGCTAGTATTCTATGATTAATAACTTTTTTCAAAGCCTTGTTATTTATGAACTATTGCCTAAGAAAAGGAGATAACTGAGGATTGCAAGGAGTCACATGATATGCTGGATTAGTGTTGGAAAGGTTGTAGTTATTCCTGAGACAGTCCACAGTGTTTGTAGAAGTAGGAGGAGATCAAGACTCCCTTAGGCAAGGCAAGGCTGATGGGATGCAGCTGTGAGGTCTGCAGTCCCATTTATGGTTAGTACACTAAGGCCAAATAACGGTGGACACTGACAAGCAGCACGGATTGCCGTTTGAGGAGGGTGATTTGTCCTTTCAGTCAGCTTGAACTGTTTGGAGATTTAGAGATATAGTAAAACCTAATGATGTCTGTCTGCTGGCTACATGAATCATCCTGTATGGGACAGCTATCAAAATTGCACTGTTTGGCTACCAAGACAGTGAGTGCGGAGAAACAAATGTGCAGGATTCAGAGGGCTCAAAATAGAATTGAGCAGAGCATAGTGTAGGAAACATGGTCATTTGTCAGGAAATCCAGTTGGCAGACTTTGAAGGTAAACACATTTTCTGAAAGACAGGGAGAAATATGTGGGCTACTTGGTAGTGGTGAAGGGGACTGGGGAAGGAAGGGTATTGTAGTGGCAAGGGAGCCAAGCATAACTATGCAAGACAGCAGATAATAGGATGTATGTTGAAGAGTAACTCCTGGAATAACAGCAAGAGAATGTACTGTAGGCAGTGACATTTCAAAAATCTAACCATGTGTACTGTCTAAATACACATTCTCTGAGAGTAAGAAATAGTTAAACTTCAAATTCAAATAATACACTTCCAACAAATGAGTGTGAAGGGGTCCCATTCCACACCCTCCCAAAAAATGTATTTAACTATAGGGGTCAATTCCGGTTCTGCCACATGCTGCCCTAGGATCAGGCCAGGAAGCAGAGTCTGACTCAGAGTCAATTTGACTTCCAGTTCCCCATTGCTCCAGGGGGACTACCCTGGGACAGCTGTCCCCCACTGTGTGGAGAAGGTGGAGCCAAGACTCCATGCATTCCCTGCCCACATACATTGGGGGGGGGGGGTGTAATGACCTAGCAGTGGTTGCTCTTCCTTCAGCGCTCCTATCAACAGCACAAGCAGACAGCATAGGGAAGTAAGACAGTGATTTATGCCCCATTGTTCCCCTGCATGGCTGTGTAGGAAGAGTCACAATCTCTCCCATAATGTGGGATTTCCAGACATTTAGAAAAACATTTTAAAATGTAGATACCAAAGAACAAGATACGTTAGGGAATCCACAACACACATGGGACCAGAGCTGAGAAATAGGTATCGGAACTAGAAGACTGCGAATATGAACCATTTTGGAGCTGATGGTGTAATGTGCATTAATACCCAATTCCTATGCAATATGCTGACATACACACATACTTTGCAGCAATGCTAACATCTATGTATAGTTCCACTAAGCAACAGATTCTTTTTTATACTAATGCGTGTAAAAGACTCCTGCCCACATGCACTGAACACCTGCCTAGTTATATTTAGTCTTTGTACGATGTTTTGTGCCAGTCAATAAGCATGAGGTAAATGCCTATAAAACTGTGGTACATTTATATAATAGCCTTGTTAGACCTATGCAAATACCACTGAAGCATCAGGAGCTGTAGGTGCTTCTCACCTCTGAAAATGAGGCCACTTTTATTTAAGGCCCCTAAGCATGCATTTAGGAGCTTTAATTTTAGGTCCCTACGTTTGAAAATGTTGGTCACTGGCAACAGGAACAGACTGCTGGGGAAGATCAAGGAAAGAAGCAAAGATGAACCACTTCTTCAACAGGGGAAACATGAATTATTAAAAATCTGCTGAAGGTGCTTTAGGACTAGATGGGTAAACAGAACTAGAAATACCAGGCTTGTGTTATTCTATTTTTCATGTAGTATCTCCACACATAACCCTCTTTATGTAATGTGTGTGTGTGTCAGAGAGAGAGAGAGACTGTTGCCTGCAGTTTCAAACATATCTTCATTTCACTTCCTCCTACTCTTTTTTGTTAGCACCTACATTTCTTCCTTTTTGTACTGCATCCAAACATTATACTGACTATGCTAGGTTCAGTCTTGTAGCCGTAGGGGTTTATGACAAAATAAACTCCCATTAAAATGAATGGGATAGAGGTGCCTTCTGTTTCAACTGAGTTTTCACATGGAATAATGAGAGGAAATTGCTACCAAGCAAACACGCTTCTTCTCTGTTAGCAAAGAATACAGCAGCGGTGGCTGATCTAGAAGACTGGCTAAAATGTTCTATCCAGTCCAGGTCTATATGCCATAACATTATGTGTTACTTTAAAACTGAAAGAGAAAGCTACAATTAGGAAATAAAAGAAAATGTATCATTGGCTTACCACATCATAATTTAATGTTTCCTTTTGAAACTGAACTTCGAAACTCACCTGTTAGAAGTGAAATTGTAATAACCACTTTCCTCCAGAACCTCTTCAATCACAGACTACAGATTAAAGGAAATTCGGGTTAGTAAAAAATATATATCCTGGTTAGAAGTAAGAAAACATTGTTCATGAAGAACGTGAAAAGCTGACCTGCATCTGTTCATATGTCATTCCTTCCTCCATGTCAAAACTACCAGGAAAGCCTATAAGGCAAATATCAGGCAATGTTAAATCACTGAATTTTTGGCTTACATGTGCCTCATCAGAGTTTCTTAGCAATCACAGCATAGCCAGAATGATAACAGAACAGTTTATTAACAAGAGAAATAGCTAATCTTGATCTTCATCTGTTTTTGCTGCATTGACCACAGTGATCATGGAAACTGGTGGGAGAAGGAAATTCTTACAGTCTGATGTGATCTTCTGGACATTCGTATGTGGTTGTGATCATAGAGTCATAGAAATGTAAGGCTGGAAGGGACCTCAACAGGCCATCAGGCCAGCCTTCTGCTCTGAGGCAGGACCAAGTAAACCTAGACCATCCCTCACAGGTGATTATCCAATCTGTTCTTAAAAACCTCCAGTAATGGGGACTCCACAATCTCCCTTGGAAGTCTATTTCAGAGCTTAGCAGGAATAGTCTAGATAATTAGTTCTGCCAAGAGTCCCTTCCAGTTCTATGATTCTATCCTTATAGTTAGAAAGTTTTTCCTAATATCTAACCTAAATCTCCCTTGCTTCAGATTAAGACCATTACTTCTTGTCCTATCTTCAGTGGACATGGAGAACAATTGATCCCCATCCTCTTTATAACAGCCCTTAATATATTTGAAGACTGTTATCAGGTCCCCCCTCAATCTTTTGTCCCAAGACTAAATATGCCCAGTTTTTTCACCTTTCCTCATAGACCAGGCTTTCCAAACCTTTTATCATTTTTGTTGCTCTCTTCTGGACTCTCTCCAATTTGTCCACATCTTTCCTAAAGTGTGCCATCCAGAATTGGACATAGTACTCCAGCTGAGGCCTTACTAGTGCTGAGTAGAGCTGGACAATTACCTCCTATGGTTTATACACTACACTCTTGTTAATACACCCCAGAATATTAGCCTTTTTTGCAACTGTGGACTCATATTCCATTTGTGATCCACTATAACCCCAGGTCCTTTTTAGCAGTACCACTGCCTAGCCAGTTATTACCCATTTTGTAGTTGTGCATTTGATTTTTCTTTCCTAAGTGTAGTACTTTGCACTTGTGTTTATTGGTTGTTGCTAAGGATGGAGCTCATTGTCTGCAGGAGTGTTCAACTTAGGTGCAAACCACATTTGATGATAACTATGTATGAAAAGTATACATGTTTACAAGCCCTTGTATTGAGAGTGCTGGAGCAGATGAACTATGTTTTACTGTTTCCTCTCCAACTCTCTGAGGCACCATCCAGAGAGGCAATTAAGTCATGTTAGTGCAACCACTTTAAAACATGGTATAAGAAGAGTTCTTTCTTGCACAGTGTTTAAATATGGCTTTGCTTAAGACCCAAGTGGAAGATTTTCAAAGACACAAGTAAGAGGCACCAAATTCCCACTGACTTTCAATGGCGGTTAGGCACCTAACTGCAATTTGTCTCTTTGAAAAAATCCTCCCCCAAACTCAAGAACATATTCTTTTAAATGGTTATGTCTGGTTCACAGTCACAAAGTATCCTGTCTTTTAAATCAGTTGCGCAAATACGACTTAATTATCAGTAAAGACAGTAACTGATAACAAAGAGTTAATTTCTCTTTACTGAAAGCTTCCAATCTCAATACCATGTATCCGACTTGAAAAGTGTATTTCAGATCATGGGTTTTTGTTTGCTTTCCTTACCTGTTCTATCATCTGGGGCCAATATATTTCCCCCTGAGGAGTGAAGTAACAAATGGCAATCTGCTATAAAAAAGTTGGGCTCAATCAGTTCAGGAGAACCCTGAAGCAGCTGGAAAAAAGCAAAAACCATATTAAAACTACATTTTTTACACCAAAAACTTCCATCACAGAACATAAGTAGTTTTTCACTCTCCTAAAATCCAGAGTTAGAGGAGAAAAGGGCTTTCAATACATTTGAAATGAATAAAGAACTGGTCAAATCTGTCATGAATGCTCTACTTTCTTCCCTTCAGAGGTATTTATCAAACACTGAAGGCAGCCAAACTGCACGCAGTATAAGCCTCACAGCTATGTGGTACATGTGAAAGAAATATTAAAGTGCTAATTTGTATGAAAACAAAAAAGAAAAAATGTGTTCTCAAAACTAGGGGAGAAATAGTCAATAGTTTGAGACTTTCAAAGTTTGGTACGTAAAGTTAAGTTCCTAAATTCATATTTAAATTGCCTGATTTTCTATCAGTGGGCTCTCATCACTTTTGATTTCAACTGACTGCTGTGAACATATGAAAATTGAGAATCAAATCATTTTGGGGTGTCTACATAGGGATGTAGGACCCAGTATCATTTTGACAGTACAATGTCATCTTTGTAGATAAATAAGGAAGAAATGTCTGTCCCCATACTCTACAGTATCTCCAGCATAATCAACACTCTTCTCATTTTAATGCTATAGATTCACACTGGTTAGACACAAACAAAACCTATTATGGGAGGTCCCGTACTCCACCCTCACCTCTGGCAACGCAGGAATCTTTCTAACAGTCTGTTCTTCTAATCCAATCACCTGCTCACACTAATTTTAGATGTTTCAGGCAATAGGCCTTCCACCATTTCCCACTGAAAATGATTGTACAATATAACAATATCATTGTCCGGGAGGGTCTTCCAGGGCTCATCCTAAACTTTTCTCTACTTAATTGAATCCCATTAACTTCTAGTTTTACTACAAACTACGCTTCACGTTGGTGGCCCTGGGCTGAGATTCTGAAATTTGCCACCCAACTCCCACTGACTTTTAAATATTTAGTTTTTACTTCTTCCTCATCCATCAATCCTCCCAGCCCCCTGAACGTTTTTCATTGTTCTATTAACTGCTTCCAACTTGCCTACATTTTTCTGGTAGGGAGATATTCGGAACTGAATTCAGTCTTCCAAATACAGTCTCCCTACAGAAAGGGATTATCACCTTCTTGTACCACAATGCTTCTGTGTACGTGGCCCAGAATCACAGAGGCTGAATCTATATCTGACCAGAAAAAATACCCTTTAATGCTTGCAAGTCTTCAGTAATTTTCAAGTGGTGACACTGAATTATTGCTAACAGACTAGTCAACAATTAGGATGAATAATTTGGCTTCAAGAGCATTGGGCAGTTTCAGTGCTTTCTAAGAATTCATGCTTTGAGTAGAAAGAGGTTGTTCCAAAATACCAAAATATTGGTAATGATAACATAACAGGAGTTGACATAATCAGCTCTATCAGCCTTTAACACAAAAAGTTAGCCCTTCCCCCCCCAGTTTAAACACAGTTGCAATTTGATCCTAGGACAAGAAAAGGGAAGGTTAAATGATAAAAAAAAAAAATGCAACCCTGTTTGTTCTGTATTGTGAAACATTTCTTGGTAAATAATTAATAAAATATTTATGCTAACAGAGGCCCATTTTTGAGACTATTGAGCGAGGGAGGCATTTGCATTTTAAAAAAAAATAGCAAGCATTAATTTTCCTTTAAGCATTATGCCTTGAACTGAAAAAAAATTCTATTTCATATTTATAAGACAAAGATATGAGAATCATCATATTATGTTATAAAATAAATTTCAGAAAACGTGTATGTGACTGTTTTGATCTCCTGCTGTTTTATTCTAAATCGCTCCCTGCTACTATCCTGATCTGATCCATGAAAGGAAAAACAAGTTCTCTGATCTCTGAGGAGGTGGATTTTATGTTTTGTTTATTAGCAGCTGGCTGGATCTTTCCATTTACAATGTGTGTGCCTCTGATCAAAGACAAAATCTAAAACCAATCTGTATCATTGCTTATCTAGACCTTCAGACTTTTCAACTAAAAGGTGGCTAAAGCATTTGCCTAAACATTTTCCTCAAAAATTAGAAACAACTTCAAATTAATCAAAGTTTTTGTGATACTAACTAAAAATCGTTTACTGGAATCAGAGTGTGGGGATAATGCCAAAAATTTAATTATTTGAAAACATAAGTAAGTTTTTGTTAATCAGATACTTATTTTTTATGACTAAACTAGAAGAAGAACATGAAGAACATTTCAGAGCATCTTAATTAACCTTTATAAAATTCTTCTCCCCCTCCCCTTGATTAATTCATATAGCATAATTCAAATAGAAAAGAGATGAAGACCACAATGGATGGTACGTCTCACAATACTGCACCTTTTTAACTTCCAATTTCAAGTTACAAGGATTGCTCTGTTGGCTGAAGAGAGATTTCTTGAATCTCTCAATAACTCTTCTTTTCAAGTGGCAATGCAAAGCTGGAGGAAGCTATAGGGACAGAGAAACAGCTGTTATCACTGCTCAATTTTGACTCTTCTACAGACCACATTTCCTACAGTGTTATTTTTGAAAATGGTAGTTACACTGTATATATAGACACTGATATTTAATAGCCCAAGTAATAAACTACTGTATGGAATCTGAAACAATGCATATTGTAATAATGTTCTTTTGTTCACCCACCCTGTTAGAAGGTGTTGGAACCTGAAGAGATGGTAACTGGGCCCAGCTCACTGTGACAGGTGTAGCTTGTTATATTGATTGTGGATATAGAGGGGGTAGGACTGGCCCCACTGGTCAGTAAGTAATCTAACATCTGGGACTAGGTAGTCTTAAGGGAGGAACCCTAGGAAGAACAGATCCTGAGGAGAAGTCTTGGGCTGGATTTTGTGTTGGTTATCTTGAATTACCAGGATTGAAATCAGTGGAACTATATATGAGGATAAGGGCTTGATACAATGCAAAATAAAGTGAATGGGAATCTTCCCCTTGATTTCAATGGGCTTTGCTTAAGGCTGTAATACACTACTCAATATGACAAAGTGTGGCTGAATCTGGCCCTTCTATTGTAAGCTTTCCAGGACAGGAACTTTATATTTTACTTGTCTGTAAAGCATCCAGAAAGGTTTTGACTTTATACCAATACAGGAAAATTTTCCATCTCTGTTCTTGTGCATCAAAATCCATTCCCCTCTTTTTCTCTGTTTAACAAAGAAAAACATGCAGCATATTCCAGATGGTGAAATAGGTCTCTTATAGGAGAATCCTCTGAACTCTCTCTTTTATGAAAGATGAAATCTTTTGTGTTTGAATTTTTAAATCACCTTTCCGCTCTAAAAATAAATGTAAAGTCCCAATTGTTAGTCAGGCCCTATTGTCAGGTCAGCTTTTTACTTATAGAATCATACAATATCAGGGTTGGAAGGGACCTCAGGAGGTCATCTAGTCCAACGCCCTGCTCAAAGCAGGACCAATCCCCAACTAAATCATCCCAGCCAGGGCTTTGTCAAGCCTGACCTTAAAAACTTCTAAGGAAGGAGATTCCACCACCTCCCTAGGTAACGCATTCCAATGTTTCACCACCCTCCTAGTGAAAAAGTTTTTCCTAATATCCAACCTAAACCTCCCCCCCTGCAACTTGAGACCATTACTCCTTGTTCTGTCATCTGCTACCACCGAGAACAGTCTAGATCCATCCTCTTTGGAACCCCCTTTCAGGTAGTTGAAAGCAACTATCAAATCCCCCCTCGTTCTTCTCTTCCGCAGACTAAACAATCCCAGTTTCCTCAGTCTCTCCTCATAAGTCATGTGTTCCAGTCCCCTAATAATTTTTATTGCCCTCCGCTGGACATTTTCCAATTTTTCCACATCCTTCTTGTAGTGTGGGGCCCAAAACTGGACACAGTACTCCAGATGAGGCCTCAACAATGTCGAATAGAGGGGAACGATCACGTCCCTCGATCTGCTGGCAGTGCCCCTACTTATACATCCCAAAATGCCATTGGCCTTCTTGGCAACAAGGGCACACTGTTGACTCATATCCAGCTTCTCATCCACTGTAACCCCTAGGTCCTTTTCTGCAGAACTGCTGCCCAGCCATTCGGTCCCTAGTCTGTAGCGGTGCATGGGATTCTTCCGTCCTAAGTGCAGGACTCTGCACTTGTCCTTGTTGAACCTCATCAGATTTCTTTTGGCCCAATCCTCTAATTTGTCTAGGTCCCTCTATATCCTATCCCTACCCTCCAGCGTATCTACCTCTCCTCCCAGTTTAGTGTCATCTGCAAACTTGCTGAGGGTGCAATCCACACCATCCTCCAGATCATTAATGAAGATATTGAAAAAAACCGGCCCCAGGACCGACCCTTGGGGCACTCCACTTGATACCGGCTGCCAACTAGACATGGAGCCATTGATCACTACCCGTTGAGCCCGACAATCTAGCCAGCTTTCTATCCACCTTATAGTCCATTCATCCAGCCCATACTTCTTTAACTTGCTGGCAAGAATACTGTGGGAGACAGTGTCAAAAGCTTTGCTAAGGTCAAGGAACAACATGTCCGCTGCTTTTCCCTCATCCACAGAGCCAGTTATCTCATCATAGAAGGCAATTAGATTAGTCAGGTATGACTTGCCCTTGGTGAATCCATGCTGACTGTTCCTGATCACTTTCCTCTCCTCTAAGTGCTTCAGAATTGATTCCTTGAGGACCTGCTCCATGATTTTTCCAGGGACTGAGGTGAGGCTGACTGGCCTGTAGTTCCCAGGATCCTCCTTCTTCCCTTTTTTAAGATGGGCACTACATTAGCCTTTTTCCAGTCATCCAGGACCTCCCCCGATCGCCATGAGTTTTCAAAGATAATGGCCAATGGCTCTGCAATCACATCCGCCAACTCCTTTAGCACTCTCGGATGCAGTGCATCCGGCCCCAGGGACTTGTGCTCGTCCAGCTTTTCTAAATAGTCCCGAACCACTTCTTTTTCCACAGAGGGCTGGTCAACTCCTCCCCATGCTCTGCTGCCAGTACAGTAGTCTGGAAGCTGACCTTGTTTGTGAGGACAGAGGCAAAAAAGCATTGAGTACATTAGCTTTTTCCACATCCTCTGTCACTAGGTTGCCTCCCTCATTCAGTAAGGGGCCCATGCTTTCCTTGACTTTCTTCTTGTTGCTAACATACCTGAAGAAACCCTTCTTGTTACTCTTAACATCTCTTGCTAGCTGCAACTCCAGGTGTGATTTGGCCTTCCTGATTTCACTCCTGCATGCCCAAGCAATATTTTTATACTCTTCCCTGGTCATTTGTCCAATCTTCCACTTCTTGTAAGCTTCTTTTTTGTGTTTAAGATCAGCAAGGATTTCACTGTTAAGCCAGGTGTTATGTCACCTGCCATATTTACTATTCTTTCTACACATCGGGATGGTTTGTCCCTGTAACCTCAATAAGGATTCTTTAAAATACAGCCAGCTCTCCTGGACTCCTTTCCCCCTCATGTTATTCTCCCAGGGGATCCTGCCCATCAGTTCCCTGAGGTTGTCAAAGTCTGCTTTTCTGAAGTCCATGGTCTGTATTCTGCTGCTCTCCTTTCTTCCTTGTGTCAGGATCCTGAACTCGACCATCTCATGGTCACTGCCTCCCAGGTTCCCATCCACTTTTGCTTCCCCTACTAATTCTTCCCGGTTTGTGAGCAGCAGGTCAAGAAGAGCTCTGCCCTAGTTGGTTCCTCCAGCACTTGCACCAGGAAATTGTCCCCTACACTTTCCAAAAACTACTTATATCGGTCATCATTCCAATATGGAGGATATAGTTATCCTATAACACATATTACACTTTGGGCTTGATTCTCCACTGCCTGGTACTTTGTATAATCATTTACCCCTGTGTACAGAGGGTGTAAAACTACCTTTCTGATTTGATAGCACTTGACACAATCACAGTGCACTGGTGCAAATAGCTACACAGGGTATAACTCAGTGGAGAATCAGGATCCTTGTGTTCAAATTGTCTGGACCAGGATTATATTCATAGATGTGATTTAACCCATGTTACACTTCATAAATTTATATGAACAAATGCCATTTTATAACTAAATGGAAACTTTCTGACACATGAAAGGTTTGACCACTATTCAGACCATCTCCACATATCTTGCTATAAAGTCTACTTGGTGTTTTTTGTTTGTTTGTTTTTTGTATTTTTCTGGGAATAACTGTGGTTATTACACTAGTATAAATCCAGAACAATTATACTGACTTTAATGGAGTTATTCCTGATGTACACAGGCCAAATTGAGATCAGGACCTGTGGGCTTCATCAGAACCAGTTACATCCAGATATATGCTGCTTTCTTTTCACGTAGACAATGTCTTTCATATGTTGTATTGTAAACCCTTAAGAACTTTCAGCCAATCAGATGATGAATCCTATCGGTAAGCAGAAGCATGTGATACCGTGTGAATTAATACCAAATACCTGCATATGTTGGGGGCATTGTGAGGTACAGGGGTTTAGGGAACTGCAACTGAAATTAACCAGAGTTGTCTCAGCTGCTGCCGTCTAATTCCAGATTCTGTTTCCATGAAATCAGATGTTAGATCAGTGAAAATAAGGCCAAGGTTTTACATAATGGTTTTTAAAAAACTTATTCTTACATTATTTTTCAGAGACCAGACCAAAACCTGTTTCCATGGAAACTGGATTGGAAAGACTGCTGGCAGCCAAGAACCAGCAATAAGAACTCTCCCTTGTAAACCTCAGCTTCTAGTTGTCAGCTGAGATCTGCAATTGAGCATTTTAAAAGCCAGCTACATGTTTAAAGTCTGTTCTTCCTCAGATCTGTAACAAAAATAAACAAATAATTGGAACTCTCAAGGGATCTGCTTACAAGGCATGGAGCCTTTCATCCACAGGTCACCATTTCAAATCTAGCCCAAATTGAAAGCGTTGTTACTGCTGAGAGATACTGGGGACTGCTTGGATTACAAAGCATTTTGAGACTGGGTGTGAATGTACCCTTCACTTCCGACAGCTGTAACAAACACTTAGGGTGGCACACCTAAACCAAGACCTGTCTGGCCAGAAACTAGCACTATGTGGGTGGGAGGCTTTCATGGGGTATTGTGACCACAGTGGGTGGGTATGTCAGGGGAAGGCAGAACAAATAAAAACTGGGAGAGACTGAGGCTTTGTCTACCCCAGATTTTTGTTGGAAAAACTTTTGTCAATCAGGGGTATGAAAAAACACCCCGACCAACAGAAGTTTCACGGACAAAAGCCCCAATGTGGACAGCACTATGTCAGGGGGAGACACTCTCCCACCAACATAGCTACCGCTGCTGGTTGGGGGTGGTTCAATTATACTGGCAGGAGAGCTCTCTTCCGCCGGCATAGAACGGCTACACGGGAGACCTTACAGCAGTACAGCTGTGCCGCTCTAAAGTCTGTAGTGTAGACAAAGCTTGAGGCTATGGCTATACTACCATTATGTCGGCAAAACTTACATCGCTCAGGGCTGTGAATATTCCACCCCTCTGAGCAACATAAGCACTAGTGTGCACAGCGTTATGCCCATGGGAGAGCGTCTCCCACCGACATAGGTACTGCCGTTCGTTGGGGTGAATTACGTCGACAGAAGAGCACTTTCCCATTGGCATAGAGCGGCTACACAAGTGATCTTACAGCAGCGCAGTTGCATGGGTACAGTTGTGCCATTGTAAGCTCTCTAACTTAGACATAGCCTGAGAAACAGACTGACAGCCGGAAAGGCATTTCAAAGCATGGTGTCTGATTCCGGCAGAAACCTGGGGAGTGGTTTTTTGGGTCGGGGTGCAGATTGAAAAGAGTGTTCTTGGTCCTGTGAGCAAAAGAAGCTGTTTCCTGCGATTTGATTCCCTCTGTGTTCACAGACACAGGATGTTTATACATTTTCTATAAATAAACAAAACTGCATCAAAGAAATACCTATCAATGAGTTGTACTTCCAACTAGAATATCCCCAGCGCCCCAAACTCTGACTAGCCACGTGGGTAGAACAGAGGCAACAGTATCAACATTTTTACTGTCTGTTCAGTGGACTGCGTGAAGTGAGCCTTGTGGCTGCTGCCCATTCTTAGTTATCAGGTGTCCATGCTATGATAACCACAAATGGTTTTAATTAATGTCTCTGAGGGCCACCTGAGGAGAGAAGCTGGGATTTAATGGGTGTGGAGCCTGAAATACTTGCTTATCTCTCCAGGTGGGCCCTCCAACACACAACTAAGGCACACTGATAGGTCAGGGCAGGGCAGGGTAGGGAAGATTGCACAGACAGAGGATTTGCCACACTGGCATTAAATTCAATCATTTCATTTTCTTTTAAATTAAAAAGAAGTTTCTTTTTTTTCGCCTAGGGGATTCACTTCCAGCATTTTTCACCTTTGACAGGTATAATAATTTCAAGGATGTAAAATAGGTTAACGAGTCCTATTATGTGTGATATACAAATTCAGTTTGGCTGTTCTACTTTAAAAGAAAATTGAACCAACTTTGCTCAGCAATCTGAAAGCTCCAGTGGTAATAAGCACGTCTTGCCAAGTATAAACTGTGAATTTTGGAGGGTAAATTGGCATTCATTTAAAATTAGTAATTGTGACCTCTACTACTGAGTTGAAGCCATGCTGCTGGAGAATGAAATCATTTGTTATACTAACAGTTTGAGAGTACAGTCTAAGAGATTTATACTAGTTACAGTTTTGCTTTAGTACCAGTTTGAAATCAGAGCTGCTACTCCTTTAAATATTAAACACTGAATTTCTTCAATTAGCATTAAGTCAGAATAGAAACTGTATTTAAATTCAAAATATTTAAGCTAACTAATGCATTCAGCAATTGAAGTACTGTGTTAGAAATAACAGGAAACTGTTAAAAATGACTAAACGAATAAAAGAATTTCATGAAATCTTTGTGTCAGTGTTTTATATTAAGTCATTTGAAATACAATACTCATATTACTGGCATGTCAGAATGTTATTAAAATAAGTTTCTGTATAAAATCCATTTTAATGAGGTGAGCCAATGGCATTTCTTAATATGACTCACTTATTACCATCCTTCATATACTAATATTCAAGGTTAGTTTTTATTTTAAAAAATAATATTTTTAAAAAATATCATGCCATCTGTAAAAATGTCAAGTTCTGTTGTTTTTAAAGAATAGCAACTAAAATAGCAACACTGTAGCACAATCATTTCGGCATCAACAAGCAAACAAGAGGATGGAGTGTTCTGAAGGAGCAGAAATGCGTACCTGAGTGATGTAGATTATTTTGTGCAGCTGAATTAGAATCTGCTGAATAGGGTCACTGATCTGGCGCACCTTCCTTTGTGACACAGCAATTCCTGCAGATGCTGCAGATGATAATGCTACAATCAGGAGGAGAGCCCATTTTGTTGTTTTTCCGGGACATATCACTAGTGTGTACAGATTATTTTTTAAAATTATTGTTTCTATATGGAATCTAGACAAAAATAGTCCTTTGCCTTTTAATCTCTGACTTTTTCCCCAATAATGTCCAAGTCTGAGATCAGTTCTAATATTACAAAAGGATAAAAAGGTTAAACTAAAAACCTTACAAGTTAGATCGCCTTATTAATCATAAATTCAAAAGGTAAAATCACTTTCTCTGCTTCATTCAAACTAAAATAGATTATTTGGGAGACAAGAGGCGTAAATATATTTTGCTACTCATAAAAGCCTTTTCAATTTTATGTGTAGGGTTACCTAACAATATAATAAACACAATCCTCTGATTTTAATTGTGGCAAACTATCATTTATTTTGCACACAGATTAACACATGCTCCTTTGCTTTCAAATATTTTATTACTATTAACAAGTATCTCTTTTACCTTAGAGATTATAATATGTTTTATGTAGATAGTATGGAAGTATTATTTTCACAAAATAGTTTTACTCCCACTTATTGTACCATATGTTCCTTGTTAACTTTTCTTTCCAATATCTAGCCGCATCAGCTTTTGAGAACACCTCAGTGGCAATGTGAGACAATGGATTTCCTCATGTTTTCTGTTCATTGCCTAACTCAATGAAAATGGTAGTTATTTGTCAGAATTCCCTGTTCCTGCCAGATACCATTTTGGCTGACAGACCCCCCCCCCCCCCCCCCCCAAAAAAAAAAATTCAGGACAGGCTATGGAGGAACTTGTTAAAGGCCTTCTAAATATCATCATAGTAAGCATATTACTGAATAATTGGCATATATCATGCATAATGGAAAAGGCCATGGATGCTAATCAAAATGCAATGCTGTAAATGAAGCCCATCGTTCCACTCCCCTATCCTCTGCCCAAAGAAGTGTTAATGCAATGTTATAATTGAGATTTCAAATCTATAGTCCCCATGGCAAGTGTATCTCAGCGTCCTAGCACATAAGCAGAATTATGTATTATATGGTGTTAGTGTTGTTGCTCTACATATTCTGTATGTATACATATACACACATATAATTTGTCTGTATGTACACTGTGGCAAATTGCCAGTAGGATTATGATGTGTCCCACGCTTCCTCTTCTTGGGTCGGTTCAGGGCACAGTTTCCTGCCCCTGAACTAGGGTATTTACTGTCCCACTAGTAACCCAGAGAAGGGTAGTGGAGAGGGAGGGACCCGGGCCCGACCTCTATTCCGGGTCCCAGCCCAGGGCCCCTAGGGATAGTGGTAAACCACTTGAACTAGTGCTTCCTTCCCCTGGGCTACTTCGCTTTCCTGCTCTTCAGCTTGTGGGGCTTCCTGCCCTCCCTCTCTGCACAAGCCAGGTGTCTCTTTACCTAGGGTCTTGGTCTTCTAGCCAGCCACGGCACTTCTCCAAACTCTCCTCTACTTCAACTCCTCCAAACTGCTCTCTGCTCCAACTCCAAACCACTTTACTCCAACTCCTTCCCCTGGCTGATTGAAGCAGGGGGCTTTTATCAGGTGACTAGCTTCAGGTGCTCTAATTGGCTTCAGGTGCTTTTAATTAATCTATAGGGCAGCAGCTGTGTGCCAGAAACTAGAGAGGGGAGCCCCTGAAGCCAGCTAAAAGGGCTCCCTTCCTTGGCACGCTTGTGGAGAAGGAGGTTTTGAAACAGGCTAGACAACGTCAAAGGAATCAAGGCCTGGAAAGCACAGCAAAAAAAATCTCAAAAATAATCAATATAAAAATTAATTATTGTTGAATTTTACATCTCAGTATTTTAAACTATGAGCCAGATTTGAGTGTGTGTGTGTGTGGTGCCAAGGGATCAATATTTCTTGCTTTTCTAAGATTGATGTTGTGTGAAATTCCAGTTGTTGCTATAAAATTGGTTCCATTCGTGCCATGGAGTACAAGTGGCTCTGATAATAATGACTTGCACCAGCAGGTAACTGAGTCCTTTGTGTGGTGGCCCTAGAGATATGGAACTTACTTCCCTTGACATCCATCTCAGCCAATCCCCACTTTTTAAAAAACATTTGAAGACACACCAGGTGTTTCCAGCTGAAATCCCTATCGGCTCCTGTGTATGACTCCTGTTTAATGACATCATTATGTCTTTTTAGTGTTTTATTTGTTTTTTTGTATTGTCTGTTAATTGTGTTTTGTTATTGTTTTGTTATATATTTTAACTGTGCTGCAGACTGATCACCTTACCATGGGGCACTTTATCAATAAAATTAACATTTTCTGTAGATTTAGTAGCATGTATTTACTCTGTTTCATAGTCCATCATGCTACATATACATGAGTGGAGATTCATACAAGCAGAGCTACCTTCATCTATGAATATGCAGGGATAGTTGGCTATAAAACCTCAAACTTCCAGATTCAAATTAATTGAATATTGATAAAAAGGTGAGTATGGGTTATAGAAAACATCAAATGCAAATACGAATTTAATCTCCATGTATACATGTGTGTGATGTACTCATATGAGGCATTGGATTTTTTAAACACCCCCCCCCCCTTCTGTTGGTCACATAAGTAACCTTGTTTCAGGATACTGAGTACAGACTTTACACATTAAGAAGTTATTGTTTTATCTGGTTTGTAAAGTATTTCTCTCAATAAAATTTCAGTCTTGGTAAATTTTCTGAGCATAATCATCATTTCATAGAAGTGGAAGTAGACTTTTGCATAAGACAGCTGATAACAAATAATTCATTGTGAAAGTGGTAAGAAAATGGATTGCAGAAGATATCATCCCAGTTTAGAGACCATCTTAAATAAAGATCATGGCCTACATTGTCAGAAGTGAATAGTGATTTAGGGTGTCTTGTTACTTTGGGTTCCCAACCTAAGACATATTAAAAAGGCCTGATATTCAGAAAGCAACAAGCACATACCCTCAGAAAATCATGCCCCTATGTGTTGTCTCCAGTTTCTCACCCTCACTGAGAACAGAGGCACCAATAATCTTTTTTTTTAAATTTAGCGCTTTGAATTTTAATTTTTCTTTATAACTTCAGTTATAACTTAAGAACACATTATGGGTCAAATTTTCAAATACAGGAGGTAATAGGTATGCATACAAAAAAGTACACACACCTGGGGCGTGCACCAGTAACTGCTTCACTGTGTTTGCAAAGGTGGATTTTTACTGATGCACTTGTTGAATCTCTGTTTGATAATCCAGAACTATGTCTAACAGGAAAACTGGAGGAATTGGGGCAAAAAAAATTCAAAGTAATTTTCTTTAACAAAAGCAATGATTCATAGTTTTAGAATTAAGAATTGTGACGGGGCAAGGCCAGATGGCTATAGAAGAATAGTGGGAGATAGATATATTAGCTCCAGGCTAAACAAATCCCTGGTACCAAGATAAGTGAAATGGCAGCTGCTCCAGGTCAACTAAGACACCTGGGGCCAATGAAGAACTTTCCAGAAGGTAGGGAGAATGCTAGGTTGATTGGGACACCTGAAGCCAATCAGGGGCTGGCTGAAACTAGTTAAAAGCCTCCCAGTTAGTCAGGTGGGTGTGCATGTCAGGAGCTGTGGGAGGAAGTTGTGCTGTTGTAGAGACTGAGTAGTACACACCATATCAGGCACTAGGAAGGAGGCCCTGAGGTAAGGGTGAAGTGGAGCTTGAGGAAGTGAGGGCTGCTGTGGGGGAAGTAGCCCAGGGAATTGTACATGTCATGTTTCTAAAAGGTCAGCTACCATAGCTGATGCTATTAGGGTCCCTGGGCTGGAGCCCGGAGTAGAGGGTGGGCCCAGGCTCCCCCCCTTTGCCCCCTGATTAATCACTGAGACTGGGAGACAACAGAGACTGTGCAAGGAAGGATAATTTCTCTTCACCTCCCTTGCTGGCTTATGATGAAAATGGGTCAGTAGACTGTGACCCTTGTCTCTAGAGAGAGAAGGGTTACAAGGAGGGTCACAGTGAGCCTCTGAAGCTAGCAAAAATCCGCCAGGAAATGTGGGACCCACAGAGGCAAGGACAGAGCTTTGTCACAGAATACAACAACACTTCTTTAAAGGCTTTTACTTATTATGAATAATGTATTAAATTAGTTATTGCTGATTTTATTTAGGCAAGAAAGAAATGTAAAACTGATTGTTAATAATGGAATTATTTACAACAAAGAGAAAGAGAAGCTGAATTTTCCAATTTTATTGCATGAACATATTAACTAGATTTGCATGCTTTCCTTTTAAGCTAGATCATCACTATCTGTTATTCTAGTCAATCTGTAGTGTCGAATCATTCATGAAACACAGCTAGAGGAAGTTATGCATTCATAGTGCTATATTTTTGCCTAGGCAAAATACAGTGGAACCTCAGAGTTATGAACGCCTTGGGAATGGAGGTTGTTCGTAACTCTGAAATGCTTGTAACTCTGAACAAAACGTTATGGTTGTTCTTTCAAAAGTTTACAACTGAACACTGAGTTAATACAGCTTTGGCACCTTACTATGCAGAAGAAAAATGCTGCTTTAACCATCTTAATTTAAATGAACACGCACAGAAACAGTTTCCTTACCTTATCAAATCTTTTTTTTAAACTTTACCTTTGTTTTTTAGTACTTTTTAGTACATTTGACAAAATACTGTAGTGTATTTGCTTATTTATTTTTGTCTCTGCTGCTGCCTGATTGCGTACTTCTGGTTCCAAATGAGGTGTGTGGTTGACCAGTCAGTTTGTAACTCTGAGGTTCTATGGTACATTTATTTATATTACAACTGTATTGTACATTTTTTCATTTACAGCTTTGTGAAACCATCCGATAAGAGGATGTGTATCGATTATACTAAAGTATATTGCTTTCAGCATAAAGAGGTTACATACAGGAAATTGGAGCTTATGAATGTATCTCCTCCCAAAGCTACTGTCTTGGATTTTTGAGCTGTGTCATGAATACTCATTAAATCACTTATGGATTGGTATGTATGGTCAGTTTTGCCCCTCTACACATGTATCCAAAGATGACGAGGGCATTTCAAGACACTGCTTGGTAAGAATCTGAAGACAAGCTGGGAGGGGGAGAGTTTGGAACTGTGGAAAAGACCAATGGAAACCAGGAGATAACATTCACCCTGAGATAAGACTGAGGAAGAACTGGAATTTGACAGAAGGCAAGCAGGATGATAGAGTAAGAATAGCTTAACCAACTTAGAAAAAATAATAATAGTAATGCAAAAAAGCCTAGAGATATCCTAAAACAGACATGATAGCCAAAGGGTGAACAGTGTTATGCCTTCTGCTCAAAAAAAGTCATTACAACATAGACAACTCCAACATTATTCTTGTGATAGTCTATAGGCTGTAATATATTATATATGTATGTCATAGGAATTTGATGTAGTAGCCAAAATTGCCTGGTGCAGTGATACTTTTTTTTCTCTTGGTGCCCATATGTAAGTAACTAAATGTTCTTAATATTTTTCCCTCAAGAATAACAGTTAAAAGGCTGTTCACTTGTTTTGAAACAAAAACATTCATTTGCTAGTCAGCAAGTAATCTCAGACTTCTATGTGATTTGTTCCCTCCCTTCCTCAATGAGATATCTAATACAGATTAGCCACAGGCAGCTTGAGAGGAAATACATTTACTAGCCTTCTTAAATGAACTAGTATTGCTGAGCTATGAACTAAGCAGAGTATACTAAACCCCTGATTTCTGGACTCCACAATGAAAAGTTAACTGTCTTTCATTAATTAAAGAGCACTACGCATCTACCTTTTGAACCATAGTGGCATAATAATTTATTTGTGCTCCATGGAAAAATATTAATTCAAACTTTAAGGATCAGTAGAAAAAATATTGCTGACCAAGCTTTAGACCATTTTAAAAGACTAAAGCACACAACTATATATTATGTCTTCTGCAAACAAAAATTGATTCACAGAAAGTCAGAAGATACAATTGATTTAACACTGGCACGATTCTTATTTTCACACAGGCCCCTCTATACTGTTCTGCCTGCCAGAATAGTATAAAGGGGGTTTAATATACATCAGATTTAAAGTTCTATAATTCCTACATGACAAATCAATTGCAACTTCTGACTTTCTAATGTTGCACATTTACAAGTCATATACATTATCACTTCTGGATCTTAAATAAAGAGCTTAGTCATCAGCAGATTGTCAGTATGGATCCATACTCTCAGGAGATTAGATAATAGTAGCAAAATTCTGAGGAAAACTTATTAAATAAGATTACACAACTGCTCTCCCAGATTGGGCATCTGATCTGGAAACCAACTCAAGAGCATAAATACATATATTGAAATCCAGGGAGCAGACATATATCTCTGCAATGGAGGTATTTCTAAGACATGCTTTAGAGTCTACTTTAGACCTATGCCCTAAAACCTAATGGGAGATATCAGTGTTCTCTCTAATTTACCCTGAGGGCAGTTGTGTTGCCTCACAGACCATTATGATTTTGAGACATTCTGGCTGGATACAGGGTGCATTCACAGAGTTTGTATATCTCTAATTACAACACTTTCAGGAAAATAATAGTAACTGTTGTAATTGGGCAATAGTTTGTGGTTTGTATTGTGTAATTAAAATTCCCAAAACAGACTTAATAACCAAAAAGCTATGAAACAACAGTTACTATATGTACATGAAAGAGTTTCTATGAAGAGCAGTATTCCAATTGCTCAAAATAATTCTCTTTCAAATACAACTGAATTTAGGTGACAATGTACATTATGAAATATCAGCACCGAAGCATAGAGTATTTAAATCATATCGATGAGAATAAAAAGCATCTGAAACTACAAGACTGCTTCACCAACGATGATATATGTGCAAACATACTGTAACTTACAAAGACTGTATGCAGCACGACCTACTCAGGAGAAATTCTCACTGCATTAAATGGAAATTTGCGCTGGTAAAGGCATGCTAAAATAGAGCCCTGAAGAATTTTCTTAGGATTCATATTTTTAAAGTGTTTCCTTAAGGATCACTCACATACTGTGTTTCTGTCTCATACATAATTTTGTGCTCTCCTATCATTTGTTTGACTTCAAAATGTTACTGTTGAGTACTACCATGATCTTTTAGGTTGCGAAGAACCACAGCTGGAAGGCCATAAGACTGCCACCCTGTCACTAACGATGCCTCTATTTTCTTAACGTTGGCCCTGAACATGAGCGTAGGTACTCTCAGAAGCAGATCAAGAGGCAGCAAAGCTGAAGAAATAAAAGAGGGAGATACTGTATATGCAACTAAAACAAACTTTAAAAGAACTTGGAAATGGTAAGATTTAATTTCAGTGCAAGTCTGGTTGTCATAAACATGTAATTACCTGGCCTTGGTCTTGATCCTAGGCATCCAATATGATCTCTATAAAACAGAAGTAGATTTGATATTGTCTTGTTTCAAATCATAAAGATTCCAGGGGAAATAAAATGTCCCTTGCTCCCATCACATGCCCCCTCATGATCTCCTACCTCCCATCCCTTTGCCCCAATATTTGGCACAGTCCAGCAGCTTCAGCTACATGACCCAGAATCAACATTTTAAAATAATTTTGAACTCTGCACTGTATACATATGAAAATATCTCTCTGCAAATGACCCTGGCCATAGTCATAGATAAAGAAAATTAGGGTTGTGAGGGGCACAAGATTAAACAATTGTGATACAGCATGGCCAGAGGGCAGCAGGAGAGTGTTTTTTTGAAGCAGAAAAGAATTTTATTTGTGTAACACTTACAAGGAATCACCAAAAAGCATAAAGCAAAACTATGCAACAAAAGCAAACACAAGGTATAACACAGCAGCCTTCAGGAGGGAGAAGTGTTCAGGATAGCCTGGGCCCAGAGCGGGGGGGCTTCCTCGACACTCGTGGTCTTCCACCCCCTCGAGTTACCTAGTGCCACGCCCAGTGTCACCGATTATTCCTCTCCTGAGTGTGCCCAAGATGGGCACGGCTGCGGGGTGGGCGGGTTGGGGGTGGGTGGGGATGTACACCACGTGTGATAGGACCCCTCCTAGGTGACAGTAATGATGGTATCCACAGCGGTAACGGCTGGGGCTGGGGTCTCTCGCTCTTCCCCTCAATCAAAGGGTCAGACGGAGGGAACCGGACGGGGTCACCGAGCAGAGAACCTCGGACAGCACCCTCCGCTCCTCGAAGGCGTCAAGGGAGTTGGTGGACGCCGCCCAGAGGAACTCCGCCCGGATACATGAATGTACTGAGGATCGGAAAACGGCCCTACAATCGCAGGACGCTTCATTAGCCAACCTCCTCTCTCTGGTTTTATAAATGGCTGTTTTAGCTAGGGCTAGGAGGAGGTTAACCAGGAGATCTCGCGATTTTGTGGGGCCACGGATGGGGAGCGTGTAAATAAAAAGGTGAGGGGAAAAGTGTAGCCAAAAGCGTAATAAAATATTCGTGAGGAGCCGGAAAAGGGGCTGCAGCCTGGCACACTCTAAATATACGTGCGCCAGGGTTTCCCTCACGTTGCAAAAAGGGCAAGTATCCGGGATGGGGGTGAACCGTGTCAAAAACACGCCCGTGCTCACAGCTCCGTGAAGGAGCCGCCAACTAATGTCCCCGACGGGCCTCGGGACCAAGGTGAAATACAGGCTGGCCCACCGGGGTTGCTCACCCTCCAAAGGTGGCAAGAGGTCCCGCCACTTTGTACCGGGGCGGGACACCAGGGTGTGAGCGTGGAGGGTGTGAAGTGTGAGTGTGTATAAATATTTCCGTGGCGTGATTTGGAAGCTGACAGGCTGCAGTTCATGCAGCCGGCTCGCAGTGAAAGGGTGAGCGTTTTGTTCGGATCTACGGGGTAGGGGCCCAATTGAAAGATCCGGCGGGCCTGGGGTAGAGGGTGGGCGGGGTGCGCCCTCGCATAGGGCTCGGTTGAGATAAGCCCGAGCAGCAGGCGTCAAGGCGGCCTTCACCTTCTGAAGTACGCGCTGGGGGGGTACGAGGTCTGGAGAGCCCCATGCGCCCAGCGAGCGTCAGGGGATGCAGCCAGTCTCCCCGGTCGTAGTCCAGGAGGTCTCCGATTCTCGTGACTTCCGCCAGGACCAAACTCTGGCTCACCGAACGGGACTCCGCTGCCTGCACACGGAGCTGGGGGTTGTGTAGCAGGGGCTCCGCGAGGAGATCCGCTCCCACGGTGGCCGCCGCAGACCTGGTCATTGAAAACAGTTTCCAGGTCTGGAGGAGGTCCTGGTAGAAGACCGGCAGCCCAGAGAGGTCTTGCGGAAAACCTCTCGGACAGAGATAAAAGAGCTGCCAGTCGTATCGGAGCCCTTGGAAGCGGCGCAGGAAGGCATGCGCCAATATGCTCCACGTCAAACTACCTGCACTATAAAGGAGCCTCTGCAGGGCCTGGAGGCGGAAGACACGGACCTGAGTGTGCAGACACTTCAGGCTCTGCCCTCCTTCCTTCAGGGGTAGATGAAGAACCCCAACAGGAGCCCAGTGCATTCCTGACCAAAAGAACTCTAGAATCGATGTCCGGAGGTTGGTCAGGAAACCCGGGGCCGGGACCAGGGTGTTGAGCCGGTACCAGAGCGTGGACAGGACTAGTTGGTTAAGCACCAGTGCTCTCCCTCGGAGGGAGAGACATCGGAGTAGCCTCGTCCATTTCCGGAGCCACTCTATCACCCCGCCTTCTAAATTTTGCCAGTTCTCCGGTGGAGAAGGGTGCGTGGCAGAAAGGTAAACACCTAGGTAGATCAGTGGACCCGCGCTCCACCGGATGGTCTGAAGCGCGGGTGGCAGGGAGCTCATCTGCCGCCAGTCCCCAACCGCCAAGCCAGAGCTCTTGACCCAGTTGACTCGGGCGGAGGAGGCTGCCGAATAGATGGCCTGGCAAGCCTCCACCCGCACCAAGTCCGCCAGGTCCTGGACCACGAGGAGCATGTCATCGGCGTACGCCGACACGACCAGCCGCAGCTCCGGCTCCCGCAGCACCAACCCCGTCAACCTCCTGCAGAGGAGACAGAGGAAGGGCTCGATCGCCAAAGCATACAGCTGGCCCGAGAGGGGGCACCCCTGCCGTACTCCTCGCCCGAAGCTGACCGGTTCGGTCAGGGTCCAGTTGAGCCTAACCAGACACTCCGCAGAAGAGTACAGCACCTGGAGAAAACTCACAAACTGAGGTCCGAATCCAAACGCCTGCAGAGTGCCCAGGAGGTACCCATGGTCCACTCTATCGAACGCCTTCTCCTGATCAAGAGACAGGAGGGCGAACGACAGACCGTCTCTACGCCCGAGTTCCAAAAGATCTCGGACTAGAAATAGGTTGTCAAAAATGCTGCAACCCGGGACAGTATAGGTCTGGTCTGGGTGGATCATGTCCGCCATCACGGACCCTAGCCGCAGCGAGATTGCTTTCGCTACGATTTTGTAATCCGTGCTAAGGAGCGAGACGGGGTGCCAATTTCGTAAATCGCGGAGGTCCCCCTTCTTCGGCAACAAGGCGAGCACCGCTCGCCTGCACGAAAGAGGGAGGACCCCGCCCTGCAAAGACTCGGCCCAGACGGTGGCTAGGTCTGGGCCAAGAATATCCCAGAACGTGCAGTAGAACTCCACGGTCAGCCCGTCCATGCCTGGAGATTTATTGGTGGGCATGCGACGGAGAGCTTCCGAGAACTCGGCCAGGGTGAGAGGCAGCTCTAGTCGGTCTCGGTCGCCCAAGCTGACCGTGGGGAGTTCCTCCCAGAGCACCCTGCAAGCGCCAGAATCAGTCGGATCCAGGGAGAAAAGGCTTGTGTAGAAGTCACGGGCCCTCCCACACATCTCCACCGGATCCGTGAGGGGGGCGCCGTCTTCTGCTAGAAGGCAGGTGACATGTTTCTTGGCCCCCCTTGTTTTCTCCAGGGCGTAGAAGAAATGGGAGCCGCGATCCATCTCCCGAAGGAGGCGGATGTGGGATCGAGCAAAGGCACCTCAGGCCCGATAGTCCTCGAGGGCCCAGAGCTCCTCCCGCTTCTCCCGGCACGCTCCGCAGAGGAACGGGTCCTCGGGGCTGGTGGCCAGACACCTCTCCATCTCTAAGACCTCCAGTTCCAACTGCTCTATCACTGCATTTCTCCGTCAGCTGGTTGCCCGGGTGGAGTCACAGCAGAAGAGCTTGGCGCGCACCTTCCCTAGATCCCACCATCGCCGCGCCGAGGGAAAGGCACACTGCTGCTCTCGCCAGGCCAGCCAAAACTCTCAGAAAGACGTCACGAAGCCCTCATCCTCCAACAGGCTGTTGTTAAAGTGCCAATAGGCCGGCCCCGGCCTCTCTGCACGGAGGGAGGCTGTTGTGGTGGCTAGATGATGGTCAGAGAATGGGGCCGGCCAAATGTTGGAGGAGTGGGCCTGTGAAAGATGGAAACGGGATAAATAAATACGGTCCAACCGAGAGTGGTGTGACCGATGGGCCTCCACCTGGACAAAGGTGAACGTGGAAGTGTCATCTGGGTGGTGGTCACGCCAGACGTCTACTAGGGAGTGATGTTCGACTATTTCTCGGAGAATGTTCGCAGCGGCCGGGCTCAGCTCGGCCCCTGAGCGGTCCTGTTCCTCGAGGGTGGTGTTAAAGTCCCCTCCCAGGACTAAGCACTCGTGAGAATCTAGGGTGCTGAGGAAGTCGGACACCCGCTGATAGAATTGCGGCCGCTTCGGGGTCGTTGCCGGGGCATAGATGTTGACGAGGTTAACCACAAGCCCCTCCATACCGACTCAGACATGCAGCAGGTGGCCCGGCATGGCCTCAGTGACCTCTAGCACCTCGGGCCGTAGGTTGGGGGAGAACAGGGTTGCCACTCCAGCTTGTCGAATCGTGAAGTGGCTGAAATAGACCCCGTCCCCCCACTCCAGCCGCCAGCTGTCCTCGGCGGTCGGATCCGTATGGGTCTCCTGCAGGAAAACCACAGAGTACCCCCCTTCCCAAAGGTAAGAGAGCACCTGGGACCTGCGGAGAGCCATCCTACAGCCCCTGGTGCTCAAAGTTGCAATAATGAGGGGCATCATGCGGAGGGCTGGGGGTTGGGGGTTCCTTGTTGGCGGGGGTGTTCGTAGCCCCCGGCGGGTCGCGCAACAATCCGTGACCCATCCCGTAAGTGAGTAAATTGCCATGGAAGCTGCGGGCCCGCCCATAGGCCGTGGCACCGTGCCTTCCTTTCCCTTTACCCTCCTTTATAAGGGCCCTTGTGGCCTGGAGGATGTGATCAAAGTCCCCCCGTAGCTGGAGAGCTAGCTGTATCCTGTCACGGGAGACACGGATGTCTTCTAAAAACTGTCGCAACACTTTTTGCAACACATTTCCGGGTTATTCCCTGGTGGGGCTCTTGGTGCAGCCTCGTGGTCCACTGAGGCGGGCAGGCAGGGTGCAGACCACCGATGGGGCGTCTGACAGGCTAAAGTTATTAGGTCCATCTCAAGCCTTGGGGTAGAAGAGGATGGCGGAGGGAAAATTGCAGCTCCTAATGGGTCGCGGCAGGAAAATGCAAAGACTGCTCCTTGGGGGGGATCCGCAAAAAACGGGAAAGAAATAACCCCAGGGGTGGCAATAGCATTGCAGGAGGAGGTGGATTGGGCAGGGACAGGGGTGGGGGCGGGGGCAGAGGCGAGGCTCTGGGCTTCGGGAGGCAAGCAGCTGAGAGGTGGCGCCTCCCGAACAGATTCGAGGGTTAAGGGGGTGGGGAGGGGGCTCCCAGTGATGCTAGGCGCAGGCTCTGTGGTGGATTTGGCAGCCATGGCTTCAGGTGGTGGACCACCTTCTGCAGGGTGCTCGCCCGGGAAGGCGGTTAGGGGGAGGGAGCATGGGGAAAGGGGGACTGGGGTAAGGTTTCCCAGATCGAGGCCAGCTGGTAGTAGGTCATTCTCTCCCTGGGTGACCGGGGTCAAACCTAGGGCCTCGATCTCCTCATACATGGAGGAAAGGTCGTCTTCTGCCACCCCGGGGGACTCCCCTCTGGCGACCGCTACGACGGTCGCTTCGGGGTTCGCGGGGGGTTCGAGTGATATTCGGGCAGAAGGGGCTTCCTCAGGGGTCTCGGAGGGGAGGGTCTCCCGTGGAGGGGAGATTCTACCTTCCAGTGCTATTTTGTCTTCCCCTCTTGACACCGGCGGATGGATCTCTCTCGTGGGCATAGCGGAAGGCTCAGTGTCAGTGCCTCCCTTCCTGGTCTTCCGGGGGGCCTCCGCATCGGATGGGTGCAGCGGAGCTCAGGCCTTCCGCTTGCCTCGCTTTCCCTGGACTAGGGTCCAGCCCTCCATAGCATCGTCCGGGGGCTGGTTAGCAGGGGTCGTGTCGGGGGGCAGAGGCGGTGGTTCAGGGGCTCGGGGGGGTAACGGTGAGGCAACATGACGGGGGGGGCGGTTCTCCTTGGGGCGGGCCCTCTCCTATGCCCGGTAATATCTTTGCTGCACCCTCCTCCATAGGCTCTGCTGGATTGTTAACAGCAAGGGCGGGGCTCCCTCGCTCGTCTGGGCGTTGTATGGGAGGTGTCTCTTGGGCCCGGGCAGGAGCAGCAGTGGATCGAGCAGAAGGAGAGCTGGTTTCAGATCTCGAGCGGCCAGGGGCATCGGCAACGACGGAGCCAATGTCCTGCCGGGTCTCGGGGGTCTCGGGTGCCCCTCCCCGCCGGGCCAAGGGGCAGTCTCTTCGGACATGCCCCGCTGATCGGCAGAGGTAGCACCGGGCCTCTCCTGTGGAATAGTAGACCCGATAGTGGGCTCCCTGGTAGGGAACTAGGAAGTACCCCTCGAGCGCCTCTCCATCACGCGCCGCTGGCGGCGGTAAAAGCTGCACTTGCTCGCGGAACGAAAGGACGTGACGGAGGGTGGGGTCCTTGCAGCCCAACGGGAGAGGGCTGATGACGGAGACGGGTTTCCCCAGGGTGGAGAGAGCGGGTAACAGGGCGGCACTGGGTAGAAAAGGAGGGACGGAGGTCAGGACTAGGCGGACGCCCATGTCTTCTAGCGGCTCCAGGGGGACAAACACCCCCACCACCACCAGGCCCTTCTCCACCGCCTCCTGGACGGCAGCCTCCGATGCTAAGAAAAAGACGACCTTCCCATACATTTTGGAGGCTGCCACAATAGCCGTGGGTCCTACCACCCTCGCCAACGCCTGCATGTATGTCTCCACGTGGGGTGAGGCGGGCACCAGCAGGCAACGGATGCCGTGCTTCCTGGTCATGGTGGGAAAGGGGCCTCGGCCGCTATTGATGGTAGCGGAGGCGGTGGGTGGGCGAGATGACAAGGCGGCAGGTGGAGGGGGGGCTGCCACCGCCCGGGCATACGCCCTGGGGGCCGGGGGAGGGGCGCTCGCAGAGCTGGTGGAGGGAACAGCGGGGAGGGACACCATGGTCGATGATGAAGCCACAGCGGTGGGGGCAGCCTCTGCCATGGAGGACTTGGTGGTTATGGCGGGGCCCTTCCCCTTCTTTGCACCCTGGCCTTTCCTAGAATCTGGGGGGGCGGTGGGCATAGCAGCAGTAATAGTCGCCCCGGTGCCTCCGGCTGCCGATGCCCCAGCGGGGGCGGTGGCAGGTGTTTTGGCAGCAGTGGTGGGGAGGGAAGCTTGGGGGTTGGGCGGGGGGGTAGGTGGGGGAGGGGCAGCTGAGGTTGTTAGAGGGGCCTCACCCCTCTCATTCCCCGCCATCGTGAGCAGGGAGAGACGGGGAGACACCAGAAGGAGGAGGGGGGAGGGGGAAACAGATTAACCACTCCTCCCTGTTGGGCTGCAGGCTGGGGGGGGGGGGCAAATGGGTCAGACTGGACAGGGGAAGGAAACAGGAGTTGGGGTCAGGTAGTAGGGGCAAACTGTGGGGTGGGCAGTCCGGGGGGGGGGGGGGGAACGCGGACCCACACGCGTTTATCCAAAGAGTCTCGTTTGGTTGGCTGTTGTGTCTGGTCCGGGTGATGGAATTCAAAGCAAGCAGTTGAGGCTAGAGGCAGACGGCAGGTTGCCAGCAGGGACGGACAGCGGGGGGGCCATGACAGTTGCAGTAGTGTTGCGGGGGCACCGATGGATAGGGAGGCAGCTCCGTGCCACACCCCCTGTGCCCCTATAAACGCAGTTAAGATGCAGTCAAACTCCCCCCACACGAGAGTACAGTTCAAAAGTTACTCAGTCTTACGGCCCCCTCCATGATGATTTGTAGCTTCCCCGGGCAACGTCTCTGTCAGCTGTCTTCTCTCCCGGTCTTTGTGGAGCATTCCAAAAATGCCAAGCAAAGATAAGAAGACGATTAATTGCGTGTCCGCAAACAAACAGCAAGACGGTTGGGTCTGGGGGCATCCACTCCCCTCCTCCGGGGAGCAGGTCGGCAGTCCTCCCCCTTCCGCCGGGGGTTGCAGCTGAAGCAATAGCAGCGTCTGAGGGCAGGCATGGGGGGGCTGGCAGGCAAGCTGGCAGCCGAGCAGCACTCGAACGGCAGCGAAGAAAAACAGCAAAAAAAAAAAGAAAAAAAACGAAGAAAAAGCGTCTGGCCTGGTCGGGGGGGGGGGGGGGGGGACGGACCTAAAGCAGGGGCAAAAGCAAGGAAAGTCCAGGCCAGAGGGCAGCAGGAGAGTGTTAGAAGGGAGCCTTGTTTCCTGTAGAGGGAAGAAAGTTTGCTCTAAATTAATTAAAGCATCTGAAGCCAATTAAAGCACCTGAAGCCAGTCACATGATAAAAACCCACTGCTTCAATCAGACAAGAGGAGAAGCTGGAGCAGAGAGCAGTTTGGAGGAGCAGAGTGGATTGGCGTTGGAGCAGAGAGCAGAGTGGATTGGCGTTGGAGCGGAGAGCAGTTTGGAGGAGCAGAGAGCAGTTTGGAGGCGTTGGAGCAGAGTGGATTGGCGTTGGAGCAAAGAGCAGTTTGGAGGACTTGAAACAGAGTGGATTGGCGGTGGAGCGGAGAGCAGTTTGGAGGCGTTGGAGCAGAGTAGATTGGCGTTGGAGCAAAGAGCAGTTTGGAGGACTTGAAACAGAGTGGATTGGTGTTGGGGCAGAGAGCAGTTTGGAGGGAAGCAGAGGAAAGTTTGGAAAAGTGCTGCAGTGGGCTAAGAAGACTAAGACCCTAGGTAAAGGGACACCTGGTCTGTGCAGAGGGAGGGCAGGAAGCCCCACAAGCTGAAAGGCAGAAGAGGGAAGTAGCCCAGGGGAAGGAACTGCTAGTTCTAGTAGTTTACCACTATCCCTAGGGCCCCTGGGCTGGGACCCGGAGTAGAGGGCTGGCCTGGGTCCCTCCCTTTCCACTCCCCTCCTCTAGGACACTAGAGGGGCAGTTAATACCCCAGTTCAGGGGCAAGAAATGGTGCCCTGAAACACCCCCCCCCCCCCCCCAAGAAGAGAAAGCATGAGACCCATCATAGTAGTGCCGGCAATTTGCCACACAATGTTAAAAGAAACAACATATTGCACCTGCCTCTGTAAGGTGCATGTACCACTGTGCAGAGCTTTTCTCTGATCTGGTCCAAAACAAAAAAGACCCACAAAACCACAAACAAAGGTTGACTTGCTTCAGCAGGGTGAAAAAACAACAATCCTTAATTTACAAAGTTTCTGGCAAGTAGTAGACAGGACTGACAACCAAAATCATGAGTCAGGTTCCAAAATAATCATGAGACAGGTTTAAAAAGCATGAGTGTTTTTATACAATAATACATTTAAGGTTCTATTTATTTGCCTTCAACATGCAGCAAAGGAGTGTTAGATCCAGATCTTCAGTGTATAAAACCTTCCCTAATCCACTAAACTATCGAAACCTTTTGCCTCAGTATAGGTCAACACACTTTATAAAGGCGGGTAAGTATTATTAGCCCCACTTTACCTATGGTGATTATAAGGAACAGAAAATTTGCATTGATGGCATTCTTCTCTAGTGGATAAAAGGTATTAGCTGATCTGAGTTTACTCCAGGTTCTAACAAAGACTTTGTATGTGATCTTGAGCAAATTGCATAACCTCAGTTATTCCATTGTAAAAGGGTGGTAACAATGTTGGCCTAAGAGTGGTGTGATGCCTCACTAAAAAGGACTGTGAAGGTCTATGTACTATTAAGGTCGGTTAACAAAGATGGGGGAATAGTATTCAAGACCTCTTGGTACCCCTCCTGGTGCTCATTCCTCCCTAGACCAAGAAGGCATTTATATGTTGACAGCAGCCAGAGAATCTATTTGACCAGATCATGGATTTCCCAAAACATTTATCTAATTTTGTAAAGAAGCACTAGCTAGTTTAGAGTAGTTCAAAGGACAAGACATTTGTGTGCACAGTTAAATACACACATGCATATTTTCACACCAAAAATATGCTTTGTTCAAAATATTTTGCAGAAATAAAAAAATGTATTTTTCTATCAGCTCTAGTTAGCACTGACATAAAGGTATCCAGTCATAAAACTGCACTTGTTTAACTAAATCAATTTAATGTCATACCTTTCGTTAAACTGGTGCAATTTCTGTGCATAGACAATCCATAACAGTATGTTGACAGAGTTTTTACCTCAAGTTAATTGATCCTCAATTAGCTTGAGGTAATTAAAACATTTGCAGACACTCCACAAATGTTTCATCCAGGACAACTAGGAAAAATTATTCGTGGAATATCCACACTGGAATTCAAAATAACAATCACCAAATCTGATTTTTGAAACCTAAAATTGTACATACCTTGTCTGAGGTTGTCTTTCAGAAGCACTGAAACTTCGTTTAATTATACCTGAAACAAATGCACAATGGCTATATTCTCTGTAGTGAAAGAATCTTATAGAAATATAGTCAATTTCCCAGCAGGTATATTGTGCCAAAATCTTAAACCCCACCATCCCTTAAGAACTAAATCTAAACTTCAAAATTGCAAGCATTGTACAAAGAGTCAGTGATCTCGAACAACACATTTAAGTAGTGAGTCCCCTTGTGATGCACCAAGGATCTGCCTGCATCATAACCAAGATCTCACTACCACAAAGATTGATGTATATGTTGGATCACTCACTTGCTTAAAACTAAGCATGTATGAAAGTCTTTGCAAGACTGGGGCCTTAATGTATCTTTTTCCCTGCAGAAAGAGTACTATTTTTCAGAGATAAAATTTTGAGTTTTCATGGCACAATATAAAATATCATAAACATATACTTAATGCTCTATATAATTCTAGAAATGTCTTAGTACACAACAGCAGAAAATAAATACAAAACTTAAAAACTGCCACTAATTTTTAGCTTTTTACTTTGGGCCAAATTCTCTCACTCTTGTGTATGTGAACAGTACCTTACTTCTCAAATAGTCCCACTGATTTAAAGACATAGCAGCTAAGCTGCAATGAAGTTAACTGACTTGCTCACAATTATGCAGTGAATCAGTAGGAGAGCTAGAACAGAACTCAGTGTATCTGTTCTCTAACCACTGGACCGAGCAGTCTCCTAATCAATGCTAGGACATTCATTCACATAGTTCCCCAATGCATCGGGGGTGGGTGGGGGGATCCTTCATAATCTTTACTATTTATTCACTTATAAGCCATGACAGAAAAGATTTCTGTACAACTGTTCTATTGATGATAACTTATCTACTGCTCCGCAAACCATTTTAATTCTAACTGTGTTTAGACCACTGCCTCTTGCCCCCATTTTGTGTGGGAAGGCAGAATGTGTCTGTACATTCAGAACAAAGAAATATTTCATCCTATCAAAGGTCATCTTAATAGCAGAAACTAAGCAGGTCTTCACCATTTTTCCTTTGCATATTCACAGTATATTCTACTCTTGTCTGTGGTACCTATCTTTCCACTATTGGTAGTAACAATGAAAGTATTATCGTCAACTGGGAACAGCAGTGTTTAATTACTCAGAATTGGAAAACACTGTACTAAAACTTATTGTGCCAGATCTTACACTAGTTTTCCCACCATTGCCAGTGCTGGTGGAGCTGCATCAGTACGAGAGCAAAAGTATGAGATTTCAGAAAAGGCCCATCCTTCAAAACTGAATAAACTTCCAAGTGACTTGAATCCTTTTCCATGAGGCTCAAGCACATGTCAAGACGTGAGGCCTTGTCTACACTGCCACTTTACAGCGCTGAAACTTTCTCACTCAGGGGTGTGGAAAAAAAACAGCCCTCTGAGTGGTGCAAGCTTCAGCACTGAAGTGTAGTGTAGACAGTGCACCAGCACTGGTAGCTACTCCCCTCGTGAGGGTGGGTTTTTTTACAGTGCTGGGAGAGCTCTCTCCCAGCGCTGGTGCTGCAACTACACAGCCACGTTCCTGCACTGCCGCGGCAGTGCTTTAATGTTACTCGGGAAGACATCCCCTTAAAATGTGCTACATTATAGTCTCTACAGTTTTTTTCCCTTTTCAAGATTCCCTGGCAATAATGAAAAGATCGTGAAGGAGATTGTCATCTACCATGTGGAGCTCAGTTTAAGATAAATTATAAAAGAAACCATTCATCTTTTACTTAGGTCAAAGCTGACAATAAAAACAGTCATACCTCTCTCTTGTTTTCCCTGTTACTATTGTACAGCAAAACAGGTACACCTACTGCATGGCACTTGGCTCAAAGAATAGGTAAATGATGCAACTACAAATGGGCTAGATTCTCTTCGATGAGTCAAGAAATAAAATATAGAATATTTTGGCTGCAAATGGATTTAATAGTGAGATTTAAGACAGAGAAGAGAGTTTCCACAGAACAAATCAACATCCACTGGGCCCTGATTTTGATTTAGGCCTTTGGGCACTACTGACGTACAAATAACATCAACAGGAGAGCCATGAAACTCAGTATCATGTGATGTTTACAGGACATTTTGAGAATCATTATATCATGGCTCCTGATTAGGGAGTTTAGAGTGCTCACTGTCTCAAACACATCCTTGTGAAATGTAAAAACTTTGAGTGGGGCTCTTTGGAGTTGCAAATGGCTCCCTTTTTGTTTATGGAAGCAAACACAATAATATCAATCCAAGGGTGGTAGTGTAGTTTTAATTGACACTGGGATCACATAGCTTGGGTAAGGATTTTGGATAATAGCTTCAAGACATGGTTGTAACAGAGTATAATGGGTTTGAGGAATATATAAGAACAAATAAGCTCCTAGAGCAGTATCAGACACCATTTGGCTAGAGACCTCGTTTTGAACACAGAGCTGCTTGATGGAGTTCTGAAAGAGCAGTGTTAACTCAGAGGAGCCAGCTGCCCCTTCTCAAGAACGTACATACTTCTAAATTATACTAGATATACAGAATCCTATCCCTGTGTCAAATACATTTTCTCCCAATCAGGAAATAGCTTCCTTCCATAGTCAAACCAGAAGCTGACTCATCATATTTGACCTGCCAATCTTGTGACTTATGAATATACTGTTGCATGATATTTCACACCAAAGAGCCTGTCTCTATACACTCATAAGTACCTGGCATACATGTAATAGAGACAGTTCCTGAATCACATACCAAGATTGGGGAAATACTTTTTAGTACCAAAGAAACAGAAGTAGTGATGCAGGTCACTAAACAATAGCTATTATCCAGTGGCCCTGTTGTGGTTAACAATAATAATTTGAATTAGAGTACCACATAAAGTCCTCAGCCGAGACTGGGGTCCCTTTGTGATAGACACTGTATAAACGCACAGTAAGTGTTTATACAGTGATTAGCACAAGGAGGCACCTCACATTTAGGCACAACAATAGTACAAATAAATAAATACTACTAATAATAATACTAGCAGTAATAGATTGTAAGCTCTCCAGAGGAACTGTCTCAAATAGACAAGCCAGACAAAGGATGAGAGAGGAAACAGAAGCACAGACAGGTGGAGGACTTGCCCAAGGTCACACAGCAGGAATGGAACTCAGATTCCCTGATAAGGTCATACTTTCTCTTTCCCATAGAAGTCTCCTTGGATTTTGTAGCCCCTAGGGCAAGCTTGGCTTTATTATATTTACTGCCTTGCCTTCATTATATTCAGCAGTAATGCAAGGAATCTACAGGCCTGTATCCTGTAACACATTGGCTTCAGCAGTTAGCATAAGGCTTGAGGCCTATGAACTTTGACACAGATAAATGACCTAATGGTCACCCCTAAGTTTTGCGGAACAGAGTGTGAGGGGGAATTTTGCCCATAATGACATCAGCCAACACCTGCTTTTGGATAGAATGCCTGCAAATGTCTGAACACAGGAGTGCCATGGAAACAAGCTGAAGTACTTGATAATAAGTTGAGATCATTAATAAACTAATCTATAGGAGAATGACCCCTAACATTAGTAGCATGAGGAAATACAAATAAGGAAGAGGGCAGAACCCCCTACTGAATATGCATTAGACATAGTGGTATCCGTGTAACATTTTATAAAAGCTGTATCCCAGCTGGGGGAGGGAGGTGGGGAGGGAGGGAGAGATGTAGCTCTTGGGAGGTGCCAGAATGATTGCAACTGGTAATGATGAGGAAGATAATGGCTAACAATTTAAGTTCATCTGCAAGTGACGGTGAGAGTATATGAATGTTCAGATGTACATTCTGTATTATCTCTGTCCACCTTACTAGTTAGAGTGTTTGTGACTGTGCTAAATGTATTAATAAATTATTGTAAATATAGAAGAGTTCCTATAGTGTGAGTGTTGCAACTGTGCACATCGGAGTGTGCACAACTATACTGTAATTTTAGTAATACTGGGCCTGATCTTGGGTCAAGAACCTGTCAACCCTCAAAGTGATAACTGGGAATTCTTAAGTAAGCAAAATAATGTATACATAATCTGTAGATCAGGCTACAGTTTGAATGGGGACAATGGTGTTGTGTGGGGAAAATATGGTTTAGTCCAAATGGCTTGTAAATTGAGGGCATGTCTACACAAGGACGCTCGGAGAAGTTAAGGAGAATCAACTAAAAGTGAAAAGTCAATGGGCATAAATTAAAGTGTGTAAACCCCACCTCCACCCGTGTTGAAGCTCTTAATCAGAAGTAAAGTGGTCTTACTTGTTTGCTATATATTAATCCTCCTTGGAGGAGGATTAAGGCACAGGTAACTAAGGCTACTTTACTCCTGAAACAGAACATCCACCTGGGTGGGGAGTAATGTGCTTTAATTTATGCACGTTGACTTCTGACCTTTAGTTGATTTGTCTTAACTTCCCTAGTATCCCCAGGTAGACAAGCCATGAGCGTTGAGACACATTTCTTAGGGCCTGTCCACATTTGAAATACTACAGCAGCACAGCTGCAGCTGCTGTAACACTTCAGTGTAGACTCTACCTATACCGATGGAAGGGGTTATCTTGTCGGTGTAGGTAATCCACTTTCCCAAGAGGCAGTAGAGCTAGAGTAATGGAAGAATTTTTCCATCAACCTAGCACTGTCTACACCAGGGGTTAGGTCAGTATAGCTACATCTTTTACGGGTATGGATTTGTCGACAGTGTAGACCAGCCGTTAGTTTATGGTAGTCTGAAGGCAAAAGAAATAAATATCATCCAGAGACTAGATTCACAGAAGAATGTAGGTACCTAACTACCACTTTACATGCCTAAACCCCAGAATCAGGCTCCACTGGGTTTCACAGAAGTCCAGTAAGTGTGCCCCTGAACCTGCAAGTGCCTAAACTCATTTGGCATCTAAATTTTTGCAGTAAATGTTCCATAGGCACCTATGTTTCTGCTTCTGGGTATCTGCTGCTGCCCCAACCCAGGGGTCCAGAGCCTAAGTCCCAGAGTGATTCATGAACCATGGAAAATAGGAGTTGCTCTGCCAAACTTGCCTGCAGGATCCAATCTGAAAGGCCTACTCAGAGTTCACCTACTGGATTGGGCCCCTATAAATGAGCTTGCACAAAATGGTTGGAGCTGGGAAGAGGACTCCCTCATAACTTTTAGGGGAAGTGTCTAGGCCAGATCCTTTGATCTTTACCAGTCCCTCTACTATGAAAATTTCTATTAATTCTGTGAGGTCTTTTAAGAAAATCAGTGGGGCACCAGGAAAGTTACTATGATTGCCATCTTTAACTGGAGACTTAATTCAAAGGAATATTTAAGGATTTAGTTTCAGGACTCACATGAACATCAGTAAAAGTCATATAAATAAATTCTAGTGCACAGTTTTTAAAATTTTCCCCTTGCAGTAGTCTGACCATCTTCTTGCCTCTGCTTACAACATGTAATATCAAGTGAAGATATTGTGACAAGGAGAGAAGACTATAAAAAATAGGAAGAGAGAATGTTTTGCTTTGCTTTGCTTTTCTGTCTGGTAGTGTCTTTAAAAAAATGCCTCCTAAAACTAACTGGACTGAAAGAAAAATTAAATCAGCGCTCATATAAGAATCATTGGTGTGCCTGAGGGAGGGGAAAACAATAACAGTATTTGTTTTTTTTAAATGCTTTTTCTAACATCTTCTCAGTAGCAAGGTCAAATTAACCAAATTATATATAATAGTTTTTATAAGCTTTTTAAAAGTTATTTTAGTTGATCCTGGGCAGTAGCTGCAATTTCAGCAACTACATCCTGCATAGGCATTGACTCCATGGGTGCTGAATGTGCCCACTCTCAGCCTCTGGCAAACGGAGGCTAGGGACACCATCCCTGTCCATTGTGGCTAATAGCCATTGATGGACCTATCCTCCATGAATTTATCTAGTTCTTTTTTAACCCTGCTATAGTCTTGGCCTATACTGAATCAACTGCACACATACTGTCCTATAAAAGTGTTTCTTGTAAGGTATCATACGTAAACTGGTGACATGCTGGTCAGGAACACCATGATGTGTGTATGGACTGTGTATAAAGTTATGTATATGTGCCAGATATATATTCTTAAAATGTGTTTTGGAGGCAGTGCATAAATCAAGCCTGACACAGATAATGGAATATGGATTGACCATGAAAGTATATTAACATATAAGGTAAACAATCAAGCTACAAGTGGTGGAGGAAACAGTGTACTAAGCACACTGGAGGACAGAGTCTGTACCCTAGGGAATCTACCTGACTCTCAAGGCATAGACAATGGATTTGGGGAAATATAAGGAGAGTAAAAAGACATTCTAGTTGTTCAACACTGTTGGTAACAAAAAGGACAACACCCTCTGATTCTCTGAACATTGGATCCTCCTGCGAGGAACGGATGGGGACGCTGTAAGTGAGAAAGCCATTTAAGAAGACACAATTTGCTAGAATTACGTTTTAGGCCTATAAAGCATGTTATTTTGTTTGCTTGTAACCATTTTCTGTTTCTGTTCTCTTTGCTTAGTATCACATAAATCTCTGTTCTTTATTAATAAGCTTAAGACAATTAAAAGGATTCGTTCCTATATGAACTGTGACCAAAAGACACAATATCCCCACTGCAATAGACACACAGGGAAGATCATAAATAATTAACTACGCTCTTGTCTAACCTACAAAATATCTTTCAAGGAAACTATTTTTTTAAAATGATTTTAACAACAATTTCATATAGCACTATTTTGTCTGCAACAGAAAAGCTTCAAAACAGACTCCAATGAGAAACTGCTGATCTTGAATTAATATGCAAACTAGATACCATTAACTTGGGTTTGAATAGAGACTGGGAGTGGCTGGTTCAGAACACATATTGAATCTATTTCCCCATGTTAAGTATCCTCATAGCGTTCCAGCTGCTGGGGTTACTTTCATCCAATTATCCCCTCCGCTATATCTCTACTGAGTTAATTGGCACCCTCAATCGAGAGTGGGGATTTGTGTGACAGGGTACTAAGTCAACTCCTGACTCAGTACACCCAGTAAGATCAGATACAAGTCATCGTCAGGAAGCATGAACAATTATGACAGCATATGAGGTTTTTTGCATAGGGCAAACTTGAAGTTGTTATGGGAATCTGTCTTGTGAAGTTAAAAATGACTGCACTACAAGCTCAGTCCCCTTCTTCTTATAACTGTTAAATACAGTTCTACCTTTACAGATTTATTTTTAAAAAGGGCATAAAGTATATAATTAAGCATATCACAGTATCTCCTGGCCCATAATCGGGCCAAATACTTCTGTATTATACTTATCCTGCACACCAGTTTCTGTCCCATAGAACATTTTGGCACGGAATGCCTTTTTGCAAAAGATCCGGAAGTTTCAAATAGGGAGGAGAAGGCGAATCGTACAGAGAAAGAGTGAGTGATGTCTAGAATTCCTGGGTGCTGTTATTCACTTGTAAAGCAGGGGTGCATGCTGAAAAAACATATTCATAGGAATGATACACAATATCACAATCATTAGAGCTGGATGGGAAAGAGTTTTACCTGTTGTGTGAAAAATTCCCTTTCCCAAATCAGGACAAAAAGTCAAAATCTCAAAAATCTTCACAAAAACTAAATTCTGGGAGAAAATAACTGGTTTGGATCAATTTAAATATTTTGTTTCAATTTTAACCATATCCTATTTTTTAAATAAATAAATAAATAATATATACAGAGAGAGAGAGAAACAAAAAGTCATTTTGATCCAGAAAAAACAAAAACCAGAGTTTTTCATTTAGAAAATGTCAAAACAAAATGTTTCAACAATTTCAAAACTGTTTTGAAAACTTTTTTTCAAGTTAAAAAATTCATCAAAACCAACCCTTTTCCAAGAAAAGTTTCAGTTTAGATGTTGCATTTTCTGTTGAAAAATATGTTGTCAAAAATTCCTTATAGCTCTAATAAAGATGCTACAAATATGAGGGAACTTTAAAAATTTTAAAAAACGAATATTTTTCATAAAGTTGCCTTTTATTTTTCCTAGTAGAAAAGAACTTTTGACAACTTTTTATACCCAACACTGAAAATATTCAGCATTAAGTAGAAACCACAGCCTGGTGATCTAAAATCTGTGATTTATGTAATTATTTTTCTTAAATGTAACCCAGCAGTGGTTTTGTACCAGTTACAAACTTTCTTGGTGGGGAAATGTGACAAATTCTGGAATTTCTGACTAAAATTAATGGGTGTAAGAGGAACTGATGGATTCTTTCCCCGTTAGGCACTTCAGTGGATGAGCTGAAACTTGGCAAAGAGCTATTTAGCCATTAGTAAATGAAGATGCTTTGTTGGTGTGCAAATCACAGCCCAAGAAAAATGAATGACAAGCAATTTAGATTCATAGTTTCATAGATATTTAGGTCAGAAGGGACCATTATGATCATCTAGTCTGACCTCCTGCACAACGCAGGCCACAGAATTTCACCCACCACTCCTGCAAAAAACCTCACACCTATATCTGTGCTATTGAAGTCCTCAAATCGTAGTTTAAAGACTTCAAGGAGCAGAGAATCCTCCAGCAAGTGACCCGTGCCCCATGCTACAGAGGAAGGCGAAAAACCTCCAGGGCCTCTTCCAATCTGCCCTGCAGGAAAATTCCTTCCCGACCCCAAATATGGTGATCAGCTAAACCTTGAGCATATGGGCAAGATTCATCAGCCAGATACTACAGAAAATTCTTTCCTGGGTAACTCGGATCCCACCCCATCTAATAGCCCATCACAGGCCATTGGGCCTATTTACCATGAATATTTAATTACCAAAACCATGTTATCCCATCATACCATCTCCTCCATAAACTTATCGAGTTTAATCTTAAAGCCAGATAGGTCTTTTGCCCCCACTGCTTCCCTTGGAAGGCAATTCCAAAACTTCACTCCTCTGATGGTTAGAAATTTATTTATTATACAACATGACATTTTTGGGATGGGATGTCACTTATAGGCCAGAACTGGTAATAAATTATGAGTCATTTGAAAGAGCTGTACAAATAACAACTTCAAATGTAGGCTGCTACCTTCTCCAAAAATTATTAAGGGACTTTAAAGAGCATTATCCAGTTATTTTGTGTTTTCCCCCTCTACTGGCTAGACACTTAAATCAACAAGAAGACATATCAGTCAGTACGTGTGATGGAAGAAGGGAAACCATCTAGTAATTAGCACTGCATTGTAACAACCTTACCAAAACAGCAACATTCTGAATGGTTCTTGAAGCCTGGAATAAAACCCCACAAAAAATCTTCAGTCAACTGCATTTCTTCCACCTTTCCGAACTTCTTAAACAGGTGGTCAGGAATTTTCTATCTGAATGATATTTTGATGGTAGATGCAGTTTCCACAAAATTAAAATATTCTGCAGGAAACTTGAGATTTTACCCAAATAATTTGATTTTCTGTGGGGAAAACCAAAACAAAATGTCATTTTTGGAAGGTTTGACCAAAACTGAAATATTTTGGTTTGCTGAACAAACCTGAAATGTTTAATTTTGAGTCAGTTTAACACAAAACTGCATTTCCCTATGGTGGGAAATTGTCTCATGGGAATGGTAGTTTGGATGACTCGTGGCCTCATTCTCTCCTATGGACTGAATTGCCTGGCCAGACTGCATCTCCCAATGTAACGCAGTCTCCCCTCTGACTGAGCAGAATGGTATATGGGAATCATTTGTTTGCAGGTGCATCATGCAAGATGTAGTCCAGCAAGTTGGCCCAGCCCACAGGAGAGAAAAGGGTTATCAGCTGTAACTCCTATGAGGCAATGCGCTGCCATAGGGAAACACAGTTTAATGTTGAATTGAACTGAAACGAAATAATTTGAGTCAGTTCAACAAACCAAAATGAAAAAAAAATGGTAAATATTGAAATATTTTGTTTAGATCAGAAATGACAAAACAAAATAGTTTGACATTTCTGAAGCAAAACTTTTTGGAACTTTTCACTCCATAAAAAAAAAAATTGTTTCAGTTTTTCATCCTGATTCAGGACAAAAACAAATGCTTAAATATTCAAATTCCCTGTGAGATGGAATTTCTGATTTTGGCTCAGTAGTGTTATTAAGCTTTTCAGTACCATGATCCCCTTTTCCACACCAAGATGCCTGTAGGATCTCTTCCCATTTAACCAGGGCAAGGGGGTGGCAACCTTCTGACACCTGCTTCTGACCCACAGATTAAGAGCCCATTTAGTAATAAAATTGCTAAAAATCCAGGAAATCACCAGTAAGCCAGCATTTACATGCTGGCTTACTAAAACTAAACTCCACCTAAACTAAACTCCATCTGTCTTTCAACCGTAATAACCAAGCATGGGCACACAGATGACTACACTCTGTAGTAAACTCCCTTTTGATTCCAACATCTAACCACACTGCATAATCCAATTCCATACAATCACACTCAAATGCATATCCAGACTGTATCTCTCTCCACTCCCTCTGTTTATCTAACATAGGCCACCTTTTTATTCTTTCACATAATCTCACCATTGTTGATGCAAGAGCCTCCTCCTCTGCAGCTCCATATGCAGCAGCCTTCTTCTACCTCTCTATCTCATCAGCTCTCTTATTTTTCAAATCTGAAAACGTATCTTTTCTCCTTTGCCTATACAGCATCTCAATTTCTCTATCCATCTGCTTTTTAAAAGTGGTTAGTATATTCGGATAATCTCATAAGAAAGATGCTATACAAAATAAAACAGCATTATATGGCAGTGAAAAAATGGCAACACTAGGGAACGTTTCTCTTAGTTTTCTTTTACTGGGGGCCTTTGCTCTTCCAACAGATGAAGAAGTTGCAATTAATCAGAAAGTCCCCAAATATTTCAGAACAACTCAGATGTCTTACTGTTAGAAATCAGTGTATTGCTTTGTGTGCAAAGAAACTCACCAAATGCAGACTCTTTCAAAGGACTTGAACTGGAGCTGCTGGAATTATCTGATATGTCCAGCTCATCATCTAATTCAGAGAAGACATCTGTGCATAAAAACAAAAGCAGAAAGGAAGCTTTTAACTAAGCTCTGAGCACAATGCTATCATTCCTGGTGTTTCTTCTGCTATTGACTACCTTTCTCAGAGTTTTCTAAAGTGTAGTTGTCATCTGATAGGATTTCATCACATGTTCTGTCTTCATCTTTTCCACATGTTGGATGAAAGTTTTCGGTTGGAATATCAGTGCTTTCTGAAAATTCACTTTTGAAACTGGCTGCTCCGTTGCTGCTGCTGCTGAGGCTTGACTTCTCAGAATGCTCCTGACAATGAAGAACAAAGAGGAGAACTAGTGAAGGAAATATTACCAATTTTCCTTTTCACAACAATGTCCGAGGCTCATTATAAAATCTGATATTAAAAAGCCATAATTCATTAAAAAAAATTATAGTTCTTACTCGGCTGCTTGTCCTGCTCTCTCATTCTACCAGTGATTCTGCATTTATGGAAGGGCCCTTTACTTAACTGAAATGATTTTTACTTTTCATATAAAAGATGTCCTAGAAATTCTATTTCAACTCCAAAAATAGGTTGCAAAGAGTACTGACAAAGCTCTTTTTCACCATGTGTGTTCTCTACAACCAAAAGGGAAACAATTTGAAAATATGAACAAATATTGGATTTAAAGATAGAAATATTGAACAAAGACATAGACAGGTCCCACAGACAACCAAGATGAGAGATTTAACCTCTTTCAGCTTGGACAATTAAAAGCAGACAGGTTTCCTGACATCATAAAGTGTAAGGCAATCAAGTTTAGTTAAAAAAAATAAAAACTAAAGTAAGCTTGATGTATATGCGTCAGAGACCTCATGAAGTGGAACCAACCTGATGCTGGCTATTATTGTTGACATAAAGCTAAGAAAATCAAAAACTGGCATACAAATTATCCTGCTGTCGTAAGTGTCTCCTGTATGTGCTGAATCTGTCCATAACAAGGAGGTCTTTAATGAATAGAAAATGCTCCAACCACCACTCTGTTTATAGCTTTTCAGGACACGGTAAAGCTCTCTGATCCCTCTTATGCCTCTATTTTAATGAGACATGTTTTGAAGGCAGACCAGTTTATATTATTTATCTCCTATTCCCTTTTATCATACAACACTCCAACAGGATAATGTAAAACAAAGGATGAATTTACTTACAAACAATAGCTATTATACGTAAAAATAGAAACAATATATAAAAAGAACATAAAACAGATCATTAACTTTATTATTATTATTTATTTGTATTATTGTACTTTAATATTCAGTAATTTCAGGGGACAATAAAGTTTCTCCCAAACAGTCTGCATTTACGAAGGGTGCTCTGTTAGGTACTTAATCTTCTGGATATTAACTGATTCTCAGACCTTCTCCATACACCTCCCGTAAGGTGACTGTCATCTCACCGTGGCTGTGCAAAATGAATGTAATTCCAACTCCTCCACTCCTTTGAAGGTCACTTAGTCAAACTCCTAAATACTGTCCTAAATACTGACAGTAGTGCTAACTGCCCAACAGTTTAAGCCAATTATTCCCTCCATTCTCTCCCCCATTCCCAATTCTACAACTCAACCCAGAAGACTAAATAAATGAATCCTCAGGAATTTCCACGGCAACACCTAACAGGAAGGATAAGTTTATGGCTCAGTACTGGACTAGGATTTAGGAAACTCTGTCAAAGGCTTCACAAGGGATCTAATGTATTTCACAATTTTCTGTTCCTCAATTTTTCCATCTGTAAAACGGGAATAGCAATACTTCCCTGCCTCAAAGTGTGTAGAGGATACATTTATTAATGCAGATGAGGTACTCATATACCAGACTGCTGACTACAATACTATAAAAAGGTACTATTTTTGGAATGTTTTAGGACTGTAGATTCCAGCGTTACCACATTACAATAAGGTAGTAACATGGAAAACTTAATTTTCAGTGTGCACCTGAAGATAAAATTGTAGCAATCTAAAAATTAATCCTAAAAGCAACATCATTTTTATCTATCTCTTACTAGCTCAGCTTAATGGTGTTAATTCCCCTTGCTTTTTGTTCCCGGACTACCCCAGAAGGGGAGACATTTTAAGTGAACTGGCTGAAGGGCTAAATCACAGGAAGAGGCAGGTCATTGCAGAGGTGGAGCAGCCGTTGGCAGGAGCCACCCAGCAGGGGGAGACATGCTACACCATGCCCAGCCACAAGGAGGTGCCAGTGGTGAGTCAACCCCTTCACAACGGTTGGAGAATGCAGGCATCCTTCCCACCCCTGGAGAGCAGGGGGACTGACTGACCCAGACAGACAAATACCCTAGACTTAAAGGAATGGGTTGATAGGACAGACAACATGAATATAGAGTGTCTTCTCAAATGGATGACTGAAAACCAGCAGCTGCAACTCCTGCAGCAAATAGCTGCCCACCAGCATCAGCTGGTCTGGGTCTTATGGGCAGAACAGCAGGAACAGCAGCAAAGGCTGTTCCAATAAGTAATGGCCCTGATGGAATCTTCGGGTCTCCACACGGTTCCCCCTCCAGTGGCTGTAACCCAGGCCAAGTGGCCCCACCTGTGGCAGTAAAACTCACAAAGACAGGCCCTGGGGACAACCCAGAGGCTTTCTTGGTGATGTCTGAGTAAGTGGCAGACGGCAACCCAGTGCCACCTGATCAGTGGGCCACCCTGTTCTCACCTTACCTGACAGGAGCTGGTATGCCACAAGGCCAGCACCTGCATACCAGGGACTGGACACAGTCTCTGCCCAAGACGATGTCTGGGTGAAAGTGGCTATACTTGATTATCTTGACATCCGAAACAGGCTCTGTGGGTAGAAATCATGAAATACTTCCAGCCAGAAATAGTTCCAGGGAGCTGGGTAGAAATACTTTCAGGGAGCTGGAAATTAAGAGACCCATCCAGAAAGGCCACCTAACAAGGAAGCAATGTTGCCCCTCCTGCCTTACAGGCACCAGTGGTTAGTCAACCCCTTCACACCCCTCATGAGGGTCCAGGTGAATTGTGTCCCTTTTTCTCAGGGGTTCAGCCCTCCTTATACTGAGTTCCTGTCTTTGCCCAGCTCTTCTCAAAACTTCCTGCCAGATTTCTAATGCAGGCTTCTTCCTCAATCCCTTTCCCCTTGGATGGATCACAGCTCCTACCCCTTCCCGGGTCCTCCATGCCAGAGAGACTCACAACTGGTCCTACTATTTCCATGACTTCTCTGAGAATGAGGAAAGCAGACCTTTATATAACCAGCATGTTGTGTCAGCAGCCCACTGTTTTCATGATTGTTGGACGGCAAGTCTCAGAATCCTTCTATTTTCCATTGTAAAGCATAAGTCTTAACTGTGCAGGATAAATAACTTCTGTGCACGATTTGATGCATTTCTTAAGAGCAGCTGAAGTCTGTTTTTTAGCAAAATGCTATAATCCCAGCCACCAAGTGCAGTGATTTCAGATCTGGGTGTAAGATCTGTCTGAGACAGAAGATCTGAGAGAATTAGAAGTTGATATGTAGATTTTTTTCATTGTGCTCTGAAGGCCCGAGAATCAGATTTTCAATGTCCTGCCTTGCCTGAACTTTCTGATGGCCCTTGATAAGAGGAGGGAAGGCATAACAGAAAATCTTGCTCCAATCTTCCCCATCTGGAGCAAAAGCCCTTTCTTATTTTTAAGTATATAAGCTAAATAAATTGTGTCTCACCTCTTACTGTTCTTTGAAAAACTATTGCTATACATGAACCACACTTCTGCTTCCTTTCCAAGTGCTCTGTGGAGTTAACCTGTTGAGTGCACTCCCTACTCCTATTCCTCTCTATAATCACCACCTTCCCGACATTGGTGTATCAGTGCAATATCTGACACACAAACACACACACACACTCTCCCCATCCATGTATTTATATGGCCCTCATCACCAAGGATATGAGCACTATCAGAAGATTGTATCTTCCACTTTCAAAGGGGTGGACTCTCTATATAATAAATCTCTTCCATTGCTAACTTCTAGGAACCTATGATTATGAAAAACAAAAAACCTTATACTGTTAAATTTCTTTCTGACCTGTTCGCAACACAAACTTTCAGAAATGATTGAACGTTTTAAAAAAAGTAATAAAAAGAAAGTTATTGCTCTTTGACTTGGGTATTTTTTGCCACATTTCAGCCCATAGTGTTTTTATATTATATAATATAAAATATTGTAAAATATTATAAATATTAAATACATTTATAGAAATATAAAACCCTAAAATAAAAGGACGGTGGGGTGAGCGTAGAGGGTTATAATTACCACTCTTAATTGCAGAGCAGTGATGATACCACTATAATAAATGGCATAAAAACACTTGAACACATTAATGAACTGCAACTAAATGAAATTAATTAATACATTTGTCCTTGTCTTTCTAATGTCCTTGATATGTTGATCATATATTTTCACAGCTGACAATTTAGAAAATAAATCATACAAGAAATGGCTAATTTACCACATTCAGCAACTCTTGAAAAAATAATACCACCAAAACATTTTTCACAACGGACGTATCTTATTCTCCCAAATCCTGTAAAAGTTTACTGATTATACTATACTATGATTAAGCAAACAACCTCTTCCAGGTTTTTTTAATCATACAAAAACTAGCTTCCAGTTCTTAAACTGTAGTTCAAATATGTGCTAATTAAATGCCAACATGGAGCAGCGTCAGGATGAGATCGATAGAGCAAAAGAGGAAGAAGATAACAGTTCATGGAGGGCTAGATTTTCAAGACAAATAATGGTCCTTGGTCATTTTAAAACAAAAAACAATTGTGTACATCAGTGCAGATGTAAGCTGCCTACATGAAACTGTAATCACAACAAGTACAAGGTTTGCATATTTGAAATTAAAGTCAAGATTGTATTATGCTCACTGTAACATTAATAACCTGTTGCATTCTGAATGATTTGAAAACAAACATATTATTTCCTTCAACTAATAAGAGATCAGCCTAAACATACATACGCAATTGTTTTAAAAGAAAAATACTGTTAGGAATGAACTAGTATCTGACTGGCTGAAGTTGTATTTAATTTAACCCTCACCAATGAATAATACTCAAATCCATCAAGTAAAAGATACATCTAGGCACAAATGAAGAGGAAAATAAAAATAAACATTAAACTAATCCAATTCTTATTTGTGTTCTGGAGCTGACAAGAGTAAAAATAACAAACTCATAACTGTTTTGCTAACTAAATTTTCCCCTTGTAATGCAGATGATACTTGGAAACAAATGCAAGGTTATCAGAAGTAGGGCCACCATCCTTAGCTGTGGCTAGGGAGTGCAGAGCTCAGTTTAGAGATGTTAGAAGATTGCAAGGCAAAAGTGGAATTAAGTCACTTTGAACGCCCCCGATTCTGAACTGGTTATGTGACTGTCCAGTTTTATTGTGTAAGTTACAGCCGCTCTTCATGACACTAGCTGCCAGTAGCTTCAGGGGGCAGTCACAACAACCAGGGATTACTGGGGCACCGAAAAGCCCAGGCCATTCTCCTTCCCACTGGCCATGCCACTTGCCATTCATTGGGAGGAAAAGTGTAGGAGCTGCTTCTATATTACTGCAGGATTCCAGCCACTGCACTGACTGTAGAGCTGCTTTGTGTTGGTGAAACAGTGCAAAGAGATCCCGATGCATTTCAGGAAGGGAGCTCTAATATTCAGGTTACGCAGAAATTTTTGAACCTATCCAAAACGGCATAATATTTGAACTTGTCAAGTTAAAAATAAAGAGTTTATTCATGTAAAAATAAACAGAAGTTCAGCTCCCAATGGAATAGTGATATAAAAGATAAGCACCAAAATGCCCAATCACAACTGCAGAATGGGACAAAAGTGACAATCCTTCCAAGAAGGCACTGAAAATTGGGAACGCTGAAGGAATATCTACTTATTCAGGTTACTGGGAAATACAAAAAGCTTCAAGTCTGTATTTTTTTCAACTGCCTGTCTATGACTACAAAGGGGGCCTCGTTAAGATGAAAAGGGCACACCAGACTCCTTGCCCCCCCAATCAAAGCATGTAAAAGACCTCACTCAATACTTCTCTCTACATAATTTTAGACAGCAATTGAAGTAGAACTGATCAAAAAATTTTGAGAGACGAAAATGTCTTTGAAATGTTTTCAGGAATGTGTCGCTTTTGATGAAATTTTCTATGGGAAAAAGTCATTTTCATTTTTTGTTTAATAAAAACATTTAATTTCAGTGTCAATGTTTCATTTCAATCAGGTAAAAATGTAGCATTTTGACTATTGTTTTATTTCATTTTGATTTTTATAATTTAATTTTAATATTATAGCTTATATTTTACTTCTGTGTATAATATGCAATATTTTGTCTTATGTTTTGACATTTTCAAAATGAAACAATTTTACCTAATCAAAACAAAATGTTTTGACATTAATAAAATAAAAGGTTTGGAACGCTTCCAAATCAATTTTTTTTTTTTAATTTCCACTCAGAGAAATTTTGAAATTTCAACTTCTCATTCTGATTCAGAATGTAAAGAAATTTTGAAATGTTGGAATTTCCTGCAGAACTTTCAGCCAAATGTCAAATTTAGCCTGAATTGGTTTTTGGATTTTGATCATTTAAGTGGAAAAAACTGGCAGTTAGAGAAATTACATCCCATTTTTATGCCCCAACCAGGGTATGTGAATATGTTTGCTTCCTCAGAACTTCTAAGCATTACAGCTAAGGTAGCCAACTCTTGAGATCATGTCTAATCATGAAATGATAACGGATGCTGACTATGTAATCCAATAGGTATTTCTACAGCAATTGAATAAAAGTAACTTACTTTAAATTTATTGTACAGATTCTATTAAATGTTAGATGCGTGACATACAAAGACCAAGTTTTTAAAACATGGGTGTCCAAAGTTAAGCTTCCCAGCACCAAAGAAAGCCACATGGCCTGCTCCACAAGGTGCCACTTGATGCACAAAGCTCTTGACACCTACATTCTCATCTTAGGTTTCAGAGTAACAGCCGTGTTAGTCTGTATTCTCAAAAAGAAAAGGAGTACTTGTGGCACCTTAGAGACTAACCAATTTATTTGAGCATAAGCTTTCGTGAGCTCACGTAGCTCACGAAAGCTTATGCTCAAATAAATTGGTTAGTCTCTAAGGTGCCACAAGTACTCATTCTCATCTTAGTTGACTTACAGATGGAGCATCTTTCCATAATGTGCCCTTCTTTTCTAGGTACAATAAACTCCGAGTGTGTGGAGGTTAGTATTAAGGATAGCTACCCTACACAATGGGCAGTGTTTAAAACCTGACAAGGGCAGCCCACCAGGCTAAATCCTACTTAACTACTACCTAAAACCTAAGGGTACTTGCTATAGCTAACAATAAATAGCTCACTATATACAACGAAATCATAGAAATACTGATAGAAAAGTATGAGGTGAGACACAACATAGAATGTTCTGACTCAAGCTGTGGATGGTGAGAAGGAACTGAGGGAGTTGGCATGGCACCGCCTTTAAATAGCCACAGGCAGGGCTATGGGACCAGACAGCATAAGCATTGTTCCTATGGATACTTTCTAGGCAAAGCTTTCTGGCTTCAGTGTTCTGGGAACGCACAAACCTGAGTGGTATACGTCTGCAACCACTCAAAGAGGCGGCTCAGATTCTGAAGCACAATTCTATGGCAATGGGGTGAATTACTCTACATATAATGTATGTTGCTACAGTCACATACTTCACAATGGAACTTTCAGCCCAGGGCAGTGTTTAAGGGCCATAATGTCAAAGAACCCCACATGCCACAAGACAATTGAAGGGCAGCGAGATTACAACCTCTCCCATGCAACCCCTACAAAGTATCAATTTTCTAAAATGAAAATGGCAACAAATTCCTCTTTTGAGCTTCTCCCTAGCCAAGACAGGAAATCCATGCAGCAGCTTCTGCATCCTGTGTGTTGAACACAAATAGGATCAGGATCCTCAGGAAGATGGGGAAATCATTTGCAGGAGCTTCTTACTAAGCAGCATTATAGACCCTGGCCATGGACTGAGGCCTGAAGGTCCTCCAGATTGGTCATCTGGGCAAAAAGCAAGCATACATGGCAGCAAGGCTCCTAGGTACTCCTTAGTATCAGAACCAGAACCAGGATTTAACACTAAGAAAATTTGTATTTTATATGCGAGTTTTGTTAAAGTAAAGCACAGTGAACTCAAGTTATTTCAGTTGTTAGGAGAATGTTTAAATATAAATTGCTTGGTTTCATACTATTGCATATTTGCTTGGTTTCATACTGTTGCATAACGTATGTGTATACAAGTAAATACATTTTTAGTTTTTAACCTACAGTAAGATTTTTTTTAATTGCCTATTTAAATACCATCTTCCAAAACCTGGCAAGCACTTTCTTGAGCTCTTCCACAGCTGTGCATGACGACATTGATGTTATCCTTTTAGTGCATGAGACAGGAAGTGTCTGACCACCCAAAAGATACTGAAAATGACTATAAACAAAGTGAGCTTTCATATGTGGAAAGTAAGTAAACTGGGGGAATATTTTCCCCAATACCTTCTTTCAGTTATAATAATCATAATTGACTTTTAACCATAGCACAAAATTTCACATCAATGTGATGTGTCTTGGTGTCCCTTTAAATTGAAAAGAAAATCTGAATTGGAATAATTTAATAAAGATTGTTTTATGGGAGTGGGAGGTTTGGAAAATTAAGGCAAAACTAGGCAATGCTAAAATAAGTTACTTGTTCCATGAAATGTTATACTGAGCTGTGATGAAGATAAGGAAGCATCTTTAAGAAATCCACTGACTGGGGACTGGGAGCTACTGTCAATCTTTTTCGAGGAGACAGAGAATTTTCAGTGAGAGATATACGGGTGAGCTCAAATAACAGAAGTGTTAAAAAGTGCCCTCTTCAGAGAGATGTGATTACTGACTCTACCAGTATAGCTGTATAAATTATCATAACTTTACTTTTTTCTTGAGTTTATAATAATTTATACTATGAGTTTTTACTGTAGAAAACTTTTTTCTGTCATTTTTTTCAGTAAATTCTCCAAGAATACATATGAGCTGACCTTCATTAAGTAAAACACTGAAATCCTTGACTAAGCTCACAGAACACAAGCTCTCAAAACAAAGCTTGAAGCAAAATGAAAGAACTGCAAAAGATGTTTCTGAAGAACTATATCAGATAGCAAGACAAGCTTAGCAAACACATTATCAGCTCACTGCTCTTTTTCTACCAACCTGTAATTAAAAATTAAATATGTGTAGGTGCCATTGTTTGTGAATCATGCACAGAATTATTCCATTGCAGCCAAGTGTACATTTTGCTATTCACTAACCATTTAAAAATGTGCATACATAATTAAATGTTAGAAGATTCTATTAAAAATGCAAGAGACAATATATTTCAGTCTGATTCATGCCATTTTCAATATTGGATTAAGGTAGTTTGTAAGATATTGTAACTGTTACTTGTATTTGTGTGCACATGGGAAAATTAACAAATATTAAGTTTAAAATAAATTTTAAAATCTACATGGATTTCAACTTTAATTTTATAAAACAATAGGCCCTTTAATTGAGAAATGCATATATTTTATTAGTCCACAAAATGTCCAGGCATAGCACAGTGTAAAAGAAAAAACACAACCCTAAGTCATTTACTTACGTGAGATAAGATGGCAAGCTGCTGGTGACATGTCACTGCATTCCTATTAGCCTCCATGAAATATCTCTGGGTACGTCTCCTCTCGCGCTCCAGCTTCTTCTCCAAAGCAAACTGGGAGGTGGACAAGCCATCTAAATACTTCATCATCACATCAGATATCATTGAACTGACTTCTACTATGTCTGGACGAGTCTCTGCATCAGGAGTCAAGCACCTATTGAAAGATCCATTACCTAATGAAAAATCTATTCATGACACCACAGTTTTATTTACCTGTTTCTGGATAACTGCTTAGTATCACTAACACATATTCACTGGTAATTATCAGTGGTCACCTTGGGCAGCAGCTAGGATAAAACTGAAATCTAGTAGGTCAACAGCTTGAAATTCCAAAAATGAATAAAAACCAACCAAACAAATGCATACAGTGTTCGACTGGTACAGAGCACTTCAGTACAAAGTGAGAACATCTGCTAACTAGTTTATAAAAAGATAATTGAGAAAGTCTTCGTAATGGTAAATTTTAAGCAGTGTTCTCACATTCAGTATTGACTCATATACTGCAGTTAAGTGTTGGGCAGCATTATACGTTAATAATATATGACAAGGTCAACATCTGATACGAAAGAAGAGGGGCAGAGCAGAGGACAATTGACAGCAGCTGAGGATCTGCCCCCAAAGTACTTTCAACCAGCTGAGTTCAGGTATGTGTGTACATGAATCAAACACACTTCTTGAAGGGAAAAATTCAGAAAATGATCTTGTTATTCCTAAAAGAGTGCTATTTTAATAAACATATCCTACATTTATAGTAATACCTTATAAGATGTTTTATACAGTACTTGAGAAAACAAGTCTATTTAAATCTCTCTCTGTGCCAATTGTTCAAGATCTTTATGGTGTATGTCATTTTGTTCCTCCCTGGCTTTACTCAAACTTTTGTATTCTTTTCCTTTTAACAGATGCAGGCTTGTTTTCTGTTTTAAAAAATGGCAATCAAAGGGAAGTTTATTTTCTTCACTTCAATCCACTGAAATTTGTGAGAATTTCCAAGAATCATGTGAGCTGGAAAAGACCTCTAGTGGGTCATTAATCCATTTCCCCTGAATCATGGCAGAGCTGATTTATTTGCTACTGAATATCTAAGAGATGAATATTTAACCATGAATATAATCATGACTGTGATTTCACAACTTCCTCTGGCAACAAGTTCTTATATTTACAAATTTTACCTGAAATATTGAACATAAATTACCAGTTGCAACATAAAGCCATTGTTTCTTTGCTCCTCATTGGCTGAAAAACTGATACCTGCCTTATTTATAGCATCCCTATTATGGGCAGGTATCACATCTCAATCATCTGGAGTGAACATGTCCAGCTCTCTTAACTTTTACCCATGGATCTTATTTTCCATATCTTATTTTTGCTGTTTTCCTTGAACTCTTTTCATTTTGTCTAAATCTCTTTGAAAGTATGAACCAAAAACTGAACATAATACTTCAATTGATCAATACTAAGGAATGCAGAATATTTATCTGGTTTATCTTATGCTTGCCACAACTGTTAATATCACCCAAATAGAGTATTTGTGCTAGTGACACCTTATTCCCAGCTTCTTTCATATAATTATCTGTTACATCTATTACAACTTATTAGAATGTGGATATAGTGATGAAAAGTTCAGTTATACTGATAATTATATGGGATTATCAGTGAACGGGTTAGAGTAGTCACTGTGTGTATAGTTATAAAAGGTAACTGAATAGTGGGCCCTCAACCAATCAGATACTTTAAAAATTGTAAAAGGAAGTATTATTATGTATTTATGAATAAGAGGGAGGAAGAAAGACACAGAGGGACAGATCCTCAGCACTGTGAAAAAGGATAGCTCCCTTGAAGTCACCATGAGGATCTGATCCAGTCAGAAAGAGACAGAATGAATACATGATTACGGCACGATGAGGCATGAAGGTATATCAGGATACATTTGAGATGACGGCATAATTGTTAAGTGGTGAGAAGTAAGTGAGTAATGCAATTCATTCCAAATGAGTGCCACTAACACAGAATGTGCCACATATGCTACAAAACCCCATACCTATTTTAGAAATGTTATTGTTTTTTGACTTCTTTCACTTGTATAGCCAGGCTTCCTTAGTTACTGTGAAACTAACTGTTCACGGATCAGGAGGGAGCCATAAAACCTTTTGAAAACAACCAAAAATATGTTTTTTATGCCTAAAAGTGGCATGACTTGAAAGTAATTTATGTCAGGACTGTTTCAAGCTTGAGGTTGAATCCTACTGGAAAGCTGGGATTCTAACCTTTCAAATACATCAATAGGCTTGGAAAGATTAGATTTTTATTGGTAAATGTTGGTAGATATCAATTTCACCATACACACAGAAACTGCCAAAAAATACTTCCATTGATAATAATCTAAATGTACAGACAGGCAAAGTAAGAAAAGTGCTGCTTGAGAACTCAGAGTTTGATTTAGGGCTATTTACTAGCTATGTTTTGACATGTGATGTTGACAATTTGTGTTTTAACAGTTATAAATCTTTAGCTCTTTGAATGTCAACATCTCCTGTCATTATATAATTATTGTCTGACCCCTATTGCCTGACCCCGCCATAATTTTCCACAACTGTGAAAATGTAAATCAATAAAAATCTAAAACACCACTTAAAAATAAACATCAATAGTATCTGTCAAAATTATGAAAAAAATAAAAATTTAATTCTGCTAAGCCTAGACATAAGCTAGAATTTCTCACTGTTCAGGGCCATGAGAGAACAGGAACTCTATAGATAGAAATGATGCTGATATAAGACCCAAGTCTTCCTTTTGTGGGGTCAGTTTGACTTTTTTGGAGGCAGAATCCCATATCTGAGGAAGAAAGCAGAAGCATTTTTGTTTCAGGTTGATTTTTTGTAAAGGGAGGCAGAGGGAGCTGAAGCTACTCAGAAGTGCACAAACTAAAACTGTGTACTTCTTGCCTTGCCCATTATCACCAGTCATAGTGGACCACAAGCTAAATATGAGTCAACAGTGTAACACTGTTGCAAAAAGAGTAAACATCATTCTGAGATGTATTAGCAAGAGTGTTGTAAGCAACAAGAAGTAATTCTTCTGCTCTACTCTCACTGATTAGGCCTCAGCTGGAGTATTATGTCCAGTTCTGGGTGCCACATTTTGGGAAAGATGTGGATGAACTGGAGAGAGTCCAGAGAAGAGCAACAAAAATTATTAAAGTTCTAGAAAACATGACCTTCCATGAGGGAAGATTGAAAAAAATTGGTTTGTTTAGTCTGGAGAAGAGAAGACTGAGAGGGGACATGATAACACTTTTCAAGTACATAAAAGGTTGTTACAAGGAGGGAGAAAAATTGTTCTATTTAACCTCTGAGGCCAGGACAAGAAGCAATGGGATTAAATTGCAGCAAGGGAGGTTTAGGTTGGACATTAGGAAAAACTTCTTAACTGTCAGGGTAGTTAAACACTGGAATAAATTGTCTAGGGAGGTTGTGGAATCTCCATCATTGGAGATTTTTAAAGAGCAGGTTAGACAAACACCTGTTAGGGATGGTCTTAGAATACTTTGCCCTGTCTTGAGTGCAGGCAACTGAACTAGAAGACCTCTCGAGGTCCCTTCCAATCCTACAATTCTACATTTTTATAAGCCTAGACCATTTCTTCTCTCCAAAAAACTTGTCTTCTGAGTGCTTACTTCATGTCAGAGTAATGCCAAGATGAGACAGCAAATCAAATTCCTTACTGCATTTCCAATAATAAAGGACAGAGCCTTCAGCATCTGGAAGTCTAAAATTAATTCACATCTGATCATTCATACACACTCCGAATCCCCAAATTATATAAAACATAGAGAGAGAAAAGGAAAAACAAGGGATACAACAGAGGTAACTCTGAGCTATAGATTTATGCTTACAAACTGTACATTCATCAATGCTTCTCATTACATGAAGATAAATACAAGAGAAACATCCTGCATTTAAAAAATCTCTAAAGAAACTCCTGTATCAATAGAAACAAATGAACATTCTATTATAATTTGCAGGATATGGAAACATGCAATATCTTAAAAAGAGGCACTAGGAGAATCATTTTATTACACGACTCAACTTATCAGGCACTTTTTAATTATAAAGAAGGAAACATGCAACCAATAAACCATTTACAAGAGGAACCATTATTACAAGGCTAGACATGCTGATGATAGTGGCATGTCTTATATGTATTATCAGCAGTGTGAGCACATCTCTCCTTTTTCCTTTAACCCTGAAGCCCTTCTACATTCAGAGACAAAAACTGAAGATTATTAAAGTCAGTACGTTGTTACATTGCCATCTGTATTAATGAAAATGTACAAAACAAAGCACCTTTCTGGAAAGATTGAGAAATAAAACTACATGAGTAATTACCTTTTAATAAAAAGAACAGGAGTATTTGTGGCACCTTAGAGACTAACAAATTCATTAGAGCATAAGCTTTCGTGGGCTACAGCCCACTTCATCAAATGCATAGAATGGAACATATAGTAAGAAGAGATATATATACATACAGAGAAGATGGAAGTTGCCATACAAACTGTAAGAGGCTAATTAATTAAGATGAGCTATTATCAGCAGGAGAAAAAACTTTTGTAGTGATAATCAAGATGGCCCATTTAGACAGTTGACAAGAAGGTGTGAGGATATAAGTATCCTGTTTCCCATTGGAGTCCGTTTTTGAAGCTTTTCTGTTGCTGAGCTTGAATTAATATGCAAACTAGATACCATTAACTTGGGTTTGAATAGAGACTGGGAGTGGCTGGGTCATTACACATATTGACTCTATTTCCCTATGTTAAGTATCCTCACACCTTGTTGTCAACTGTCTAAATGGGCCATCTTGATTATCACTACAAAAGTTTTTTCTCCTGCTGATAATAGCTCATCTTAATTAATTAGCCTCTCACAGTTTGTATGGCAACTTCCACCTTCTCTGTATGTGTATATATATATCTTCTTACTATATGTTCCATTCTATGCATCCGATGAAGTGAGCTGTAGCTCACGAAAGCTTATGCTCTAATAAATTGGTTAGTCTCTAAGGTGCCACAAGTACTCCTGCTCTTTTTGCGGATACAGATTAACACAGCAGCTACTCTGAAACCTACCTTTTAATAGTAACTGACAATTTTTCAGAGTAGACTCCTTCTGGCACTGGTTCATACATAGCCTCTACTATCTGCAAAATAAATAGTTGAGAGTGAAGAAAATAAAGATATTCCATTATACATATGGAAGTCTGTGTGATTAATGTTTTTCCTTGGAACAACATGACAGACATTGCATCACCAGTATACATGCATAAAGAAACTTTGGAGCATATCTTCTAATGCAGAACTTGTTATCAGATAAACAGATTAATATAATATTAGGTAACTGTAGGCTGAAGAGCTACAGCATTTAAGTCAGGGTGAAATTTACACAAAAATTGAAATATCTTTTATCTATGATAATGTTCTAGACTGCTAGTAGTGCACACCCTATTGTAAATCCAACCCTATAGTACCATCAGAAACCTTTAGAATCTAAAGATCCTACCATCAAATGATAGGGTAAAAATGTATTGGTAATTAAACTGTAAGATGATTCTGTGTGTAAATTCTAGTGGTTACAGTGGCAACATTGCAATACACACCCACATTTTACTTCTACTCATTCACACTTTTGTAGTGCAAAGTAGCTTGTCTTCTGCAATCGTATATTTGAACCCTGGGAGACCCAGAACGTGCATGCAAAAATAACTGCAGTTTGATCTAGCAAACCTGCGTACTTTAGTTGCCAAGGAGAGCATGTTGGTGCTGTAAAAAGGTGGCTTCAGAGTTGCCATCTGATAAAGGATGCACCCCGCAGCCCAGACATCAGCCTTCTCGCCGTATGGTTCACTCTTTACAACTTCAGGACTAAATAAAAATAAATACAATTTAATACTTACTGAAGGTAGGAGAAAAGATCAGGTGTAGAAAATACTGAGTTATTGATATCAATATGTAAACACAGAAAACAAAAGCAATCAGTTACCATTTCTTTAAAAGGCTAATGCCACTTTAAGTTTGTGATGCAATAGTACTTGTGCATCAAGAAATGTCATCACTTTATCTAATGATACCTGGTTATAATTCCACAATCCTACAGAAATACAACATACCAGAGCTCACTGAATAATGCAAACTAAACTAAACTAAACTAAAAATCTATTAGTTTGAATTTTAAATAGATCTGATTTACTAAGTTCTTACTCCTCTAAGGTGGTCACTTTTCACAATCAAGTTTTACTGGCAAACATTGCAGAAAGCAACTTTCAGGTTACACATGGGAGTATTTGTGGAAACAGGATTTAAATTTTGCACAAGCAAGCACTTATTCATTCCAGGAGTCCTTGCTTTTCATCCAGCTGGGAATCAATACCATGCAACTTAACTGACTAATTATATTAAAGCCACACAGTTCAAATTTTGAATATTCACAATAATTAAAAAAATCAAAGATATTTGTTAATAAATTTGAATAATGAATGCATTTGGAGAAATCCCTGTTTGTTGATATTAATCAAGAAAAAATAGGTTAAATTTGAATAAATTATTTGTTGCTAGTTATTCACTGTGCTCTACAATGAATTTTGATAGATCAGATAATTACCTGCAAATGGAAGCATTTACTTGCTCATTGCCTAAATACTGTAGGTACAAGTGTAACTGATAGCTATTTCATTTCTGTAACATCTCTGCTCATGACACTAGTGGTGTAAAGGTTTGTTCAGTTGTCCCTTCATAATAACTGTTGGTTTAATGGATTAAACTAACCTACTTTGCTTGTGTGATATATGATGTACCAGTGTTATTAACACATGCATTGTCAAATGCTGTGCTGCTCCAATATTTGAATTACAGGTCTACTGTGACAAAACTACTGTAATAGAACTTCTTAGTTATGAACACAGAGTTATGAACTGACCAGTCAACCAGACACCTCATTTGGAACTGGAAGTACACAATCAGGCAGCGGCAGAAACCAAAAAAAAAAAAAAAGCAAATAAAGTACAGTATTGTGTTAAACATAAAGTACTAAAAAAATAAAGGGAAAATTTAAAAAAAGATTTGACAAGGTAAGGAAACTGTTTCTGTGCTTGTTTCATTTACATTAAGATGGTTAAAGCAGCATTTTTCTTCTGCATAGTAAAGTTTCAAAGCTGTATTAAATCAATGTTCAGTTGTAAACTTCTGAAATAACAATAATATTTTGTTCAGAGTTATGAACATTTCAGAGTTATGAACAACCTCTATTCCCGAGATGGTTGTAATTCTGAGGTTCTACTGTACTACACTAGGAACATGACAGTATGTGATTTTGCTACTCTTGTGATAAAACAATACCTTTGTTCTCTCTTGTTTAGACTTCAGTAATGCGCTTTTTCTGATATTGCTGCTTGCACAATTAACAGACTAAAACTGATAAAAAATAGTTCTGCTATTAAGATCCTATTTACAGTAGATGGAGGAAGTAGATAATTTCAGTTTTGGCTCATTTAAACCGGTTGCTATTCCAGGTGCTGTCTCAGTTGAATTTTGGACTATGCTCTTGCTGTGATGTGGTCACAATTTACGCCAATCAAGGTAACCTGATTCTGGGCTTCATATCTCATCATTAACTAAATGTCAAATTACATGGTAGTTTCTTTCATTTAGCACCTTTTCTCTGCAAACCAGAGATGTCAAGGATGCTTCCATTCTTTCATTCTTAAAATCAGCCTGAACTCACTTGTTTTTCCCTTTGTTTTCAGCTAATAATGTAGAACTTGGAACTGCCGACTGTAAGATTAAGTTACTGACATCTTTAGTAAAACGCCTTGAGATGTTTTGGCATGAAAAGGCACTGTGTAAGTTGAAGTTATTGTTGCAAGTCAAGATGAAGTTAAATGCTAGAAGGCATGCTGGTATGTATAAAATAAAAGAAACAAGATTGGTTTTCAAATGAAGTGAAAAGGGGTACCTTAACAATGTAACCACAACAACAGGAAACTGGACTTGTGGGCATGCAGTTGGGAAGTGAGTAGGATTGATTGGTTATTAGTTTTCTGATCAAATTGATTAGCGAAGGTACAAATTTGTGGGTGAGGGTTAGCTGGCAACTTTCTTTCAACTGTTGCCATCTCTGCATAATCACGGAGGAAAAAACAGTGTTAGAACATAACACTCTTTTTTATAAATGGCTTTTAGTTATTCCTCACTGTGACTTTCAATTCATTATGAGGCTTTTGGTAAATGGTCATTCTGTGCATTAACTTGGATCTGTTCACAGAGACAAACATGAATCTGGCAGCATAATTGGATAGTGAGCTTCTTGAAGGAAAAAACCTTGCCTTACTCTGCTTGTACAATGCTAAGCACGTTGTTGGCACCCAATAAAAATATACCTATTGTATGAGTGCTACAATCTTCCATTATAGTGGAAAAGAGATACTAGGTTATAAATTATTTTTTTAAATGCCTAGCTTATATTAGAAAAAACAGAGTTGCCAGTTCTCACATTTTTATCACAATTATCACCAGATTTAGTGTTTTATTTTAAAGCCCCAGCTCCTGGAACCACAGAAGTACATGAGAATTTCAGCTTGCATTTAAAAAAAAAAGTTTCTAGCTTTTGTGACTCCTAAAAACACAAACCAGAAGGCAAATAAAACAAACAGCCAAAATATTTGAGATCTCATGGGTTTTAAGTCAATCTTAGGATTTTTTCAGGCCTGACTCATGGTTTTTAAAAAGCTGCTCAAACTGAATTTTAAACATCTGATTTACTTTGCACAGTTTACATTGTTTATATTTTGTATATCACCTTGTTGCTCAGACAACTTTCTGTGCCTCCTTCTGGCTTAAATAACGTGCTTGGACCAATTGCTGGAGCCAGGTGCTCCTCGGATCAGGGTGGTGCCTTGGCTGACGCTGTAGTCCTACTAACTCCTCAACCCACCAGGTTTCATCAGACACTGGGTGGAGGCCAGGATGCGGTGGCTGTGTGGGAACTCATAGCGCTGGGTTTGAGACCCAGGACATCATATAATACACTTACTGAAGCAACTGGCTGCAAGCTCCAGTCCTGCAGACCCATGGGCTGAAGCTAAAAATGTCCTGGATGTCTCTGGAAATCACGGATTCCGTGACATAAACATAACCTTACTCATGACTAGTAGACAGATTGGAAGTTTTGAAGACTGCTGAAGGTTCTACCACTATCAACATTGACCAAAGACACACTAGAATTTGAAAAGTGAAAACCAAGTGATCTTCTACAACAGCTATGCTCCATTGAACACTGGAATATCAAGCATTAACCTAATGTGGAAGATGGAGCTTTCTCAATAACTACCCTACCAATCCAAAACTCACTCCCAAAAAATATTAGGATGACCAGAATATCAGCATCTTTAGAGTAAACTGCCAAACTCACTTTTTTAGACTTAAGTCTTCCCACAACAAAACTACAAAAAACTAAAGAAAAAACAAAAGAAAAACTCCAACCAAACCCTAAGCTCTGCTGATTGGAGGAATGAGAGATATGTATGTGCAAAATTCATGATTAACTCAAGGTGAAATTCATTCTTGTGCATCACTTAAACCCCTCAAAATAAGTCAGGAATTTAAGTGTTGCATAGGCCTTATGCAGTCTCTGTACTGGGGTGAATTTCACCCTCAGGCACCACAGTGATGCATGCTATATAAGAACCTAGACAGATAGATTAGAAATCTTACTACAGGTTTCTTTCTTGTTTTGGGCAAAATTTCAGATTGGCTCCAGTAATCTGGCAAGCTATGAGCTCAGTAAACCAAAGTCCTGGGCAATGGAAAATAAGGAGGAGCATCTAGTGAACAAAAGAAAGACAAAAGATGGACACAATTTTTCTTAAAATGTTTAAATTTTTATTTTGCTTTGACTTAGCTCTGTGCTCGGCTATGAACCACTGTCATTGTTCTGTGATCACCTGGACACTGTTCAATCCATTGCTGCTTATATTTGAATTTTTGCCTGTTTTCTAAATCCTGAACCAGCACCATAGGCAGTCCGCAGGGACAGTGGGACCAATTTCATTTCCTGTTTTCAGGAGAAGCTGGCTGGAGACAAAGGGGGGAAACCCTTTCAATCTTGAACAATATCAACAAAAAGAGTTAATTCATCTCCCAGTTGACTCTTTTTCAATGTAGAGATGAGCAGAAGCCATGAAGTTCATTTCTGGACACAAGCATTCTCAAAGTCTGAGGGGATTCTGATGTGCTGTTCCAGTTTGGGCTCCATCTCTAATTTTATATGAGCCAGATGGCCCCATTTGTATTCAAATGACCAATCCCTGAACTTTACTAAGCTGTTGTGATGTTTATTGAGTGGATGGAGAGCAATATTAAGAGAAACAGCTAGTTTACATTCAGTTTTCTGTTTGACTCTCAGAAGGGAAAAACACATGAAACAATGAAAATACATCTTTTTGCCATTAGCACCATCCCACAGAAGGAAAAGGAAAAACAGAAAAGCAGTTGCAGCATCATATTTTTCTTGTTGTAGTATAACTGTAAGCTACAAATACCCAGATGGAATTACAGCTTCATAATGACTATTAAAAGCAATGAAAGAGAAGGAACAGGACCCACAAAACTGACAGGTTAAATAAAGAGGCACTGTGAACCTTGATGACAGCCCTTTCCATTTCTCAGCCCACAAGCTTTTTGGGGATACTCTCTCTACTCCTAGCTGGAGCTGAAATAGGATTATCAATCAGTAATTGGAAACTTTGCTCTTACAGTTTTTTATTTTAAAATTGATCACCAAGAAATCCAATACTTTAATTCATTTCAAACTTCTCATGTGATTGTGGTTTTTTGGTAAAGTGTGTGTGTGTGTTCTTCTTATTGCTTCTTAAAACAGAACACTTACAGACACACTATACCTCAGGAGTCTATAAAAAATTAATTACCTCACTTCCAAGAGATTGTATACACCATATGTGGGACAGGCGGGGGAGAGCACTATTATTACCTTTAGTTTGCAACTTTACAATGTAATAAATCCTTTGCCACCATGAGGGAGGTGTAATTCTAAAATTGACTAAATCATTTGATACACGTAGCTCCTATTATCATGGTTTCCATCAAAACTCCAAAGGGTGTATTCTCCACATTTTCATTTTCTACCCCGTGCATTCCGTTCCCAGAAAGCTTCTTTCCACACATTTAACTTAGTCTATGGACAGCAACAATTATTTGAGATCAAATTTTAGCAGGCCTCCAATCAATGTAGGACTCACACTGAGACTATTTGACATTTACTCCCCTCAACCTTTTATTAATATCTTGGGGGGGAACCCTGTTTACTGTGCAAATTATGCACGTTTACATTTTGCAAATGAGTAAAACTGAACAATGTGCAAAACCGAAAGGTTAAAGGATCTCCTGACTCTTCTTGATGGGCACTGAGCATCTCCCTCTGTGTAAAAGAAGATCCCACCACTAACAGGCTACATTTTTACAGTTCACAGCTACACAGCAACCAATCAACAACAATTTAGAGGAAGTACAATCTTCACCTGACATCATTTAACACATATGGATTGTCCATCACAGTCATAAACAGGTGCCCTCAAAAATGACAGGGTTTTTGTGAGAGATTTTTCATGGTTGCGGTTGTGGTTTTTTTTTTTGTTTTTTTTTTGAAGTGTTACACTATACAATTATGGAAATAAATAATTACAGAAACACCAATTTAAACTTTGAAATCTATTTTTGTTTCATTTGACTGAGAAAATAAAATATGTAAATGTAATCTTAAATTGTTCTTACTGACAAATGACCTGACAAATAACTAATTGATATTAAACACCAATATTTACATGTGCCAAAATATCAACTTTGAAAAATAATTTATAGGTTTAAAGTGGTATTAGAAAGTGTCCCAGGAGCTGAGAAAATGTCCCAGTAATTTATTTTTAATTGATTATTTCAAAATATATTTCAGCAACACAATTTTTACACGAATTAATTGGTGTGGGTTTTTTGTTTGTTTTGTTTGTTTTTTATTACTGTTTACTTTTATTGCTCTAAAGAACCCAACGCCTCTGCACACTTTTTTGAAAGAATTGTTATAGATGGTGGTCTCCATTTAGGGTATGTATGCAGACCAGAGCATACAGCACTCCTTCCAATCCTTCACTTGAAGAGTCATCCCTGTAGGGCTGTCCCTGCTAGCAGACTTAGAACAGACTTTAGACTGGTCTATATTATAGTACGGGCCAAAATGGCCTCCAGTGGCCCCAGGCTGGGAGAGCAGAAAGGTTGCTTAGAGGCACTTTTACCCTTCCTCTCCTCTGCTGCACTGAGTATGAGGTCAGCCTAGCTGAGAATCTTTCCCCCTGCCAATGTATTCTTCGTACAGAACAAAGAGGCTGAATCCTTGCTTTAAGTGAAAAATCTCAATGAAACCCTAACTATGGTGGTGCAGTCATCCTGCAAGCCTGTGCTACTTTGTTCAGTTGCCTCTTCCAGATTACCAAAGCTTTCCATTAAGAAAGAAATTATTCCTCATCAGCTCCGACAAACAGGAGAGGTTAGAATTGCAGCTCCAGTGCCAAAGTGGTGCCCTTCTTTTAATTTATATCAAGCTAGGGAGTTTGACTAGCATGGTGTAACCACAGATATTCGTTGAAGGTTTCTGGACATACCACAAGGGTGAACACAGAATAGACATGGGCTTGAAACAACTGTGGGTATCTCTATACCAGTGGTTCTTAACCTTTACTGCAGCTTGCACCCCTTTGGTTCTCAAAATATGTTCTCGCACCCCTTATCAAAAATCGTTGAAGTAGGTCAGTTCTTTAAACCAAGATATATTTTTTGTTTGTATAATACAGTAATCGTTAAAAAATATATAATGTTAATAAATACATAGGTTTGAGGAAACAAAGTAGTTGTACTTACCTGCCTGTGCTTAATTTGTGTTTTCAATGATTTACCTTCTAAAAAATCTGGCATGTCTCACACCCCCAGAAAGGGGCTCACATAGGGGGTGCATGCACCCCAGGTTAAGAACCACTGCTGTATACTTTGAGTTGGGGGTGTCCCCAGCTTGAGGGGACATACTTGCGTTAGCTCCTATTGAGCTAGTGCACTAAAAATAGAGTGCAGCCATGACAACACAAATGGGAGGGGCTAGCTGGCTTGAATTTGTACCTAGTGTCTCTGCTGGGCACACTTGGGGCAGGTAGCCCCTCCTGCTGCTTGCATTGCTGTGGCTATATACTATTTTTAGTGCGTTAGCTAGATCAGAGCTAGCACAGGTATGTCTCCTCAAGCTGGAATTCATACTCACAATTTGAAGTGTAGACATTCCCTGAGAGAAATCTGACAGTCAGCCAAGTTTGAAAATTGGGCACATCTGGGCTCAACAAACAAAAGATTAAAGTCTGTATCTGAGGACTTTTTTAGTATTTTCTTTTTTTAAAAATGGGAGAGAGAGGGGCAAAACTTTCAATGACTTAAGAAAAAATACAAAACTTACAGGCCATAAAGGATAACTGTCAATAAAAATGAATAATGGAAGAAGATACTCTCTTTATAGAATAGGACATTAGATTAGTAAAGATTACTGAAACTGTAAAAGTTGTTTTTACAAAGAAAGGCAACAAGCACTTGCTTGGGAACTAAGAAAATATTGAGATAACATTGGGACATGTTTTAAGACTATGGTTTTCTTTGCCCAAAGAAATCTGCATACCCATCAAATGATTTATTTGAAGAGGACTGTGACACTATGCCCCATATTCTTGACAGAGATATTGTTATGATATGATTATGGCATAACTACGATGTATTTTATACAAGATAGGTCATGTGAGATATCATTATAAAGGTTATGATTTATTAAATATGATTATCCTATTTATATGTGTGTATCATTTTTGTATCTGAAGCTAGGAATATTGACTATAAATCTGTATGACAAATATGATTACACCTGGGGAATGCCCACTAGGCAGAATGCAATCAGTCTAGATGGATGGCTGGGAAGGGCCATTAGGGAGAACAATAGGTCTTAGAAGCAGCTAATCGCCTACTGGGGAGCCTTCCTGAGGACGCTAGAAACAGCCTCTGAGTTATGGCTGCTTTACACAGGGGCATGTGACCAGATCACCTGGTACAGGACTCCATCTTGGAATACCAGTGGTTTTCCACCGACTGGGCATGGGAACCAAGAGGGGAGACAAAGGGTTCCCGCCATATGCAAAGCTATTTAAGGCAGGGAAGTGACATCATCGTGGTTCTTCACTGACTCCCCACCCAAGAAGATTGCTGGAAATACCTGAGGAACAAAGACTGGACTTGGGGAGAAGGGCTGAACCCAGGCTAGAGGGATTTCCAACCTGTGAAAGGAATACCTGCAGTTTTAAGCTGCAAGCAAGTGCAGCTTACCTTCAGGAATCTCTGCAAATTGCCTAAAACAACAATTAGGGTGAGAATTTGCTATTCATATCCAATCTCTTTAGTATATTAAGATTTGCTAGGAATCTGCTTTGATCTGTTTGCTATCCCTTATAATCACTTAAAATCTATCTTTTGTAGTTAATAAACTTGTTTTTGTTTTGTCTAAAACCATTGTGTGGAAATCATAACTGAGGGGCAGAAAGCTGTTGCATATCTTCCTCCACATTGAGTGATGGGGGTGAATGTAATGAGCTTAGGCTGTACAGTTCCCTGTGCAGCGCAAAACAGAATAATTTTGCGTTTATCCTCCAAAGTGGGGTGCATGCTTAAGGAAGTGTGAGGTGCCTTAGCTGAGCCTTCCCATGCAGAGCTGATTTCAGCATCTGTGTGTAGCTGCAGCTGGGTATGTCCCTACCTGTATGTGTGCTGAAGGGGCTTGAGTGCCTGTCACAGCAGTACAGTGTAAAGGCAGCCCAGGCTGGTGAGTCAGGCGAGCTCAATGGTACTCCAGTTCCAGGTGGCACCCGGGGGGAACCTGTCACAAGACCCTTTTTAGATGAATGGTAGTGTTAATCATAACTATTAGGATAAAAAGAAAAGGAGTACTTGTGGCACCTTAGAGACTCACCAATTTATTTGAGCATAAGCTTTCGTGAGCTACAGCTCACTTCATCGGATGCATACTGTGGAAAGTACAGAAGACGTTTTTATACACACAAACCATGAAAAAATGAGTGATTATCACTACAAAAGGTTTTCTCTCCCCCCTCCCCACTCTCCTGCTGGTAATAGCTTATGTAAAGTGATCCCTCTCCTTACAATGTGTATGATAATCAAGGTGGGCCATTTCCAGCACAAATCAGATGTCAAGAATTATAACATTCATAAACCAGTCGGAGAACACTTCAATCTCTCTGCTCACGTGATTACAGACGTGAAAGTTGCGATATTACAACAGAAAAACTTCAAATCCAGACTCCAGCGAGAGACTGCTGAATTGGAATTCATTTGCAAATTGGATACAATTAACTTAGGCTGAATAGAGACTGGGAGTGGCTAAGTCATTATGCAAGGTAACCTAAGCTCTCAAAAATGGATACTCTCATAAAAAACCAACCTTCCACACAAACTTCCTCGTGGCTGGACTTTACTAAAACTAGACAAGCCATTTACAACACACACTTTGCTTCTCTACAAAAGAAAAAGGACACTAAACTTTCTAAACTACTACTTGCCACAAAGGGCCACAGCAATGGTTCCCTCAACCCACCCAGCAATATTGTTAACCTATCCAACTATACTCTTAGCCCAGCAGAAGCAGCTGTCCTATCTCGAGGCCTCTCCTTCTGCCCCTCCACCCCCACGAACATGATACAGTTCTGTGGTGACCTAGAATCCTATTTTCGACATCTCCGACTCAAGGAATATTTCCAACACACCTCTGAACAACATACTAATCCACAGAGACCTCCCTACCAACACTACAAAAAGAAGTATTCTAGGTGGACTCCTCCTGAAGGTCGAGACAGCAAACTGGACTTCTACACAGAGTGCTTCCGCCGACGTGCACGGGCTGAAATTGTGGAAAAGCAGCATCACTTGCCCCACAACCTCAGCCGTGCAGAACACAATGTCATCCACAGCCTCAGAAACAACTCTGACATCATAATCAAAAAGGCTGACAAAGGAGGTGCTGTTGTCATCATGAATAGGTCGGAATATGAACAAGAGGCTGCTCGGCAGCTGTCCAACACCACTTTCTACAAGCCATTACGCTCTGATCCCACTGAGAATTACCAAAACAAACTACAGCATTTGCTCAAGAAACTCCATGAAAAAGCACAAGATCAAATCCGCACAGACACACCCCTGGAACCCCGACCTGGGATATTCTATCTACTACCCAAGATCCATAAACCTGGAAATCCTGGGCGCCCCATCATCTCAGGCATTGGCACCCTGACAGCAGGATTGTCTGGCTATGTAGACTCCCTCCTCAGGCCCTACGCTACCAGCACTCCCAGATACCTTCGAGACACCACTGATTTCCTGAGGAAACTACAATCCATCGGTGATCTTCCTGATAACACCGTCCTGGCCACTATGGATGTAGAAGCCCTCTACACCAACATTCCACACAAAGATGGACTACAAGCCGTCAAGAACACTATCCCCGATAATGTCATGGCTAACCTGGTGGCTGACCTTTGTGACTTTGTCCTTACCCATAACTATTTTACATTTGGGGACAATGTATACCTTCAAATCAGCTGCACTGCTATGGGTACCCGCATGGCCCCACAGTATGCCAACATTTTTATGGCTGACTTAGAAGAACGCTTCCTCAGCTCTCGTCCCCTAACGCCCCTACTCTACTTGCGCTATATTGATGACATCTTCATCATCTGGACCCATGGAAAAGAAGCCCTTGAGGAATTCCACCATGATTTCAACAATTTCCATCCCACCATCAACCTCAGCCTGGTCCAGTCCACACAAGAGATCCACTTCCTGGACACTACAGTGCTAATAAACGATGGTCACATAAACACCACCCTATACCGGAAACCTACTGACCGCTATTCCTACCTACATGCCTCCAGCTTTCACCCTGACCACACCACACGATCCATTGTCTACAGCCAGGCTCTGAGATACCACCACATTTGCTCCAACCCCTCAGACAGAGACAAACACCTACAAGATCTCTATCAAGCATTCTTACAACTACAATACCCACCTGCAGAAGTGAAGAAACAGATTGATAGAGCCAGAAGAGTTCCCAGAAGTCACCTACTACAGGACAGGCCTAACAAAGAAAATAACAGAACGCCACTAGCTGTCACCTTCAGCCCCCAACTAAAACCCCTCCAAAGCATTATCAAGGATCTACAACCTATCCTGAAGGACGACCCAACACTCTCACAAATCTTGGGAGACAGGCCAGTCCTTGCCTACAGACAGCCCCCCAACCTGAAGCGAATACTTACCAGCAACCACATACCACACAACAGAACCACTAACCCAGGAACCTATCCTTGCAACAAAGCCCATTGCCAACTGTGCCCACATATCTATTCAGGGGACACCATCACAGGGCCTAATCACATCAGCCACACTATCAGAGGCTCGTTCACCTGCACATCTACCAATGTGATATATGCCATCATGTGCCAGCAATGCCCCTCTGCCATGTACATTGGTCAAACTGGACAGTCTCTACGTAAAAGAATAAATGGACACAAATCAGATGTCAAGAATTATAATATTCATAAACCAGTCGGAGAACACTTCAATCTCTCTGGTCACACGATTACAGACATGAAAGTTGCGATATTACAACAGAAAAACTTCAAATCCAGACTCCAGCGAGAGACTGCTGAATTGGAATTCATTTGCAAATTGGATACAATTAACTTAGGCTTGAATAGAGACTGGGAGTGGCTAAGTCATTATGCAAGGTAACCTATTTCCCCTTGTTTTTTCCTACCCCCCCATTCCTCAGACGTTCTTGTTAAACCCTGGATTTGTGCTGGAAATGGCCCACCTTGATTATCATACACATTGTAAGGAGAGTCATCACTTTAGATAAGCTATTACCAACAGGAGAGTGGGTTTGTGTGTGTGTTGGGGGGGGGTGAGATAACCTGGATTTGTGCTGGAAATGGCCCACCTTGATTATCACACACATTGTAAGGAGAGTGATCACTTTACATAAGCTATTACCAGCAGGAGAGTGGGGAGAGGGGAGAGAAAACCTTTTGTAGTGATAATCACTCATTTTTTCATGGTTTGTGTGTATAAAAATGTCTTCTGTACTTTCCACAGTATGTATCCGATGAAGTGAGCTGTAGCTCACGAAAGCTTATGCTCAAATAAATTGGTGAGTCTCTAAGGTGCCACAAGTACTGCTTTTCCTTTTTGCAAATACAGAGTAACACGGCTGTTACTCTGAAAACTATTAGGATGTCAGCCATTTATGTACAAAGGCAGCTTCCACTGAAGCAAAATTACTTACAATTTTACTCTTACTTCATAATGCCGAATTGTATCTTTTCTTGTCTTTTTGTGAGTGGGCAACTACAGCTAGGTCAATCACAGTTTTATTAAATTAAAGAAGGTAACAAAAAGTTTCAGATTAATTTTTGTCAGTGTCTTTTCATAATACAAAAGTCACATGGGAAATGTTTAGCATTTCAAATGCCATCATTATCTACAGATCTTTTGGGAAAACGGCAGATGATCATTTTACTATGAGAGGAATTTTCCATTTACAGGCATAGGACAGTACATGCTGGTGAGAACATTATTGTATTTTCACTCCCATATTTGTCCACTGTATTCTTGTTCTATCTGTGTATATCTCTGGTAGTTGTTAGAGAATACACACGTATTGTACCTTACACATCTACAGCTTTACTGCTGCATATTTATCTAAATTACTTTTACCGCCAGGGAGCTGTAGGTGTTAGGGAAAGCGTCAATAAAGTGAATCTATTCTTTATAAAAGCTCATGGAACAGTTGTAAATAAGTGTTTCATTGAATATGTAATTTTTTTAAGGAGCACTTTTAAAAACTAATGGGTAAAGTTTTAATTTGTAATTGATGTTCACTAAAAGTGCTATGCAATATAAGCCATATCCAAAGGGTCTAACGTTGCTGATAAATGAAAAGGTGAATGTGCTCTAAAAATTTCCAGAAATATCTTAGCAAAGCTCCCAGATGCTATATCGACCTTTTCACAATCCCCTGTTCCAAGCACCAACTGTGGAGGGCACTATGGGATAGCTGCCAAGAATTCTCAAAATGCACAGGGTCATATGGAGTTGGAAGCATGGAAGATATGAATATGCCAACTAATTTCAAGATGGCTATGCCACAAACAGTGTTGCTAGGTGGATGTACCAACCTGTGCTAGCTTCCATCATGTTAGAACACAGTTTAAATGTAATTTAATGGGTACCTGAGAAATAAGGTGTTGGAAAGAATATGGTTCTGGCACAATTATGGACAGTATTAAGTTCAAAAGCAGTAGTTTAGATAGGTCCCAAAGGGACCCTAGAGTCTTAGAGCTAACAGAGCTTTTTATTAAATTAATTAAAATGAGTGTAAAATGTTGACTGAAATGAATGTCTGAAAAGTATTGGGGGAAAATATGTATAGTATAAAGAGAATTAAAAACTTTAGAAAATTATCCCCTGGAAAAATATTTATAAAACCAGTCGTCATACTGGTTGATTTTTTAACAATTTAGCTAATTCCTTCATCACAAGAATATTACATTCAACAGAAAGTGTATGTTGTGTGATATTTGTCTCTTATTACGCACCTAAAGTGGACTAGTCTCACAGGAAATATGTACATGTGGTTGTTTAAATACGTATATCCCAATTCAAAGATCTATTCAGGGTCTCTTGAATTCTGCAGTCAGAAAAGGACTTTAAGAATCTTCAATTCTAGTAACACAGCTATCCTGTGGCACCTACAGTATAAAAATTTTCAGCAGAATTCACTCATTTTTGCCATAGAGATTGGCACTAACACTCTGCAGAATGCCGGGGGCTTTCGCTGTAACTACTCGTTGTCATTTATAAGTGGACTGCAATTATTAGAGCTTCACAGATTATTAGAAGCCGCAACTCTCCGTTGATGGGTTATATAAACTGTAAAAATAAATGTTAGATCATAGTCACAGTTTTCTTTCCCCCACTCAGCAGGATACAATTACAAACATTAATTGTGTAATCACATTGAGAGCATTTCACATAAAGATAAAATGCATTTAGGATTTATTCTTTTTATGCATCTTTTTATGCTGATTAGGAAAAAACTTGCTGTGAGTATAGCCTATTATACATTTTGGGGCATACCAAATGCTTTATAAATTGCACTGAATTATTTTTTATTTTTTAATACTTGTTTCAGGAACAATCTAATGAGACTTATAGACTCGAATACAAAAGCTGATTTTTGTAGCAAGCTTCTCCCTGCTTCACTGTCTCATTATTCCTGAAGAATGTCATCAAGTACCACTTTTCACATTATAAAGAAAACGTTACAGTTATCTAATTAAGCTCAAGTTCTCATGTGCATAGTTGTCTAAACTGGTTTCATGCCTCTGGATTTTCAGAATTATCATCTGCAGTTCTGACTAATTATAAGAACAAATGCAAGCATCAACACAAGAGTTCCAATATCACATAAAGAGCCTTTGGGAGACAAGAAACAGAAAATGTGCATTAAAATTCTAATTTACACTTATTATTCCTTCAGACACATGTTAGAACACATCTAAGACAACCGCAACAGACAATATACACCAGATGCTAAAATTTGAAGTGGAAAGCCTAATTTCAATGTGACTTCTGCTTAAATATTATATAAAACAATGGTCACTATTTAGTTCAATGATCAGAAGTATGTTTCTTTTTATGCAACAACAAATCTTGCAAACTGTCAAGCTGTCAGTTTAAAATGAAATATTAAAGATAAATTATATTTGTAATTTCTGGCAAAGTGCTATCCAAGCTTTAAAAATATTCTAAGGGTGCTCCTTGCATGTATTTGAAAGGCACATGTAAGAATTGATTCCTTTTTACCATAAATGTTTTGCAATGAATCAAATGCAATTTTTCATAATAGGCTTTCCTTCTTTTATGGAACAAGACCCCTATCACTTCAAAAGTACCAAAAGTTTTCACTTGTTGAGTCGCATATCTTTCAAAATGAATTTCACACAGATTCTCTGTGCAAATAATGCACCTGCTGAACCAGTCCACTAAACAACAGATGCTTATATAAAATGGAAACAGAAGATATGGAAATAACAATATGGTGGAGGGGGAGTATCAACAATAGCAAATCAGGTTATTTATAATTCTATAGTCAATTTGTCTTCTGTTTTAGCATACATGATAAGTTTAAGTAAGTTAAAGATAAGAGGATAAGAGGCCACAAAGTTAACTTTGTTCCCATGCTGAATAATTCTTTCCTTAATTGTAAGAAAAATTGGCTGCCTTGCTTTTTCTTCCATGAATTCAAATTATCAAAATCCAAAATGTGAGTCTCTCACTAAACCCATATTTCTAGAGATTCCTATCTCCATTGCAGACATAGGTGAAGGTGGTCCAAATTATCTCTGATTTTTTAAAGCAGATGGCCACTTACTCGCTCTTTTTAAACACAAACTAAGATCCCCAAATCTGCAACAAGGTTCATATGAGGTCGTGGGGGGGAGCTCTTCACAGAGCTCAGGATCAGGGACTTATTTAAAAGTACTGAAAATATAATAAAGAATAAATATTTCAATGAGCTTTTTAGTACAATACTTACAGTATAGACTCACATGTTTCATGACATGCCATGACAAAATATGGGAAAGGCAGACAAGTATGTATGACAAATGGGTTTAAGTTGGGACTCAGAGTAGGGTGGATAAGGTTTAGGAGCAGAGTATCAGCTTTGTACCCCACAATCTGACCTCTGAACACAGTAAATGTCAAACTTCAGAGTAGGAAGAAATTGTTTTAAACATCCTAATTGGCAAGGGACAAAACTGGATAAATGCCCAAATTGGATTCTCATGTGACCTTATGATGAAGACGGCATTTTTTTTAATCTCTCAGTAGAATTCTTCCTTCTCCAGGGGAATAAATTAGTGACACCATCAACTTTTTGTCAGACATGAAGGGGAGAGACTCTGCTCTGCAGGCATATTTATATACAGTAATCAGCCAAAGAAACTACACAGATTTTAATATTTCACTTTTCCACATGATTCTACATCCACCATTTCAATGACGAGGCACCTAGATTTGTATGAAAATATATTTGTTTCATGTATATGCGTGACTTTAAATTTAGTAAGATCATTTCAACACAAGTTTTAAATTTCTTTTTTTTTTCCAAATGGCAATGGGTACAATTTATATTTTACATGCAAATATGCATTCTGATTTTGAAATAGGCTCAGTTGCTCAAAAATTATACTCCACATGATAAATTTATAATCCAATAAAGCTTAACCAGAATTACTTAGCAACCTACGCTACATGTACCCAGGTAAACCAGATCTTTGAAATATTTGCCCTCTAAATAACCATCAGTTGCCTTGAAAATTGTCCTGGTAGAGCCTAATAATGCATCCTGTAATGTTAAACATAACTTAAGCATAAAAACTTTGAAAATCCTGATACCACTTCTACTATTAAAATAAAATATGGAGAATATACCTACCTTACATCTCCTTCATATGTATCTGGACCTCATGGGAAAGAAAAGGTTACTTTCCATTCTAACTATGGTTCTTCAAGAGTTGGGATGTGCCCCCTCCCACATCCTCACTACATCCATGGACCTTATTTGGCACCAATTTTTTCCAGTGCTGAAGTCATCCTTGAGTACCCATCTTTAGAAATTAAGAAGGCTCTGTACATTCACAGGGTTAGATTGCTGATCTGATGTTGGTCTAGACATATTAGGACTCCTTGATGATGAAGGCAAGGAGTATCTGCTGTTGGTGCAGGTTCAGGTTGTGAAGGCCCTACACACTGAGCAGCAATCACAGGAAGGAGCTTCCCCCAAGCAGAACAAACAGTAGATACACACATACATCTGAGAACATGGAGCAAGATTAGACATCACTTGATTCTCCCCTTCTTATCCGAGACTTGGAGGCATGGTTGGCAGGCACCAAAAGGTCTGATGACTTTAGGTCCAGAAAAAAAAAAAAGTCCAACAACACAAAATACCCGCCAGTTACTATCTAACTAACAAACAGTTTATCTATAGTAGAAATTAAGGGGCTTTTGTATCAAACACCCCAGAAGTAGCTCCAGACATAAATAGATGGTCTCTATATCTCTGGTTGCCTGGTTAGGTTAGGGCAATATGGCTCTTTTATAACATTGACAGAGAGGGTGCTTGTGTGGCTCCAACAGGCACTGTTTTTCTCTGAAGCTCAGTGGCAACAGAGGACAAAATAAACAAACAAAATGTTAAGTACATTGGAAACAGGAAGCTGCCAAACAGTCAGCGGGTCCACTGGATGATTGAGGTGCTAAAGGAGCACTCAAGGAAGACAAGACAATTGCAAAGAAGCTAAATTAATTCTTTGTATCAGTCCTTCACTGCAGAGATTGTGAAGGAGATTCCCATGCATGAACCATTCTTTTTAGGCGATAAATCTGAGGTACTGTCCCAGACTGAGGTATTGACAGAGGGTGTTTTGGAACAAATTAATAAATTAAACAGTAAGAGAAGGTTACTCACCTTGTGCAGTAACTGAGATTCTTTGAGATGTGGGTCCTGGGGGCATTCCCCCAAGAAGGAACTCAAATATGAAATTGGAGAACTACTAACTGTGATATGTAACTTCTCATGTAAATCAGCCTCTGTACCAGATGACTGGAAGATATCTAATGTAACGCTGATTTTAAAAAAGGCTCCAGGGTGATCCTGGCAATTGCACGCTGGTAAGCCTAACTTCAGAACCAGGCAAATTGGTTGAAACTATAGTAAAGAATAGAATTATCAGACACATAAATGAGCATCGTTTTTGGGGAAGAGTCAATGCTGCTATTGTGAAGAAAAATCATGCCTCATCAATCTATTAGAATTCTTTGAGGAGGTCAACAAACATGGATAAGGGTGATCCAGTGCATATAGTGTACTTGGACTTTCAGAATGTATTTGACAATGCCCCCCATCAAAGACTCTGAAGTAAAGTAAGCAGTAATGGAATAAGAGGGAAGATCCTCTTATGGATCAGTAACTGGTTAAAAGACAGGAAACAAAGGGTAGGAATAAATGGGCAATTTTCAGAATGGAGAGAAGTAAATAGCAGACTCCCCCAAGGATCTGTATTGGGACCACTTCTGTTCAACATATTCATAAATGAACAGGAAAAAGGGATAAACAGTGAGTTGACAAAGTTTGCCGACAATATAGAATTACTCAAGATAGTAAAGTCCAAAGATGATTCAGAAGAGTTACAAAGGGATCTCACAAAACCGGGTGATGGTAGATGAAATTCAATGTTAAGAAATGCAAAGTAATATACATTGGAAAACACAATTCCAACATGCATACAAAATGATGGGGTCTAAATTAGCTGTTACCACTCAAGAAAGAGATCTAAATATCATAATGCTGCTATATAAATCCTTGGTATGCCCACACATTGAATACTGGGTGCAGTTTTGGCCGCTCCAACCAAAAAAAGATACATTAGAATTCAAAAAGATACAGAGAAGGGCAACAGAAATGATTCGGCCATGGAACAGTTTCCATATGAGAAAAAATTGAAAAGACTGGGACTGTTTAGCTTGGAAAACAGATGACTAAAGGGCAATATGATAGAAGTCTATGAAAGGAGAGGTATGTTGATGAGGCTTTCCGGGACACTAGATTTGTCCCACCTCCGGTCAGACAGTCCCTGCGCTCTTAAGGAGGATAAAAGGCCCAGAGAAGGAGAGCAGTCAACGGGAACAGAGGGAAACCTTCCCACAGTTGGGACCCTCCTTCCAGATGATGTTGGGGTATCCTCTCACACTGAGGTTACCTCTCCGGGGGAGGGAACTCCAGTCATTAGGAAAAGGCAGGTGTTAGTAATGGGAGATTCAATCATTAGAAACTTAGATAGCTGAGTTTATGATGACTGGGAGAACCGTATGGTGACTTGCCTGCCTGGTGCAAAGGTTGCGGATCTCTCGAGGCATCTAGATAGACTCATGTGTAGTGCTGGGGAGGAGCCGGTGGTCGTGGTACATGTAGGTACCAATGATATAGGGAAGAGTAGGAGAGACGTCCTGGAGGCCAAATTTAGGCTGCTAGGAAAGAGACTGAAAACCAGGACCTCTATGGTGGCATTCTCAGAAATGCTTCCAGTTACACGCGCAGGGCCAGGTAGGCAGGCAGAGCTTCAGAATCTCAATGTGTGAATGAGACGATGGTGTACAGAGGAGGTGTTTAGATTTATTAGGAACTGGGGAAACTTTTGGGATAGGGGGAGCCTATACAGGAAGGATGGGCTCCACCTAAACCAAAGTGCATCCAGACTGCTGGCACTTAACATTAAAAAGGTTGCAGAGCAGGTTTTGAACTAATTGATGGGGGACAGCCGATTGCTGCAGAGGTGCATGTGGATCGGACAGAGACTTCTCTTAGAGGAGAGTCTATTGATAGAGATTCTCTAGGTTTTAGTCAGGAGGAGAGGATGGAAGAGGATAAAGTATGGGCCAGATCCAATGAGAAACATTCACAGAAAGAATCTGACACATCAGAAAAGGGCAGACAAATAAATAGTGACAAGTTTTTAAAGTGCTTGTGCACAAATGCTAGAAGTCTAAATAATAAGATGGGTGAACTAGAGTGCCTCGTGTTAAAGGAAGATATTGATATAATGGGCATCACAGAAACCTGGTGGAGTGAGGACAATCAATGGGACACAATCATTCTGGGGTTCAAAATATATCTGAAGGACAGAACAGGTCATGCAGTGGGGGGAGGGAGTAGCACTATATGTGAAAGAAAATGTAGAATCAAATGAAATAAAAATCTTAAATGAATCCACATGTTCCATAGAATCTCTATGGATAGTAATTCCATGCTCTAATAAGAATATAACGTTAGCGACCTATAATCGACCACCTGACCAGGACAGTGATAGTGACGATGAAATGTTAAGGGAGATTAGAGAGGCTATCAAAATAAAAAACTCAATAATAGTGGGGGATTTCAATTATCCCCATATTGACTGGGTACATGTCACCTCAGGACAAAATGCAGAGACAAAATTTCTCGATACTTTAAATGACTGCTTCTTGGAGCAGCTGGTACAGGAACCCACAAAGGGAGAGGCAACTCTCGATCTAGTCCTGAGTGGAGCACAGGATCTGGTCCAAGAGGTAACTATAACAGGACCGCTTGGAAATAGTGACCATAATATAACAACATTTAACATTCCTGTGGTGGGAAGAACACCTCAACAGCCCAATACTGTGGCATTTAATTTTAGCAAGAGGAACTATGCAAAAATGAGGAGGTTAGTTAAACAGAAATTAAAAAGTACAATGACTAGAGTGAAATCCCTGCAAGCTGCATGGACACTTTTCAAAGACACCATAATAGAGGCCCAACTTAAATGTATACCCCAAATTAAAAAACACAGTAAAAGAACTAAACAAGAGCCACCATGGCTTAACAACCATGTAAAAGAAGCAGTGAGAGATAAAAAGGCATCTTTTAAGAAGTGGAAGTCAAACCCTAGTGAGGTAAATAGAAAAGAGCATAAACACTGCCAAATTAAATGTAAAAATGTAATAAAAAAAGCCAAAAAGGAGTTTGAAGAACAGCTAGCCAAAAACTCAAAAGGTAATAACAAAATGTTTTTAAAGTACATCAGAAGCAGGAAGCCTGCTAAACAACCAGTGGGACCCTGTCATAAATATAAAGGGAAGGGTAAACCCCTTTAAAATCCCTCCTGACCAGAGAAAAAATCCTCTCACCTGTAAAGGGTTAAGAAGCTAAAGGTAACCTCGCTGGCACCTGACCAAAATGACCAATGAGGAGACAAGATACTTTCAAAAGCTGGGAGGAGGGAGAGAAACAAAGGGTCTGTGTCTGTCAGTATGCTGCTTTTGCCGGGGATAGACCAGGAATGGAGTCTTAGAACTTTTAGTAAGTAATCTAGCTAGGTATGTGTTAGATTATGATTTCTTTAAATGGCTGAGAAAAGAATTGTGCTGAATAGAATGACTCTTCCTGTCTGCGTGTCTTTTTTGTAACTTAAGGTTTTGCCTAGAGGGATTCTCTATGTTTTGAATCTAATTACCCTGTAAGGTATCTACCATCCTGATTTTACAGAGGTGATTCCTTTATTTCTATTTACTTCTACTTCTATTAAAAGTCTTCTTGTAAGAAAACTGAATGCTTTTTCATTGTTCTCAGATCCAAGGGTTTGGGTCTGTGGTCACCTATGCAAATTGGTGAGGATTTTTACCAAACCTTTCCCAGGAAGTGGGGTGCAAGGGTTGGGAGGATTTTGGGGGAAAAGACATGTCCAAACTATGTTTCCCAGTAAACCCAGTTAGAGTTTGGTGGTGGCAGTGGAGATCCAGGGACAAAGGATAAAATTAATTTATACCTTGGGGAAGTTTTAACCTAAGCTGGTAAAAGTAAGCTTAGGAGGTTTTCATGCAGGTCCCCACATCTGTACCCTAGAGTTCAGAGTGGGGGAGGAACCTTGACAGACCCCTGGACAATCGAGATACAAAAGGAGCACTTAAAGATGATAAAGTCATTGCAGAGAAACTAAATGAATTCTTTGCTTCAGTCTTCCCCGCTGAGGATGTTAAGGAGATTCCCAAGCCTGAGCTGTCTTTTGTAGATGACAAATCTGAGGAATTGTCACAGATTGAAGTGACACTAGAGGAGGTTTTGGAATTAATTGAGAAACTTAACAGTAACAAGCCACCGGGACCAGATGGAATTCACCCAAGAGTTCTGAAAGAACACAAATGTGAAATTGCGGAACTATTAACTATGGTTTGTAACCTGTCCTTTAAATTAGCTACTGTACCCAATGACTGGAAAATAGCTAATGTAACGCCAATATTTAAGAAGGGCTCTAGAGGTGATCCTGGCAATTACAGATCGGTAAGTCTAACGTCAGTACTGGGCAAATTAGTTGAAACAATAGTAAAGAATAAAATTGTCAGACACATAGAAGAACATAAATTGTTACACAAAAGTCAACATGGTTTCTGTAAAGGGAGAACATGTCTTACTAATCTATTACAGGTCTTTGAGGGAGTCAACAACACGTGGAGAAGGAGGATCCAGTGGACATACTGTACTTAGATTTCCAGAAAGCCTTTGACAAGGTCCCTCACCAGAGGCTCTTACATAAATTAAGTTGTCATGGGATAAGAGGGAAGATCCTTTCATCGATTGAGAACTGTAACCTGAGCCCTGCCACCCAGGGCTGAAGCCCTCTGGCTTTGGCCCCAGGTGGTGGGGCCTAGACTTCACCTTCAGCCCCAGGCCCCAGCAAGTCTAATGCCACCCCTGGTGACCCCATTAAAATGGCGTCACGACCCACTTTGGGGTCCCAACCCACAGTTTGAGAATCCCTGATCTAAATAATACATTTCTATGTTTGATATTTGCATCCTTCAAATATTGTCAGACTATTATTCTCCCACCTTATTATTATTAAGACAAGCTGTATATATTTAACTCATTTAACCTTTTCTCATAAATCGATCCCTCTAGTTCCTTGTTTTTAATACTCTTCTCTGAACTTTGTCAATTTGTCAGTATCTTTCTGGTAATGTCATGCCCATAATGAAAGACAAGTTCCAGGAGTGATTGCATCAGAGATGTAATGAGAAAGACTATTACCTCCCTATTTTGAGATATGCTGGCTTTGTTTATTGTACCTCAAGCTGCATTGGCCTTTTGGCTGCCATATCACACTCATGATGAAGTTATCATTCACTTTCACTATTACATTTCATTTGGTATCACAGCTTTGAAGGTTTCTCCCTCCAAGGAAATAGCTGTATTTTCAATTATTTTCCCCCAGTATAAATGTTTTCTTGGTTTAAGTTGAATCTTATTTTATTATACTCTACCCACGTGAAAGGAAGGATGGTCCAATGTGTAGGGTACTAGTACAGGACTTATGAGAATTGGGTTCAATTCCCTGCTCCACTACAACATCCTGTGTGATCTTGAGCAAGTCACTTCACCTCTCTGTGCCTGTATTCCACACTTGTAACGTGGGAATAAATAGCACTTCTCCACTTTAGAGGGATGTTGTCAGGATAAATACATTCAAGATACACTCAGATGCTTCACTGCTGGGGGCCAGATAAGTACCTTGGATAGATTTACTTGTATTATTCCTTTACCCTCACTGGTGTTTATGACTCGAGTCAGTTTAGTTTTATTTGAAAGTTTCATTAATGTGCAGTTTACTCTACCATCTGAATCATTACTGAATATATTTTTTTAAAAAGGGATAGGATGTCACACAGGGCCCAGTAGCACCCCTGTAAGCACATCCCCAAAACGGAATGTTTTGTCATTTACTGTATCATAGTCTGGTCTTCCAGACAGCAGGTTTCAATCCATGTGATAGTATTCGTAGCAAAGGTGATCTGAATTAATTTTGATTGCACTGTTTCCTTAGCTACTGCATCTAAGGTTTCACTAACATCCAAATATGTTTTATTTAACCACTTTTTTTCGTCCACTTATTTTGTAATTACATTCAAAATAAGAATGAAATCCAATTGGTTTGTAAGATCTAATATTCATGCAAATTGTTGATGGCTCCCTTTTCTTTCAGATGTTTAGTGATTTTTTTCTATCTACATTTATTCTGTTGTTTCACTGGGTTTAGAGGTTACATTGAAAAGACAGGATCACTTTTCTTCCTCTTTCACAAGATTAATAATACATGTATTTTTCCATCAATCTTCCATTAACTTTGTAGTATTATTCTAACAAAAGGATTATCTGAAAACAAAAACAAACAACAAAAAGCTGCTGCTCATAAAACACAAATGGAAAATTAAAGTATAAAGTAGAAGAAGAATTTGCATTTGCAAAGAGCTTCTTCATCCATAAGTTTCAAAGTGCTTTACAAAGACTGGTAAACACTATTACATTTATTTTACAGAGGGGGGTAACAGCAAAGTTAAATAATGTACCCTAAGTCACAGCAAAGCAAGGAATTTTTAGCTTGATTTTTTTCTTGTGTGTGTGTATGTGTTCAGTTTTGTTTTTCTGACAGCACTCATGCAAAACTTCTTCTTTTGTTAATCAACATTCAGAAACAATTATTAAACTTTTGGTGCCATTTCAGTCAAACCAGATCAAAAATTAAATCCAAATGGAAATATGATCTACTCCTCTTTATTATTACTCCCTCAGCTAAACAACTGTAGACCCCTGATCAATGGAGCAAACTATCCCTTCCCAGGAGAAAGGCACTTTCTGCGTCATGGTCCAAAATGTGAGGGAGAGCGAGAAAGGCATTTCCTCAAATCATCAGGAATCATAAAAGATGTCTCCTCAAAAGCTGAAAAGGAAAAAATGTTTGATGGTGGCTAAAAGGCAGGAGATGACAGAGCGCATCAACTTGCCAGCAGATCAGGAATAGACAGTAATGACAAATGGACATAGGGTTAAAACCCCAAAGACGGAGTGTGGCCTTATCACAGGTAGAGCATATCTACCTTTGATGGGTGTTTGAGAGGCCTATCTCTTTGTCAATTTGGCAACATTTATACAGCTTGCCATACCAATAAAGTCTCACTGAAAGGAACAGGATCTCTACATTCAATCATAACGTCAGAACCTATTTCAATTTCTGCTCAGATGTCGTCTTGTCTTTTCATGTGGAGATCTGGTGGTCAGAAGTAGCTGTCAGATCCATGATTAAGACATACACGTTAAATATTTAACTTATGTTGAGGCCGACTGGTCTATACTTGATTTGCTGTCATCATAAGATCAATATCTTTGTGTGTGTGTGTTTGAAACAGAGAGATGACTAGCGTATAGAAAAGGAAAAATCATTTTCCATACCCATTCAGTTTTTATCACCTCTTCTAAGAATGCCCTCAAGAGATACAGATAATAAAGATTCTATCAGTACTAACTTGGGCCACATTGTTTCTAGTAACTTAGTCTAGTGAAAGGCTCCATAGCTCATTATCAGTCCTCAAAGGCATTCAGTTCCTCAATTTTTAATACATTAAATACAAACACATTAGTTTAATATATTTTGTATTCAAACCATAATATTGCTGGAGATTTGAATTCAAGGACATAACCAATTTAAAGGAATTTAATTAGCATGATTGTTCAAAGAACCAGAATAGAAAAACATAACAATTACAGAACATAATTATATAAGCTCACTCTCTAGACATAGGGTCACATATAAAACAATGTCTGCTGCTGTTTCATGATGCTAAAAAAAAGTGCTTTTACAATTCCCCGAACAAACTGATCCAGTACTTCCTCTCACAAGTCAGACCTGAATATAAACATGCTTAGTACATACAGCGGTATGTTTTTCATATCACCTCAGCTGCTACATATAATCCATATTTAACAAATTTGCATCAGATACAACTTATTTTGACATGTATTAATTTGTTTCTGTACTGGATTCGTCCCAGAAGTCCATTGTATTTCAAACTACCCAAAACTATTATCCTACCAATTCAGAAGAAAGCAATTTCTGCCATTCTAAAATGACACTGCTGTATTTCTCTTCCCTCTCTCTCTTTTTCTGCGGGGACTATACTGATGCTGATGCTGATGCTGCTATATGCATTGCCAGCATTCTGGTTATATTATAGCCTTTCACCTTTCTTATAAGTCATCAAAAACAATCCAGTCCTAGTACTCATAGAGTCTTTGGGAGTGCTGTTTAGTGACTTATGTGAAATAACTTGAGGAGCTCATCTAGTTCCTCATGGATAGGTTTCCATATAAAAAAGACCACTATAACAATTGGCACTAACTGGTTCCTCTGAAGCATCCAGTGCCTTCATCTCCTTGCAAGTCCTACTAACATTCATACATAATCCCAGGTTGTAAAGAGTTCAATGCCCTTTTAAAAGGGGATTATTATATAACTACACTAATATAACTTCAATATGAGGATATCAGTCACCAGTTCCTGCCTTCTCTTCTTGATTGAAGACAAGGCAAGGACCATTGCAGCAATGATTTCTGGTGAAGAGCAGAAGAGGAGCTGACAAGTGGTGTCCCAGAAGACCACCTGCTGGGACACTGCAATAGGAAAGTGGAATTTCACCCTGCTGCCTCTTTCTAAAGATCCAGATGGGAGAGGACCAACAGAGTCCAAACACTGATTTGTGTTTGGGGGTAACAAGGTGAGGAGAGACAGGCATAAAAACCTAGGAACAACCAATATTTTAAAACTAAAAGCAATATCTTTAAAGCTTCAAATGAGTAAACAGAAACTCACAGAGGATGCTCAAATAGGAATTTAAGATGAATTGTTAAAGGTCCTATTGTCAGATCTAGCTCTGCTATGTTTGGGAGAGGAAAGGAAAGGCTGAAGGCAGCCCTACACCATTATACCTCAATGATCCCGGAGCCAACTGGGGGTTTGGTCCTAGGCATAAATTAGAACAGCCTAAGAACTGCTCTCACTTGTGACTGGCTGCAACTGCCCCAAACAGGCTGTTTCAGAAACTGAGGGTTGCTGGAGCCCTATAGCTCTTCAGCAACACCTCCTTTGTCCAGCCATGACCCTACATACCTTCTATAAAAGATGGAAAGAACTGGTGTAGAGCCAGCTATCCACGACACACACACACAGAGCAGCTGTACTGGAGATCAGGATATCAACCTGAATGTTTAATGATGTTTAAAATCAGTCATAGGGACTCACTCCTGGATGCCATTTTAAATTTGGGGGTTTCTGAAGAATGAATCACAATTACCATTACTGCTGCAAAAGGATTCACAAGTCAAAGTGGTACCAGGGACTGAAGTCAACAGCAGCCACAAGCCTCCCGGGGTGCCAGAGCCCAAATGTCTACACTGCAATTTTAAAGCCCCACAATCCAAGCCCTAGTCAGCTGACACAGGCTGGCTGCAGATGTTTTATTGCAATGTAAACATACCCGAAAAGGTCCGATAGAGGTAGCTAAGCATATCATAGTGTTAGACTTCAGAACTTACAGTGTGCAGTATTTATAGCCTGCTTATCTGTCATTTACCCACAGTTTCTTTTGTTTATCTCCTGTGTCAAATAAACTTTGCTTTATTTACAATAGTTATAAGTGGTAATTTACACTAGTCATAATAAGATTTGCTGGAAGTTCCCAAGGGAAGGAAACCAATTTCTGACATTAAGGAAGTCGGATGCATGAGCATCAGGTCACAAGTGAGGGCATAGCAGGGCCTGCACCAAAAGGGTATTGCAACAAAGCCAAAATAGGCCAGTGTGGGAATACGGAATGTTTGGAAAGTGCAAAATTCCCACTCCGGTTACTATAAACATATTTCATTAATAAAAAATATAGGGAAATGAGCTAAACAAATCTTAGTAAAAGTTTTGCTCAGAAGTCAGATTGCAAAACACAATTTATGGAATCTCCAATCCAGAAATGATATATCAATACTAGGAAGATGAACAATTCTTTAACTAATTCTTGAAGCTCGCTTTTCTAGCAATACTAGCAACAATTCCTAATTTAATTGGCAACCTTGGAAATCAGTCCACAGTACGTCAACTACTACTTGCTGAAAACTGGGTTTGTGCTTTCTGTAATATCTTCTGTAATGTAGAATGACACTGAAACCTGCTCCCTTTTGTTCAAAATACAACAGCTTTTGAGAATGGGTATATTTGTGATTTGTGATGTACATCATGAAAGAGAAAAATCTTTTAATACTCTGCATTGCAAGCATTTACTTCTATTAGAGAGATCTGACATGCATCTGATCATCTCAGTTACATGTACTCTTCACATTTTGAGTTGAACTTTTTGGACAGGATCCACTCACCATTCCATTAGCTGGAGATATTAAAATGCTAGTCAGTAAGGCAACATAATCTCGTTGAAATTTCGGTAATCGGTTTGGTATTGTAAATTAACATAAAATGGTTCCTAATTTTGATTTGCCCTCAAATATAGATGTCAAAAGAAGAAGCAGCTCATTTGTCAGAGAGAGTGCATTGACTAAGGCAACAAACTTTTATAGCAAACCTGTGAAATTACTGAAAATCATACAGCTAAGAAAACATAAAGGAAGAAATTTCTAATTGGCTTCTTAACCTCTAAGTGTCAAGATATCCTTGTGTGAAATACAATAGAATCCCACCATAGGGACTGACAAGGGTAATCCATGTTTTGATCACAACCAAAGGGGGATCACTACAACCAGTCTATCAAACAGTGAAATTCCCAAATGCACACATGCAGTGAAGCAAAAATGTCCATCCTGCAATGAGAGAGCAAGTTCTACTAGTATTTTAATGCCAGTCAAGGTAATTAGCTCAAAGTGGTACCCCCACATGCTATACTACTATTTACACGCAACTGAGTGGACAACTAAAAGGTGTGTCATTCTTTCCTATCTTTGGAAGGATCAAAGAACATTTAAAACAACAACAACTTCCAAGCTGATCTTACAACCAAATACTGACTGAACAGCACAAATCAAATCCATCAGCACAAATTGGAAATGCCTTTTGAAACTTAACTTTTTTATCCGTATAATGTAACTGATCACTACACGTAACAATCACTAAAACCAAATTCCGTTTTAGAACACATACTGTTCCATTCAAAAACTTTTTGTATTTCAGTCAAAGAAAAATAACCATGGAGAGAGAAGTCATTGTACTTGAAGGTTCTATAATTATTTTATTCTTACCAGGAGTAGAGAATAGTTCCCACAACTGATGTGAGTTTGCTGTTTTCTTGCTTCTGCTTTGCAAGACCAAAGTCAGCTACAATACAGAAAAAAAAGATTTACAAGTAATTAAAATTTTCCTGGGAGAGGCATAGCTCCTTAAATCTTGCCTATTAGGGTAACAATTAATGTACGTTCAAACAGCTGGAAAGTTTTTTCTCTTTTATACTTTGCTGCAATGTACCATACCATCTGCTGATCTTCCACACCTATCTCTGCACTAATTAGTGACACACATTTTAATCAGATATACCAGATTAAAAAAAATCAGAAAAATATTTCTGGTGACTGCTGATGCAAAATGTAATACCGATTCCCATTTTTCAGATTTCCATCAGTGTCTCATTCAGTTGCTATGAACATGAAATATATATTAAAAATAATCTAATAAAGTATATGTAAAAGCAGCGGTGGATAAATCCCTAAACTAACAGAAAAATAAATTAACAATGGTGGCAATTATTTAGCACTCTTGCTTTATTCTAAACCGTAGTAAATGATTCAGCAGCAGCTGAAATACAAAATTTTTTAGAAGTCAATGATGAAGAAACTTTAGCTTTATCACATGACAAAAATAGTTGATTTAATGTTATCATATAGTTATGCAAATACCCCTAGCCACTGTGAAATTATCAAGTGTATGTCGTTCATACAATCAAGACACATACATCATTAAGAATCCCTACTTTCTCACCAAAGTTCCACATCATAAACTTGTAATCTCATTCATCAGAAGTTATCGAACTATTGTGATACAACAGCATTTATAAGACTTAACTGCTCTTCACTTGAAGCAGGATTGGGCCCTGCCATGTGTAAAGCTGTTAAACTTTAGTGTTACACTTTGCTCTTTTTTCCCCTCTTCTGCGGACAGTGGACCCTGTATGGGAATAACAGCTGCTCTTCCTCATCTCTAGGGCCCTACCAAATTCATGGCCATGAAAAACGTGTCGTGGACTGTCAAATCTGGTCTTCCTCTGTGAAATCTGGTCTTTTGTGTGCTTTTACCCTATGCTATACAGATTTCACGGGGGAGATCAACGTTTCTCAAATTGGGGGTCTTGACCCAAAAGGGAGTTGCAGGAGGGTCGCAATGTTATTTTAGGGGGATTACGGTATTGCCACCCTTACTTCTGTGATGCCTTTGCAGCTAGGTGGCTGGAGAGCGACGGCTGTTGGCCCCACCAGCAGCAGTGCAGAAGTAAGGGTGGCAATACGATACGATGCCATCCTTACTTCTGCGCTGCTGGTGGTGGTGGCTCTGCCTTCAGAGCTGGTCACCCGGCCAGCAGCTGCCACTCTCCAGTTGCCCAGCACTGAAAAAAGTAAGGGTAGCAGAACCACAACCCCCTCTACAATAACCTTGCAATTCCTCCCCTCTCCTCCCCCCGCAACTCCTTTTCAGGTCAGGACCCCTACAATTACAACACCATGAAATTTCAGATTTAAATAGCTGAAATCATAAAAATTATGATTTTTAAAATCCTATGACCCTGAAATTGACCAAAATGGACCATGAATTTGGTATGGCCCTACTCATCTCCAAGAAGATGGATCATCCCCACTGGCTGGAGTTTTAGAACCAAAACCACAACTCTTACTGTGAGCATGTAAGTGGGGTTGCTCTGCATTAATTTATGAATGCTACATATTGTACATGATTATCTAGTTGTTGTAAAGTTCAGGTACTGGGTAGCTATATTGGGTTATTGGGAGTTAAATACATAGGTTAGCTCAATTTACTAGCTGGCTGTTGGTAAAACAACCATGAAGGCCAGACTATGGGTGCACATAAGCCACTGCCTGACAAACACAGCAAGAGACAAGGCTGAGCAATTGACTGCCTAGATCCCACTTCCACCCAAGAGTTACATAGCTGTCATGCCTGGAACCTAAAGACCAAAAGGACACAGGTTCTCCAAAGTGATGTTCTACACAGGGAAGATCCGTTGTCAGGGGCTGCTGCCCTGTAAAAGAGAGAAAGAGAAACAGACCCTGCAAGACAGTGTGACTAAGTCAGGTCCACTCTCATCAGGGAAATAGTAAGCTAGACATGCATATGGGTTGTTCAGTGGGCTCAAATTATCTTGCTCTCTTCTGTGCAGCTCTGTTCCTACTGTTACAATAAGCAATATTTGGTCACTGTGCACTAACCTCTGGCCACAGCCCTGATCACAGGCAGGCCTGCTGAAAAATCAAGGAATGTAGCCCAGGGACCTACTCCTAGAGTGGGAGAATCATGATATTGTACCTCAAGAGGCGAAGACTGGAAAGCTGTCACCTGGGGGATAGAGTGCACTAGGAAACACAAGAGAGGGGTCTCAGGTGGAGCTAGCCCAGTAACTGTGAGAGCCCACCCACCAACATTTTTGTGTCAACTCTGTTTATGCTATCATAGAAACAAAAATATGTATGATAATTGGAAATGGTTGGCTTGGGTGAGGTGTCCCAGAACAGGAGAGGCACTCACAGAAATGCATTTATAGGTTAGACAAATTTCTGGTGACTTTTACCCAGTCTGATACTCAGGGCTCTGCCTTTCTCCCCCTCCTACTCCTACCCCTACCCCCCCCCCCCCCCCCCCCCCGGAAGGTCCTTTGATGAGAAATCCAAGGTTTAGGTACTTTTGGATTACTGAGCTGACAATAGAATGTCCAAAGAAGCAAGGATATTGACTCTGTAGTGTGTGGAAAAGATATGTAGCACATGCGCCAGGTAGCTGTCTGGCAGATCTCTAAGGTAGGTGACAAATCCCTTTTTTGCCTATAAGGCGGATACTCCTCAAGTAGTTAACCCCAAGAGTGATTAATCCCCATGAGGCAGGAGACTTCTGCAGTGTTGACAGCTTTCTGAATTAACTTCAGTGAAGCCTAGCAAGATGCCCTTTCCCTCCTCTTGAGCCCTTCAAAGAAGATAGGTTCCATGGAGAAAGAATTTTAAGCCCTTATAACATCCAGTGAATTCAGTGCCCTTTGCTTGAAAGAAGGACAAAAGGAAGTGAGATAGATAGCCTGGTTCTAAAAGAATTAATCTATTTTAGCTTTACAGGATAGTACACATTAGGGTTAGGGCAGCTATTTCTCTTGCTTTGTGGATTGAAGTCACAAGAATTTGGGGACAAATGTCTGCATCACAGACATAATGATCTGTTCCAAATGCTGCTGAGTAAGCGCTACACTGGCAAGCTGTAGACAAGTCTCCAATTGTTTCTGCCAAAGTCAAGGAGCCAGAGGCAGGATAGAACAGCTAGGCCAGCAAGTGGGAGGCTTTCTGTAGATCATAGGTGGCTATAGTACAAGCTTCCCCCCCAGCATTCATGGCTAAGAGAGGGAGGTCTTGGGGACTCCACCTCACTCATAAGAGGTCATCCTGAAAGGCATCTTGGAAAGAACAGGCTGCAACATGGTCTGGAAATTCTGCTTTCTATCTTAGCTTCACACAAGGACCCTGTTAGGGAAGGGGAAAAGGGTGGTCCACAAAGCCTCCCTTCATTTACTTGGGCACTCCTCAAGACCAACTGGATGAGACAGCAGGGATGCTGGTTAGTCTGGCCACCTGTGTCTCACTCACCACAAAGCCCAGCAGGACCCATACAGGGAGTGGTGATGCTGGCTGATCTGGATATATCCACATTCTTGAAGTCTTGTGCATCCTGCTAGTCTTAAAGACAGCAATGGAGAACCTCAAGGATGGAAAGACCTTGTGGTTGGTCAGAACTTCCTCCCATCAGACCTCACAAACTATTTTCCAGTGTCTAATCTCAATTTCCTAAGCACACAAATCTAGAATCTACCAAAAACAGACTTGGAAGCCACCTGTTATAAGCAGCTCTCTCCGTCTGACTTCAGGCCAGAGCATGGTACTGAGAAACCATTTGTTGTTGTTGGACAACCTCCTACTGCCTGTAGACAACAAGAAAAGTACATCCATACAGATCCTTCTGGGCCTCTGTACACTTGATAATGTTGATAATCAAATACTCCTATTCCACTCCCCAGAAGCTATAAGGGCTAAAAATAAACACCCTGAAATGGTACCAATTCTTATTCACATATCAAATCCAGAAGGTTATTATGAGCAACTGTTCCCCCACCTTGAGAACCTTCACTTGCAGAATCCCACAAGGCTTATCCTTTTCTATTAAGAAAGCTAATTAGACCATATGGCCTGAAGTGCAAGCAGATGACAACCATCTTTACATCAACTAAACACCACTTCGCAGCTTTCTCAGACCAAAATAGGTACTTGGATGAAGAGCAACTGGTGAAAACTGAACCCAAGAAATACTGAAAAACTTCAAGGAACTTGTCTCCCCAATAATACATACAACTATCAGGGGCATTTGCTCTCTGATTATTAAATTGGTCTGCACCTTTTGGGTCCTTCTGGATTCCTGAACTGGTACTGAATGCCAAAATAGCTATGGAAACAAAAAATGCCCACTTCTATCTGCGACTGGCTAGAAAATTGTTCCCATCCTATTGGGTAGAGATCCAGCCACAAAGGTCAGCAGACCATTGTTAACTGAGGTAGACCTTCAGTCATGATTCTAGCAATTCATATCTAGGAATGAAACTACATTCCTTAAAAAAGCTCCACACTGCACCCCTCTGCTTAGTGTTCATAGGACCAGGGTTACATCAGCTCAATAATCCACTCTCTGTACTGGATCTCCAATAAATACAGAGTCGACTTCAAAATCTCCTGATATTAAAAGCCCTAAGAAAAAACCTGAGAAATTGCTCTTCCTAAACAATCAGACCATCCAACAGGTACATTCTGCCAGAGCAATGGCATTGTCAACCAATAAAGATAGGCTCGTGAGTGCAGAGACTGAGACAGAACTTTAACAGGAGCTAGACCTAGACTGTACAACTCACTCCTGCAAGAGATGAGAGTGAGCACAAACCTCCCCACTTTCACAAGGAAATATACAACTTGTATTTCCAACTTAGCTTTCCTCAATAAATTTTCCATCCACCCACAACACCCACGGACACAAACACAGAAAAGAATTCTATAAACCAACCAAGGTATTGCTCCTTCTGTCTGGGAGGAGTAAAGAAGTACTCAGATAAACAAGTGACAGAGGCCATGTAGATAAGGGAAAATAAAGATGACAAGAGGAGATAAGGAACGGAAAGGCCCCAGAGAATCATACTGCACATCTCTATTTCAAATGGAATTCTTTTGAGGAAGTTCTATGGCCTGTGCTATACAAGAGGTCAGGTCAGATGACCAGTGGTCCCTTCTGGCCTTAGGATCTATAAATCTCAGTGAAAGATTCTGTAACCACTAGGCCCAGGCAGACCAAAGAAGAGGGGAGGCAAGAGTGGAGGCTGGAAAGAATCCTTTAAAGGAGGCAGGGGAAAGCAGAAATGCCTGGCTACTGTATCACGCATAATCCTTTTGTTTCGCTGGGAGTGGGGAGGTCCATGATCCGGGTAATCTTGCCATCCAGATCTGCCACGCATGACTGGATTAAAATGAAGTCTGGTCCCAGTTCTAATGGTGCAGGCCCATGATCTCAGAGCTGTCTTGAAGTACTGCGTAAGAGGAATCTAGGTGGCCCTTCTGGTATACCAAGCAGGGAAAGAGATTGATAGTACAAATGGCAAAATAGCTCCGTATGACTGGGTGCCCAGCCCAGTGCCAACGTCTCACCATTTTCTTACCTCTCATCCTTCCTAGGAAAGAGAAATTATCCTTTTTTTGATCAGCAGCAAGAGAAACAATGTTTAGTTTGCTATGAGGTTGAAGGTAAAATGAAGTGTTGGTGAATGGATTATTCCCATAAAGGCAAAATCCTGGCATTTAAATACAGCCAGTGAAAAGATCTATCTATCTAACTGGTTGAAGAAGAGGAGAAGGAGCAGTCTATTTCTGCAAGAGTGGGGCAATCTTATAAAGAGAATATGATTTTGGAAGTACAATAATATTCCAGTTAATCTACAGAACCGTATTTTTAAAAGCATCCTCTTGAAATTTTTCAAATATGTGTGGATTACGTTCAGATTTAACAATTTATTGTGCTGTCATAACATCTGACATCAAGTAAGCTGAAGAGAACAATGTGTGCACTAGTCTTCAGAAGTCAATTTTGTAGAACACATCTTCCAAAGTAATACCCTGTTAATGCTTTGTTCTCTGTGACCTACACTGGTGGCAGCTAATTTAGATAATGGCAGGAAATTTGGCATACTTGTACAAAAACAAAAGTTATTTTAAAGTCTATTCAGAGACAGTAAATAACAACCAGGCATTTAACCATTAGAATGATTTTTGTACATTATGAATAGACTTGCAACTTGTCCAATAATGTCTCGCTGATATAGCCATTTCTCTAAGGTATTATTATACTTGACTAATATCATACTTTGTTCCATCTGAACATTTAGCTTCAGTCTCTCTTTTTATTTTATATACATATATGAAATCAAAGAAACTAAGTAATATTTTATTTTTAGAAAATTATAAAAACAGGATTTCATGACATTGGAAGCCAAGCAACATGTAACAGATGACACTCAAACAGCAAGGAAACATTACAATAAAAATAGACAAGCATAATCTTTGCAATCTAGGACACGCTCCTTTGTCTGGGGAAATGATTGTTTTCTGGAAGTTTACATTGTTTCCAGTGCAGCAACATCTAATGATGTTAATAATGTCCAAAATGTAAGATTATTCCAGAAAGAAGCATATCTGATATTGACATTATAGAGAAGCAGTAAGGGGGGGAAAACTATTATGAGAAAAAGACATGAACAAAAACAAATTCTTACAGAATAATATCTTTCATGCTCATAAACCCTAAATAACCCAAGTTCTCTTTCTTAGCAATAGAATTGTAGGCTTGTCTAGATTATCTGCAATGGATGAATTTGTATCTTCTTCTTTTGCTGTTTTTGTTATCTACAGATTGTATCTAGTGAATTGATTCTCTGTGTTAAGAATGAGAAAAATTAAGATTCTGGTCATTGCATATTTACCACAAAAGCATCCCTATGCCTACACATTTATCTACATAATTTATATTTCATAATGCAGTAACCGCTGGGGAGATTTTGTAAAATCTACAAAAAGGGTGAAAGACATCGCATATTTCACACACAAAGTAGGGAGTGGTGAACAGAATATTACATTTGCCAAATAGTGTGAGCTTCCATCCTATTCAGACGAGAACATTTATTTCACCTATCCCTGAACAATTGCTCCTCTTCCCCCCAGATACAGCCAAGATGACAAGACTATGTCTCTTTTCATCTGGTCCCCAGCCGTGACCAGGGAAGATGCTCTTACCTCTGATTCAAAATAGATGTTTTAAAGTGTAGAGTGTTTAAAATGGCAAGATGAAGCAGTAACGAGACCAAGAGCAACATCCCAGTTCCCACTGCTGCAGGATCAGTGTTGGGGGTCAGCAGACCACATTGTTATTGAGAAGTTTATTCACAAGAAGATTAAAGGGGGAGCACGACTAAGAGGCAGTCCCTTTGCCCTCAGAAAAGCTGAAAGAGGGAAACAGTCCAGCTGGCTCCTTTCCAATTAGCCCAGGAAAACAATGGTAGTAGAAGGCAGAGTAGTTAGATAATAGGTGAAGCAACCACCTTCTGAAGACTCTAGGGAGGCCCGGGGTGGAGGGTGCTCCCACCCACAAAAATTAGAAGGCAACTCAAGAAGAGGGACGCGGGAGGCAGGGAAGAATAGGACTGTAGAAGTGGAGAGAGTACCAAGGAAACAGGTGCCAGGAGCAGGTGCTTTTTAGATAAGGAGCCTGAATATCATCCAGACAATAGAACTCTGTAAAATCTATTTTATCTGATTAGTTGTGTTATTCACTTATCACAAAGAAACACCCTTGGAAAGGGTTTGTATTTTGGGTTGTTGTTTTTAAAGATACACCTGACAATTAAGCAGAAACCAGTATACCTCTTTAAAAAAAATCCACTGTAATTTATTTAGTATGTTTGAATTTGCATATACAATGTTGATTGATACCAATATCTAGAATTATACTCCTGTAAGAATATGCACCATTGTAAGAATTAATCCTATGTATGTGAATATCACTGTCGTATATTTCAGGTATATAGTTCCTGATCCTGCAAAGCCTTTTGCAAACGCTTAACTTTAGGTCTTGTGAGTAGTTTCCATTAATTTCAGTGGGATTAATGCTATATGGAAAGTTAAACACATTATAAGTTTTTGCAGGATTGGAGCCATATCTGTACATTACACAACTCAATAAGACTTGAACCTGATTGAATCCTTTGAGTGCTGTAGTAATACAAATAATAAATACTGCTCGTATTTGTATTACTATATTTTGACATGAGATATACAACAAACATTTCTGAACAAAACAAGTACATGTACTAATTGACATATTACCAATAGAAGGAAGTTGATTTACGGTGTAAAGAGACATCAGGATGTTGATCCATAATTACATCGCTATATTACCTCTTTGTTATTTACCTTCATATGTTTTAGAATATGGAACTCTAAGTGACACTCAACTTCTTTCCATCTTCCATGCCCTGAGGCAGCCCCAGAAGATATATACTCCCACACTTCGTATTGTAAATTACTTTAGTAAAAGTAAAAGGAATTCTTTGGAATCAGAATGAATACATTTTATGATTTTTTATTTCAATCCTACAAAACATTTACCACTAAACACAGTTCTTACTACCAAGAGTAGTACCATTAACTGCTGTTGGAATACTGAAAGCAGTAAGACTTATGCTTGGAAGTAAATATGAGTAAAATTGGGCCCCACAAACAAATAAGAACCTCTATCCCCCTTAGGACCTTTCTAGAGAACCCAGACTATTGTGTTTAAATGATTTGGATCATAAAGGAAGAGTAGTTTTAACTAGATTATCCATAAAAGAATATGTTAAAATTAAAGCTTTATTTGTACATTTTAATGACAAGGGCACTTAACTAATATATAGTGCTTTTAGTCTCTACATTGGGACTCTTGAGAATACAATCTAATTCTCCTGACTCCCAGAGCTGTCACACTGCCCTTCCAACCACCCACCTAAAAATACTGGACACTGATAGCAGTGTTTTCCAAACTCCACACGCGATTCACCAGTTTTGTGAAGCTAGTCAATTTTATAGTAGGCATCTGTCAAGGTTCCTTCCCCACTCTGAACTCTAGGGTACAGATGTGGGGACCTGCATGAAAGACCCCTAAAGCTCATTCTTATCAGCTTAGGTTAAAAACTTCCCCAAGGTACAAACTTTGCCTTGTCCTTGAACTGTATGCTGCCACCACCAAGCGTTTTAAACAAAGAACAGGGAAAGAGACCACTTGGACACATCTTACCCCAAAATATCCCCCCAAGCCCTACACCCCCTTCCTGGGAAGGCTTGATAAGAATCCTCACCAATTTGTACAGGTGAACACAGACCCAAACCCTTGGATCTTAAGAACAATGAAAAATCAATCAGGTTCTTAAAAGAAGAATTTTAATTAATAAAAGGTAAAGAATCACCTCTGTAAAATCAGGATGGTAAATACCTTACAGGGTAATCAGATTCAAAACATAGAGAATCCCTGTAGGCAAAACCTTAAGTTACAGAAAGATTACAAAAACAGGAATATATATTCCATCCAGCACAGCTTATTTACCAGCCATTAAACAAAAGGAAATCTAACACATTTCTAGCTAGATTACTTACTAACTTAACAGGAGTTGTAAGGCTGCATTCCTGATCTGTTCCCGGCAAAAGCATCACACAGACAGACAATCCTTTGTCCCCCCGCCCTCCAGATTTGAAAGTATCTTGTCCCCTCATTGGTCCATTATTGGGTCAGGTGCCAGCGAGGTTATCTTAGTTTCTTAACCTTCACAGGTGAATGGGTTTTGCCTCTGGCCAGGAGGGATTTTATAGCACTGTATACAGAAAGGTGGTTACCCTTCCCTTTATATTTATGACAGCATCATTGTCCAGACTCAGAGCCAGGATTTGTGGAGAGATCTGTGATGGTGCAATTAAGTGATCAATAATGTTTTAAAACACTAATTTTACAGTGTATCATTAAACAAAAAGGATGGAAGATACCACTCAATACCTTATGGAAGCCTTCTTTAAAATGGACTGGGAGACAGTTCAGTAGCCTTGTATCAAATATAGTGATCCTTAACCGCGAGATTGGTTGTGAGGTCATGTGACTTGCAAGAGTTTAGCATTGTTGTTGTCCTTCTAACTGGGACCCAAAACTATTGACCAACAAGCAATCTGCTAGCATTGGGTTACATGACCATATCTCATAGGATAAGCACCTGTGCAGGATATGGAGGCAGAACACAAGAAATTCTTAATAAAAGTACACCAACAACCAAGCATTTTAAATTACAGAGCTAAAGTTTCACTTTACAGGTCTGGTAATCACACAGACCATTTGAGCTTCAGTCTCCTACTTTGACCATAATTATAGCCCATAATTCACATTATAGCCCATAATTCACAGCTTCCCACCGTGATATGAATTATATCATACATTAAAGTGGGAATTGGAAGGCTGGTCTAAGGCTTAACTCTTTGCTGCTACACAAGAAATCTGGGTTCGAATTACAGACAGATCTCTCATATCCCAACTGGCAGGAAATAGGAGTATTGCAGAAGCAGAATATTCAGCCCCTAAGGGCATGTCTACGCTGAGTCTGGAAGTGAGCCTCCCAGTCTGGATCCAGAAATTTGTGGTAGCGGGGTTAGTGCTAGCTTTCTAAAAATTGCTGTGTAGACATTGCAGCTCAGGCTCTGATGCCTGGAAGTGGAGGGATGGGCTGCAAGCCAATCCATAACATCCAAGCAATGTCTACACAGCTATTTTTAGAGCACTAGCATAAGCACCGCTAGCATAAGACTGTAGACCAGGGCTGGAAGACTCGCTCCCAGATGCAGTGTAGACAGACCCAAGGGTAGACAGGACCCTGCAGCAATCCCCATAGAATCAGTTCTCTTAGAGGCAGCAAATCTGAAGGGCTTTAGAGTGGCTCTGTTACAGGGGCATAAAATAAAAGAAACAGGTCCAGTGTCTCTGTGCCAGAGCAAGTGCTCCCACTGGCCAATTAAAAGGGTGGTAGCAGTTGGGGCCTATAAAGGATCAGGAAGGTCTGGTGAGTGTCAGTCTGAAAACTGAAGGAGGTCTCTGGGGAAAGCTCTCTGCAGGCCCTTCCTAGAAAGAGAGAGGAATTATCAGGAAGTCTGCTGGCCTTTCTGAGTCAATGCTAATGCTGAGAGGTTGAAAAGGAATGAGGGCTAGGAGCTACTGGAGGGGCTAGCTGGGTGACCTTTCTGAGCTGAAGAGCCAGTGGTGGGAGGCAGTGGTGGGAAAAGGGCAGACAGGTAGGAACCAGGAGGGGGACTAGCTTTCTGACTTTCCTGAGTCAAAGCCAGGCAGTGCTGACCGAATGAAAAGGGCTGAAGGTTAGGGAACCCGTGGAGGGGTGAGCTGGTTGTCCTTCCTGAGCCATGGAGAGCCAAAGCCAGAGAAGACTGGAGAGGGCTGAAGCCTGAACACAGCAGAGGACGGTGCCTGCTGGCTGTGCTGGAGAGCTGGGGCATGGTCCGGGGGCATGGTGCAGGATGCAAGAGATGTATTGATGTATTCCATGGATTACAGTGTTGGGACTTGTTACGTGCACAGGGCTTTCTTTTGTAATAAATTAATCCCACAAGTGCCATTTGCACTAAGGACTATTTGGACTATTTCTCAGGACTCTGAAGGAGGGAAATGGAGACTGGCGCATGTGTCGTGCTGCAGCCTGCTGCTGAAGGGTGCTCCAGGCCAGCTGGCCCTATGAGAGGGTCCCGGGCAGACTTGACTCTCAAAGGTCTTTGCATCACTGAACCAGGGCAGGTTGGGAAAGAAGTCCATTGAGAACACAACAGGATATGGATTTTCATATCCCATGTTAAATATATTGTGCTACCAGTGCTGCATGGAATCGTACGTTTTATCATGTAAGTCAGGGTGGGGAACCTTTTTTCTATCACAGGCCATTGACCCACAGAAAAAATAAATCGTGGGCCACACACAAGTAAAAAGCAAGGGTCTGATCCAAAGCCCCCAGCCCCGCCTCTTACGGCCTCCCCCAAAGCCACTGGCCCCGGCCCTGCCCCAGGGTAGCCTCTGCAGCCCCAGAGGAGTGCCGGGAGGGCAGGAAGTGCATGGCCCCAGCCCCCACAGCCTCGGAGTGCTGGGAAGGCAGTCGGCGTGTGGCCGCAGCCTCCCCAGTCCCGGCTGGAGCACAGGGAGACTGGAGGAGCCATACACTGTGCAGCAGTAAACAACGGGGAGAGCCTGGGCAGGGCCCATACCTGGCTGTTTGGGGAGGCACAGCCTCCCTCAGTCTATGGGACCCACCACCCATGCACAGGCCAGATCAAATTAAGCAACAGGCTGGATCCAGCCCATGAGCCATAGGTTCCCCACTCCTGATATAAGCAGAACAACATATAGAAATAAGCACCCCAAGCTACAACATGCTACAATGAAAAAAAAGAAAGCATACTCATTTTAAATTCAGAAAACCATTAGCTCTCACTGTCTATATACATACAAAAAAACCTAAGCAGATGAAAACTAGCCAGGGACAATAGCGGTCCAAGGTATGGCTAAAACAGCAGACTGAATAATTATTATTATTGCAGTGGGGGTGCCATGCTATGCCTGCAATTTCAACGTAAACTCTGTTTATGAGAAATTTATAACTCAGACACTCACACTGATCAGGAGTGTATCATTTCAATGACACTTTTTCACCAATTTAAAATAAAAAGTTTAATCATTTAAAAATTACTATTTTGTAACATTGATATCGTGGTAGCACCCATAGGCCAACCAGGCTGGTTCCCATTGTGATGTTTAGTCCTTTGGACATTTGGAGAACTTTCAACAGTTTTGTCTGGACTCTCGGTCCTGTGCTGATTGGCTGCTTGCTCCAACACTCCTGCTCCCCCTCACCCTCCCTCACAGTCTCTTCATCTTGACTTCACTCCAGGCCTGCTCCTGTCCCTCTCACTCCAACTCCCTTCCCTTTCCTTTCTATTTAGCTGATCCCCTATTAAGAAAACCAACTTCCTCTCACCCTCAAACAAACTGTATAACTAATAGGACATTTGCTGCCATTTCATTATTCACCGTGCTTGTGCCTAACACACTTTCTCACACCCTGTGCCTGTCCTGTCTATTTGGATTGTTAGCTGTTTGGGCCAGGGACTGTCTACTACTTTGTTTGTACACTGCTTAGCACAGTGGGGCCCCACTCTTGGTCAGCCCTTAGACACTACCATAATAACCATATTAACTAATAGAAAATAATAAACATAAAGTAAATGACAGTTCCTCCCCAAATTGCTGACAGTCTGAAAGACAATACATGGATGAGACCAACAAGTGGGCCGGGGCAGAAGGTAGAGGAGACAGTGTAACAAAAATAACGGGACATATACAGCTCTTAGTCAATCAGGAGTAGTGATCAGACCTCACTATCTCCCTAGCCATGACCAGATTGCAGTTTTCAGTATGCATTTCAGAAGAGGCCATTTTTGAGGAGCGACTGGTAAGAGGATACGTTGGTGCCTTTGCAGTTTTTGATGGGGGATTGTTTTCTCAGTTGTAAGGGACAGCACGGGAGAAAGTGCAAGAATGCATTTGAGGGAGAAGCTGAGAAAATTATACAGTTTCACTGTCGGAATATTTAAAATGCAGAGGTTCACTGGGCATAGGATGTTTATTTTTATTTCCATCAATTGCAGAAAACTACTGGGCAAAGGGACAGACAATGATATGGTCTAATCATTCTTGGAATTTAAAAAATAATAATAAATTGTGGCTATAGAGATTGAAAAATTGTACCTATTAGTGCCCCAGGTATCCCCTACTTCAGTAGGCCCCATGGGAGTGACATGAGGGACATTTACAGGAGATCATCTCTGCAGGCGTCTCCTCATCCTCACAGAGATTCTCCCACCTGCAGCCAGTGTCATCATAGAGAGGTTCTCTATGTCTGCCCTAGTTGTGGCTCTCAGCTGGCCATCTCCTTGGCTCACTGACAACACATGTCCACTGGAATTGCACTACAAGAGACTTTCCCTAGCTGCAGCTGCCCCCAGGACTCCTTGGAGGGTTCTGTGGAAAAAATAATACAACATCAGGCTGTATGATCTTTTCTGGGTAAATTCTGCAGTTGGGGTAGCAGAAACAATGAGGTCCCCCTCTCAAAGCATGTCCAATCTTTGCTTCCTCCTCCAGCACAAAATTCTGGTCTTCAGGGGAGGCCCCCATGGTGTCTGGAGGCAGGGAGATGTTACTACTGAGGTAAATGAGGCCCCTTCCATGTGTGTGTCGGATGAATACCAGAACTGTTTAATAGCAGTTTATTGTTGAGGTCGCACAGTGTACCCAATGCAGAACTGTTTTAAATCTATTGGATCTCATGGCCCAACTATCCTTCAGCTTCATTTTTTTTCATTGATCAAAACGTAATATAGGATTCAGAAAAGAGAGGGAAAGAGGAAGGGTCACTGTAGTTCACAATGACAATATATTTGGAGAACACCAGTTACAGGTGACAGAGTAACAGCTGTGTTAGTCTGTATTCGCAAAAAGAAAAGGAGTACTTGTGGCACCTTAGAGACTAACCAATTTATTTGAACATAAGCTTTCGTGAGCTACAGCTCACGCATCCGATGAAGTGAGCTGTAGCTCATGAAAGCTTATGCTCATATAAATTGGTTAGTCTCTAAGGTGCCACAAGTACTCCTTTTCTAGTTACCGGTGAGTAAACTTTCTCCATTATGCTATTGCCACACAGATTCTCATTGCAGGAAGGATAATTGGGGCGGTGAGGGGAGCACTACAAGTAAAAACATGTTATTTTTAAAGTGTAAGGGGACTGTTGTCCCCTTACTAAAACTCAGTGCGGATGTTTTGGTTGGCTAGCTCCCAGTACCAAAAGAAAGTGGAAGGATCCATGGGAAATCAGAACCTTGAGACTGACAGTCCCCAAAAACAATGGGGAGAGGCCAATGCTCCAGGTCAGCCTGATTGATGGGGGGGAGGGGGAGTAGGCTAATCAGGGGTGGCCCATCTTCCTCCATGTGAACTGGATTGCCTGGGTCAGATAGAGTGGGGCCGAGCTAAGGAAAAAGCAGGGGCTCAAGCTGAGCTGGAGAGCAGAGCTGTGCCAGATCCAGGGGGCCAGAAAAGCAGCCCGGGAAGCAGGTCAGTGCTGCGAGCAGACCTGTGCTGGGAGCAGAGCTGTAGCGACCAGAGGCAGAGGGGCCCAAGAAGCAGCGCAGGGAGCTGGAGGCAGAGTAGCAGCAGCACTGAGGCAGAGTGGAGCTGGAGCTGGGGCTGGAACAGTCTGGAGCCAGGTGTGGTGAGCAGCTGGGGAGAGTGAGGGGGACCCTGGGAAGCGGGCCCAGCACAGGGAGATGCCCCCAGCCAAGACGCCTTGCAGGCCAGACTTGGAGGGGGATTGTAACCCCGATGGGGCGGGGGCGATGCTGGGAAGAAGGGTCCTGCCACCTAAAGCCTGAGGGTGTGTGGCCACCACCAGAGCAAGTGTCCAACCCACAGCATCTCTGCAGCACAGCCAGGGCCTGAGAAGGAGGCCTGGGACTTGTGAGGAACAGACTGAACTTCCCTTACATTCCAAAGACGCTGGTTGTGATGTCTCCATGCCACAGAGCGGAGTTATGGATTTTCCTTTAACTTTCCATTTTTCCCTTATTTTTTTTAATTGATTTCTGTTTAATAAATTGTATTTGCTTTGAACTGCATGTAATTATCAGTGGGTCAGGGAAGCATCCAGTGCAGATAGAGCACCCCAGAGTGGGGACACCCTAGCCCCTGCCCTAAGTGACCATAACAAGGTTAGGAATTGAGCCCCCCAGGAATCCTGGGCCCAGCCTTGTTGGGTTTACGAGGACTCTGCCACACTGGAGAGTGGAAGGGGAGCCCCTGAGGTCAGGCAGGCCTCTGGGAAAAGGAAGTGGGAGTGAGGACTCAGATCCTTTCGCTAGCCCACTTCACCAGGGTAGTATATAAACCAGGAAAGTTCCCCACAATAGTGGGAGCATTCCCCTGCTTACAAAACCACTAGAGGATGTACCCTTATTATTCATTAATCCAACCGTCACCTCCGTGGCAGCCCCATGGGAGAGTTACTCTAGTTTTAGACAAGGATAACTTTCACTTACCTCCCCAGGTTGAGGGTTTGAAAGACAAAAGAACATGGAATTGTTCTTCTTTGGTGTTGCTCTACAACTTGACACCATTGAGCTGTGGTTGAGTGTTGGTTAAATTCATGGAGCAGAACCTTTTCGTTTTATTTATGTTTACATTTATAATATCTAAATAGTTCAAATCTGCTGAAGAGCCGGGATTTATGACTTTCCAGGACTTGTGCATGTATTTTCAACTTACATCAGGCCCTATGTATCTACCTTTATATGGAGACATTATACTTGGTCAGATAAATAATACACCTCCTCCACAAATACCTATTATGCTGTAGAATATAATTACCAAAACTATAAATAATCCAATCCTTGGTCTGTATGGATTGTATGAGTTACTGCAAGATGCTATGTCAATTCACAGATAGAGAATGTTTTAACTATTGCTAGGAGGAAAGGAATGGAACTCTATTACCGTTAAGATTATGAGACAACAATTTCAGTGATATTCAAAAATAATAGAGAAAAGGCCATCATGTCCCCTCCCACCACTGCATATATGTAGTGCAACATATTATTATTTTATACACTAGGTAAAATAACACGGGGTTCAAATATGCAATAACCAATCACAATAGAGAGGGTTAAGGACAGAGTTTCAGTAACTCCAATTTTCCTGTCAGAATTCTACTGTTCCTCAAGTACAATTTTGGGCATATGTTTTAAAGTTGCTTTGCATTTTTCTATATAAACAAGTAGGTAGGCTGAAAGACAAAGCAGTAAACTCAAGGCAAGACTGCCTCTCAGTGGTAGTATGCTTTTACACACTATGACTACATGTCAATATTTTTGTTAGAAAATATTCTGAATGTGTAGTTTCATAATTCAGAGGTAAAGCACCATTAAATCATCTTCTTTTAAAATGACACAATTATTAGGAATCAATACTTTTTAGTACATTAGATTTAATACCAATCAAGGAACTCTCCTCTGCATATTATTTGACATAACTGACTCCTGCTAGAAAATTACAGTATTCTAATATTACTACGTTTTTATCTACTACAGTAGAATGGTTGGTTGGGGTGTGTGTGTGTGTGTGTTTAAACAAGGGAGGTTGACTTTTGTAGCCAGGTTTACTGTCGCTATTCTCTGTTACTCAGAATCTATATTTGGTTTTGCATCTTAAGCAATAAAAATAATGTAGCAGTCCATTTGCTATTATGAATCTGTATTTAAAAAAAATAGAGGACTCTGAAGTGCCTGGTAGGCCAGCTGAATGTTCCACGTTGCATTTCAGTTCAGTCAGAGAAGAACCTGCATTAAAACCCTGCAGTTCTTTGGAATATTTTTCATGCTCAGAGGCTGCTTTCAAATCCAATCATAAAACCCTACCTGTGACGGGTTTCCTTCTGACCACTTTGGGGAGACTGGAGAGATGCATGCCAGCCATATACAGCACTAGACACAGGCCTTGAGACCATTGCTCCTTGTTCTGTCATCTGCCACCACTCAGAACAGCCTAGCTCCATCCTCTTTGGAACCCCCCTTCAGGTAGTTGAAGGCTATCAAATCCCCCCTCACTCCTCTGCATACTAAATAAGACCAGTTCCCTCAGCCTCTCCTGGTAAGTCATGTGCCCCAGTCCCTTAATCATTTTCCTGGCCCTCTGCTGGACTCTCTCCAATTTGCCTACATCCTTTCTGTAGTGGGTGTGTGGGTGCCCAAAACTGGACACAATATTCCAGATGTGGTCTCACCAGGGCCGAATAGAGGGGAATAATCACTTTCCTCGATCTGCTGGCAATGCTCCTACTAATCGAGTCCAATATGCCGTTAGCCTTCTTGGCAACAAGGGCACACTCTTGACTCATATCCACCACCTCCCTAGATAACCCATTCCAGTGCTTCACCACCCTCCTAGTGAAAAAGTTTTTCCTAATATCCAACCTAAACCTACCCCACTGCAACTTGAGACCATTACTCCTTGTTCTATCATCTGGTACCACTGAGAACAGTCTAGATCAATCCTCTTTGGAACCCCCTTTCTGGTAGTTGAAAGCAGCTATCAAATCCCCCCTCATTCTTTTCTTCTGCAGACTAAATAATCCCAGTTCCCTCAGCCTCTCCTCATAAGTCATGTGCTTCAGCGCCCAATCATATTTGTTGCCCTCCGCTGGACTCTTTCCAACTTTTCCACATCCTTCTTGTAGTGTGGGGCCCAAAACTGGACACAGAACTCCAGATGACGCCTCACCAATGCCGAATAGAGGGGAATGATCACGTCCCTCGATCTGCTGGCAAATCTCCTACTTATACAGCCCCAAATGCCATTAGCCTTCTTGGCAACAAGGGCACACTGTTGACTCATATCCAGCTTCTCATCCACTGTAACCCCTAGGCCCTTTTCTGGAGAACTGCTGCCTAGCCACTCGATCCCTAGTCTGTAGCAGTGCATGGGATTCTTCCTTCCTAAGTGCAGGACTCTGCACTTGTCCTTGTTGAACCCCATTAGATTTCTTTTGGCCCATTCCTCTAATTTGCCTACTCTTGAAGTTTGGTGAACAAGGCTGGTGAACAAGGTGAACTGGGCTAAAACCCACTGTGGCCACAGAAATTCCACTTACTAACTGTTACTTTGTCTTTATCCCCCAGCATGATATTGTTTGGAGTGAGATCTCTATGGACAATCCTCTTCTCCTTATGCAGGTAACGAAGAGCTAGACACAGCTTCAAAACAAAAAGACACATAAAGAATTTTAACTGCAACCCAAATAAAATCACATAAAATTATGTTCACATTTTATGACATTTAGTGCTTCGGCACTGTAAGTATTATTTTATAAATTTATTAGTCCAACATATACAAATGACTCTACAAATTTCATAAAGAAAGGTTACAAATTAAAATGCAGGTCCTTACTTGTATAAATATATTCCATACTCTATCTTCTGTAAACTGTTGTTGCTTTTCCTTCAAAGAATGAAAGTGTTCTCCCAGCGGTGCCCCTTCTATGAGCTCCATTACTATGTACAGCCTGTCATCTATGCACAACAAAAGGAAATGGCAATCCCAAAAGAATATTACATTCATATATCCAGCATATCCACAGAAAACATGATCTTAGTCAAAATATACATATATGATTGTTAGTTTATTACTCTGCTTAAATTATTTGTATGTGCAAATATATTTTAATGACTACTCTTGTTCTTGTCATTCAAATGCGTTCTTCAGAATCACATCTGCTGCAACACCTACAAGAAATTAGATCGCTAATAACAACAGCCAGGGAGGACAGCTGCCTATAGTGCATGCATACAAAAAGGGGGAGGGGGATGGAATGAATAATTCACATATCAGTCACCACCCTGTATCATGATATCTCTTTCCCCAGCATCTGAATTTTGTTTTTCAGACTGTAAATTCTTTAGAGCAAGGCGTGTCTTATATGTTTGGACAGGGCCTAGCACATTATGGTGCTACTGCAATGTAAATAATAGCTATTGTTATTTACAGTCTGCTGCAGCCAATATTTAAACCAACACTTAGGTCTAAATCTGTTGGAGCTATAATGCTATTCTTAAGAGAAAATTAGTTCCTACTGTTCAAGTTGGATAGGATCTTTCCTGGATCTACTAAGTACTTTTATTATGCTATTATTTCTTCATGACAAACAACATGGTTTTAGTCGCTAAGTTTTTACTTACTTTCCAGGAAGGTTCTGTAATATCGTACAACATTGGGATGAGAAAGCTACAATACGAAAAAAAATAGACAGTTGGAATTAATGTTAGATTGAGGGCACAATATTGATAACATCAATCTATAAATTGAGCAGAATAGCAATAGTTTTAGACAAATATTATAAAAGTTTCCGAAACTTGTATTCTAAAAAATTTCTGGATTTCAGAGGGTTGTAACTAATTCTGTCTGATAAATGTGCCCTTGCCTTATATGGGGCATAGCAGACAGGATTTCCTCCCGCCATTTGAACAGATGGCATAAGGACTCCCTAATTGCAGTCACTCTAGGAGCTGACAGGGTAGGCTGAGCCATTGTTGCCCCTTCTCCCAATTTCAAACTTGGAGGGAAGGTATATTTCCAAAAAAATGGTGTTGAAGATTACTCTCCTTCCCCAGCAAAACCACGAAGTGGGAGACCAAACAAGATGATTCTGACTTAACCCCTAACAGTGGAAGGAATGGAGCAAAGAAATAGTGGGGCAAAGCTAGTAAGCCTGCACAAAGTCCCCTTTGCTTCAGCAGACAACCCTAAATACGATTTGCATTCAATATTGTTTTTAATTTAAAAATCACACTTTGAGAACTTGAAAGTCACAGCAGTGACTTTTTCGGACTAAAATCTGACGATTTCAAAGCCATGAAAACTTAATATGGAATAGAAACACTGACCAACTTTTCATTAGGCTGTTGCTAACAGATTATTCTTTATTAAAGGAATTTTTTAAAATTGTTGAATACATCAGCTAACAATCTCAGAGTTTCCAAGTAACAAAAAGGTCTTGTTTACAGTGCTGCTAATACTGAAATGTTTGCAATGTTTGGAGTGGTGTAGATGGGCCACTGGCATTTTTTATATTGTGTTGATCAGACTAAAACCACCACCAGCAGCTGGCAGCCTATATACAGTAGGGCTCCCAAAAACATAGTTAGGCTGCTGATAGTAATGGTGAGAAATTTTTAGAAAATGTCCCCTAGTGAAGGGTTTATGACACTTACCTGTTCTTTAATGATTGTTAATTCAGAGACAATGTTCTTTACACTGCTGTCTCTGTCTTTTTTGTCCTTTCCAAATGCTGGATTATGTAAATTGACTTCTTTCATTGCTAGTAGATTTTGGCCACTATGTTTTCTAACCTACAGGGGAAAAACCGTGTAAAAATTAACAAAAAAGGATGGGTGCAGAAAGGACATTAATCATATACATGTGGTGAGTTAACTGAGTCTAAATCTCTCTCTTCAATTCAGTTGCATCTGATGAAGGGGGTTTTAGCCCACGAAAGCTTATGCCCAAATACACTGGTTAGTCTCTAAGGTGCCACAAGGACTCCTCGTTGTTTTTGCTGATACATACTAACACGGCTACCACTCTGAAACCTTAAATTCTAAAGTAATTATTCTTTCTGTAGTTAGTGTGATATCAGCTGAAAAGTGTTGGAGACCAATGATGCATTTAGCAGTGTCCTGCAGGGTTTGCTTAGACGTTTTAAAGAACTTCATAGATGCTCTGTGTGGGGCTTTGCAGAAACAGTGGTGTGAATCCCTTCAGATTATACAGATTTGTCACACTTTCTAGCAGACAGAACTGCTGTCTGTGAAAAGTAGTACAAAGAAAAAAGAGTAGTAATAAAGATCACTGTTGTTCTGAGAAACATATTGGCCATTTTTACAGGCACAAATGGTGTCAGACAGATTCACAATAAACCTAAAAAATGGTGGAAAAAACAGAGAAATGTCAACAGAAAATTGTTAGTTAATATCAAAAAGCAAGTTTACCTTATAAACACTTCCAAAAGCTCCACTGCCAAGATGATCTAAAATCGCATAATTGCCTATGTATTTTGATGGTGCTTTATTCTGATTAATGCTTTCAATACTTTCAGCAATTTGCTTGAGTTCCTCCTCCTAATGATAACATTTAAAAAATATGCAATTTTGATGATTTACATGTACAGCAAACTGAAAATAATAGTTATTTATTAACATGATGAAAAAATTGGAAACTTTGTGCTTACCAGTAATGAATTTAGCTTTGATACCAGCTCTTCATAAGCACTGATATTACGAACATAATGTCCAATATCAATGAAGTTCTCAAACAAATCAGTCGGGAAGAGTCTAAAAACATTTAACATTTTTATAAATTTAGGGAGTGTTCATAACAGATTACACACTGTGAAGACTTTTTTAACTAATGTATTGCTACTCCTTATTTTATAACCTTCTAAATAATTATTATTTTTGACCAGCCATTCAAATGTTCCTAATCACAAATAGTCACCATGTGGGACTACAGGGAACTTCCAAAGGTCCCAGCTGGGATTGGGACACCATTTTGCTGCCCACTGCATAAACACAGATCCTACTCCATTGAAAGGTGGAGATTCACTGAAGGCAATGGAGCTCCCCTTGGATGCAATGGTGTATCTATGCAATTCTGTATAGGTTCTTATATTGCCCCATCACTGTATTATCTCTGCAACTTCCAGTAGAGCATTCAGTGATGTGACTAATACCTGTTTATGGGTAGGATTGGGGCTATAATCCTTTTCCCACGGTTTCAATCAAAAAGACACAAAACAGACAAAGGGTAGGGAACGGATTTACAACACACAAGCCAATTAAAATAGTGAAGAATTGGCAAAGCCTCATTAGTTACATGTTTGGTTGGTGTTTTGTTTCCTTTTTTCAACAGGAGCTACAGGTAGGGTGAGGAATGGCAGGAATGGAAATTAGGAACTGTAAAGGAGTTGCAAAACGAAGGATGAGGAAATGGCACAATCACAACTCGAGCCCTAGTAGTACCGTACAATCTTTATAGGCTGGAGCCCTTCCAGGAAAAGGAAAACTGGTTAGGTCAGCTTTATTAAAATAAAAGTAAGATGAAAGGTGTGTGTGTATGTTTATAATTCTATCAGTTTAAGTCTTTTGATAACAAGTGATGGATAGGTAAGAACTACCAAAAGTTACAGCCAATTTGCAGTTTGATTGTCATTCTTATTTCACAGTTAGGCATCTGGTTACACATGAACTTCATATTCTAACCTTCTGTTAAAACTCTGGCAACACATTTCTAGTAGAGATGGTTATTGGTGGCAGACATTTTTCTTCATGTAGGGTCACATATCCCAACACCCAGCCCAAGTAAACAGTCTTGATGTAGGATCAGTTCTCAAAAGGGGTGGGTAAAGAAAGAATCCACTCCTCCCCAACTGCTCATATCTGGTACTGTAGTTCTGAGGTTCCATGTTGCTTCTCATGCAGCTACGCTAATCTTCTGGGAAAAGGCTGATGGACCTACACAATGGCAGATGCAACAGTCCTAACTTCACTCTACCTCCAGCTTGCTCCAAAGCTTGCTACATGGAAACACAAGAGCAGCCTCTATAGGGCTGGATTCTGTTGAGTTCAGTAGAGTTCCTATGAGGCAGGCCCCCTCCACTAACTCTCTAAATCCTGCCTCATACAGCAGTACTGCAAACGGTTCAACTGCAGGCACAGCCAGTCATTTGCGGCTGTGGAGAAGAGTGGAGGATATGCACTCTTAGATTTTGTTTGTTTGTTTTTTCTTGTTCTCTGGAAATCAATTACTACATTTGAAAACTGAGCATGACATTAATTGAGAATTTACCTGAATGATGGTTTGTAAGTGCTACAAATGCAGTCCCATGTAGCATTTTATTACCATACCTTTTAAAGAGATGTCTATTTCTTTCCATACTGAAGAGAAACCGCAAGGCTCTGAAAGCATAACACTGGGGTGAGAGAAATGCTTCAATTAATAACAAATTATGTACAAATTAAAACGCTGTTCATAAAACAGCAAGGACCCTAAACATATTTTTTTAACCTTCATATTTAAGTAACTAAGTAGGCCAGGCTATCAGCATGGTAATCATCCTCAATAAACCAAAAATAAACATTTCTACACTTTAGTCACAAGCCATCTGCTTCAGTGCATGCTGTATTTCCAATGTGGGCAGGCCCTTTTAAAAAAAAAACTACGGATCAGCATAGCTACATTAGACACCGAATAATTTTATTTCTGTACTGCTGAAGTCTTTGAGCCACATTCTGCTCGATGATTCCAGTGTAGTCCAATGGAAGTCAATGGGGTTACACTTAGGTAACAGGGAGCAGAATTTGGCCCTTTTTTCTGGAAAATGAAGTGTAGAGCCCTAAAAATGTCAACAGGAGACAAAAACAAAAACAAACAAACAAAAAGCCCTAAGTCTACAAGAATCTGAAGATCAGCCACAAGAATACACTTGATCTAGTTTTCAAAAAATTATCCAGATAGCTGAGTTTCTATATAATCACTATTAGAGAAAATAAACATTAAAAAAATAATCATGACAGCCATGGGTGAAATTAGAGTCTCTTAGTTAATACAGAGATTTTTAGGTAACTCATCTTGAGTTCTCTCCAACTATATCCATCTATCCAAGCCAATGCAAAAACTAGCTAACCAAACAAAGATGGCTGCAATGTGTAAGCCAAAGGAAAATGAGTTACCAAGACTCTAAAAGAGTGGAAACAATAATATAGATCTAAATAATATTCAAACTGTTAGATTACATTCGTGACTAAAAATCCTATTATGGGTCCAATCCAGTGGTCCTTACTCAGACGGTAGGAGTTTTGCTGGAGTAATGACTGCAAAACAATGAAGGAGATAAAAGCTAACCACTATTTTTGAAGGAAGCAGGACATCAGTCACCAATACTGCTAGGAAACAGTCTTCTTTAAAGAGAATTGTTTTTTCTTATTCCAAAATAATTGCCCTTTGAACACAGGATAAACATCCGGTGTTGTCGTTCCAATATTCTTCTGAGACCGACACAGTCAGAGGGGTCTGTCAGTGTGGAATAACTTGCAGGATTGGAGCCATAGTTATTACTTTGAAGGTTCCCCTTTTTAGTGACTGTGCCTAGTCCCTAATGTAGGAAGGAATCAGGGTTATATGACTGAAACACAGGACTAAAAATTAAGAGATCTGTCCTCTGTTCACAGCTCTCCCTCAGACAGTCAGTTACCTCCCTATTCATCTATTTCCTACCTGTAAAATGAGAATTTTACTTTCCTTCCTCACAGCAATATTCTGAGCTTAACACTTTTATGTCTGTAAAAAGCTTCAGATTTAAGGGCAGCATATTCTTTACATGCTGAATGAATGGGGAAATAATGATTGTGATATCATAACTACTCCCCAAATAATGAATTGTGATTCCTAAAGAAATAGAAAGAATGAAGAGACTGATTAGCAAGACAAAGATACTGGGCCAAATTGTAAGAAATAAACCCACGAAATTCATAAAATTCACAGGTTTCAGAGTAACAGCCGTGTTAGTCTGTATTCGTAAAAAGAAAAGGAGTACTTGTGGCACCTTAGAGACTAACCAGTTTATTTGAGCATGAGCTTTTAGCATCCGATGAAGTGAGCTGTAGCTCACGAAAGCTCATGCTCAAATAAACTGGTTAGTCTCTAAGGTGCCACAAGTACTCCTTTTCTTTTTATAAAATTCACAAATATCCTAGAAATCAATAATTATGAGAAAGGAACTATAGAAAAGCAGCATGAGATGTTAAACATGGTTTGGATTAAAGATAGATTTCTTATCATTTTCCTGGATGTGGTGGGATTTCTGTTAAGCGTATCAGCAATGTCATAATAAAACCTTTGTTACTAATAACTGATGTCACCTTATATTTAAACCATACTACATTCACTCATGATCTATTGTAAAATATAATCTCTTGTAACTTTATGCTGAAGTACTAAATTGGAGTTAACAACACACTTGGTAAATTAATCTAATTAAAAATATGTATATATTTGAAGCTACTGTTAAACAGATGCCTAACTGCATTAAATTAGTTTCATAAAACGATTATATAAATTTACTCCCTCTTTAATTTCCTTCAAAGGATAATGTTACAAAAAGTTTTAAATTAATTTAAGTATTATAAAAAAAACTTTAGTGCAGATGATAGGCACTAGCTAACATTTGAGATTGCAGTCTGATCTGTTAATCCATAAAGAGAGCATGCAGCATACATCAGCAGTGCAAGATCCCCAAAACACTTCTCCAGTGTGTCTCAAGCCTGATCTGGAAGGACTACTGTGGTAAAAGGCAATAAGAATGGCCATCTTTCCCTCTCTACTAAGAGTGCCCATTAGGTGACAGTTATGGTGATGATTTTAGTGACATGGACAGCTACTCAATAGAAATCAGAAAGATACCAAACTCATTTCTCAGACGCCACAGAATAGCTGTCAGATAGTTAACAACTACTATACTGGTCACTACCAACCTGGGTTGACTCTAACCAATAAATTTACATAAAATTTCATAACAAACACAGAAGCCATCCGATCTTTAGCAAACAAAGATTGATCATCCTGCATTTAATTTACATTACTTTATGTTATGTTTTGCTATGCTTTATTTAATAATCACAGTGAGGTGCTCCAACCCAAAAGAAATGAAGTCAAAAGGCGCGCAGTGTAGCCGCTGTTTGTCGGCTCTCCTGCCGACAAAAAACTTCCACCCCCAGTGAGCGGTGGTAGCGTTGTCGGCAGGAGAGCGCTCCTGCTGACAAAGCACTGTTAGCACTGGCGCCTATCATTGACAAAACTTTTGTCTTTCGGGGGTTTGGGGGGGTTAACACCTCTGAACGACAAAAGTTTTGTCTTTCACTTGCCAGTGTAGACATAGCCTAAATATCCATGTTCTCCTATGTTACATAGGGTACAAGAAGCATAAAGTGTTTTATAGCAGAACAACACACACAAGGTCATGATTTGACTTTTACTTTCCTGTGGTGTAGCAATCTGCCATTCGTTTCATGTATTTTTTAATAAAGTGGTTAATAAAGTTGCTACTGTATATTAAAATACCAAAAATCATAAGATAAATTTCCAAAGACTGTGTAAAGCTTTCAGCATGAAAGAGAATTACCTGTAATAAATTAGCTTTTACTGCATTCCTTTGTTTGTCTGGTAAAATCAGTTTTGCTATTGTATATACCCCATTTTCCTGGAAAAGAAACATAAAGGAAAGTCATCAATGTTAGTGCTGCTTTAGGACAGAAAGTGCAAACAACATTAAATGTTACTTCATGTAAACAATTCAGAAGTTAATGTCAATTTGAAAAGTTCTTAGCCATCTATTATACACTAAGTTTTAAGGTAGTATCAGTGAAATGTGCACAAGTGCAAAACCATCATTACATTCACTGTAAACTGATCCTGCACTTGAACCTTTGCAGATGGACCTTGAAGCCGTGTTGAGCTCCACTGAAGTCAAAAGGATTGCACCACTGGAGCTGCCATCATCCACTGTACATTTTGGAATGTCATGATCAGAGATTTATGCACCAAAAAAGCCCTGAACTAGAATAAAACCCTATGTGATCGTTTTGGATATATGCAGTGATGAGCTGCCAAAATGTTAACAACGGGTTCCCTCCTTACCCCATGAAGGGGTCGTTGCCCACCCCCGCCCCCCAGGACTCCTGCCGCATCCAACCCCCCCCCGCATTCCTTGACGGCCCCCCCCAAGACCCCTGCCCCATCCACCCCGCTCCCCTGTCCCCTGACTGCCCCCAGAACTGGGCAGGAGGGTCTCATGGGCCACCGTAGTGGGTGCCCACCCCACCCCTAAGAGCCAGAGGCACTTGCCGGGGGGCAAGGTGGGGAGTCCCAGCGGTGCTTACCTGGGGCAGGAAGCATCCGGCAGGTCCCTCTGGCTCCTAGGGGCAGGGGAGTGTAGCTAGGGGGGGAGCAGGGGGAGCGACCGCTCCCCCCACTGATCACATCAAAAGTGGCGCCTTAGGTGCCGACTCCCTGGATGCTCCGGGGCTGGAGCATCCATGGGGAAAATTGGCAGCTCCCCACCCCGCGCCTGGCCCCAGCTCACCTCCGCTTCGCCTCCTCCCCTGAACGCACCGCCCCGCTCTGCTTCTCCGCGCACCCCTCCCCCCCGGCTTCCCGCGAATCAGCTGTTCGGCGGGAAGCCGGGTAGGGCTGAGAAGCAGGCCACGGCTTCACACTCAGGCCGAGGGTGGCAGAGGTGAGCTGGGGCAGGGAGTGGTTCCCCTGCGCGCCCTCCCCTCCCTGGGTTACCTGCTGCGGTGCGGGCAGCCCTCCTCGCGCCCCGCCCCCCGTCCGAGCTCACCTCCGCTCCGCCTCCCTGGGCCTGAGCGGGAAGCCGCCGCTTGCTTCTCAGCCTGCCCTGGCTTCCCGCTTGAACAGCTGATTCGTGGGAAGTGGGGGCGGGGCAGAGAAGCAGAGCGGGGCGGCACATTCAGGGGAGGAGGCAGAAGTGAGCTGGGGCTGGGGCGGGGAGCTGCCAGTGGGTTCTCTGCACCCACCAAATTTTCCCTTTGGGTGCTCCAGGGCTGGAGCACCTGTAGAGTCGGCACCTAAGGCACCACTTTTGGCCGGTTCAATTTAGAAGCCCAACCGGTTCTAAAAGGGCTTCTAAATTTAACCACTGGTTTTAGTGAACTGGTGCGAACCGGCTCCAGCTCACCACTGGATATATGTCTATGTCCGAAAATCATGTTGCAGTTCAGTAAAAAAAAACTAACAACAAAAAGAGATGTACTGTTTTTAACATTTAATCTGACTTAAATATAAAAACAAAAAAAATAGATTCCACTTAAGATAACGTGAGTTTCAGATAAAAATGGTTCCCTAAACCTATATGGTTTCTGTAATTCTAGTGTTTACAGTGGCAGATTAATTTACTGGCCCAGAGAGCTTATATCCCGGGGCCCTGCCCAATTTGGGGTCCCCCGCAGGAGTGCTAAAACCTGGATAGAAGTGAATGGGCCACCGATGCCAAAACTATGACTCCACACCCTGCTTCTATTCTTCCCCTGAGGCCCCGATCCCCACTCCTCCTCTTCCCCCTGGGGCCCCACCCCCTGGCCAGGCCAGAAGCCAGAGCCGGGCCATGGTAAGAGCCACCATGTGAGCCCTAGGTGCTGCTGGGAGCCCTGAACCCTCCAGCTGCCAGGGGCACACCACCCAGGGCAGGTGGAGAGTCCAGGGCTCATCACAATGGCCCGGACTCCCTGGGCAGCCCTGGCTCTGGCTTCTAGCCTGGCTGGGGGCAGGGCCTTGGAGGGGGGTGAGGAAGAGCAGGGTGTGGGGTCCCATAGCAATGGGTTGTGGGAGGCCTAAAACCTCTTTGTGCCCAGGGTCCCAATAAATCTTCATCTGCCTCTGAGTGCTTAAGTTATACAAGGAGTTAATTTTTTCCACTCCTCTTCTTGCCAATTGGCACCTAAAATATTCCAACACCCTGTGCCTATTCTATCTAAGAACTTTCCTTCCCTTTACTCCAGCAGTTCTCAAACTGTGGGTCAGGACCCCAAAGTGGGTTGAAACCCCGTTTTAATGAGGTTGCAAGGGCTGGCGTTAGACTGGCTGCGACACAGGCCTGAAGCTGAAGCCCGAGCCCCACAGCCCAGGCCCAAAGCTGGAGCTCCACGCCCAGGCCCAAAGCCAAAGCCCAAGCACCCAGGCCTGAAGCCCGAGCCCCACCACCTGGGCCCAAAGCTGAAGCCCGAGCCCCAGCACCTGGGCCTGAAGCCTGAGCCCGAAGCCCGAGCCCCACCGCCTGGGCCTGAAGCTGAAGCCCGAGCCCCACCGCCTGGGCCTGAAGCTGAAGCCCGAGCCCCACCGCCCATGCACAAAGCTGAACCGAGCCCCACCGCCCGTGCACAAAGCTGAAGCCCGAGCCCCACCACCCGGGCACAAAGCTGAAGCCCGAGCCCCACCACCCGGGCACAAAGCTGAAGCCCGAGCCCCACCACCCAGGCACAAAGCTGAAGCCCGAGCCCCACCACCCGGGCACAAAGCTGAAGCCCGAGCCCCACCACCCGGGCACAAAGCTGAAGCCTGAGCCCCACTACCCAGGGCCAAAGCCCAAGCCCCACCGCCCAGGGCTCAGGCTTTGGCTTCAGCTTGGGGTGGCAGGGCTCAGGTTACAAGCTCCATGCTTTGGGACGAAGCTCTTGGGCTTTGGCTTTGGGGCAGCGAGGCTTGGGCAGACTCATGCTTTGGTCTCCCCTCCTGGGGTCGTGTAATAATTTTTGTTGTCAGAAGGGGGTTGCAATGCAATGAAATTTGAGAACCCCTGCTCTATTCCCTTTAGCTATGACTCTGGGTTTAAAAGGAATGTACTGATGATTTCACTCATGTATCATTTATGGTCTTGACTTAAAATTTAGTATATAATAGATGGCTATGAATTTTTTATTTGGCGTTAATTACTGAGTTGGAGCATCTTGGGGTGTACATAAGATCCATACAAGAGTCCACTAATTAAAACCATTTTAGAACTATAAATTCTAGCCAATTAAAATGATGTCACTTGTTAAAATCCACAAGCCCAGCGACGAAATGCCAGAGTGTTCATGAGCCTTAGAATTTATGTTTGTCAATCAATTCCACGAAAAAAATTTTCTATCCTGAATATGTCAAAAAGAAGGAAACAGATTTATGAGTTGACAGTTGTTAACCAAAAGAAACTCATATCTGAGCAATGCTACTTATACTCTAAAATATAGTAATATTGGCCATACTGCCCAGCCAGTTTTTAATGAGCTCATATAAAATTAATTATATGATAGTGACTAATAAGAGTTAATAAGCCAAATGTCTACAAATAGGCATTTTGCATCCTTGTTCAATACTGGTAACCACACTAGCAACAAAGTAGGGTCCCTTCATAAGGTATTATCCTGCTCCTGAGAGTTTTGCACTTGACTTCAGCAGAAGCAGACCCATAATATTTAAGTGGATGGCATGCACATCAGTGTGCCCTGTCCAGCACTTTGAGACCTATGGATGAAAAGCACTATATAACATCTAGGTATTGTTATCCCCCAAGAAGGTATAGCCTGCCAGTTATGGGCACGTCCAAGCTAGTATGTATCCTGAAGTCAGCAACACACACTTGCTGGGGCCATATATTTAGGGTGACGATACGTCCCGTTTTGGCCGGGACAGTCCCTTTTTTAAGCCCTGTCCAGTCTGTCCTGACTTTTTTTTTCAAAAAGGAGGCATTTGTTCCATTTGCCCTTGCTGACTTGATCAGTTGGCAAGTGCAAACAGGACAAATGTCCACTTTTGTCAAAAAAGTGGGGTGCGGTTTGGAGGGGGCAAGTGGAGATGCCAGCCCCCCGCAGGTTTCCAGCAACCAGGCAACAGCCTCATGCGGGGCGGGGAGGAGGAGGAGGAGGGCTCCAGTGACCAGGCAACAGCATGGGGGGTGAGGGGGGAGCGCCTTGGGTGAGCAGCTGAGGGTGTCCCATTTTCTCCTTGGGAAATATAGTCACCCTACAAATACTGTACTACTTTCATAAGGGCAATAAGCTATACATTGTGGCTGCATGCCTTTGGTTGTCCTCCCCTGCAACTGCAGGCCAGGGTGACTTCTAAGCTGGATAAGCTGCTTTATTCCCACCTCCACATGACTCCCTTGGACAAAATCAGGAATTTGCAAAAGGTGAATGTAATAAAGTGGCTTGCCCTGTGGGCTGGAGAGCCTGAGGCTAAGTCAACTCTGATTACTGAATGAGACCCACCTAAGGAGAATTAGGCAATTCCCTATACATAGCAGAAGGTGGCTGCATTAAGAAGGGGAAGCCCAGGGAGCTGCAGCTATACTGGTGGACGCTTCTGGGCCAAAAAGGCTCCTGCAGGACGTGAGTTTGGTGAATAAAGCTCAGTGTGACTAGGAGGCTGCTGTAGGGGTGGGAAACCTTGCATGTGTTTGGGACTATACATCAGAGCCCCAGTGACGGAGACCTTGGAGGACTGGCTGGGAGATCATACCAGGATGGAAGAAGAGCTCTAGGGGTGAAAGACAATGCCAGAGGTTATGGGCCTATTACTGTGAGGTTCTGGGGCCTGTGAGGTACAAGAGGTCAGACTAGATGATCATGATGGCCCCGCCTGGCTTTACTGTCTATGAGTTTACGAGAGTTATAAACCACCAGTAAAAATGCACAAGGAGACACAAGTAAATAAACCAGAGATATGAAAGTGATACCAGTGATACACTTAAATGCCTTACCTTAACTGAATAAAGTCTTCCTACCTGTACTACTTGGTGAGCATTAGTGTCATTGAGCACTAGTTCTGTAATTGCAGCACAACACGCTAGAATGAAAAGTCATATATAAATATTCAGGGCCAGATTCACAAAGGTACTTAGGTGCCTAAAGACGCAGATAGGTGCTTCACAGGATTTACAAAAGTACTAAGCAAATTAGGTGCCTACCTCCCACTGATTTACACTAGGAATATTAAGGAAGCAGTCATAAAAAGTACACCAGAAATATGTTCCAGACAGACTCTGATGTTAAGTGCATGCTATTTCTTTGAGAGGACCGTGATACTGAGACCTACTAAGCAATGTCACCTCAGCACTACTGGGATCTGAGAGTGAAACTGAACGTCTAAACGAGTTCTAATGTATTATCCTTAGGATAAGCACATTATGAGTAGGCTTGGCAGAACTCAATTTGTATTTAATAATTTTGACAGATATTATCAATGTTTATTTTAAGCATTTTTAAAATTTATATCAATTTAAATTGTCACAGTTGTGTAAAATTATGGGTTTTAAACATTTTTTCAGTTTTTAGCTATTTACATTTTCATAGCTGCAGGAATCATGGGGGAAGGGTCACAAATGTGGGGGGAGTCAGACAATTATTTAATGACAGTAGATGTTGAGATTTTAAAAGTTAAACCTTTATAACAGTTAAAACACAAATTGTCAACATGACATCAAAATATACAACATATATATCTTTAAATCAAACTCTAATAAGTTCTCAAGCAGCATTTTTCTTACTTTGCTTATCTGTAAATTTTGATTATTATTGATGGAAATACGTGTTGTCAGTTTGTGTACGTATGGTGGAATCGATATTTACCAACATTTCCGGATAAAAATCGAATCCTTTCAAGGCTATTTATGAGTGATCTGGTACACTGAAGTTGGATATGATGTAAAACTTTAATAACTGAATTAAAATTTTCTTGAGTTAAAGCAGGAGTTTAAAACAGAAACACCAGTTGAGCTCCTGAATACTTCTTCCTTCATTTTGTGATGAAAAATACATTGATATTGCACATCTAAAAAAACACCACAGCTGACCTGATTCTCCCCCTCTGCAGAGTGAGTGTAAAACGATACCATTCTGATCTGATAACATTGTGCCCCACTTGCACAGGTATAAATAACTATACAAAGTGCAAAGCTGTGGAATATCAGGCCCAATATACATACCTGCTTGAAGGGAGAAAGTATTTTCTTGTATTTCTTGAGGACTTAAATCTTCTGACAAACAAAGCTGTTGGATTCTCCCTGCTGCATTTGCACTAGATAAACTCCCAACAGAAGAATGATCAGAAACTAGATTTCTATCTCTGAAAAACAAATCACAGCGTAAAATAAATATTTAATAAATATCTGTGTTAGTCATTTCTGAAATTTGCCTGGATTCCTATTTCTGCCTCTATTCTCTATATCTACATACATTCCACAATGAAAAATTTAAAAAGCATGTACAAATTTCAAATTAACATCAAAAGCATCAGATATAAACCACACAGTAAATGGGTAAACAGTTTAGCCCCCTTTATAGTTTCAAATAAGACATTGTTGGGAAGAGTTTAAACTGTAACCTAAATTTACTAAAGCAAGTACTGATTTAGGGTGCCCAACTACAAATATTTTAATGGGGCCTGATTTTTAGAGGATTTTCTGAAAATTAGGCCCCTTGAAAATAGCTTAACTTGGGCATCCACAAACTCAGGTATCCAAAATCATTAGTCACTGTTGAAAATTTAGGCCCATGGTCTTATCACTAGACTAAAAATTTAAGATACCATAAAAAATTCATAAATCCAAATAACGAAATAGATGTCCCTTTCTACCTGCCTAATCAACATGGAAATTATATGGACACTAACTATATATTTTATCTCTATTTAATTGATTTAACACAGCAAAGCCATGTTATACTTTTGAAAAGCATACTATATTTGAAAAAAATACTCTTTATAGTCATTAATGTTTGAACTATCCACCTGAATTTCTTGTAATTTCTGCAGTACGCAAGGTCTGCAAATACCGTCAGAAGCAGAGGATGAAAGCTTTTTTTACACATTGGTATATGGTCAAATGGTTGTGTGATAACCTTAAAATATGAAGCAAATTCATTGACAATTATAATGATCCTGAAGACCTACCCCTGTAATATATGAAGGAGTTGCTTGATACCGCCCCAAATACGGATTTCCACACTAGTCTCAGGGTCTTCACAAATCTGTACCAGAATCCAAACTACACTCCACAAAAGCTTGAGATGATCTGAATGGAGCAAACTGAGCAGGACAGGAACTCCTTCATACAGTTTCACTTGCTCTTTGACTTGTGATTCAGCACAGAGGAGGCGTAGCAGCTCTGCGGTCAGCCTAGAAAGAGATCAGCAACAAATTATAACCATACCATACAGTTCACCTGTGTTAAATCACCCAGACAGTTAGTTATTATTGCAATTCCTATTACACTCTTGTTACTTAGTGCTATTGTATATACAAAGATGCCCAAGTAATCTATAATACATTTTCTGTTAAGTTACATTCAATAAAGTGTCATATTTTATTCACCCATTAAAATGGCCCTAAATTTTATTAAATGAAGCCTGTCACATTTTTGGTGTGCAGTAATTCATAACACTAATAAGTTTGTATCACTTTCCCGCACTGTATTATCTGTGTCTGTTCAAACATGTCTGTAAGCCTCTCTGAATTCACTTCAGATGGGGCTCTGAAATCAAAGATGGTGCTATAGGGCACTTAGCATGAAGCAATTCATACTCCAGACCCTGTGACACTGCAGCTAATACAGTATACGCAGCCCATGTTTTAGGGGTCCCTGCAGTTGCAGGGCTGGCAGCACCAGCCCTTTGCATTATTGTGTTAATATTCATCGAAGCTTGACTGTGGTTCCATCGATAATGCTTTCCAGGTGAACTCGTCAACCACTGCTGTTGTTTTTTTTGAATTCCTTCTTTGTTTTTAAATGGATTACAAGTAGTGGTGGGTGAACTTCAGAAGGTTCATAGGTTATGGTAGAATAACCTATGGTAGAATGTGGATCTTATGTTCACAGAATTGGCTGGAAATGTCACAAGAAAAAGTTCTCACAAGATTTCCATTACTTCCTCCCTCCACAATATAGCTAGAGAGACCACAAGAAAAGGGTATCTCACTGTGTTTTGGCTCTTCTACTTCCATCTGGAATCACAAAGCGCTGAAGTGTATAAAAATGAAAACCCATATTTTGAACCTTCAAACTTAGCTAATTTTTCAACTTCAATTACTTCTTCCCTCAATTTGAAACTTAAGACTACTGTAGTCACATAGCAATATTCAGCAGAGAATCTTTTCTGTTATGGTCACTCCTTTTTCTTTTTTTTTTTCATAATGAAGTAGTATTTTTTTTTAAAGTTAACCAGAACTTTTTTCAAATATGCCAGAAGATTCAGTTTGTTCCTGTTATTTGGTTTCCCTGTCCCTAATTATAAGTTAAATAAGCAATAAAACCTCTGTTTTAAAATGTATGATATTCTTTGGTGACTGGAATGGAATCACGTTTGAGAGAGTGTTTTTGTCTTCTTGATGTTTTGTACTTAATACCCATAGACCACTTTACCACCAGTTTCTTTCAAATATGGACTTATCAGCCCAAATCGTCAAGTCCAACTGAGCTGTGATGACTTTAATGTAGGTGGGAATATTTTTGAGCACCTCTGATCCACAAGACTGTTGGGATCTGAACCAGTCCCAGATATAAACTAAGACAGTCTCAAGGCTGCTGTAATTTATGCCAGGTTATAATGGCCCCCAAGTGAAATACCACAGTCCAGCATGCTCTTGTGGTCTAGTGGCCAGGGAATTCTCAGTTATCCTTTAGGGCAGCTTTACAGTCCATTTATGCTGAATTGTAGGCTAGGATGTAACCTATCCATGGGAAGAAAGACAATTAACATGTACTAGATAACCACCAAAGAACATTTTACTGCATCAATATCTGATTTTAAATGCCACAGCTTTGAAACTTTACTACTCTAATTAAATAAATGCAGTATGTCTGTATATCAAAATAAATTTTAAAACAGAAAAGTATTTAACATAATTAGTCTATAAATAAGGTCCTACCTTTTAGATAGCAAGTCATATTCATGTAATATCACCAGCAAGTGTTCTACAATGGCGAGCTCACTGATCTTCTCCCTACATTCTGGGCTACAAATGGAAAAATTTTGGATATTTATATAAAATAAAATTATATGAAAAACAAGTGTTATTTCTATTTAACTTCATCATCCATTGCTTTGGCTCACTGTCTTTCCTTATGGCTCAAGTATTGATGTGATATTGTATATGAAGGTTTAAAAATACAAAAATAAGTTGGTTCCACACTGAAACTGCAAAAGTTTACTCTTATTTTTTTATAATACAGATTGTTTTAGTGAAACATTAACATGGTAAATGAGGAAAAAAGGTTAAATATTTAATATGCTTAGAAAACTAACTTTGAAAAAACTAACTACAAAAGCTGAGGTTTAATTTTTTATTATGCAAATATGTCTTCATATTTTTATTATATTCTATTACTATTTTGCTTATCCCATGTAAGTGTAAATAAAAGTAGTTTATATGAGGAATACTCATTGGAAGCTGCAACTTACAAGTGAATAACTGAATTTACAGGGCATCATAATCACCAAATTCTTTAACTCTAGAAGATTATAATAATCTATGCCCTGATTCGAGAAAGTATCCATATTCAGAACAACACTTAAATATATGCTTAAGTCTCACTGACTTTTTGCTTAAAGTTAAGAACTTACTTCTCTCCTGACAGTGCCCTAATTTGAAATAACTGCTTACCCATTATATAGGATGTTCTTTTCAGATAAAATTAAGAATCCTTAAAAATCATTTAAAAGAGAGTATTAAAGAGTACTCAAGTGAGGGAAAATCAGTTTTAAATTACTACAAGGAAAAGAAAAACATTCAAATGTACTAAAAGAAGCAGAGTTAACTGAAAGTGGCCTAATTATTCTGACAAAGATAACAGCAATTTTGGAGAGATGCTGAAGACAATAATGGATTTAAGAAAAGCATAGATTATAAATTCAGCCCTTATCTTCACTAGTAGGGATTTGAATAAGCATTCTTCTGATTTGAGAGTGGATTTTACATTTAAGTGATGTCAACACTAGCACTTATGTTGGCAAAACTTTTGTCGCTAAGGGGTGTGAAAAAACCAGCATAAGCGCTCATATGCACAGCGCTATGTCAGTGGGAGAAGCTCTTCTGCCAACATAGCTACCACCACTCGTTGAGCTGGTTTTATTATGTCAACAGGAGAGCTCTCTTCCTGTCAGCCTAATGTGGCTACACGAATGCTCTTACAGCGGCACAGTTGTATAGGTACAGCTGTGCCACTGTAAGCTTGTAAGTGTAGACATGGCCTAAGTAAACCGGAGAACTTACGTGTTCTTTTGGGGGTGAAAAAAACTGGTCTTTACAGGTGTGATTTGTTCAATGGTATTTGAAAACGAACAACCTTTCGACATCAGGTTAAAGATATTCAGGCAAGATAAACTTATTTCACTCCTAGTGTAAAATTAAATGGAAGACCAAAATCCTGATCCTGCAAAGGCTTATACATGTACTTTTCAAACTGTGAGCAGTCCCACTGGCTTCGATGTAAAGTTAAAATGTAATGCTGGTAAACCAAGTGCCAGCTCTGACCAACGCTGTAGGCATTAGATATGAACTGACAAACTCATAGCAGCAGAGCAGACCAGTTGACTTATGTGTTAGTGTTGCTCAAAATAGGTATTAGTCTTATAAGACTATTTAGTGTTTAGACTCTACGGAATATTTGTAAATTGCTGCATGCATTTATCTTATTTGTAATTTCTGTATTCAATGCTATAAAGGAAATATATAAGTTTTGCTTTAGGACTTTGAAAATGTTTGCTCTAAACATATGAAATCCGATGGGAAGAGTGTTTCTCCCGCCCATCCAGAAGAACAATCAAAATTAATTGGGCTTGAATAGGGACTGGGAGTGGCTGGCTCATTACAAAAGCAGCTTTGCCTCTCCTGGAATTGACACCTCCTCATCTATTATTGGGAGTGGACTGCATCCACCCTGATTGAATTGGCCCTGACAACACTGGTTGTCCACTTGTGAGGTAACTCCCTTCCCTTCATGTGTCATTATATAATGCCTGCATCTGTAATTTTCACTCCATGCATCTGAAGAAGTGGTGTTTTACCAATGAAAGCTTGTGCCCAAATAAATCTGTTAGACTTTAAGGTGTCACCAGACTCCTTGTCACTACAGCTCTGTCACTCTTAGAATTTAGATTGTAACTCACTTGGGCGTATTTGTTTGCTTACTTTAACCTGTAAATAACTCTCGTTTATTTTTCCTAATTACTAAACCTTTAGATGGTTTATTATGGGATTGGCTACAAGTGTTGTCTTTAGTGTCAAATCTAGGGTACCAATTGCTCTGGGGTAAGTGACTGGAAGCAACCTGAATATTTCATGTTTTCTTGGCGAAAGTGACTGTTCATCACTAAGTCCTGCTTCCATAGGTAACAAGATAGACTGGAGAGTCTAAGGGGACTGTCTGTGACTCCATGGTAAGACTTGTTACCATGATCTAGGAGTTCATATTTGTCATTGGCTTGGTGAAATCTAGTTATAGAATTTACCACCTGTTTTGGGTGTATGCCCTGTTTTTGACAATCTACCCTGAGGTAGGCACTCACGGTTGTGAGCCACTCCAGACAGACTAACATAAGCATATGCATACGTCTCTTCAGGACAGAGACTTTAGCTTGTACAGTAACACTTATCCCCCAGTAAATGTCAGCTTCAATATTTTGGCAAGAGCTGAGATTAATTGCAAACAACAATTACTAAAATGAACTTACCTTTCTGCTAAGCTAGTAAGAGCAAGGAGTGCGCCCAACAGCACATTACTGTCTCTGGCTCCTAGCAAATTTACTAAAGTCTGGAAAATTAGAGATTTAAAAAGATAAATCTATATAAATGATGTGTTTTTCAATTAGGACCCTAAACATCCATATTTGTTCAGTAAAATTTAAATGCTATTAAAATAAATAAATATACAAATCTAACAAAGACACTAAATCAACACAGAATGCATGACTAGCCTTAGAGATTTCAAATAAATATATCAGAAAAGCATTTTGGTCTTTTCCATACTTGCCAAGTTTTAAGGACAGGAAAGCGTGTTTCTCCTCCAATAGTCAACACAGTATCTGAAACAACTCAAGCAGGATAAAGCATCCGTCCTACTTAAAGTACTAAGGGTGGCATCTGCTGCTGCAAGACACTGAGAACCCTGAACTTAGGTCCTACCAAGTAAAAAGTTTTTTAGTTTATATTTAAAATAATTATGTTTGTAATTTTAAGGCCTCACATGTATTCTGTTAATAACTCATATCTTAAAGTGATGTATGTATTTAATATTTTTATAAATGCAGTTGTGGTTTTCTAAAATATAACCAGTTTTCCATTTTTACTTGTTGTAAGCTTGGCCTACTTCACGGTCTGCTTTTTTCTCTCCTGAACCATCTGATGTAAATAAAATTGGCTTCATTTTGCAGCAGCAAACTTATACCATGAACCTCTAGTTGCACTAGTACTGATCTCAACTGTTTCTAATTTTGGACCCAAATCTACAAACAGATCCACTAAATGCACATCCCTGCCATCATGGTGAGCCCAAATGAGGTCAATAGTTTTCCCACACACATCTGTGGGAGGGTATGTCTATACTGCAATTAAAAATCCGCAGGTTGCCTGTGCCAACTGACTCAGGCTTGTGGGGCTTGGGCTAAGGGTCTGTTTAATTGCAGTGTAGATGTTTGGGCTCAGGCTGGAGCCCAGGCCCTAGGGCCCTGTGACATGGGAGAGTTCCAGAATTTGTGCTGCAACCTGAGACATACCCTTAGAGACCCAACTGTAGGATCAAGACTTTTGTTTACAGCAGATATTTCAAGACTATTTATACCTTAATAATATATAGTTTAACAAAGTAAATTTGATGTTGCCTTTATAGGAACAAGCTTTACCAAAATGTTTAAAGGGCTAAATTAACTCAATGAAATGATCTACAATTTGTGCATAAGGCCAACACAAACATCTCAGCAGCTGACATAAAAAGAGACAGTTCAGATGATCTTAGCCCAGACTGACAAGTCAAAGAACTGATGTTAGCTTATATTACAATCATTTGGAAAATGGAGGGAGTTTGATCCCAACTTGATCAATTTGGGAAGCATAAATCATTCACACAGGTAGCTGATTGTGATTTAAACCACTTACTTTATGTGCTCCACTGCCTATAACCCATTCTCTTTGATCTTTAACAGCAGAGAGTTTTTGAAAAATATCTGTGAAATGAAGGAAATCACATAAACCGAGTGTCTCAAATTTAAGATTTTTCATTTTGTTAATAGAGTAATAAAATAACAGGTCTAAAACATTGACTTACACTCTGAAATTGCGTATGTTCTTGACATGACAATTTATGTTATTCAATATTTTAATGTACAAAGAAGTGTCAATTTCTTCAGAAGCAATATTACAGATGTACAAGAGTAAGATCTGCTAATGCGCTGTGCTTTCGTCTACTCAAGTACTGTTCTCTTTTGCGTGACCATGACTGGAAAGTGTCCAGCAACACCACAATTGCTAAACCATTTGCAAATATTTTAAGCATCCCTAAGTCTGTCATATCAACTTTTCTCCTCATCCATATTAAGGTTATAAGTACATATGTCAGTTACAACACTCACAAGTCATGTTGACCAATTTGTCTACATTATGCTGCTCTTCTCCATATCCAAGATATCCATTTGCCACTGTTTCCATATACTGTAAGTGGGACAAAATACAATGTTAACATATATACAGTAGAACCTCTATTTTACAAACTAATTGGGGATTGACGAGTTCATATATGGAAAAGTTCATAAAATTTAACATCTCAAAATTACAGTTGGTAGGGTGCATACGTCACAGTATGCTGCAATCTATCACTTTTTCTTGTCCTTCAAACTACTGCAAAATGATTTGCAATGAACTGAAGGCATCTGAATGTGAAAGGATGCCAACTTGTTCTTCATCAATATTACTTTCATTATGTGATTTTTATTTTTCCATAGAGACAAATGGTTTGTATAACTGGTCATTTGTAAGATTGGTGTTTGTAAAATGGAGGTTCTACTGTATAGATTTGAAAGTGCTATTCACAAGCATTGCCTTTAGGTGGTGCACCAGATTCACAATAGACTATAAACTGCTACGACTGCAGGACACTACAGCAGTGCTTCTCATCCAGGGGTACATGTACCACTGGCCCTGGGGGTAAACACAGATCTTCCAGGGAAAAACACTAGCAAAGTCAGTACAAACTAAAATTTCATACAGACAATGACTTGTTTATACTGTTCTATATACTTATTCACTGAAATATAAGTACAATATTTATATTCCAATTGGTTTATTTTATAATTATATGGTAAAAATGAGACAGTACGTAATTTTTCAGTGTTGGCGTGCTGTGACACTTTTTTATGTCTGATTTTGTAAGCAAGTAGTTTTTAAGTGAAGTGAACCCTGGGGGAACACAAGACAAATCAGACTCCCGAAAGTGGTACAGTAGCCTGGAAAGGTTGAGAGCCACCGCACTACACCATTAGGAAGAGATATTACACTCTCCACAGTTATGGTAGAAACTAGTTTTTTCCATTACAAGTCTGATTATAATAGTCATTGCTAATTAACAATACCTACCTGAGTTAATTGCCCTCTTCCTGTTTACTACTTTATGACAAAAGAGAGCTCAGTCAATGCTCTAGAGGTTCTGCACTAGTTTTTAAAATATATTCATAAATAAACAGACCCATCAGTTACTGAATTAACTGTTCAAATAATCCAGCAATAACCTAACAGGAATTAATTAATCTCCTCTCCAGAATCCCACACCATCACTACCCAGCCCTACCCATCACCCATCTCCTATCTCCTTAGGTGCAAAGGACAAAAGACGGACGGTGTAGCAGGGACATCAGAACAGGATCCCGTCCACTTTTTGCCCCCGCCTCTCCTCTTCTCCCCAAGGCCCTGCCCCCTGGCCAGGCAAGCAGCTGGATCCTGGCCTGGGTAAGAGCGGCCCAGGGAGCCCAGGCAGCTGTGGGTGGCCCTTACTATGGCCTGGCTGAGACTCTTCAGCCCCCAAGGACCCGCCCCCATGCCAGGCCAGAAGCCGGAATCGAGTCAGAGTCAGAGCCACACAGACAGCTCTGGGGATCTGCGGACCCTCCATCTGTCCTGGGCCGGGGGGCCGGGAGGCAGGGGTAGAGGCCAGGGGCTGCTCTTGGGCCCCCCCAACCTCCGGCTCCAGCTTCTGGCTTGGCCAGGGAGCGGGGCCTCGGGGAAGAGGAAGGGCAGGGCCACCGAGTGGACAGGACCTTGTGCCTCCCCACCACACTTTTAGGAAGAATCCGTCGTCCCTGCTATATAGTACAAGCTGAAGATTAACAAACTTTGGCTGTTATGTACCAAGAAGAGAAGAAAGTTCCAAAGGCACCTTACTATATCAGAGGTGATTATTCGAAAATCTTGAAGTATAGTTAAAGTTCTACAGTAAGTTTAGGAACTGCATATTTGAAAACTGTACTACACACCATACATAATCAAACACTGCAACAGAAGTACTCTTTTATAAGGATAAAATTCACCTCAGTACAGAAGGCCTCACAAAACCCCTGCATCACTTAAACATTAGCCTGGCAGACAGTGGGATCTCTTTAACTTCTCTATACACTGAAGAGGAGGTTCCAAAAACTTGGTGTGGATGAGCTATGGCTGATATTCTACCACCTGTTTTGTTCAGCAAATTCACATGAAGCGAAGCACATCACATCAAGAATATGCAATGATACATGTAATAATAGTACGACCTAGCTCTTATATACTGTTTTTCATCAGCAGATCTCAAAGTGCACTACAAAAGGAGGTCATTGTTTAAATTCCCATGACAACTTTGAAAGTTTGAGCCTTACTGTTTAATATTTTTCCAAGACAATTTCAAAGCATGGAAAAACCATTCACCCCTCCAATCCAAAGCCACCCCCACAGTACACTGCCATACTGAGAACCCCAAAAGTTCAAAAATAGTAAATCAGACCACAAAAAATTATGAGATTGGTCCAAAAACTATGAGTTTTTTTTAATTAAGGGTAAAATTTTCCAGAACTCCTATATGACTTTCGGAGCCCAAGTCCCCTTTTCACAACAGACCTAAGTACTTAGAAGCCTAACTCTCACTGAAAGTCAGTGGGACTTGGGCTCGTAAGTGCCTATACCACTTTTGAAAACAGGACTTAGGCTCCTAAGTCACGTAGATGGTTTTGAAAATTTTACAATAAATTATGGTTTTTGGTCTGCTGATTCTTGAACTTCCCCAGGCCTCCTCCAATGTATGTTTGACAGGTACAGTGCTGGCAGTTCACAAATTTATCTGTAACATGATTTTGACTCCTGATGTAGGAGATTTCACTAACAGACCCTTCCAACATCAGTGGTCCCATTGTGCTAACTATTGTACAAACACATAGTAAGAGAGCTACTGCCCAGAAGACACTGAAATCTAGTGCAAAGCACAACATCACATTTATGATGTGGGAGCTGGAACTGGGACCCACTAAACTCATCTCATATGGGAACCACCAAACATCCATTAGATGGGAACAATTTTTAATTCCTGCTGAACTGGACAGGTGTCAAACAAACTAGTGACCTATAAGTGAAAAGCTCTATAATGTATTAGCAGCGCCCCAAGGCATCCAGTCCCTCGTTAATGCTAATGTTACACCACACAGAATAAGGATTGCTTTCTTGAAAGATAAGTGTATTAAATTAAGTTCTGATTTTTGGAGCAAAATCTCCTACACATTTCTCTCAGACTCACAAACATTCATGAAGTGCCACACTTTATTTTTAATGGGATAGTTCCCATTAATCAAAGAAGAAACACTAAAAATGCAACAATGAAACAGTGTCAACATAACATCTACATTCACTTCTAAATACAATGTTTTGTAATACAAAATCACTCGAACATTGATTCCAGGCTGCTTAAACTAATTTTTATATTACATACATATATAGTTCCGAAACACACATCCAATGTGGGTCAGCCGCAGAGAAAGAACTACAGTCTCCAGGTCCATAGCACAAGCTTCTTCCACTTCAGTCACAGGAGTAAATGGTGGGGAGAGCTTATATTATCCTCTGTATGGAACAGCCAGAGAGACTCAACACTTACTTGTCCGCTGGGTTGCACAAATATTTGTGAGACAGCAATCAAATGCTAAGCATCAGATTTTTTGCTTCTGTTCCACACTAGAAGAGCAGAATATGGCTTAGTTGTTACTGATAGCTTAGCTAAATGTATAGAGCCCTGCAAATATCCATGGACCACGTTTGCGGGGACCACGTTTGCGGATCACGGATGGATGCAGAGCCACATTTTATATCTAGAGCCCTGCAAATCTGTGGATAGCCGCATTATAATAGCAGATATCCACATCCATGGATGCAGATAGCTGCGGATCAGATGTGGATACAAATTTTGTATCCGTGCAGAGCTTTATAAATGTACTAATGCCCATTTGGGTCATCTCCAGCAACTGAACTGGGCAACCTCTGGATCTAACAACATGAGCCACAACACCTGAGCTAACACACCAGACACCCTAGCACAGAAGACACAGCAGAATCATAAATTTCTACATGTGGTCTAGCTAGCCACTGGAGAGTGAACAAAACCTTACTATATTAGTGTGGATTACATAAGCGACTAATTTGGCATGTTCCTTCTAAAAGACTGAGGCTAAGTGGATGAAACATGGCTCTTTCATATTAAATATCCAGGATCTATTCCCAGCTCTGCACCACCCTCTTTTGGGAGTAAGCTAGCCCATTCCAAGCCCCTTGAAGGCACAGGTGGGGTTGTTGGCAACTTGCAATCCTATTTCATGTGGACTAACAGCCACTAGGGGTTATGCTGGGGAAAAATGAATCCGATCATGGTACGGTCTGCAATAGCAGGTGTACTTTTGGGTGCATTTGTTTTTCATTTGGCACATAATGCTATTCAAACATCCCAATACCTAAACAGTGACCTGAAACTATTCTGTTAGTACAGTGTTGGGTTCCTATGAGCAGCTAATGAGGGGAGGGATAGCTCAGTGGTTTGAGCATTGGCCTGCTAAACCCAGGGTTGCGAGTTTAATCCTTGAGGGGGCCATTTAGGGATCTGGGTCAAAAATTGGGGATTGGTCCTGCTTTGAGCAGGGGGATGGACTTAAATGACCTTCTGAGGTCCCTTCCAACCCTGATATTCTATACTGCAAACTGTATGATGACTATTTCAGGTAAACTGAGCAATTTTACTTCTGATCTTAGACTGGGGCTTGACATCAGGTTTCCAAAGGTGAAGAACTGAACTATTGTATCACCATTTAGCAGAGACTGCCAGATCACATTGTTCAGACTGCCAAAGCCAAAATGACTTTAAAAGCTTTTAAATCATACAGCAAATAACTACAATGAGGAACACAACAAGAACATATAGTAGAGGAGAGAGCTTGAATTAATTAGAAACTTCATTTTAAGGCTCAGCATTTCTGATATCAATAATTTAGTGACACTCAGTGTACCAGATGTTTCCTGGACAAAGGCATATTTGCATCTAAAATGAGAAAATTTCTCATAATGAGACACAGTCAAGGGTTATGCTACAAACCAAGTTGAAATGTGCAGTGCTTTTGTGGTGTGTACCAGTATCTGGTAAGACTATTACCAATCATTGTCTGTTTTAAGAAGAATCTCTGCCATGAGTTTACTCTTTTAGACTGCTGCCTTAAGTAAGATGAGTGCAATTTTCTTTCAAACAACCAGCTAGCTACACAATTTAAATGTCATAGAATATTGATGAGCCAGCACATAGTAATGATTTCAGAATCCAAAGTTTTAGACAGGTCTCCATATGACTTTTATGAAAGCTATTGGGAGGAAATATGGGGGCTATAAACATATAACCCAAAACAGCATATCCTAGGGTTTCAGTCTTTCACAATCTGTGCTGGAAGTTCACAATCACTTATGATTTCTTTTCTCTAGAAGCAAAATTAACAGAGTGGATCCTCACTAATACCAGTTTACTAATCTGCACACCCATACTTCACACACAAAACCTCTGAGCCTCTACTAACCTCTCAGCAACAACTTAGTAACTGAGTGCTGTAGTGAAATATCATACTGCTAAGATTTCATTTCTAAAAATAATTCACCTTTAGGCAGAGACCAAGCCTGAAATATTCACACAGAAGGTGAAAGTTTCAGAAAGCTATGAGCAAGTGAAAACGGGCTTGAATGAAAACTATTATGTAATTTTAACTATAAGCAGTGCAACTGCTGCCCCTATAATACAACACACAGTACATAGCCGCACTGTTGCCATTAGACTAATGGATTTAATGGTGTAAAAAAAATAGCAATAACTTCTGACATTTGGAGATATCTGTATGTGGGCAATTTGATGTGACAGTAAACACTTGAGCAAACTTCACTGTGAACCTTAAGAGCTAATATTTTAAACCCTGAGCATAAAGGGAGTCTAATCGAGAGGAAGGATTCAATACCAACACCAAGATAGCACGAGTGGGACGCACAAATGTACTCTCAAGTGAGAGTTTTACTCTTTGAAATTGATTTTGTTTAGATTTGGAGAGCCAATGCGGGCACAGTGGGAGCAACAGACATGCACCCATGACCAACAGTCAAACAATTTTAGCTTTTTTACCAGGATTCCATTTTTACTTCCCACAAAATGGAAAATGAAAACTTTTAACATAAGACGCATTACAAAGGCTTTTTGGCTTCCCTGGATCTTCAGACTAAATTAATCAACGCTGTATTCCAGAATGCTAGCTTCTGTGTTCCAAACAGTTGTATCATCACATAATATGTGCTACCCTTTTTGTCTGCAAGAATTAAACCTGGACAAATAAAAACTATTTTGTGCAGAACAAAAAATAATATTATGCATTTTGATTTTTTTCAAAATTATATTTCTGTTTATTTTGTCCTTTTCACAACAACTGCCCAGAGACTTTTCTTTTAATTTACCATGACCAAAGTCACATCCAGCAACATGGAATGCTATGCAAGGGAAGCAACAATATAAAAAAAACCAAAACCTGACAGACTTCATTAATTAAAGCACAGCAATCTGTGAAAAACAGTCCTTTCAGTGTGCTTTTATTTCAGACTAATAGTGTTTCTGTCACTTTTGTTATTCCTTCAGAGAAGTCAGTTGGGGACTTTACACACCCTTCCCTCAAAATCCTAGAACTTATTCTCATGAGTGAGCCAAACATGTGTTGACCTTTAATAGTCTTTTTCACTTTAGCAAACTAGCTACTGGCTAATCCAATTAGCTGGAAGAAAATGTCATTGGTGCACCCTACTAAACTACATGTACAGTTGCTTTGGGCATAATGGGTAACCACATGTACTTACCCAGGTGCTAATCGGAGAACAAATTTATTTCTCTCCATGTGCCAACAGAATAACACTTTTACAATACATTTCATTCTTTCCTTTGCAAAAACAAACTATTGTGTAAGATAAGAGACAAAAACAATAAAGAATATTTTACCTGGGCTAGGTTTTCAATCCCACCCAGGTTATGGAGCACTTCCTGAACAAAAATAAAGAAGAAAACTAATTAAGTTTGTCATAACACAAACACTGGGACAAATGAGTACTTTAATATAAATGGCCTATTTTTGGCAGTGCTGAGCTCTCCCAAAGCACAGTGGAGTTAATGGAATTTGTGGGTGACTGGCACTTTCAAAAATCAGGCTGCTTACATTTAATTTTGAACATCTGAAAATTGGGACAATAATGTATGATTAAGCTACAGAATGCATGGAACTGCAGTATGCTGAAGCAAATAGCTTAAGTTTCTAAAGAGGATTGGAGATATGGAACCATAGAAATGTAAGACTGGAAGGGACCTCAAGAAGTCATCAAGTCCAGGCACATTGCACTGTGGCAGGACCAAGTAAACCTAGACTATCCTTCACCAGTGTTTGACCAATCTGTTTAAAAACCTCCAGTGATGGGGATTTCCTAATCTCCCTTGGAAGCCTATTCCAGAGTTTAACTACCCTTAGAGTAAGTTTTCCATAATAGCTAACCTGAATCTCCCTTGCTGGAGATAAGTCCACTACTTCTTGTCCTACCTTCAGTGAACATGAAGAACAATTGATCACAGTCCTCCTTATATCAAAGTCCTTAACGTATTTGAAGACTGTTATCAGATCCACCGTCAATCTTCTTTTTTCAAGACTAAACATGCCCAATTTTCTTAAACCTTTTTAACCCATATGAAGAACAATCTATAATCATAACAGGTAGGATACTATTAATGGCACCCAGTCATCATATTTCAGAATACCAGATGATCACCAGTGGGAACAGGATGGTATTTCCCCCAATTTTATAGTTTTCTACAATTAATGCATTTGCATTGCGAGGGTTCTATATGTCTCTCTACAGAGTTGGCCAGTATCAGGAACAGGATTCTTAGACTCGACTGTTCATCTCTTCTGCTATAGCAATTCCTACGTTCTTATTAAGACTTAATGACTATAGATACTGTACAGGAAATATCAGAAGTTGAATAAATGTATTCTGCAAAAGGCACATGTATACAGCAAAATGTTTGTATCAACTGCAACAGTTTTGCAGTTTCAGTACTCTTACTTGGTTAAACTTTCACTACTGGAGTTTTGTTGAATGTTTGTAGTTTACTGTTATGTTTTCATATTACATATATAGTTTATATGTGTTCTGTCTTTCAATAAGAAATGATATTTTGGCAAACCAACCTGATAGCATGGATCCCTCATTAATAATCTCAGACAGATTAGTACTCTCAGGAAATGGATGGATGGGGCTCGATTAACCCACTCCCTGTAGCAGAAACATCAAAAATATCCAGTTATAAACCCGAGGCAATAACAAATGCGTAACAGTGAACATACATAATACAGTTTTTCATTTTGGTCATGAGTCATTATGAGATTAAGCATATTTTAACAAAACAGCATATTTTAATACTACTTGTATTCAAGCACAATAAATACAACTTAGCTGACACAATATGAATTCCCTGTGAACACATTAGATTTCATTAAACTGCACATTACTAACTATCACTTGTTACACCTAATAGACACAATATTCAATCAGGCCCTAATCCAGAAAAGCACATGCTGATCTTTAAGCACAAGTAGTCCCCCTGATTTCAATAGGACTGCTCGTGTGCTTAAAGTGAAGCACCTCGACACAACAGTACGACCAAGTTCCAGGACTGAGTATCACTGAGCTATAACTTTTCAAGATAGGATACAAACAAATGGTTTTCCATTGTCTATGAAAGTTATATATTCTATATTCTTATAAAAAAAATCTTTAGACACCCCCCCTCCACACACACACACCGTTTTATAGATAGATACACACTCCATATACATAAGGGGTGAGTATCTATCTATATCTCTCTATAAAGGGATGTGTATCTGTATTTCTCTGGACAAGTTATCCAGAAACAGAAGAAGCCTACGTGATATGGCAGTTCTCTTCCCTTGTTATCATTTGCTGTTGGGAATTAAGCCAACGGCTAAAAATATTTTGATAAAAATAACGGCTGTGCTGTAATAGATGCAAATAGAACTCCAGCATCAACTTATTTGGGACAGCCTCTTTGCATCCCAGCTCTGTTAAGAGTAGTGGCTCTATCCTAGGTTCTCACACTTGCCTCCCCAGAAAAGTGGTGCTTTGCTTTCAAGGAGAATTGATGGCTCGCACAGAATGCTTTTGCAAGGTGTGGGGGGGGGGATTGTGCTTTGTAAATAAAAAATATTATTATATGCTGTAAAATGACCTCTATTCTCTGTTTGGCAATAGTGTGTGGAATAGAAGAGGAGTGCTCTTCAGCATGCCTTAAGAAGTGATTCCTTAAAGTCTCAGTTTTTCAGGAGGCCTAGATCCCTGACAGAATCCATAGGCTTTAAGAGGGCAATCTGTCTCTCATGTTCCCCTGCAGGGGTAGTAGTTATCCAATGCAGCCTCTAGAGCAGTGGTTCTTCACCTGGGGTGCTCTCATCCCCTGGGGGTGCGAGATACCCTTTCTGGGGGTGCGAGATAGGTCAGATTTTTTTTGAAGGTAAATCATCGAAAACACAAATTAAGCACAGGCAGGCAAGTACAACTACTTTGTTTCATCAAACCTATGTATCTGTTAACATTATACATTTTTTAATGATTACTGTAATATACAAACAAAAAATATATCTAGGTTTAAAGAACTGACCTATTTCAACGATTTTTGATAAGGGATGCGAGAACATATTTTGATTTTTGATAAGGGGTGCGAGAACGTATTTTGAAAACCAAAGGGGTGCAGGCTGTAGTAAAGGTTAAGAACCACTGCTCTAGAAGCTTTGACCTTCTGCAATGGCAGTTGTTCTAAAGAGAGGCTGTCAACATACTAGTAGCAATGTACTTATAAAAGAGCATGTAATCCCCTTGTGACTGCACTTGTGTTACTGGTTTCACAGGGCTATTAATATATGCTATCATTATTAACCTTATCCAGGTCTTTCATTTTCAATACAAGGTACTAACTTCATTATAGCATCATCAAAGGGATGGAAAAACAAAAAAGTCAGAAATAATTAGGTATGTCGCAATGCATAAATAGTGTTTGGAAAGAGATAACATACGGTTTCCTTGAATTATCAGCAAATGAAGTTGTCTCATTAGAGTTCCTCTACAGGAATACAATGACACATTGCACTGTACCCAAAATAGAAGGGGGCTAAAATTTTCAAAAGTGCCTAAGTGAATTGAGAGTATAAGGCCTGGTCTACACTATGAGTTTATGTTGGATTTAGCAGCGTTAAATCAAATTAACCCTGCACCCATCCACCCAACGAAGGCATTTTTTTTTTGACACAAAGGGCTCTTAAAACCGATTTCTGTACTCCTCCCCAACAAGGGGATTAGCGCTGAAATCGACATCGCCATTTCAAATTAGGGTTAGCGTGGACGCAATTCGAAGGTATTGGCCTCCGGGAGCTATCCCACAGTGCACTATTGTGACCGCTCTGGACAGTGCTCTGAACTCGGATGCACTGGCCAGGTGTACAGGAAAAGCCCCGGGAACTTTTGAATCTCATTTCCTGATTGGCCAGGCGAGCTCATCAGCACAGGTGACCATGCAGTCCCAGAATCGCAAAAGAGCTCCAACATGGACCGAACGGGAGGTATTGGATCTGATCGCTGTATGGGGAAAGGAATCCGTGCTATCAGAACTATGTTCCAAAAGACGAAATGGAAAAACATTTCAAAAAATCTCCGAGGCCACGAGGGACAGAGGCTACAGCAGGGACGCAACACAGCGCAGCGTGAAACTTAAGGTGCTCAGACAACTGTACCTGAAAACCAAAGAATCAAATGGACGCTCTGGGACAGAGCCCCAGACATGCCACTTCTATGCTGAGCTGCATGCAACTCTAAGGGGGGCTGCCACCACTACTCTACCCCTGTCCATGGACTCCAATGATGGAGTACTCTCCGCCACACCTGAGGATTTTGCAGATGGGGAAGATGAGGTCCTAGGAGGAGGACGAGCTTGAGAAGAGCACACAGCACACCATTCTCCCCGACAGCCAGGATCTTTTTATCACCCTGAATGAAGTACCCTCCCAACCCAACGAAGTCGGAGAAGGGACCTCTGGTGAGTGTACCTTTTTAAATATAATACATGTTATAAAAGCAAGTGTTTTTTAATGATTAAGTAGCCCTGAGGACTTGGGATACATTCATGGCCAGTACAGCTACTGGAAAAGTCCGTTAGCGTGTTTGGGGATGGAGCGGAAATCCTCCAGGGACATCTCCATGAAGCTCTCCTGGAGGTTCTCTAAAAGCCTTTGCAGAAGGTTTCTGGGGAGAGCAGCCTTACTCCGTCCTCCATGGTAGGACACTTTACCACACCATGCTAGTAGCAAGTAATCTGGTATCATTGCATGACAAAGCCTGGCAGCGTGTGGTCCCGGTGTTTGCTGGCATTCAAGCAACATCCGTTCTTTATCTCACTGTGTTATCCTCAGGAGAGTGATATCGTTCATGGTAACCTGGTTGAAATAGGGAAATTTAATTAAGGGGACATTCAGAAGTGGCCGTTCCTACTGGGCTGTTTGCTTGTGGCTGAAAAGAAATCCTCTCCGCGGTTAGCCACGCGGTGGGGGCGGGGGGTCATTGTCACTGAGCTGTTCGCGTTTGGCTATCAGGGATCTTCCCTGATACCAGCCACGCAGTGGGGTGAGGGGTAAAGCAATCATCCCAGAGATTTGGAGTAGGGGTGGGGGGTTAGTTTGCTTTCTGCTGCTGCAGAAAACCGCAGCACTAAATGGAAAAGGAGTACTTGTGGTACCTTAGAGACTAACAAATTTATTTGAGCATAAGCTTTCGTGAGCTACAGCTCACTGAATGGCCAACTCAACGTGCTTTGCTTGGTATGGGAGAGGAGGGCGCTGCTGTTATGAAGTTTGCAGAAGCCAAAAGACTATGGCTTACCATGGCAGCCTCTAAGCCGAATTCTGTTGCCTGGCACTGCGTGTGTGATCTCTAACACCAAAGCTGCAAGCACTCAATATAAGATGCAAAATGCGACCTTGTACCAAAATCACATGTGCTATGTAATGTGAATAGTGTTGTTCACTGTGAAAGAGGATAGCCATTGTTCTGTAAAATGTATTTTTTTAAATACTTCACTCCCTTTTTTTTCTTCAGCAGCTGCAAATGTTTCAAGCCTCCCTCCTCCGTCCCAAAGGCTATCTCAGATAAGGTGGCGAAAAAAACGCACGCGCAATGAAATGTTCTCTGAGCTCATCCAGTCGTCTGGCACTGACAGAGCTCAGCAGAATGTGTGGAGGGACACAATGGCATAGTACAGGAAAGTGGCCGATGAACGTGAGGAGAGGTGGCAGCAGGAAGATCAGAGGAGGCATGAGGCAACGCTGGGGCTACTGCAGGATCAAACGGACATGCTCCGGCATCTGGTGGAGGTTCATGAACGGCAGCAGGATCACAGACTGCCGCTGCAGCCCCTGTTTAACTGCCCTCCCTCCTCCCCAAGTTCCATAGCCTCTTCACCCAGATGCCCAAGAACGTGGGGTGGGGGGAGGCTCCGGGCACCCAACCACTCCACCCCAGTGGACAGCCCAAGCAACAGAAGGCTGTCATTCAACACGTTTTAAAGTGGCCTTTTCCTTCCCTCCTACCCCCCACCCGGGCTACCTTGTGAGTTATCTCCCTATTTTTATAATCAATTAATAAAGAATATATGTTTTTTAAACGATAGTGACTTCATTTCCTTTGCAAGCAAGCTGTGAGCGAAGGGGGGAGGGCGGGTGGCTTTCAGGGAATTTAGAGTCAACCAAGGAGGCGGGTTTTCATCAAGGAGAAACAAACAGAAGTGTCACACAGTACCCTGGCCAGTCATGAAACTGGTTTTCAAAGCTTCTCTGATGCGCAGCGCTTCCTGCTGTGCTCTTCTAACCGCCCTGGTGTCTGCTGCACAAACTCAGCGGCCAGGTGATTTGCCTTAACCTCCCACCCCGACATAAACGTCTCCCCCTTACTCTCACAGAGATTGTGGAGCACACAGCAAGCAGCAATAACAGTGGGAATATTGGTTTCGCTGAGGTCTGAGCGAGTCAGTAAACTGCGCCAGTGACCCTTTAAACATCCAAATGCACACTCTACCACCATTCTGCACTTGCTCAGCCTCTAGTTGAACAGCTCCTTCCTACTGTCCGGGGTGCCTGTGTACGGCTTCATGAGCCACGGCATTAAGGGGTAGACTGGGTCCCCAAGGATAACTATAGGCATTTCAACAACCCCAACAGTTATTTTCTGGTCTGAGAAGTAAATCCCTTCCTGCAGCCGTTCAAACAGACCCAGAGTTTCTGAAGATGGAAGCGTCATGAACCTTTCCCGACCATCCCACGTTGATGCTGATGGTCCCTTATGATCCACCAGTGCTTGCAGCACTATTGAAAAGTACCCTTGCAGTTTTGTACTGGCTGCCCTGGAGGTCCAGTCCCAACATAGGGATATGCGCTCCATATATAGCCCCACCACAGTTAGGGAATCCCATTGCAGCAAAGCCATCCACTATGATCTGCACATTTCCCAGAGTCACTACCTTTGATAGCAGCAGCTCAATGATTGCGTTGGCTACTTGCATCACAGCAACCCCCACAGTAGATTTGCCCACTCCAAATTGATTCCCGACTGACTGGTAGCTGTCTGGCGTTGCAAGCTTCCATGGGGCTATTGCCACTTGCTTGTGAACTGTGAGGGCTGCTCTCATCTTGGTATTCCTGTGCTTCAGGGCAGGGGAAAGCAAGTCACAAAGTTCCATGAAAGCGCCCTTAGGCATGTGAAAGTTTCAGAGCCACTGGGAATTATCCCAAACCTACAACACTATGTGGTCCCATCACTCTGTGCTTGTTTCCCGGGTTCCACAGCATGAGCCTGCCCCAGTAACACCATGATCTCCAAATTGCTGGGGACCGCAGTTTTAGAGAAATCTGTGTTCATGTCCTCATCACCGCGCTGCCGTCGCCTCCTCGCCTGGTTTTTCAGGTGCTGGTTCTGCATAAACTGCACGATAATGCGCGAGGTGTTTACAATGGTCATAATTGCTGCGGTGAGCTGAACAGGCTCCATGCTTGCTGTGCTATGGCGTCTGCTCGGGCAATCCAGGGAAAAGGGCGCGAAACAATTGTCTGCTGTTGCTTTCATGGTAGGAAGGAGAGTTGACTGATGACATTTACCCATAACCACCCACGACAAATTTTTGGCCCCATCAGGCATTGGGAGCTCAGCCCAGAATTCCAATGGGCAGCGGGGACTGCGGGAACTGTGGGATAGCTACTCACAGTGCACCGCTCGGAATGTCGACGCTTGCCACGGTACTGTGGACTCACACCACCGAATTAATGTGCTTAGTGTGGACACATGCACTTGGCTTTTTACAATCTGTTCCCAAAAATCGACTTCGTAAAATTGGAGTACTTTCATAGTGTAGACATGGCCCAAGTCCCATTTTCAAAAGTGACTTAGGCACATAGGAACCTAAGCCTATGTCTACACTAGGAGAGCTTTTCCTGGTATAGCTATATCTCTGTACTCTACCAGCAAAGTGCTCCTCGTGTGGATGCAGCTATACCAGCAAAGCTGCACTTTTACTGCCATAGTTTATTCCACACACTGCCCTGAGCACAATAAGATATACTGGCAAAAGTGTAGTTTTGCCAGTATAACTGCCTCTGCGCTAGGGGTTTCTGTCAATACAGCTGTGTTGGTCAGGAATGACTCCTGGAAGAGCTATGTCAGCCCAGAAGACTGCAGTGCAGACATGGCCAAAGTCCCATTGCAAGGAGACTTAGCCTCCTAAGTGCATAAAACACTGCTGAAAATGAAAAGTAGGACCAGACTTACAAAGGTATTTACATGTCTAAAGATGCAGATAGGCATCTAGTGGAATTTACAGAAGGTTCTAAGCAAGTTAGGTTCCTAACTCCCACTGACTTTCATGATTTTCAACGGGAGATGGGTGACTAACTTGGTTAGGTTCTTTGAAAATCCCCCTAGACATCTAACTGGAGCTTTAGGTGCCTAAATACCTTTATAAATCTGGCCTTAAAACTCCTAAATCACTTGTATGTTTTTTGAGAGTTTTGCCTGGGATTTAAATAGAAAATTTTGTTTAAATATAAAATATACATTTCTTTCAGAAAATAAATCTCAGTGCCCATATTTTCTTGAATGTCTTTCACTTATTTCTGTAAAGATCTGTGAGACTAGAACCCAGGTCTGTGGAGCCTGGGATGGCTGACATTCCCATATTGCCATTGGAGAGGATGGCGGGGGACATGCAGAGCTACATCTATTGAGCACAGTGACGGTTAGGCACTGCAGGAAGTACTGCTCAAAGGGTCTAGAGTGACAGCACCCTGCAGCCCTCTGATTGGCCAAATGCAATATTTAATCCTGGAGGGCACTCCAGGAAGTTTCCTGGACAAAACACAGAGACTTCTGGCCTTTGGCAACTCCAGACTGCATCTTGCTTCTGATCTCAAATCTCTAACCCCAGCCTGACTCTGACCCTGGCTCTTGTCTCCTGATTCCATCCTGGTAAATAACTCTAACAACCAGTCTCAGACCCCAGCCTGACTCTCACTCTTGCTTATTGATCATGGCTCTAGCAATTACTCTGATCCCTACCTTGGCCATCCTTACCTCTGGACACGAGCCCAGCTGTGACTGTTAGGCCAGTCCTTACAATTTCATGAGAAGTGTTGATCTAATTCTATGAGAAATGGTATGAAAAGGGTTTCCCCTCTATCAGCCTTCAATGGTCAAGTAAGTATGAGTAGTTTTACAGTGCTGATGCAATTGAAATGAGTAAAATGTCATTGGAGCCTGTTTTTTCTGTAGATGGGCATGCCATCAATAACAGGGGAAATCAAAGAATCGACTTCCAACAAAAAAATTACAGAATTTTAAGACAACAGGTTCGCAGTGTGTAAATGAACTCAGGAAGCAGAGAAGTATTATCATCATCTGCCCAGATTTAGACTGGGAGACCCAGGTTTTTTTATATTAAAGATCTCCCAGCTCCATATTGTAAAACCAACAGTTTCTATACCACAGGGACTGTTGCTGACGTGTACAAGCCACACCTTACTCTCTCTTCTTGGATCCCTGCCTAATCCAAGCAAATGAGTAGTCTCCTCTATTACAGACCTACATGTATCACATGGTCTTACCTGCAGATAAGTCTGTTCTTAACCAAAGCTGTAAAGATCTCTTGAAACTGTTTGTGTTGAGCGTGCTTGCTAAAATGTCTCTCATTCCTGTAGTTCATACTGCGGGGGCCGGGGAAGAAAAATGAAGTTTTGTTAATTACATTGTAGTAGATAGATTACTGAAAGTCAATGAGGAGAAAACAGACTTTATTAGCAGACAGTTAATTGTTGAGATTATAATAGTGTATGATAACAAACTGTTTGACTAACATGACTACTACTTTTATTTAAATTAGCATTTAGCAGATCTCAACAGCATATGCAGCAGCAAGTGGGAGCAGCCATTCGGTAACTGCCTTCATACACTGTCACTACTGGTATTGTGGCTCCAGCTCTGCCCCTCTTTTTTTACTCACTGAAAGATAACACTTTCAGATGTATTAACAGTATTAAAAAATACCATAAGGTAAAACCAAATTACTTAAAAGAAACACCAACTGCAAAACGCATACAGAAAAAGCTAAACACATGATTCTGAACTGCTGACTTAATGCATGATCCTAAGTCGCATGGTCCCAATCTTACTCCAGTGCCCACCCTATTGTCTACCATCACTTTTTGTTATGTAGTGTTGAATGTATGGTGTAAGCTTTATGGGGCAGCAACAGTGCCTTCTGTCTGGAAAGCATGATGCACGCTTGAAGTGTTACATAAATAACAATGACAAACGAGAGTGAAGTGGCACGGAACCATTTTGGGCCAATGACAGGGACCAGACAGTCATGAAGAAAAGGTCTTGAAGGACAATAATTCATAATAATTAAACACACGTGCTATTAACCTAAATGTTTAGAAGATGTAGCACTTTTTAGCAGAAGCAGAATTAATCTGACATAACAGGGGTTTTTGAAGGTTAAAAAAAGCCATATTTCATCTTTCTGACATTTCCTAATGATGTTAGATTTAGATATGTTTTAATATTTTATATTATGTTTTAAAAATTAATTAAAATGAAAACAGTGAGATCTCAATTATTCAACTCTCATTTAGCTAAGAGGTCCAATGTGTCTGCCAAGGTTTGAACAAAGCTTCTAAACTCTGAAAGATTGGTGCTTCTGTCCTCCAAATCTTAGCAGCTGCACATGTCTTCTATCCTTTGAAGAGGAAGCCCAACAGACTTTGAAGAATGTGCTCAGGATCCCCTGATTATCCAACCTCCTGATTCTCCTGATGTTGTGTGTGCTCGTTCTCTTGCACAGCCACGACACTTCTACACAGTACAACCCTGATGATATAACAAAGCATTTCAACCACTTAAATGGAATACGTTCAACTTTTCAGCTAGCATGGCTGGCAGAACTTTCTTAACCATATACATTTAAATAATGGGTGCCCCTAAGAACACACAACATCAGAAGAACACATCAGATTCTACCTTAGGTATCTTATGATTCCTTCCTGTGTTTATAACAATGCAAATAAAAAAATCCTTAATGGAACAGCAATCTGAACTGCCAAACTGCCCTTGGGAAACCTTTAATCTGATTATTTATTGTATTTTGCAAACCACACATCTATTCTTTCCTTTAGAAGTGAATATGTATGATTTAATATGTCCTTCAAACATTTACCACTTAAAAAGCATGAGATTCTGCGGTTGCAAGTATCAATTATACCTTTAGCACTGTTAACCTCACCTTTGCTATTTTTTAAAAATCCATCATTAATAAGATAAGAAGAAAAACTGTTGTAAATTTAAAGGTGTGATTTAAACCCACGGAAGCAGAGTTAGGATTAGAACTCCAAGTTCATGCTCCATCCATACTTTGCATATTTGATTAAAAGAAAGGTACAATCTTTACCTAAAGTTTTCAAGCTCAACAGCTTCAGTTGATTCTTGCCATTGACCTCGGCTTCTTTGTCCATTAGTCTTGTTGGTGTATTGTTCTGACTTGGTCATAGTATTTTGAGCAGTTTCAAAATTAATGGCTGGGAGCTGCAAATGCAAGGGAGGCTGTGCATAAGGCAAACAGTATATAGGAAGTAATCAAGCAGAGAAAAGCTTTTGTCTTCTCAAATTCTTATTGGGATTTCAGATACTGTCTAATTTAAGATCCAACAATTGCCATTATAAAGGTAATGCATACATCACACAATACAAACAAAGATATTTTAATGCTCTGATCCAACGCAGTGCTGGATCAAACTGGTAGATGAACAAATATGACAAATTTTGAGATCAGTGACCCTCCAGGCCAGCCTGCTACAGGTTGTATTAAACCACTGACATTATACACTGTTTCAGAAATGTTACTGTCAATCCCACTTACACAGCTGCACAGAGGTACAATATTTTCTGTCACTTTAGAGGTCTATCTGTATTAGGTGACTCAGCCATTTCAACTTTAAATGCTAAGTATTTCTACCACCCTTAGAACAACACTTCCTCAGCTCCTGTCCCCTAATGCCCCTACTCTACTTGTGCTACATTGATGACATCTTCATCATCTGGACCCATGGAAAAGAAGCCTTTGAGGAATTCCACCATGATTTCAACAATTTCCATCCCACCATCAACCTCAGCCTGGACCAGTCCACACAAGAGATCCACTTCCTGGACACTACGGTGCTAGTAAGCAACGGTCACATAAACACCACCCTATACCGGAAACCTACTGACCGCTATTCCTGCCTACATGCCTCCAGCTTTCTCCCAGACCACACCACACGATCCATCGTCTACAGCCAAGCTCTACGATACAACTGCATTTGCTCCAACCCCTCAGACAGAGACAAACACCTACAAGATCTCTATCAAGCATTCTTACAACTACAATACCCACCTGCTGAAATGAAGAAACAGATTGACAGAGCCAGAAAAGAACCCAGAAGTTACCTACTACTGGACAGGCCCAACAAAGATAAAGCAAAACGCCACCAGCCATCACCTTCAGCCCCCAACTAAAACCTCTCCAACGCATCATCAAGGATCTACAACCTATCCTGAAGGACGACCCATCAGTCTCACAAATCTTGGGAGACAGGCCAGTCCTTGCCTACAGACAGCCCCCTAACCTGAAGCAAATACTGACCAGCAACCACACACCACACAACAGAACCACTAACCCAGGAACCTATCCTTGCAACAAAGCCCGTTGCCAACTGTGTCCACATCTCTATTCAGGGGACACCATCATAGAGCCTAATCACATCAGCCACACTATCAGAGGCTCATTCACCTGCACATCTACCAATGTGATATGCCATCGTGCCAGCAATGCCCCTCTGCCATGTACATTGGTCAAAGTGGACAGTCTCTACGTAAAAGAATAAATGGACACAAATCAGATGTCAAGAATTATAACATTCATAAACCAGTCGGAGAACACTTCAATCTCTCTGGTCACTCGATTACAGACCTAAAAGTGGCAATACTTCAACAAAAAAACTTCAAAAACAGACTCCAAGGAGAGACGGCTGAATTGGAATTAATTTGCAAGCTGCATACAATTAACTTAGGCTTGAATAGAGACTGGGAGTGGATGTGTCATTACACAAAGTAAAACTATTTCCCCATGTTTATTTCCCCACTCCCACCCCCCACTGCTCCTCAGACGTTCCTGTTAACTGCTGGAAATGGCCCACCTTGATTATCACTACAAAAGGTTCCTCCCCCCGCCCCCAGCTCTCCTGCTGGTAATAGCTCATCTTAAGTGATCACTCTCCTTACAGTGTGTATGATAACATCCATTTTTTCATGTTCTGTGCGTATATAAATCTCCTCACTGTATTTTCCACTGAATGCATCTGATGAAGTGAGCTGTAGCTCACGAAAGCTTATGCTCAAATAAATTGGTTAGGCTTTAGGGTGCAACTAGTACTCCTTTTCTTTCTTCCACCCTTAGTTACTGTAAGGATGTCTACACCTACTAGCTTGATTTGTGTAAACAGGTGCAGTGTATCCACACACAACACTCCCTCCAACCATTGCTATCCATTGTGATAGTATCCTGGAGAGTAATTTTTCACATTTTAGAAATCTGAGAGATGCAGCTAGCTGCCTCATAGCTTGCAAACTTCAGCCTCAGTAAAGCAAATACATAGCCCTGTATGTTACAAAGAATTCTCTGGATCAATTCTCCATACCTTTGTACAGCATTGGCAATGGATTTACAAGCAGTAAGGATGCTCCTTGCTATGTTACATATCAAGCTACATTGGGCTTTGGATGGATTTCTCAGCACTGCCTCCAAAATGTCAGTACTTTCAGCCATGCCACAGCAGTCAATCCCATGAAAATCATGTTGAATAGAATGTAGAACAAGAGAAATGGGCCATCCAGCTAGACCCAGAGTAACACCCACAATTAGGTGGATTCACTTGAAGTAGGGATTAATATGATTTTCCCAATTTAAAAAATATATATATTTTTTCAAACGGTAGAGAGAAGTCCCAACAGGGAGTGGGGGGAAAGAGGACTTTGCTACAAACACTAGAAAACTTATAAGCAGATAACTACCAGTGTAATCAATTTTCTTGACATAGTTTTAACCTCAAGTTTTCATTCTCTAAACACTATTTATACATGATGGAATTGTTTACTTGTGGTTTTGCATCCTTCACTTCCTTTCATCATGTTATAATTAACCTGCCTCTTGCTGAAAATGGGGACTACTTCCTCATGACATTATCAAAGGGTGTGGAAAAAGACAAAGTTGGTAAACTGTTTAACTTTAAATAAAACTGTCACTGCATAAACTCTGCTAGATATGCTGACACAGCAAAACAAATGAAGATAACTTTGCTGCTTTTTAAAAAAATGAATATGACATACCAGCATAAAAAGCTGATTGATTTAATTCCTTTACACTGTGTAAATGGGATTTTTCCTAGAGAAAAACTCTGCTATTGCCAAAAAAATAAAAGTTTCTAGTGAATTGAACTGCACATGAGCTCACTAAAACTTCTTTGACTATTTCTCACAATGCACAAAATTCACACTGACTACCACAATTATTATTTTGCATGATCATACAACTGTTCAGCATGTTGAATAATGACTACTAAAAATACCTGCTGTTTGCTTGACTGGACATTTAAAAGAGACCGAAGTCTTTTAAGATCAGAGTAATCCCTAGGATAAAACATAATAATGTATCTATTAATAACTCATTAGACAAAGTTATTTATAACCATGTCAACAAGTAGTCTGCTCAATATAAACAAGGTCAATTTGTGTGATCAACATTGGTGAGAGAAAAGGCAATTCTCTGGCATTGCCTTAGTAGTCTATTGTTTTATTTTTGCATACAGAAGTTTCATAACCATTGATTTGTTTCTCCAGAAGGCCTGAAATCACCAAAGGTCTAAATAAACTCTCTGACCAGAGTAACAGTTGCCATGTGTATAGAGTATTTAACTTTGGCAAATGGTACAAATTCCAGAAAGTCACTGTTGAGGTTCAAACAAACTAAACCATTATCAGATACTATACCTTGCAGTGATCCCTTGAGGTTTTTTATCGGTTCCTTTTTCTGTGCTCTTCACCTTTTTGTCTTGATCAGGCATTGTAAAACATCAATACTGCAGAATTAACATCTCATTCCCTTAAAAATAAAGTGGACGACAAAATACAATTGTGCTATAATGACAGCAAGTAATAGCACACAGTAGAACCAACTTGAGAAACCAAGGTGTGAAAAAGAATAGATGCACTGTATGACCAACCTGAGACACTAGGTTTTAAACAGAGGACATCCCTTAAAATACAGGACATAAAAGACAAGATAAGTAAGTCCTGGCTCCTAAACACCTGTTTTTTGGTAAGAGGATAGAGAGGACGAAGAGGGATCCCAAGTAACTTGCTACCACCATCCATTTTTACTGGCTTGTTCCCTCCTCCAGCATATTATTATTTCTTGCTGTGGATTTGGCTGTTTACATTATGGTAGTGCCACGAGGCCCCCCCTGTTGTGGACCCTGCTGTGCTAAGTGATGCTGGGGGAGGTAGATGAAGGCAGTTGGAAACCAAGCTCACCCTACAGTGGTGGCGCCTGTCCTGCGGGATTGGGATTGGCTCTCCAACTCCAGGTATTACGACCGGGCACACAGGGTTGCGGCACCACTGCAAGTTAGACTGGCTGCTCCTCCGCATGATGATAGGGTGGTTGGGCCAAACCTGAGTGGTGCTGTGACCCCATGAGCCAGGTTGCAACTCCTGGAAAAGGGAGCCAAGACCAGCCCCACAGGACAGCACTCACTGCTGCAGGATGAGCTCATTCTCCAACCCCCTTTCACTGGGCCACCGCCCCTCCCACTGGGCCGGGATTAGGGTTGTGGGGCTGGGGCTGGGGGTGTGTATATGTAATGATGGGTCACAAAAAAAGACAAAATGCAGTTGGTCGTTGGCCTTACTAAAAGTTTGGAAACCACTGTGCTATGCCATAATGACATAGTCAAGACTAGAAAAAATATCAACTTGCCAACGAGAGTAGGAAGTTTTCCAAAGCTAGTGCCATCAGTTTCTACAGATTCTAAACTCTCTCTCTCAAAAAAAATCTAGGGGTGAAATCCTGGCCCAACTGAAGTCAATGGCAAAACTCCCATTGGGACCAGGATTTCACCCTCACTTTTAGCCTTTATGAGTGATACGAAAACCTTACAAATGAGAGGGAGGCTATGACAGCTTCAGAGGCAGCAGTGGTAGTGGCCCAAGAATGGAAGAAACAATGAAAATGACTTGATGTGGAAGCTGCGCATGTACATTATCCTGGAGTAATTATGAATTAATCCAGGTTAAACTAAACGGAAGGAAACAAAAACAGGTCTGCAACAAGGGTCCTTGATTCCAAAAGCACAGTCTTTAAAAACTTAAGGGAATTAGCTAAGGTTGTTGATTGGACTGAAGAACTCAAGCGTCTGAATGTGGAGGAGGCTTAGAACTATTTTTAGGCAAAGTTGCAGAAGCTATCTGAAGCTTGGATCTCAAACAAGGGGAAAACAGTTCTCAGTGAAGGGTTGCAGGCCAAAGTGGACATACATACATCTCAAACAGGTTATTAAGAGAAAGCAGAAAGCCTACAAGTAACTGAAGACTGGAAGAATCAGCAAGGAAAGCTACCTCTTGGAGGTCAGAAAGTGCAGAGGAAAAGTGAGAACTGCCAAAAGCAAAGCAAAGTTGGACCTTGCAAAGGAAATTAAAAACAACAGTAAAAGATTATATAACCAAATAAATAAAAAGAAAACAAGGAAAGAAGAAGTGGGACCGCTAAGCACTGAGGATGGGGTGGAGATTAAAGATAATCTAGGTATGGCCCAATACCTAAATGAATACTTTGCCTCAGTTTTTGATAAGGGTAATGAGGAGTTTACGGGTAGTGGCAGGGTGGCTAATGGACATGAGGCTACAGAAGTAGAAATAACCACATCTGAGGTGGAAGTCAAACTCAAACAGTTTAATGGACCAAATTGGGAGGGGCCTGGATAATCCCCATCCACGAATATTAAAGGAACTGGAACGTGAAATTGCAAGCCCTATAGCAAGGATTTTTAATGAAATAGAATGAAATTTAATAGTACAAAGTGATGCACTTAGGGACTAACAACAACAATTTTTGCTATAAACCGCTATAAACAGTTGGAAGTGACAGAGGAGGCGAAGGACCTGGGTGTATTGGCTGATCACAGGATGACTATGAGCCACCAATGAGATGCAGACGTGAAAAAGGCTAATGCAATCCTAGGATGCATCAGGTGAGGTATTTCCAGAAGAGATTGTGAAGTGTTATTGCCATTATGCAAGCCACTGCTGAAACCTCATCTGGAATAGTGTGTGCAGTTCTGGTCTCCCAGAAACTTAAGAAAGATGAATTCAAACTGGAACAGATGCAGAGAATGGCTACTAGGATGAGGTAAACCTTATGAGAGGAGACACAAGGAGCTTGGCTTGTTTAGCCTGACAAAAAGAAGGCTGAGAGAAGATATGACTGCTCTCTAGATATAAATCAAAGGGATAAATACCAGGGAAGGAGAATAATTATTTAAGTTATGTGCCAATGTTACCACAAGAATAAATGGATATAAACTGGCCATCAACAAGTTTAGGCTTGAAATTAAATGAATGTTTCTTACCATCAGAGGAGTGAAGTCCTAGAACAGTCTTCCAAGGGGACCAGTGGGGGCAAAAAAATCTAACTGGCTTCAAGACTGAGCTTTATAAATTTATAGAGGGGGTGGTATGTTGAGATTGCCTACAATGGCATATGGCCCATCTTCGACTACTAGTAGCAAATATCCCCAATGGATGGAGATGGGGCGCTAGATAGGGAGGGCTCTAAGTTACTACAGAAAATTATTTCCCAGCTGTCTGGCTGGTGAGTTTTGCAACATGTTTAAGGGTCTAACTGATCACCATATTTTGGGTTGGGAAAGAATTTTCCCCCAGGTCAGATTGGCAGAGACCATGGAGGAGAGGTCGCTTTCCTCTGCACCATGGGGCACAGGTCACTTGCTGGTTTAAACTAGAGTAAACGGCAGATTCTCTGTAACTTTAAGTCTTTAAATCATGGTATGAGGACTTCAGTAATTCAGTCAGAAGTTATAGGTCTATTACAGGAGGAGGTGGGTGAGGTTCTGGAAAGAGAATCCAAGATGTTTTTAGTAACATACGTATAGCAATGTGTTCACTGCAACATACAAATTTTTAAATTGAGAGTGTCAGAAAGTCAGGGACTACAAAAAAGGTAGATCTCATTAAGGGAATGCCCAATTCAGCTCTGAATAAAAGTCCAGCTTTCTGCCCAGTTCACAGAGATATGAACCTTGGCAATAAATGTACAGGCCCAATCCTACTAGATGAGCGTGGTCAGCGTATGTCAGGAGGTTGTCGGACTTTACAGGATTGGGCCCAAGGACAGGAAGGAGTGGAAATTAGAAGAGAACTGAACAGCTGATTTGAGAAAGTCCTGAGAGTCGCTTATTTATTTGCCTTTGTTATTTCATTGCTTTTATTTTTCTTTTGTGGTCATGGCTGCCTGTCAGTAAGTCACTACTTCAAAATATACAGGACAGATTATTTTTTCTGCCATCTCCTATAGCTAATATTTATCACAAAAGGATTTATTTTTCTTCCTTGACAACCTGATACATGTACATATTTTCCTTTTATATTAACAGATGGCATGCACCACGGGGTAGGCATCACAGAGCTTTGACAATATGAATTATCACAGTGACAAGCTAGTAAACAAAAGAACCTTAACTTTGAATTAGTTATTAAATGCAAACAAAAAGACAAAGTGATGGTATGGTTGGCATTTTAAATGTATAGCAATCAATATACTTTTTTTAAAAAGTAACAAACTAGCTATATACCAATATAATGCCCAAAGGTTAGAAAAAAAGGATGAACCCTGACATGGGAAGTATCAAAGATACTGCTCTGCAACTCTGAGCTCTCTGCTTCTTTTCCAGTTAGAATGGTTGGGGCCACTTCTTCTACAATACCCAGAGAAAGAAAGTTAAACTGTGGGCCCTGTGGACAATGTTTGCCAAGCTCATGTATACATTTAGGCATTCTTCAAGAGCAACTCATCTATTTTCAATGAGTTTTGCAAACTGTATCAATCTAGAAGTCTTCACATTCATTTACGTCAAGTATTTTTACAGATCAGCAGGTATAATTGTATTAATATTTAATTTGGATTAATCATTTATTTAGAGTTGTTTTGATATTGTATATTAGAGCAAACCTGATACTAATAAACAACACTTAGCACTTCTTTGGTCAGAAGTCTCCAAAGTGTTTTACAAACATTGCTGAAGTCTCACAACACTCCTGTGAGATATGGAAGTATTAACATAAGAACATAAGAGCAGCCCTACTGGGTCAGACTAAAGGTCTATCTAGCCCAGTATCCTGTCTTCTAACACTGGCCAATGTCAGGTGCCCCAGAGGGAATGAACAGAACAGGTAATAAAGTGATCCATCCCCTGTCGCCCATTCCCAGCTTCTGGCAAACAGAGGCTAGGGACACCATCCTTGCCAATAGCCATTGATGGATCTATCCTCCATGGACTTATATAGTTCTTTTTTGAACCCTGTTATAGACTTGGCCTTCACAACATCCTCTGGCAAAGAGCTCCACAGATTGACTGTGCGTTGTGTGAAAAAAAGACTTCCTTTTGTTTGTTTTAAACCTGCTGCCATTAATTTCATTTGGTGACCCCCAGTTCTTGTGTTATGAGAAGGAGTAAATAACACTTCCTTATTTACTTTCTCTGCACCAGTCATGATTTTATAGAATTCAATCATATCTCCCCTTAGTTGTCTCCTTTCCAAGCTGAAAAGTTTCAGTCTTATTAATCTCTCCTCATACAGAAGCCATTCCATACCTCTAATAATTTTTGTTGCCCTTTTCTGAACCCTTTCCAATTCTAATATATCTTTTTTGAGATGGGGCAAACACATCTCCATGCAGTATTCAAGATGTGGGCGTAACGCGGATTTGTATAGAGGCAATATGATATTTTCTGTCTTATTATCTATCCCTTTCTTAATAAAAAGAAAAGGAGTACTTGTGACACCTTAGAGACTAACCAATTTATTTGAGCATGAGCATAAGCATAAGCTTTCAGATGCATCCGATGAAGTGAGCTGTAGGTCACGAAAGCTTACGCTCAAATAAATTGGTTAGTCTCTAAGGTGCCACAAGTACTCCTGTTCTTTTTGCGAATACAGACTAACACGGCTGCTACTCTGAAACCTTTTCTTAATGATTCCCAACATTCTGTTCACTTTTTTGACTGTCGCTGCACATTGAGTGGATGTTTTCAGATAACTATCCACAATGACTCCAAGATCTCTTTCTTGAGTGGTAACAGCTAATTTAGACCCCATCACTTTATATGTATAGTTGGGATTATGTTTTCCAATGTACATTACTTTGCATTTATCAACACTGAATTTCATCTTCCATTTTGTTGCCCAGTCACCCAGTTTTGAGAGATCCTTTTGTAACTCTTCACAGTCTGCCTGGGACTTAACAATCTTGAGTAGTTTTGTATCATCTGCAAATTTTGCCACCTCACTGTTTACCCCTTTTTCCAGATCATTTATGAATATGTTGAATAGGACTGGTCCCATTTCAGACCCCTGGGGGGGACACCACTATTTACCTCTCTCCATTCTGAAAGCTGACCATTTATTCCTACCCTTTGTTTCCTATCTTTAAAATAGTTACCGATCCATGAGAGGACCTTCCCTCTTATCCCATGACAGCTTACTTTGCTTAAGAGCCTTTGGTGAGGGACCTTGTTAAAGGATTTCTGAAAATCTAAGTACACTGCACTGGATCCCCCTTGTCCACATTCTTGTTGACCCCTCAAAGAATTCTAGTAGATTGTGAGGCATGATTTCCCTTTATAAAAACCATGTTGACTCTTCCCCAACAAATTATGTTCATCTATGTGTCTGACAATTCTGTTCTTTACTATAGTTTCAACCGGTTTGCCTGGTACTGAAGTCAGGCTTACTGGCCTGTAATTCCTGGGATCACCTCTGGAGCTCTTTTAAAAAATTGGCATCACATTAGCTATCCTGCAGTCATTGGTACAGAAGCTGATTTAAATTATAGGTTACACACTAGAGTTAGTAGTTCTGCAATTTAACATTTAAGTTCCTTCAGAACTCTTGGGTGAATACCATCTGGACCTGGTGACTTATTACTGTTTAGCTTATCAATTTGTTCCAAAATCTCCTCTAATGACACCTCAATCTGGGACAGTTGCTCAGATCTGTCACCTAAAAAGAATGGCTCGGGTTGGGGAATCTCCCTCACATCCTCAGTAGTGAAGACCGATACAAAGAATTCATTTAGTTTCTCCGCAATGGCCTTATCATCCTTGAAAGCTCCTTTAGCATCTTGATCGTTCAGTGGCCCCACTGGTTGTTTAGCAGGCTTCCTGCTTCTGATGTACTTAAAAATGTTTTTGCTATTACTTTTTTAAGTCTTTGGCTAGCTGTTCTTCAAATTCTTTTTTGGCCTTCCAATTTTTACACTTTTTACACTTCATTTGCCAGAGTTTATGCTCCTTTCTATTTTCCTCACTAGATTTAACTTCCACGTTTTAAAGGCTGCCTTTTTGTCTCTCACTGCATTTTTTACTTTGTTGTTTAGCCACAGTGGTACCTTTTTGGTTCTCTTACTACGTTTTTTAATTTGGGGTATACATTTAAGTTAAGCCTCTATTATGGTGCCTTTAAGAAGTTTCCATGCAGCTTGCAGGGATTTCACTTTTTGCGCCGTGCCATTTAATTTCTGTTTAAATGAATTCCTCATTTTTGTGTAGTTCCATTTTCTGAAATTAAATGCTACCATGTTGGTCTGCTGTGATGTTTTCCCCGCCACAGGAATGTTAAATTTAATTATATTATAGTCACTATTACCAAGCGGTCCAGATTCTGTGCTCCACTTAGGACTAAATCAAGAATTGCCTCTCCTCTGGTGGGTTTCAGGACTAGCTGCTCCGAGAAGCAGTCATTTAAGGTGTCAAGAAACTTTATCTCTGCATCCCGTTCTGAGGTGACATGTACCCAGTCAGTGTGGGGATACTTGAAATCCCCCATTATTATGAGTTTTTTATTTTAATAGCCTCTCTAATCTCCTGAGCATTGCAGAGTCACTATCGCCATCCTGGTCAGTTGGTCGGTAATATACCCCTACGGCTATATTCTTATTATCAGAGCATAGAATTACTATCCATAGAGATTCTATGGTACGCTTTGGTTCATTTAAGATTTTTACTTCATTTGATTCTACGCTTTCTTTCACATATAGTGGCACTCCCCCACCAGCACGACCTGTTCTGTCCTTCTGATATATTTTGTACCTGGTATTACTGTGTCCCATTGATTATCCTCATTCCACCAAGTTTCTGTGATGCCTATTGTATCAATATTCTCATTTAATATGAGGCACTCTAGTTCACCCATCTTATTATTTAGACTTTAGCATTTGTATATAAGCACTTTAAAAACTTGTCACTTTTTAGCTGTCTGCCATTACATGATGTAACTGAATGGGACTTTTTTCATTTGACCGTTTCTCATCAGATCCTACCTGTATTTTATCATCTTCCACCCTCTCCTCCTTACAGGGACATAGAGAATCTCCATTAATAGATCCTTCCCTATGGGATGCCTCTGTCCAAACCACATGCTCCTCCGCAGCTGTCGGCTTTCCCCCAGCCCTTAGTTTAAAAACTGCTCTATAACCTTTTTAATTTTAAATCCAGCTAAGGACTAAGCCTAAACAGGCCTAGATTTCCCATAACAAATCAATATGCTCATGGCACTGCTGGTTCTCTGCTCTTCCAAAGCAATCTCCCCAGTTCCTATGGTGGAATCCAACATTCTTTGACAGTGTCCCTCCATACAAATAATTCAATCCAAGCACTGTGGGTTTATGTGCACATTTATCCAGCTCAAGACCCAGATCCTGCCTGAGTCTATCCTGGTAAACCACTGCTTACAGATGTGGCAACAGATACAAAGAGGTTAAGTGGTTGGAGAAAGTTATAGAGCAAGTCTGTGACAGAGAAGAGATAACAATCCAACTCTCTTAAATCCATTTTCTGTGCTTTAACTATTAGACAGACCTTTTGGGGAATGCTGTTGGTGACTGGCCGGTTTTGGAAATTATGATGGTAAATTAAAGCATCAATGATTTGGTCCCTTTTCAATTTCCACAATGGGGATTTGGGGTCGGACGGGGGCAGAACTACATAACTAGACTGTGTTTAGAAGGTAAAAGTATTATGGAATCTCTATTTTAGCAGTGTTATCTTCTATTAGCTGGTCTGCCTCACCTCGGAGATATCTTCCCTTGAGTTTGCTGATGTTACTTTATTTTTTTAGACTGTTCAGACTGAGTTTGTACATATTCTCAAGGGGTTAATTGCAAAAAGTTATCAGATTGCTTTTTTTCCCCTGCTGCTTTTTCAAACCCAGTTTGAAACGCTATACAGAAACTTAAACTCTCCAAGTCCCTCTCATTCCTCCAAACTTGTTAATACATTTCTGGTGAGGTGGGGCTCAGAACTGAAGGGAATCCCTCAGGTGCCCCCTCCCCTATCACCGGGGACAGGGGCATCCCATCCTACCAGACCTCTGGGCAGACGTCTGACACCTCAGAGACCTGGGAGAAGCAGCTGATGCTGTCAGGGGTTCTCTGCTGGGTGTCCCCTCCGGATCCCTGATTTTCCTTTGACCTCACCGCCGTCTCTGTCGTTTCATAGGCTGCCCCCGGTGTTCAGTTGTGGACTGGGTCTGATGGCTCTTCCCCCAGCCCAATTTCAGGGGGCCTCGATCCCCGTCCCAGGACTCGCAAATAGCAGGGACAGGGGCAGCGACCTCCCTGTTTTGGGACCCGCCACCTTCCCTGCGATCCAAGACACACCGATCCCTGCAGACCCGCACCCCGGGTCAGCCCCGCTGCCGGCGGCGGCCGCTTTGCCCAGCCTCTCGCCGGTGAGTTATTTCCCGACATCTCTCGGGGGAGGGGGGCCCGCTCCGCTGCGAGGGTCCCGTCACCCGCCTGTGGCCGGCCCCGGAGCCCCTCACCCTACCCAACCCGGCAGCGGGCTCCCGCCTACTCACTGCGCGGCGGCGGGAGGTGGCGAGGGTCTAGCCCCCGGGGAAGCCCCTGTTCGCTACGCTCCGGCGCTCCCCGGGCCCCGCTCTTCTCGCCGCAGCCCCCGAATTTGTTTTTGATCAACTAACAGCCTCGCAGCCAATCAGATCACTCCTCCTTCAGAGACGCCGAGTTCCCCGGCCAATCGCTGTCCTCCATGCTACAAGGTGCGAGCACCATAGAGACGGCTAAACGCCGCCGCTGTTGCCATGGTTACAACAACGCTTGTGTGGAGCTTGGCCAAGTAACTCGGTGGAATGGGGGTCACTGTATTGGGGCCAGGGGCTCCAAGCAGGGGGGTCAAGGCCTCCCGCAACCAGAAGGGGCAGCGGCTTCCCCCAGGTGGGGCCCAGGAGCGAAGCGGCCCTGCCACTGCGGGAGCTCGGAAAGGGGAGGGAGGCAGCCCCGTCTGCTCCGGCCGCCTCAGGGCTCCGGGGGCGGCATGCACGGGGACTGCAGGGTGTTGGGAGCAGCAAGGGCTGCGTCCCCTTCCCACCACAGCCCCTCGCCCTCTCCGACACTCGGCTCCCCGCCGCTGGAAGCGCTCTGACCCGCTCCCGCTGAACCAAGGCACAAAAATCCCACGCAGAGCGGGACTGCGCCCCAAAGGGGTCCGCTCTAAAACACTAATAATTATTGTTACTTGCAACTTATTGCCTTTAAATACAGCCATCTCCGGGCCTACCAGGCGTTACCGTCTTTAAAATTTCCATACAGTTAGTTCAAGCAGTTAAGACAAATCGTAAAAAATGAGACAAATGTTTAAAAAAAAAAAAACCTTGAGTTGAAATTATTGGGTACAGGATCTGCAACTCAAACTTGGGGAAACATTATTTCCCTTCAGCATCTACATAGGTTTTCAATCCACACCAGTTTTCCAACTCATAAAGTGGCTAAAATTAAAATAAGTCTTTATAATGGAAGGTGGTGGTATGTGGAGGCATGCTTTTAACAACTGTATTGAAATTTAACCTACACTGTAAAGCAGAAGAAACCTGGAAGCCATAGTCTTTGGTTATTCGGTTGGAAATTTTGGTTATTTCCTTTTAACACACCTAATCCAGTTTTGATCGATACATTTAATACTTACAGAATCATTCTGTCACATTTACAGCACAACAGATACAGATCATTTGCTCAGATACTTAGCACCTCTCTGCACATGGAGTTATTCTATAATAGCTATTCAGGAACAGCTATTCCAGAATAACTTTCATGTGTAGACAAATAGAGCACACATCATCCCATAAATCATAAATGTCTGCAAACGTTAGCAAATGCAATACATGATTTTTCAAGGCTGTCTGTCCCTTACCAGAGAGCAAGAGAGAGACTGGAGTAGCTTTATACCAGTGCCATTAATCCTGTACTTGACATTTGCATATTTGCATGGAAGTAGAAATTAAAACATTTAATTCAGTTCAGTAGATTTTTATTGCTTTTGCCAACTTTTTGAAACATTACAAAAAATAACTTTCTTCTAATCACAATTAAACAAATTACAAAGGCTGGATCTTTTACATTAGAGACGTCAGAGAATTTTGTGTACTTTATATAAACTTAAAACATTGTTTCTCCATTTGGAATAATGTTTAACTTGCTTTGGGTTTTATTATAAAAGTAAAAGCATTACTGTTTTATTTAGAAAAGCAGTCATAAAAAGCTGGAATTGTACTGTATGTAATTACATCTCAAGTGACCAAATATAATGAATACTAAAATTAAAAATTTTGTTCAGTTAAATGTGCTGAACACTGGAAGACACAGAAAAACAATGTGAATCACGTATCAACAACAGAAGGGAAAAATATGGTTATAAATGCCATGTCATCTCTTACCAATAAGTCATTATTTAGAAAAACCCTGGATGTCTGACACATTACTCCAAGAACTCCAAATAAGTGTCAATATGTACTAAATTCAATATGAAAAAGTCTTTAGATTAATATCAATTCCAACTAAAAGTTTTTCCTATAGTTGACAATTTTACTAAAAAAGTTACAAAATAAAATTCATTTTTAATTAAAATCACTAGGCAAATTTGTTTTGCATGTCGAACACTACTTTTTCATAGACTCAAAACTGTGTGGTTTTAGTCTTAAATTTATTTTCTATAAAATAAATTACTGTTGATATAAACAAGCCACCCTTCACACACTAGTACTATGCTAGATAACGGATGGGACTTAGAGGAGTAATTTTAAAACATTAAATTACTAATCATATGAAACAAAAGCAAATTAGAATCCACATGTGTTAATGGTTTACAAATTCTACGTTTGTGAATTTAAAACAGTATGAACCAATTAAGTTACTTTAAGCATTTACGGAATTTATGTACAATATATAACCCTTTATAATGCTACAGGCTCTGTTACATTACACCTATTTATTATATTTGATAGCACTTTGAATCTGCCTTTGCAAAGGGCAAATGTTAGAAAACTACTGTTTACACAGATAAATGCATTTGAAATGAAAGATACTGGGAGAGGTTTTATTAAACGTAAGAGAAATAGTTAATACGTTTGGCTGAAAAAAAACAAAACACTAGTGCTCTGAATTCCGTCCTACAAGTTTTGTAACGATAAACTTGGCAACCTGGAACACTTTGCATTTTTTACTTAAAAAACATATACATTAAAACAAAGAGGAAAGTATAATTAACTTGGGCACATCTAAAACAGAATTAGAAATGTGTTTCTTGTAATACATAAGAAAATACTAAAAATGAGTTTTTGTAAAGTTAATATTTAAAAATGACTGCTTTGTAAATGAGACCTTTCAGGAGATATTTGAATTGAGTGGTCAAAATTAAGACCTATATTTATGTAAACATACATCTTTATAAATAAATTAAAAAGGATCACAAGGAATTTCCTGAGGTGGCTCTGCAGCCAGATACACAGTAGCATTAAGCTCCATCCCCGGCAACAAGGCATCTAAAAAAGTGCAGGGCTGTTTATTTTATTCTACTGTTAGAATGGAAAAATATTGGCTTAATTTTACGTTTTACCCCAAGGTAAATCAGTGTACAGTAATTATCACTGCTCATTTATACCTATTAAGGGAACAATTATATACATATACATACAGGAAACTATGTCGTTCACTATTTTACTTTAACCGTATACATGATTTTTTTTTTTTTTTAATGCAGAGAAGGAAGCATTTATACAAAGTAAAAAATAAGCAGTAAATTACTTAAACACAAGTTACCACTGGGTTTTTATGCACGTAAAACCAGGTCTGATTCTGATGTCCAGTGGTTAAAAAGAAGTGAGAATATAACACATTATTAACCAAGAACATTGGAACAAAATGTAAACAACTTTGCAAGTTATGGTATTTCTGGCACTGATTAATTATTTACATTATTCAACAGAATCCATGGAATACTGTGATTCTAAGAGGATTTCAAATTTTTACTTTAAATAGAAAAATACCCACTTCCTGTAAAGTAGCCAAAACTTATTAACCCTTTGGCAATGGAAACCAGATGCAAAATGTTCAGTGTCATGAGACCCTAAACTCTGGCATTAAAGGGTTAAAAATCTCAAGACCTGTGATGTCGGTTTTGGGTCTTTGGAAATTGTTGTGCAGCTGTGGACATGGAAGAATAAAATGCTAAAGGAAGACCAGTAAGTAAAAATGCACTGTGGATAATGCTACATACACTGGCAGAGGAGCTTTTATTCTCTTTCTTGACTGTATCAGAAAGAAGATACTTAACAGTCAACAGTTGACTTGCAGACATGGACTTCATTGTTTGTGAGGTTTGAGGAGTATTTGGGAGAGACAGCCATAATTCTAGTGTACATCTTATTTCAACCAGAGGAAAAAACATATTCCTTGAAGGAGCATATCTTCAGGCTAAGAAACAGGCCATACAAACACCCAGGAATGAAGCAATACCTATACTGTGTCTGACTCAATATTAGTCAAATTGATAGTGCAGACCTTATTTGATTTTGCTCAGACTTCAGCCATTATTGTGATGTCAGTTTCCACAGCATTACTCATACTGCTTTGTATTGTTGTTTGTGTCAAAAAACTTATTTTTTCCCCTGAATTCAGCCTAACCGCAGCAGCACCATTTTACTATATCATGATTACAATTAAAGGGGATGGTAATGTATGTAAAGTTTAACTTTTTAATATAACTTTAATGCCACTAGTAATATTTCCACCACACCCAATTACTGTTTTAGTTTTATTGCAAAATTATCCTCACCCCAAATTGACAGCACCCAACTCCATGTTGAGTGGTATTTTCAAAAACATTGCCTTGGCTTAACTTTGCTCCCTTTGAAATTAATGAGAGTTTAAGCATAAAATCAAAGGTAAAACTCTAATTAACTTCAAAGGGAGCAGCAGAATTAAGCCAAAGGTGAGTGCTTTTGAAAATAGTGCCCTCTATTTTTAATATATGTAGTTTGTACTTAAAACTATTACGAGCCTAACAAATGCTGTCAGCAGCTCAAAATTTAGATAAATCATTTGAGAAAATAAAGTAACACCAAAAAACCCAAAGAATAAGGCAAATAACATCAACAGTGAAAACAGGTAAGTGATCAAGATTTTGATCTTTACATAAAATTTTAACATTTCCTCAAATACAAATGCTCACACTAAACATTGCAGGGATTGGAGATACCAGTACAATAACTTGGAACACAACAACTGCATTCTCAGTGAAATATCTAAATGTCCAAGGGCCCCAATAAATCAAATTTACTTTAGTATACAAATATTAACTTTTTCAGATTTATTTTACACAGCATTAAGATTCATACCAATTAAAATAAATAAAACTTTTTTTAAAAATTAAGGTTAATATGCTACCAAATATGCCCTTTACAATGGAAAGGATCATAACTGTAAACACAAAACCCAAGGTAATTTGTAATCCATAAAATACTGGTCATAAAGCTATTTCAGAATTCTAACCAACTGCTGATAAGTTAGTCAAATACTTTATAAATTAAAAAAAGAATTAAGCCTGATTCAAGAAAAAGACATTCTGATGAGGACAAGAGATGCTGGAAAGGCTCCAGTCTCCTAAGAATGTGGCGTCTTCCATTAATGTCAACAGAAGTTATGCATGCACAGGGAGAGGAAAACATCTCTCTAAGAGTTCAAGATTATAATGTAATGAGCTCTAATAAATAGTTATCAACCAAATCAAATACATACTAAATTATTTCTGTTAGAGATCCATTTTACATTACTTAAACATTGAGGTTCCAGAAATATCAAATACTGATTTGAGATTAAAACTACATTTAAAGAGGACCCGTATTGCTATTGAGTAATATAATAGGATTTGAAGAATAGATTTTTTTTACAAGGGGATGGAACAGCATTATATATATTTTAAGGACTACATCACGTATCAGTTTATGGCTGAAAGGCCAATGCCATGAAATATGAATCACAGAATCCAGAAAGATCATCATCATATAGTGGAGAAAAGTCAAATATGCAGTTTATGTAATGGCACATTAACATTTGTTCTATGGAAACTGACAATCTGTGCTTTCCCTGCAAAAAATCTCAAATGTAATTGCCTGCACTGAAAACAAAATTCTGTAGCAGAAGAAGTTACAACAGAGACGTATTACAACATACTAAGTAATGTGGACCAATAATTATCAGCAAAAGCTGATTTGACATTTATGCACATATTGATTACTAAAAAGAATATGCATTCATTTCAATCTTCCTATTTAAAAAACGAAAATAAAATTTCCAATAAAATAAATATTTGAGGAGTGATCACCACCCATCTTACTTGTATGAACATCTCATTATACACGTATAGTATCTACAGTGCTAATAACTGCAGTCCACGTGATACTTCTTAAAGAAACATGGAAATCACCATTCAATGGTATGATATCCTACAGTCATATATACATATACAAACACACACATATATAATTCCCCTTGATTTCGTTCTATAATGATGTTTCAGCATCCACATACTTCATTACAGGTGAATCTTCCATGCTTATTTTCACACTTTCTGGTTTCTCAGGGCTGTTGAAAGCAAAGACAAAGGTTTATGGTCTCCAAAAAAACTGACAAAAAGATTAAGCCAAGCACTTCCAAACTTTAGCATGCAAGCATCCAAAGTTTGAGATTTTTATAGATGGATACATTTATAATAAAAATCTCATACACACAGTACTAGTTTGAAAAAGCAGCAAACCTAAAAGTAAAATCTTGCATACCATTCTGCTCTTGCATTCCAACTCTGACCGTAAGATTCTTGTGAACTGTGATATGCCCTATCAGAAAATGATGTATTTGGCCATTTAAATGTATCAACAGTAAAATGTGTACCAAACAATAGTATCTACATCACATAATTATTTTCAGGGAAATTCAGTTTTGTTAATTATATGGAAATGGGAAAAGTGTTTTGGTTTTTTGGAGGTGTGGGGGTTGAGGGAGAAACATTTGTCATAAATTCCATTTATATCACAGACATTTTGTGATGGATTAGTATATGTCTGCATTTATCTATATCAATCTGCAAACTCCATTTATTTTGTGAACACCATCTTGATTGTAAAACTGTACTGTGCCTAAACTTTTGCTTTTTAACCTCCATATTGGATTGGGATTCCAGGAGATGTCTGGAGAAATGCTTGTGCCTAGCGGAGGGTTAGCAAAGGAGAACAATCAGGAGTTGTTCACCTGAACTGTCTTTTATTCAAATAAAAGACCCCATGAACAATGAGATGGCTGCCACCCAAAGTAGTCCTTTCTCAGGTGGGTCATAACTAAGCAACAGTTTACCTGACAAGAACTTCAAGCAGCTCAGAGCAGTCATTTAGCAAGGGGAACTGGAACTTTATAAAAGAAGGGTCTTTTCAATGGCCTTTTTATAATCAACAAGAACCAGAAGGCAAACTGTGCAGGAAGAAAAGGAAGGATCTTGGGTTCCCTAGAAGACACTGACCAAAGCCCAAAGGGCTCTCAGAGTGGTAAGGAAACTGAGGCAGGGGTTTGAATGCAGGTACTTTTATTTTTTCTTAAATCAGTATCTCTCTTGTGCTTGGTCTGTGAGTGAAATGTGACTGGTTTGGAAGTTACTTTGAAAAGTCTCTGTGTTACTTGCTTTCGCTGTCACATTGTGCATGAGGAAGGAAACTGTAAAGGGTTAAACTGTATGGTCCTCAGCTTCAATGGAACTCAGAGTATGCAAGCCTACTGAGTAAGCTTGGGAGGGCTGGCACTAGTTTCTATGCCTATGCAGTTGGATTGTGAAGTTCCATTTCTAAGGAGGGGTGCTAGACAAAGGATCTGTACCCCAAGAGTGTGTCCAGGGACAAAGGGACAGACAATGCCTAATCTCTAATCAGACCCAGCAAGCCTTGAGCATGTGGGATCCAGCGGTTGAGTCCAAACAGCATCCACCGGTGTCGGGGAAGGAGGATGCAATGGGCTCAGATGATTGTAACATTTATTTACTAAAAACATATTCTAAACTTTAGACTACCCAATGGGAAAATTATCCCTTTTCAATGGAAAGGAGAAATCTAGGATTTGATGAAACAGGAAAAGATGGCATGATTACTACCTATTCTGTTCCAAATATCAGGTAATTGGAAAGGAAGGGTCCCTGATGAGCAATACAAGGTACATTCTCAACCTCCTCCAGTCTCATTCCTTTTGGGAGGAACAGTTGACCTCGGGTATGCAATAACTCTGATGTGCTGCCTTTTGACCAGTCCTTTCAAGCTTACCAAAACAGTTCTTAAAATGTTACTGTGCAATTATTTTTTTTACTATTATTATTTTACTGTGTGATTATTGTTGCCTAATTGCTATTAGTTAATTAGTTGCCTAATTACTATTGCAGCCTAATTGTAATAGATATTGGGTTTTTTTAGCAATTAAAATAAACTTCTTGGAAATATTTTAACTAGAGTTGGAAAGGGATTGTAATTTAGAGATACCTATATGCAGCAGGAAAAGGGAGTTACTGCTGATTTCAAATTAATTCAGGAAAAGCAAGGAGAGTAAACTAAAATTAGCAACAAGCATTCTCAATTTTATGGGTAAGAATGTGGCCAGAGCATTCTCAGGACATCTAACTCTTCTGCTCCTTTATTACAGACACAGACTGGCAAGTGCAGAGATTTTTGGATTAAAAATATGAGATGTATGCTTGATAGTCATCTGAATCAGGAAACCAGGCATGCGCAGAGATGATTTTGGAAGGGAACACCTCATTTACACCTCTGGATTTAACTGATTTGGCATGAGCACAGTGCAAAGTTGCAATGCTTTACAAGTCCTTAATGCACTTGCTGAATTTTAGGCTAGCCTCTTTTCTTATTCTACTAATTAATTAATTAATTTACAGCTGCTCCTTTGAGCCTGTCCTTATTTGGATTGATATCTGACTCATTTATTGTTATGTATGATACACAGAATTGGTCTGTAATCTTAGCTTCATATTTGATTTGTTGTGCTACATTTTAAAGGTTTTTTTTTTTAAAATTCTTTATACTTTGCATGTAATAAGATATTAAATAAAAAAAACTAATTTATTTTGATTTCCTGGTTATTCAGTATCTTCAGGCACTAACTTTATGTGCATTTCTCCCACAAGAGCAACAGCCACTCTACCTGCTCGCTAGTTGAATTACAATATGAAAAACTACAGATGGCTAACTGTGCCATTCTATAGTGACTGGATTTTCACACTAACACATGCAGAACAGAGAGGATGCAGAGAGAGGGGTGATATGGTCAAAGCAATGAGCTAGGGAAAAGGATCTTTGCAGCAGCATTCTGAATGGATGAGACTGGGCAAGAATACATTTGTCAAAGCCAAAGAAAAGGATGTTGCAGTAACTCGTACCACAAAAATTAATATATTTTCTTTTGAAATGTAAGTGAAACAACATCCGAAGTGATGCATGAAGAACTGTACCTATCAAAAGGAGAAACCCATAACATCAAGAACAGGACCATCAAACTCAAAGGTAAACAAGTGCCTGAGTGACAATCTCATGAGATCTTTGATGCAGAAGTACAATAAGTATTTTTCCTTCTTTAAAGACACCATCTGCACAAGATATTTATTCTTGGGCATCAAATGTTATCTCACAATAGAAAAACATTACAATAGACAGCACCAAAAAAAAGGCCAATGACACTTTTATAATTATTGCATAAAGGAGCCATATAGCTTGGAGAATCAAAAAACAGAAACAAACTAATTTAAATGGAAGCTGATTGGAGGGTCAGGGATGAAAGGAAGAAATCACTCATCCCGAAAGTAGAGCTGTTTGTCAAGCAGTGCCAGAGTGACTATGGTGGGAGATCTCAAGCATCTCTTCTCTGAGAACTTCTTGCCTGACCATGATCAAGGAACTGACTGGAAGTTTATTGAGGCATTGACGGGAAACAACATATGACCAATAAAGGGAGTGTCTCACATCTGCCACTACCCGAGAGGGCCAGAAAGCTTTGAATAGTAAGAGTTTGAAAGCTTTGGTAGTTCTGGATTGTGAGCATGAGTAAGACTACTCTGAGGATAGCATCTTTAAAGAAAAGAAGAATTGTCTAGACTCCAAAAGAAAAAAGACAGACTAGCTCCTCAAAAGATTTGAGAGAAGGGTAACTGGAAAAAATAAAAATCAAAGAGCTTTGGTGTAAATGTGGTGAACAGGCATTAACTCAATTAAGAGTGAGCCTCCTAATATCAGTCCTTTAGGTGAGCAGCAGACTTGCCTAGAGTGCACCACAGAGCTGAATGAAAGACTATAGAATACATCCTATAAGAGCCTTATTAATCTGAAAATATCTATATGGACTGGTGGGGAAGAAAGATGGTTCCGCAGCAGACCAACCAATCCAGTGATACCAACAAAGGGAAAAATAAATGAATCAAATGCTTGGATGTATAAAACTTTACATTCTGCATCTGTGACAGGGAGAGAAGGAAGACAAAGTTATAGGAGGGGAAGGCAAGACAAGCTGAGGGGAAGGCCATATAATATTTTATTATTTTTCTCTTGGAAGAAATTGGCAAGATTCTGTGGGGGGAGAAAAGAGGAGGAGGGGAGGGGAGAGTTTGAGGAGTGAGTCTAAGATGGTGAAAAGGCAACCAGAATTGTTGGTGTGGGGCTGAATTAAATTGGAGAATTACAGTTGTTTAGTTAGGAAGATAAGAAACCTGAAGGAGGAGAACACGAATGTGTAGTGGAAGAAGTCAGTCCCCTCATGGGATTTCTGCCAGAGATACTCGACAGCATGAGAAGCTTATCTGCTCTCCTCCTCTAATCCTTCCCCTTGCCCAGTGACCTCATTCCTTTCCTGATATCACTCACACTGACTCATCTCCTTCCTTACTCTTCTCCTTAACCTCTCACTCTTCTCTCGCTCTTTCCCCTCAATACAAGCATGCTTCAGTCCTTCCTATCTTGAAAAACCCATCCTGGACCCCAGCTTGCCTCTCCCACCACTTCCCCATCTCCATTTCATCTCTAAACTCTGTTTGCAATTACTGTCTGGAGTTCCACTCCTCCAATTCCATTATAGACCCTCTCCCAATCCAGCTTCCACCTCTTGCACTCCACTGAAACCATTCTGATCAAAGACCTCCTTCTAGACAAATGCCAGAACCAGTACTCCATCTTCATCCTCCTTGACCTTTCAGCCACCTTCAACAGTAGCCCATGCTCTTCTTGAAATCTTGCCCTCACCTGGCTTCTGTGGCTGTCCTCTCCTGGTTTTCCTCCTACCTCTCTAATCACTCCTTCAGAGGATTTTCCTCGTCCCCCATTTAACTTCCTGTGGGAGTTTCACAGGGCTCTGTCCTTGGTCCCTTTTCTTCTCCCTCTGCATCATATCTCTGGATAATCTCATCCACAAACACATATTCAACTACCATCTGTAGGCTTATGACTCAGATCTGTCTCCTTCTACCCAAACTAAAATTACAGCCTGTATGATGTCTCCTCATGGACATCTAGCTGTCAGCTCAAACTCAACGTGGCTAAAACAGAGCTCAATCTTCTCCCCCAAACCCTTCCCATTATATCCCTCTCAACCACTGTGGACATCATCATCATAATACCAGTCACTGAGGCCAGTAACTTGGGCATCATCTTCAACTGACCCACATCTAGGTCTTCATATCCAGGCTACATCTAAATCTTGCAGATTCTTTTGCATGACTTCTCGAAGATGTGGCATTTCCTATCCATGCAAACATCTTTACTCTCATCATCGCAGTTACTACAACATCATTTTCTCCAGCCTTGAAAAATGCAATCTTAACCCACTTGTATCCATTTAAAACACTGTTGGCCCATCACTTTGACCATGTCACCCTTCTCTTTGCAACTCTCCATTGGCTCCCCTGCTTTTCTACTGCATCAGACATAAGCTACTTGTCTTCAATTTTAAAGCCCTTCATGGTCAACATGTCATCTCATTCAGTATTGACAGCAGCCAAAGACAACCTCTATCATCCACTTGTTAAATTTTCAAACAAGCACCTGTGTTCTTTTTCCCCAGATAGCACCTCACATCTGGGAGGAGCTCCCTACAAACACCTGCAAAGCTACCTCATTACCCTCCTTCAAATCTCTCCTTCAAATCCTCCTTTGAAGCCATGCCTACAATAAACTTGACAATAGTCAGGTTGCTGGTATACTGAGCCTACTGCCTGTCGCACTGACTGATATTGGTCTCCTTGTTTCCTTATACTCCCTCTTCTATCTGTCAGTCTCCATGTTTTGTCTCTTATCTTATACTTAGATTGCATCTTTTTATTCTGTGTTTGTATAGCGCCTAGCACAATGAAGTCCTAGCTGATATGATAATGGTGGTGGTAAACAACAACAAAATATATTTTAGCTGTTTGCCTGGGAACTGCAGATAAGACCGGAGGGGAAAAAGAGGAGAGTTTGTGTGTAAGTAATCTCCTCTCCCCCGAGAGATGGTCAACTATTAATTCTCAGGAGTCATCCTTTTACAGAGCATGAAACTTGAAGAGTTACTCCCTAGAGAGGGATAACTCCCTTACAGAGTTGCTGACAAGGACAGAGGCAGAACACCACAAAAGAATTTTAAAATGCTTCCCACTAGCAATCTAAATGGAGTGTGCTGTGTTAGCTCCCATTTTTCCTTTAAGCAGTCGCTGGGTTTTTATCTCCCTTTGGCCTGACTGAGATTCAGCCAACCAAGGAAGAACCTCCAATAGAATACTGGGAGGAATCACTCAGAATGTAGTTTGTATTAGGCGATTGCTCCTAGGGATGAAAACTAACTCCATATGACAAAGAGGCTGTTGGCCATCATGGAACATGCAAGTCCAGTCACAGAGAATTCATGGCTGCATAGAGCCCTAACATTCCAGTATACCATTTCAATGGTTTTATCTCCATTGAAATAAACAAACTTTTTTTTCCACTGAAACTTTAAAATTAGACACAAGTTTTGGTTAGTGAAGACAGGGAGGGATTAAAAAATCAGAAAGCAAAAACCAGGACAAGGTCCTAGGGCAGCACAAAGCAGCCAGAAAGCCAGTGGATTCATCCTCCTGAGGATCTCTCCACCCCCTCCATCTCCACAATGGGCAAATCCATGGAGAGTATACAGATGATGCAACACCTCACCCATCAATTCCTAATTCTATCCTTTCTGAGTGCAGGAGATAGGGCCAGCGAAAAGGGAAGCCACGCAGAGGCTGTTTTGCTGGGGACGGGACACTAGCTTTAGCGTCTGATTTTCAGACGTACTGAGCACCTGCAGCTCCCCAGCCCTTCTGATACTCAGATCCTTTATGAACACATGCCAATAAAACTTTTCGTAATCTAAGTCCCTTTCAGATTAGCATACATATCTCAAGCAAACTGGAAAGGTCTTCTAATTAAGAGACAATTCTTTTTATATTTTAATTAAAAGGGTTCATAGCAGGTATGACACTAGTTACTGTATAACCTCTTGGTAAAGATCACCAAAAAAAGAAGGTTTTCAGAATCTCAAGTGTCTCTTGAAAGTAAGATGTCAATATATATTCTCCCATATATTTTCAAGGTATAGAAAATACATTCTTAAAACAAACTATTTTCACAGCCAACAGCTGCTAAACACAAACAAAACTGCAGTTAGAAAACGTGTAAGTGGGTAATTATAGCTACCTCAGGTTAGCTCTGGTTACTTTGGCATTCTCAGTATTCATGGCAAGAGCCTTCCATTGTGCAGTTTTGGCCATTTCGTCTGATATGTTTACAACTGAGGGATCAATGCTGAAGAACAAACATACTTTTTGGTTAGTACTCAATACCTTGCAAAGCATTAACTTTGTCACCCATACTGTTCACATCAGTAGTGCCTTCTGTTATCACTTACATAGCCACAAGTGACATTTTAAGTAAAAATCACCCTAATGCAGTTAAACAGAAATTTAGAACACCAAATCCTGGGTGGTCTCCCATGTCGTAGCAGCTTAGGACTGTTTGTATGTAACATAGTAACTTTTGAACACAGCATCCTATCAATTCCAAAAATTCAAGGAATGTTCTAGGCATTAATTGCCAGAACCCTACTGATTTGGGGGAAGAATCAGAAAATCAAAAGGGGGAACATGGGACACACGGAGCCCCTGGCATCTGATTAACACACCCATAGCTTCATGCACCTCTGCAATTATCTATAGATCAAACAACTGCACCATCTTTAATGCCCTTCTAGCATAACAATCCCATACCTCATCTCCACCCAGCCTCCCAGTGGAGTATGACAAGATGACACCCTGACGGACTTATCTCCCAGACTAATGTTGGGGGGGAAAGGGGGAGATATGGGGCACGATGGTGAGCACACAGCCCCTGGTTCGGGGCAGAATGAGGGACCATGGTATGGTTAGGGAAGCACATAGTCCCTAGCATGGGGGAAGGAGAGGCAGATATGGGCCCTGGCATTGGGAAAAGGGGTGCAAAGCCCCTGGCATGGGGGGGGACCCTCGTGAGAGAGGAAGGGGGGTATGGAGAGCACACAGAACCCCTGGCATGGGGAAGATTGGGAGGAGTTGCAGGGAGTCCTGGCAACAGAGGGGGATGGCAGTGTGGCACACAGAGAGGTTGTGGGGTGGAATGCAAAGAACCCCTGCTGTATACAATGAGTTTGGCCTACAGGAGCTCTGAAGTGTGTGATCCCCTCCCACTGTAATATGAATTAGATACTTCATTTTCTCAAATATCTTTTCCTTTAATCTTTCAAAAATCCATTATGGGTTGTTTAGGAATTATAAAAATAAGTCGTACTTTTTGTTTTTTTTAATAAAGGCTGACATCTTTCAGAGATCAGAATTGTTCTGACCAGTACCCAGGAAATAATCAGGGAAGAAAGCATAAAGGCACTATTATTCTGAATTTGATAAAAAGAACTGAGGTTGAAGTGACCTATATCATGAAGTATGAAGACCTAAACTGTCAACTTTTCCTGCTGATCCAGCATTTGAAATCAGGTGATATTTACTAGATTGCCAATAATCTAGATGTTGCTCAAATCTACTTTTTACATGCCCCACACCCCGAAACAAGTATTTATACAGATAGCACACAGTGCCTCAGTCAAGTCATTTTTGCCACTCTTCCCCCCCTCTTCAATCCCTCCCACAAATGCAGTCCCTTTACAGGAATGATTAGACACTGCCTGATTCTCCACTAGCATGCACCTTATGGATCTATTCATACCTATGCAAAGTAGGCTTGAAACTCTATCTTATCAGGACAGTAGTATTTCAAACCCATTTTCTTCAGCTATGACTCCACAACATGTAAGACAGTGGGGAATAAGGCTCTTTCTCAGCAAGAGAAAAACTGAGATAATTTATCCAAATAGTAAGCACATTATTTTTAATTGCTCTGGTTCCAGTTTAATAATCTGAAAACTATTTTATGTGTGCAAACTTATAATTAAAAAGGTGTAAAAATTATGATCTGCAAAAGACAGTTTTAGACCTCAACTTTATAAATCAAAGCAGCTGGTAAACATATTGCTCAACTAATGCCATTAGTTAACTATACTTAAACGAAACCTAACATTTCATATCATTAGCCATGCATAGTAACACACAAATATTCTATAGACAAGAACTGACCAAAACAGCTTCTTCACCCTGTGAACAGCTGGTCGAAACTGAGTCATCTGATCTGTTCAAGATGGTTATGTAAATGAATTATTAAAATGCAATTATTTAAAAAAAAAAAAAGGGACACACAAGCCCCTATATCATAAAAGGCAAGATTTGCTTCAATTCTTTCCCATTCCCCAAGCCCTCCCCAGCTACCTATCTGAGTCACAAGCTTAAATGTAAATTTGTTCACTCAAATATGTCAATTATGTTTATTTAATTAAAGCAAAAAATATAAATACTGCATGTAATACAAAGCGATTTAAAAAACCCAAATTTCAAAAAAGCAGTAAGTTGTATCATACCTGTATTTTAGGGCCTTTACAGGAATCTGTAAGAGATTTCCTCCTTCATATGGAAGATGTACAGTTTCACTGTCCACTGTCTGAAGCATTCGCTCTGCTTCCTGCAGGTCACATGCATGACATAAAATTACTCAAGAAGCAGAAAGAACAATTAGCCCAAGCCAAGGAGATTGAGTATTACACATTTTCATCAATTCAGTAGGAAAAATTACCCATTTACCTTTGAATATTGTGGTGGCAGGGGGAACTTCCCTGAGATAGTTTTCTCTCCCTCCCCTCGGCTAAATAATTTTTAAGGTAAATAAGAACCTCTAATGATATATTTAAAAGGTTTGTTAGGGAACTGGCGATGAGAGGGTTAGTTTATCTGAAATTTTAATGGGAAAAATTATACAGGCAAAATTATTGGTAAAAAAGTATCTATTATTCAGTTTTAACTACAGCCCTGTCACATGCAGTGGATGAAATCCTAGTCCTAATGAAGTCAGCAGAGTTCTGTCATTAACTTCACTGGGGACAGGGTGTCACCTTATGTCTTTAGAGACTGGTGAAAATCCCAACACAACCAGTATGTCATGGTAGACATTGCTTCTGATGCTAAATTTGAAAAATCCACTGAACCACAGTTAGGTATCAAATTCCATACCATTAATATTTTTATAGTTGTCCTATTCTTTCCTTGAATCCTAACAGAGATTGTGGCAGTAACTCCTATGGCAGAGAATTCCAAATGTTGATTACTTTAGATATAAAAACCTAATGGTTATTTAATGTAAACTACTTTTTCTTTTTTTTTAAATTTCATGCCAATTACATTGCCTTCTAAATACTAGGGTATTTGCTTAGGTTTTCTGTAGCAGTTTCCTCTCGCAACTTTCAACTCACTTTTGGCCTTTTGTACACTTACCTCTTTTGCCTTTTTCTTTTTATCATCTTCTTTCTTCTTCTTACTTTCTGGCATAAGGTCATCCAGCCAACTAAGCTCTCGTTTGGTGAAACATAAGTCCATGAGCTTACGAATGAAAACTAATGCTAGCACCTTTCAGGAAATAAGAAGAATCCTTTAGAATATATTTATATGAATGTCAGAAAAATAAAAATATGTATATGCTAATACGTTATCAGCTTCTTAAACCAAGGACAGAATATTTTTTCTACTCATAGAAAGGTTATCACATCATAACTTCAAAAAAATAGATCTGACTCACTACTAAAAGAACAGATGGACCATTGAGATAACTACCATAGAACATAAATTTTTACCAAGTCTATAGCTTTTCAATTAAATCTGATGTTTATTTTAAAGAAAAGAAAGAAATCGTAACTGGCTTCCAAAAAGGAGGATTTTTACTATAACCTTTTTTTAGTCAGCAAATAAACCCTGAAGAGATACATTAATCCACAGATCCTTTTGGAAAATGAACAGATTCCCGAAGATGCTGGGAAAGAACTTACCATCATAGGGAAAACAACAGCAGCTGCAGAGGCTTTAATCACCCATAAAAGAACTAGACAGGTGAGCTGAACAACTGTGAAGACGTGGACCTTCCAGAGTGGCACATAACGGAGGTAGATCAAATCAGGTTGATGTTTGGCAGGCATTCCAAACAACTTTATACGGTCAAAAAACTATATATTGAGAAGAAAGTCATCCTCAGTTAATGATTTTATCCACGTAGAAGTGGACAGGATAATTAAAGACACTGGGAATATTAAAAATAAGATTCTTTCATTTTACAGCCGATACATGAAATGCATTAATGTAGTGTATATTTGATTTAAGTCACTACTTGTTTAGTATTTTAGAAAATGGGTGTCAATATTTAAGGATTTCATATTGTTCAACAAGTGCTCAGTGAAAGAACACATGCCAGAATTTAAGTGTCCCAGAAATAAGAGCAATTATCCAGACATAATGCTCAGTACACGTTTCTACATCCTAATCTGACAATACATTGTACCTTTACTTACATTTCAATAAAATGACATTTTAAAGTTCCCATTTCATTTGATGCAAAGCAACTGATTTCAGATCATATTTGCAATTTTACCCTGAGCACGTGGTATGTTTCTATTCATAGAAAGGATATTCCAGGCAAAGACAATTTAACTTTAGTGGGTTTTTTAGTAGCCTTATCAAGTACAAAATGTTTTCTAAAAAAAGCAATCAGCTTGTTTAATAAAAATGGAACTTGCCTGGATGCCCCTTAGTGAAGATACTCCCATGTAAAGAAAGACACCATACAAAACTGGCATTGGAATAAACTAGGGGGGAAAAACAAAGTTAAAAGTTTGCATTTATAGAATTACAAAGTAAAATATGGCAGTCCAGGTTAATGGAAGGTGCTTAAAGTAAGGGATCTGATTTTTCTTTTTCTTTTTTTTTTCAGTGCTAGGTTGACATATGTAGAGACCGAAGTCCCTTATTTAACCAGAGAATAAATGCAGAACATGGCAGCACCAAGGAAGAGGGCAGGTTTGCCACTGTGCTTCAACCATGTTCGAAAGGGACTGCCTCTAGGATTAAGAAAAGTCTGCATGTCTAATCAATCCTTGGCCTGTCTGACACTGCAACCTGAGTGCCAGTTAGTACCAAATAATTTGGTTTATGTAATACAGACAGCCATCTGCTAAGAAATGGATTGAGACCACCAGTTTATTTCACATAATATGCTATCATATGGTATTTGCTTTTCGGTCACTAATCCAGCTAACACAAGTGAAATGAAAGGTCTCTAAAATCTCCTGAACTATCCATTCTTCAAATTCTGCAACGCCATATTTTGCTCTGATAAAGGATTGCTTTAAAGCTTACAAAAGTCAATGGGAATCTTTCCATTGACTTAATGGGCCTTGGATCAGGCCTTTATAATCCATATATTCTAATGAAGAGTATTTTATAGGATATAGGTCAAGGTTGACTTTCCCTTCCAGTTGACTATACTGAAAAGTTCTAAATGCTTTGAAGACAACCAGGATATACATGTGCATCTTACAACTAATCTTGAACACAGGCCTTTACTGAAACTTGACAGAGAGACAGAATCATGAATCGTGCCCAAGCCATGTTCATTATATATGGTGGGGTGGCTCACAGTGAGGACATTTTCCTATTAAATAGGCATACTAAGAAATTTCATTGGGGTTGAACTACAACTACATTTAATCAGGTACGAAGAAATAAATATGTGCTTTCCATCAATATATTGAACAACAGCGCAACAGCTTACAGCCAAGCATAACGGGGAGAGAGGGTAGTTGGAAGCAAAAGAGAAAGGCAATAGCCATTTAAATTAAAAAGAAAATTAGATGGAGTATTGCACAAGGAGTAGACATTCATTATTAGTTTCCAGCTGCCTTTGGCTCCATGGAAACTGAACAACTGAGTTTCATAAAAATCAGGCATTAAACGTTTAGAATTTGTGAAATGTGAAAGAAACAATATAGGTCAGATACCAATCTTCTGCATCTTTACTTCTCTACAATACTCTGTTAAGAGTATTAGAGGATCAGTTTTTGAATGTTTCCATTGATAGTGCCTTAGTGACCTCTTGGTGGCTTTCCCATTGTTAGATTGCTTTGTTTGGATATTTTCCTATAATCTAATCAAAACTTCTTCTTTAAGACCATTATTTATTGTAACACCCATGGTCAACCTCTAATACTTTAAAGCCATATGAATAGGGTTGGTCAGAAAACAAGAATTCTGTTTCATGAAAAATGTTGAGGTTTTGACATGTTCAAAAAAATTTGTGGAAAAAAACAGACGCCCTCACACACACCAGTAGTTAGGGAACTCACCTGGGATGTGGGAGACTCAGGTTCAAGTCCCTTCTCTGCCTGATTCAGGGTCTCCCATATTCCAAGCAAGTTTCCTATACACCAGGCTATTACCTAGTCTGTGGGGAGGTCTCTTTCTCGCTCGCATTTTCATCAAAACTGATAGATTTCAGGGAAAAGTTTTGGTTTCATTGAAAAATTCCTGGCCATCTCTATCACTGTAAGCAGTGAAAGAATAATTTAGAGATAATGCAGATGTGAACTGAGGCCCTAATATAACCTGCAGAACCTTTATTATGCATGGCGATGCATAGAAGAGAGAGGATTGAGGTTGATGCTCCAATACCAAAGTAAGTTTGCAAGACTGCTAAATAGACAAAACACAACATTGTGTGAATAGTGAGAACACAGTATATGTAAATAACTGAGACAAACATGAAATACCACAATGCCATTTTTATAGAATCATTTCCTTGAGAAGTGTACATTTAATCTTTCTCCTATTCTATATTATTGCCACTCAAGCAGGTGTACAGAGCTATCGTACCTTTCCTCTTCCTTCACTCCCTTAGCTGAGGGGTGGGCAAACTTTTTGGCCTGAGGGCCACATCGGGGTTGCGAAACAGTACGGAGGACTGGGTAGGGAAGGCTGTGCCTCTGCAAACAGCCTGGCCCCCGCCCCCTATCCGCCCCCTCCCACTTCCCGCCCCCGACTGCCCCCCTCAGAACCCCTGACCCATCCAACCCCCCCTCCCACACACACACACACACACACACACTCCTTGTCCCCTGACCGCTCCCTTCCGGGACCCCTGTCCCTAACTGTCCCCCCAGGACCCCACCCCCTATTCAACCCCCCCTGCTCCCTTCCCCCCAGTCTCCTGACCGCCCCCTCCCATCCAACCGCCCCCTCTCTGCCCCCCAGGACCTCCTGCCCCTTATTCAACACCGCTGCCCCCTTACCATGCCAGCAGCAGGACAAGCTTATTGGAAAGCCTGGGAGCTGGGCGGGTGCAAGCCACGCTGCCCACACGGTGGCATAACTGCAGGGCAGGGGGACAGCGGGGGAGGGGCCAGGGTCTAGCCTCCCTGGCCAGGAGTTCAGGGGCCGGGCAGGACGGTCCCGCGGGCTGGATGTGGCCCATGGGCTGTAGTTTGCCCACCTCTGCCTTAGCTGCATTAGGGTATAGACCTGCCACAAGTTAACCCTGAGCCTGGAAAACTGAAAAATAACTAGTCAGAAAAGAGTCTTAAGTAATCAAGCATTTGAGATAAGGAACGAGTGTTTATCATAACCTCTGTCTTCTCAGATGTCTTTTACTCTCATCTATGCCATCATTTCTATTAACTCTAAAATGACAACTGTAAAATGAAAGTGGATTTCTTTTAATTCGTATATTAAACTTGCTTATATTATCCAATAGTAAATAATGATATTAAAATATAAAACATGCTATGTTTTAGAACAACCATTATCTCTTACCTTCAAAACAGAGGTCATGAACACAGAAAGGCCCATCAGAACAAATATCATTAACCCTGTCACGCGCTGCTCCCGGATTCCCAAGAACTTAGGTTGCTCTCCTGGGGCAGAGCATTCAGATTCTACTTTTAGGCTATTGACGTGACTTATAGACAGGACAGTTGCAGCCACAAACCAAGGCAAGCCCATTATTGAACATATCCCTAGCATAACACCAACCATGAGCAGATCAAGATGATAGCCACAGCCTTTCTGTAAAGTCAAGTAAAGAAATGAGTTACCTGCAAAAATGAAGATTTGCACCACATAAAAGATTTATACACTAAATGACTAAAAAAAATTCTCTAGATAGATTTCTAGAATGCCCACCACACTAGTAGCCATGTGTTTTGTTACTAGATATGAACAGGTCATTTAAGTAGCTGCAATTTAGTTTTATGTTTCAAAGACCTACACTATTTACGGTTATGTAACCTATTTAGAGAACACTGAACAAGTTTCTTTTGCAATAAGTTGTCTTACATGCTTACAATTGAGTTCAGAATATATTCGAAAAATGAAGAAAAGCTAACTATTACCTTTAACTTATGCTCCTTTCTGTTTATGATTACTGCTGTAATTTGCTGGTCCATGAAAATGAGAATGGTACAGAGTAATGCAGGAAAAGCAGCTACCAGTAGTGTCCACCAAGGATTACCTCCAAGAGGATCTATGAGCCATCCCCTGTCTTTTTGAGTGGGCTGGAAAACAAATTTGAGTAATAGGAATGAAAGTCTATAACTGTAAATGCCTGCTATGATAAATAGGTCAAACTCAGTTTAGATTAAATACTTTTTTTAAAAATGCCTTTTAAAAGAATCATATTCAAGTTTTTAAATTAATGAAAATGTCTTGGAGTGAAGTTAGATTATGTTATGTTTGTTCTCATGCTGTCACTTGGACAGCATAGAGGTCACCAACATTATTGCGTCCATCATGTTCTGTCCTGAGTCTGGGTGTTACAGGATAGGATGCATGTGAGGGACAGGCATCTGTTGATGCTGACCAGCCATGTTTTAGGTCTTCTGGGGGCCTTTTTGATCCTACTTTATTGATGGAAAGTCTAAGATTTTTCCCATAAAGAAGCTGGTATGCTTCGGAGCAGATGACCATACCATTTTAGAGTGTTGGGCGACAGTTTGAGGTAGTGGGACATGTTTAGTTAGAAAAACGGATCTCTTCATTCAACTTGAATTTGTCCATTTGAGAGTTTCAATCTTTTATACATGCTTCATCTGAATGATATCCAACTTATTTTCAATTTTGACACCGAGAGGTCATGTTTCAATCCCACAGGTCAAAATACTGGCCACCAAAGCATTATAAATCCTCAGTTTGTCTCTCTACTTATCAGCATATTGAGTTTATGAAGAACATTCTTGATCAGGTGCCCCTTTACTGACTACGCTTTTGCAGTTTGGGCGTCAAGTTGCTTCTTGATGCTTCCAATGTTATCAACAACAGAGCAGACCTAGGTGAAATCATCATCAATCTCAATTGGGGTGATCACCCACTAAGATGCTAAAGCCAGCAGGCTGATCAAAACTGCCAATTGTAAGAAGTTTGGTTTTACCCCAATTAATTTTCAGGCCAACTTTTGCTGCTGAGCTTTCATGGATTTAGGTGCCACAAGTAGCTCATCCATTGATTTGATAACTAGTGCTACGTCCTCAGCAAAACTGGTGTAGGTGAGGATCTTACCAAGGGCTTATGCCTAAAACGCATTTAGTTAGTGGACTGAAGGAGTGGTGCAATTAGCTGCTAGGTGTACATTATTATAACATTAAGTCATATGAGGGTGTGGTTTATGTGAAAAAAATTTAGCAAGACAAAACAACATAATCCTTTCCATTTTTCTTGGCTTCTACACATCTCTCCTGAACAAGGGTTCATGCTACTCTGTGAGATAGAATAGCAAGGATCTCCAGGAACTTTCTTTATCAGATGAAAATTAGATCCAGAACAGAAAATGCCGAGAAATTAAAAACACAAATCAATCCAGAAAAAAAATTAGCATGGAAAAAACACGCATATTACAGTGTATTTCTTTGCAAACACAAAAAAAGTCAATTTCTTTTTCCATATTTAACAGCAATTTTTTCATTTTTCCACTGTTCAACTATCCATGAAATTGCAGATAATTTAAACCTTTTTAAATGGACAAGGTTTTTGTTTCTTACTTCAAATTTCTCAGGAACATGTAATTTAGCAGAAGGAACTCCAACAAGCCAGTCAATCAGAACCATGATCACTATGGTCAGAAATACAGCAAAGTCACTGATTGTAGAGCGCACCTAGAAGGGAAAAAAGGTATCTTAAAATACAAGCTATTTTCACTGCTATATTTAATGCCTGTGAAAATGGATAATTTTTGCAACTTTAAATTAGTTCAATTTTTTTAAATGATCGAACAGATCAGATTTAGCCCACAATTCCTGGCACTATCTTCTCTCATACTTTATCTGTAAATTAAAGTGACCTATGACCATAACCCTATTGTCTTATTGCCCATCCTATTAATGGAGGATAAAATATTATCTTAAATCCTAGCCTCAAAGAAGTGATCTGTTGGAGGAAACAAATTCCTTTAAAGGCCTTTGGAAATGATTGGGTTCCATTAGCCTTAAAAGAAGGACCAGACCATTAAAACAGGTCCCTCAGCCCAACAAGATGCATGTGCCTCCACCTCAAAATATAAAATACAATGGCCATCCCATAGCAAAAGTCATAGAATCATAGACTAAGGTCAGAAGGGACTATTATGATCATCTAGTCTGACCTCCTGCAAAACACAGGCCACGGAATCTCACCCACCAACTCCTGTAACAAACCCCTAACTTACGTCTGAGCTACTGAAGTCCTCAAATCGTGGTTTAAAGACTTCAAGGTGCAGAGAATCCTCCAGCAAGTGACCCATGCCCCACGCTGCAGAGTCTAATTTTTATTCTTAAACTTCCAATCCCATCCTAAACACTACATACCTAGTATAGTTGCCTTCCATATATGATAAGGTATGATTTCACTATGAAACAATAGCCATGATGCTTTTCTGCAAGATGCCTGCACAAATAGTGATGACTTTTTCAACTTGCAAAACATTGTAGTGGCTACCCCACAGGACGCCTCCCCATATAATAGAGCTGTAGCACCAGCCAGCCAACAGTGCTATTGACTAATCTCACGGATCTCCTCTCACTTGGGAGTTGGCTGGCTGCTCATCCCTTCCTTTCTTACATCTTGTTTCTACACTGTCACTCTTATTTCCAAGAGCACACTTTAGAATTTACAGTTTTACTGAGATCTGCATGTTTATACTTCAGCTAATTTGGGTTATACTGTAGGACAGTTTCAAGGTATGGAAGATGGACTGGTTAATGTGCATATGTGGGTATGGGTTTAAATTTCACAAGAATCTTCCCCACTTTCTTTTGGCTAAAAGGAATTATCTTCTGGCATTGATCCAAGCAGCAAGGATTAGATCAGCCCTCTAACAGAGGCTGAGTGAAGGGATGTTGCTCCCAACACTCTTGTGTTTGGCGATATACTTTTTCCCCCAGGTTAGGTATCAACCCATCATCCTGTGCCAATGGATGTGACAAACCGTGTGGATGTCTCATCACTTTGTGAGATCTGACTATATCCCAATGTGGATTTGGGGGCCTGCTTAGGTCTGTGAATGTTTAAGTTACTCATTGTTGTGAATACAGTAAAGAATTTAAGAAAATGACAGTTCAGTTATCATAATTTCAAGAACTTTTAACCATTTCCAGTACCCTCTGTCTCAGTGTCTATATTTTTAGTTTTAACTCCTAAATTTACAGCATTATCAGCCAATTATCAATCACTTATTTCTGTCTCACCGGGAGAATGATAGCAGCAAACTAATATTCTCAATACAGTGTTCTGAACCTTTGGAAACACAGTAAGTAAAAGCAAAACTGAAGTGATTTACATGATTGTATGCAAGAAGGAAAGGCTTTCATTTCAAAGCAAAATGGCAGTGAACCCTAATTACCTTAGTAGGGAAATAACGTTTGGTCTTAAACTGTTTGAGAAAAGAGGAGAGGAAAAATGTTGTAAAGAATAATATCACGGACCAAAACAGAACATCTGGAATATATGGGCCATGATGACCGCAAGCTGATCCAAGAAACACACCATGAAACTTTTTGCATTCCTACAAACAAAAACAAAAAACAAGTTACACTCTTTAAAATAAAGGTCATTCAAAGGAGCATTATAACTTGAGGCCTCCCCCTTAAACTCACCAAAACAAAAAATTTGCACTGAAAAAGGCAATCAGTTTTTATTTTTTAAAGCGCAAAGTCTATACTGAAGCTTTCTACATAGACTAATTACCCCAAGACTTAAGGGAGGTAGGGACCATGCATCAAATGCTCTCAGCATATGCTCCTAAAGTTGGAGAAGTTTGGAAGCAAATCTTAAATTGTTAATTTTGTTTCTGTCCTAGACCAAAGGTGTCTAGGGAGGATCAAGGGAGAAATTTCAGAGTTTGTTGCTTATGTAGTAGAAAACCAGACAAACATTCTTATACTACCGTTTAGGACTGTGGATAATTCCTAAAACAAAAATTTTTTAACTTGTATTTACTTTTGGTCCTAGCATAGAGTATTACAATTGAAGACTTATCTTTACATCTCCCTCACTCCCGAACCAAAAAATGATCCTCAAATGTACTTTATACAACTTTCAGACTCTAATTTAGCAAAGCACTTAAATAACATGCTTAACTTTACACATGTACTTAAGTCCACTGAAGTCAATGAATCTTAGCACATACACAAATCTTTTGCTGAATTGAGGCCTCATATCTTATTAAAAATGAATGTTTCTAAGATAATATATTAATACAGTAAAACAATTACCAATTAATATCAAAATAATCACCAAGCCTCTGAAAGAACTTGGCCCTGCCTGTCAAATACAGAAGCATGCATGGATAAATGTTTAAGATTTAGATCAAGCCCTTACTGTGAAATTGAAAATTATTGGCATGGATCATAACACAAAAAAGAAGGCATCCACCTACTCAAAAGGGAGAAAATATTCTTTCATCTTTTCAATTCTCCCCTAGTGTTCTAAAAGTGTTCTGCATATACAGAATTCTAAAGAAGCTGATCCAGATTCAACTGGGGGATGAAACAAGATGAAAAATAAGTAACCTCATGTTTTAATTTTTTGAGTTACTCACAGAAACTGTGAGGTTAGTCCATGTTACAGTATCCACAGATGTATTGGTCTTCAGCCACATCTGTAAAGTTTCATTGCTAGGGTTCTGAGGCTCAGAACACACACATCTGAAAAGTAAAATTAAGTATCAGTAAAGAGCTTTTCATTCTTGTTTCAGTTTGCTTTTGAACTTTTAAACTCTTAACACAATGTTGCAATTTTAAGCTATTTACATTTGTAAAAAGTTAAAGTGGCTACAATAACTTCGATCCCAAACTACTACATAAAGATGACAGAGTACAAGGCTCCTCATTATGTGCAGTGAAATACATGAGATAAGAAAGTGGCTTTATTAAAAAGAACTATTAGAAATATTTTCTGAAGAGTTCCAGGAAAAAGTGTTCCATATATTTTCCTCTCAAATTCTAACACATTAAATTCCTTCAAAACTGCATAAAGCAAAGGTCTCTGTCCAGAAACAGGTAGCAGGTACTTATAAAAAAATTTCCTTATAAAAGGGACATAAACTTGAGGGGGGGAGATCACATTTATTTCTAGAACTTGGTGCCTACTATAATGAATATAACTGAACAGTTGACAAAAGACAACCTTTTTCCTATCTGGTTTATACTGTACATGTGACAGACTTTGGGTAGAGTCAGTTTCACTTTTGAACCTGTTCAGTCATTAAGTTTCGCCATTGTTGAAAAGATCCTTATAAACATTAAGTAGGGAGCAGAAAAACCCCAAAACAATTTTTAAAAAAGACAAACATCATAGGGCACTCAATCTGAAAAGAAAATTATCTTACAACATTCAGGCTGACAGCATCCCTTTAACAGAATTAAAAAATCTGAGGTTATGAACCTGAATTTTATGCTTGAATTGCACTTCACGTTAGCAAATTTGTTTGCAAGTGAAATGCATTTTGGAATACTGGCACTCCATAAAAGAACCTGCTCATGTAGCTATTGTGGGTTTTAATGGGTGGCCAGAGAAATAAAGACAAGTTATTTCAAATAACCAGAGACAGGCAAGAAGATAGTTGAACTATTTGCTAGGCTTAGAGAAACGGTTTTCCAATGAACCCGAGCCTGAAAATCAAACATAACAAGTAAAAATAAAAAATATATACATCTTGTGACTGCATCTAAAGATAGACGGTGAATAAAAAAAATCTGAAGGTACAAAATTTCCATCCTTATTGTATAAATTTAGTCTATATTATTATTTACATTATTGAAAACTTTTTACAGTACTAAATATTTCAGTTGACAAAACTCTTTTCTCATATATGTACATATATTATTTTAAAGTTTTAAGATTTACTACACCATATCAGGTGTACAGCAAAACAAATTGATTTTACATAGCAAAACAAACTGATCTTCAGCTAGTGGAGATTTACGTCAGCGTAACTATTCAGACTGGTATAACAGAGCAGGACTTGGCCCAACATGTTTAAACATTTAGTAGAGATTATATGAAATTTATACCATACCTACCATGCTTTCTCTTATATGTACCTGAGATTGGGCTATCTATATGCAAAGCTGCAATTTTATGACTATGTAATAAAAACATTCAAGATGCAAAAATTCAAGCATTCAAATTATTAGGCTTTTTTTTAAAAAGAATTCTTGAAAGCATATTATTATATATGTTCATTTAAACTTCCATTTATACATTCAGAAATTTTACTAATGGACTGTAAGGTCTTCCATTAGTATTATCCTGGTGTAAAAAAATGTAAAAAACCTGACACTTACGAATATGAAGTCAATTTATCCAGGTCATTGTGCATATTGAAGGTATAAAGTTCTCCCAAATGAAAAAGCTTTTCCAATGCTTCATAGATAAATATAATGCAAATGAGTGCTGCAAAAGCCTCCTCAGTAAATCGAGTGATGTAACACACAAGGCTGCTTGCATCAGTTGCTACTAATACTATGCATAAAAATGAAGTCCACAGACCAATGCTGGTTCGCAGGGAAAGATAGGAAAGCCCATAGTCCCTGTTTGAAAAAAGAAAATACAGGTGTTCAGTAAAACTTTAAGGCTACCTGAAACAGTAAACCATTCAATCTTGTAAAAAAAAGGTAAGGCACAAATTTTTGTCCCTGCACTTGTACTCTCTTGAGTCTTGCTTATCCTGACCTGAGGGCAGCCTTTGTTTGAGGCAGAAACATCTGGGACTCTACTTCTTTCCTCATCCTGAGGGCTGGAGCTGTTACTATGGAGAAAGGGTGCTGGGATCCAACGAGCAGTTATGTAGGTAGGGGGCGTATGAACCCACTCTCCACCTAAAGGGTGTGGGGTATACTTTAAGGCTGTCTACCTTTTCAGCCTCAGGGTTCCCTGTCAGGGTCAAAGTCACTATTGCAGTTTAGGCAGAAAGGTGTGGTAATTCTTTGCTTTGTCTGACTTTTTCTGGCACAGGACTGGAATCCTGGTTTCCTTGCTGAAATCAACCAGTGCCTCACATCCAAGTGGCAAAGAGTTTCTTTATATACTCCAAGTCCTGTTTTCTCCTCTAGCTGCAGCATGCTAGGGCTAGCGGTCTCTACATGCTGGAATTTAACAGCTAAATGTCAAGACTAAGATCTAAAGTCTTAAGTGTGCTTTCTTAATTTGCTGGTTGGGAGGAACCACAATCCACATATCTGAACTGTTCTAGAAGATCAAAGAGAAAACGAATACTGTCAAACATTATGGCTGAAAGTGAACGATAACTTATACTGATACAGATACACCACCAAGGAAATATATAAAAAAACACAATAAAAGACTTCCACAAGGAAATGTTGATCCTCCTTTTTTCTTTCATCTGTGTAAGATTGTTACAATTTTTAAACATAAAAGTAGTTTTAAAACATTATATTTATAAGTCTAATATAGATTATGTATCAAATTATTTATAATTCCAAAAGCAAGATTTAATCTATTTAAATTTGTAACTAGAGATGGGATAGAAACAGTATCTGGATCTAGATAAAATTCAAGGCAAGGGTACAAGGTTTAGATTTGTGGCCAAATCAAGACTAGGGTTCAACTGACATTTGACATTGCCAAGATCTTGCAGGCTATTCTTGCAAAATTATGGTCACCAGAGCGAAAGGCAGATATCTTCTGGCTTTTGATCCAACCCCAACACGAAGTCACAAAACCAGGTTTGCATCTGAGAATTAAAATGGAGCCCAACTAAAATGTAAAGTCTGGTTTTAGTCCATGCCTACTTGCAGATTTCCACTTTCAGTATTACAAATCTATAAGGAAGTCTGAGTTATCCTTAAGTTCAGAAAACGTATCAAGTCAATGTAAATATTACTTACTTGCAGAATTTAAATAATATTTTTTCAAATACTAGAACTGGTCCAGTGCTCCCCAGTATCGTAAGAGGTTGCCCAGCAAACAGAGAATAGGCAATCCCAGTTAATGAGGCTCCAAAGAGAGATTCTATTGCACTCTGTTTGGAGGGAAAAAAATTGCTGTGACACATTGCATTTATGGTTAACATTTATCACCATGTTTTCACACTTATGATTTTATAAACCACCAACTTAGAAATAAAGTTAGGAATGAAAACAGTAAAACCAATATTGATATTGATGCTTTATACACATAAGTAACTTAACACAGCACTGAAATAACAGTATCATGGTCAAAAGATTTGGAATGCCTCACTCTTGAACAACTGTAAAGCTATCCATACCCATAAGAACAAGTTATTCATTCTGAAGGCTAAGGAGGAAAGCACACACCAACAATTTTAACAAACACAAGGTCTATCAAATGTGGTTAAAGAAAAAGAAAAACTGTCTTTCTCTGGAAGAAAGAAGATATTGCAGCATATCTGTATGAAAACTTGACACAGTGTGCTGTATCAAACCTGCACCAGTCAACCAAGCATTACAAAAGAAAAACTGTGAGTGGGTGTTACTGAACAATAATGGTTTACATATACATGACAATGAAAAGATGGAGTAGTAAGCCAGCATCCCACCTGGTAATGCATTTCTCTTTGTTAGGGTAAACTATTTATTTGTTTTTGTCCTTGAATTACATGCTTTACTAAAACACTTTCCTCTTAAAATAAATAAATAAAACGTTATAAACCACTACAAGAGAGAAAAAGCAGAGCTTTGGACCTAAAACATTGTTTAAGTTTTAAAAAATTACCTAAGCCAGTCAAAAAATAAAATATGAAAAGACATGAGTTTGACAAGAACATTCTTGACTTGCAATTTTTAAAAAAATGCTCTTCTGTAATTATTCATGCCCGAGAAAGCTAAAACTAAGCAAACATGATTGAAGCCCTAATTCAATAAGGCACTTAAACCTGGGCTCTGAATTGGGGCAATAAAAGGAATTTTGCATGCTACACATAAAAAGATGATGTATCAATTTGGTCTGTTGTTCAAGTGTTAACCTCAAACTAGTATTTTAGTTCAATCAATGCATTAACTTTGGGCTCTGAATCAGGATGGTGGCAGGGACAGGGAGTACTGTGAAGGTGACATTCTCTGGGAATGTGAGGGAGGGGTTTGAACACAAACTTTGTACCTTACAAAGTCAGCTACTGTGCTTCAACATACGTGCACAGTAACTAATTTATTATATTCATTGATGCACACCAAAGTATCTGAAGGCAGGAACAAGCCCGCAAATAGTCCCAGACAGCTAAAAAAAAGAAGGTATTTAAAATCAAATCTTAAAAAGGAACACATTTTCAAAGTTATGCATAAGAGGTACATGTACAAACCATGTTAATGTTTTTATGCCAACTGCCTGAAAACTTACTTCTTAACTCTAGAGTAATAAAATTATGGCACAGTACAAGAATGTAATTTATTTCTGGAAGCAGATTTTGTACCAGCCAACGGCTTGCTAAAATTCTCCTGTTAATAAGGAAATGTTCAAGTCACAAGCCTTCTTTGCAAAAAATAAAGTCCAGTTAAATAAGTACAAGTGTAAACAAGTACTAAATTCAAGTTTAAAGGTGTGCTCTGAAAAGCAGTATGGAGTTTTTTTTGTATTTTGTATAATCAAAATCCTAAAATGTTTTAAAGAAAAATTTAAATACATCCTTATATTTTCCCTAAAAGAAAAAAGTCATTTTCACAACAAAATTAAAAATAGAAAATACGTTTAATAAATTATTTTAATTAACAGTCATTAGCTAATTCACACTGAAACACTGACTTTATACAATAGTGGATGTGACCATTTCCCCCTTTAAGAAAATTGCGAAGCCCTAGTAAGTAATTTAGTTAAAATGGCTATAGTCTGCATACTATCCAATATGGCATTACCAAGATTAAAAAGATATTTCTCTATAGCCAAATTTGTTAAGGTTTAAAATGAAGAGTATTTTCTGTTTATAAACCTTGGTTATCTCCTCTTATTAAGAATATAAAGTAGTACACAATTAGTGAAAAAACATTTATATTTTGTCCATGGTTTAAATATACAATTCTGCTTCCTCTGCCAATGCATCATCAGCATTATCATCCACACAGGCCTACTACTCAAGGCCATTAAGCTTGGTTAGCTATCCACCTTGAGCCTCTGACTTATCCTAAGTAGGCCTACTGAGATGGTGCAGCTTTAGTGCTTACATTTTTTGAGCCAATTCTATTGTCCCTTTCCAAAAAGGCAATGAAAGCTCTTTTTTAATTCATGAAGCCATTCACCCAGTAAGGCAGGATAAACATTTTTACCTTAACTGTGCATCCTCTCCTGTTCACATTTTCCACAGCAATTACCTTTTGGGGAATGTCTGCTTTGGGGCAGGCTAATCAAGGGCTGTGGATAAACTCTTCAAATAAAAGTATGAATAAATGAGACAAATGCACACAGTCACTTGCCTCTGAAGATCTAAAAGCCTGGCCACTACCATTCTTTGTACTCACTATTCTGCCTTCTGTAGCTTCTCCCAGGAGCCCTCCAAAAGTGATTACAGGAGACATACAGGCACAGTATAGGAAAAGAATCGAGGCCAGGCACTGCAGGCTTAATGCATCCTTGAAGTCACTCAAGAAAAAAGGTGCTTTCCTTTTGATGTCAAGTATCAAACCACCAAAAAGCCTAAATAGGTGAGATGAAACTCGTCAAACTGTACACTAAAGGATTCTAGCTAGTTTAAAACTATGGGCTACACAAGATTGCCAATGCCGACTGCCAGCACAAAGTTAACAATTTCATAATCCAATTTAAAATACAACACAGATTAAAATGTAAACTAATTTAGTCAATTCCAATCCAGTTAATTGTATAAAAAAGTTACGTGGTTTATACTTAACTATATATTTTAAAATGCTGTTTAGCTCTTTTGCATATAATGGGCTAGACACTGAAAAGATCCTGGCAAATCACTCTGCCCAAACAATGTTTTAAGAGGCCCAGATCTGAATGAAGTGGTCATCAAAACACGTAATAAGCACAAAAAGAATATTTAAAATCCAGCTTTTAGGACAGGGGTGGGCAAACTTTTTGGCCTGAGGGCCACATCTGGGAATAGAAATTGTATGGCAGGTCATGAATGCTCACAAAATTGGGTTTGGGGTACGGGAGATGGTGAGGGCTCTGGTTGGGGGTGCTGGTTCCGGGGTGGGGCCAGAAATTAGGAGTTCAGGCTCCCAGCGGCACTTACCTCAAGCAACTCCTGGAAGCAGTGGTATGTCCCTTCTCCTGCTCCTACACGGAGGCGCGGCCAGGTGGCTCTGCATGCTGCCCCATCTGCAGGCACTGCCCCTGCAGCTTCCATTGGAGCACTGGAGGGGGCCACTGGAGCCGGAGTGGGGCCATGCCACAGCTTCCGGGGAGCCACATGCTGTGGCCCCCGACCCTGCTCCCCGGCTGGAGCGCCGGAGCAGGGCAAGCCCCAGACCCTGTTCCCCAGCGGGAGCTCGCAGGCTGGCTTAAAACAGCCCGCGGGCCATAGTTTGCCCACCCCTGCTATAGGACATAATACTGGAGCTGAAAACAAAGTCAGTTCATATGGTGACAGGTTCTCTATGGAAAAGTATCACTAAATTCATGCTGTTGAAAATTTATTTGCCTGTAGGATATTAACTCTTGAACCTCTATAGTTTTTTTTCCAGCTGATCCAAACCTGCAATAAAATTTTAGTGAAGATTAAGATTGGTTAAGTTTTATCAGTTGTTTTTCTAATTTGTAGGCAATCCAATTTTTTAGCCAAGGATTTGAGTTTACTAAAATTTCCAGACAAGAAATGCAACTCATCTATAAGAATTTTCTTTGAATTTTTTGCAGGTCTAAAAATCACTACTTTGCCCATATTCCATTGGTATGAATCTTGTTATATGATGCTGCATATAATACTGACCTCTTCTTCTAAAGTTTCTTCTGTGGGGTCTAGAAAATAGTTTAGACATTGATTTGTACCTAATGCAATATTTTAAATATCTAGCCCAATATAGACAATTTCCAAGTTGCTGCTACACTCATGATAAATGCATGCTTTATAATAGTTTAAAAATTAAAAATATATTTTGAAAATTTAGTCAATTAAAGGAGGCATCCTCATACTATGAAATCCTTCACAAGTGTGTTGAGGAATATTGCCACAGGGTTGATAATGTTTTAAGCAGGACAACAATCACAGGCAAGAACCAATCACTTGAAAAGGAAAAAGGATGTGTTTTACCATGAATTTAAAAGATTTAAATGTATCATTCTACAAAATGGTAATCAGTATTAATGATTTATTGCTTGTATTTCTTTGTGATAACTAGTATTTAGGTAAGCAAACCCACCTTCCAGTCCTCCGTAGCTCAGGTCCAGCATGATGGCTCTCCTGTTTGAGAATCTCTCCTGTAGAAGTAGATCCATTTGGAAATTTAGGTATCTTCCTTTTCTCCTAGGTAAGGAAAGTACATTAAAACATTTTACTTTAGGGTCAACTTTTATTAATAAGCCTCTGGTCAGGAAAAGTTTGCAAAGACCCAATACTTCCAAAATAAAATATTTTAATACAAGGTATTTGATAAATATTTACAATACAAATGTACAACATGATATGGATGATACTTGTAAATAAAGTTCCCAAAAGGCAACAGTATCTGTGAATACACTTTGAATACACATGGGTTCTGAGGAGTGAATTCATAGCTCAATTAACAATACATTTTAATGGCAAGATACACACAATTCAGGTATAATAGTTATATCTAAAAATTATGTATGTATGTATTATATACTGATTACATATATCCTATATCATGTGTGCATATACATGGTAATGTAAACACAAATGCACACACCCCTCCTCATTATGCAGACAGCTTTGCTTTTTATATGGACATGTAAAAACTTTGCTCCTTATACTCAGCAAGGTCCACCAACAGCACACAAATAGCACAGGCTTCCTTTGTCTAACTCATATCCCACAACATCAACTCACCTACTTTCTTTGGAAACCAAAGCCCAGGCTGTAAGGAGCCCAAGATTTTAACTTCACATTTCTTGATAAATAAGCTACATTTCCCCCTTTTAAATTTTGTCTTCTCTTTAAACCTCTCCAAGATTGTTACTACCTGACAGAGTATATGACCAGCCCTCCAGAAGAGGAGCCCCTGTCTCTCACTGTACCAGACCCTTGCTGCAGCAATTTCCCTCAACTATGAGAACTAATCAGGTTTTCTTTAGAGCACAATTTCCCACCCTAACACGCCTGTGGGGTGCAGCATAATAGCAGCACAAAACACTCTGTAGAACAACAAGCAGAAGACCATGTTTGGGATTCAGATTCTCATTCCAAAAATAGCAGAATGCATTAATATTATCCATTTTTATTTTTCACTATAATTTACAGTGTTTTCATTTTCTAACCCAGATTTTCCCTACCTAAATTTGTATTTAATTTTTGTTTCCATTTTCCTTTGGAAAAACTGCAATAGTCTAGTTTATAATCATTAGATTCACATAACAGAACTTTTTATTATAAAAATACCAAAATACAATTTCAGAGTATTCAAGATTAGAGAAATTAATAAGATTGATTTCAAGCAAAAACAGAGGAGAGGAAATAAACAAGTTAACGTAATATAGCTAGTGTTATTTTACAGAGGGTCTAATCTTTCTCCCAGATTGAAAGGGGAAGGAGGGTACTGCCGCTCTAATAAATGTTAATTATTATTATTAGTTTTGGATTGCATTTGGAAATGTATTTTAGAAACATATCACAGACCACAATACTGTAAAAGCTCTTACCTGGGAAGGAACACTTTTTGGTGGCTCAATGCGTATAGATGGATCCCACTCTCCTGGAGGCAGGACAGTCACTTGGTCTAAAAATTCATCAATTCCTGATAACAGATCATTACGGTCTTTAGCTTTATAAGCAACATCGTGGAAAACCTTTATTGGGAAAAAAATACACACACAAATGAATGCTGGGTAAGAGCAACCCATTAGAGGGACACTTGAGTAAAAAAGTCATAGGCAAATTTTCCATGTGTCGCAACTCGGCTTTTACTTGTGCACTTGCAATTTTGCATGTAAACAGGTTTGTATAAGCCTTTTTCAAATATTAACAACTGTGTGTGTTGTTGGTGGGTTTTGCACATGCAAATTCTTTCATATATGTGCACAAGTGCTTGCATTCATAATCTTGTGCATGTATATACGTAACTGTGGTTCCAAATATTCTTGAAGTGTTCTTGACTAAATAATCTACAGTCTTGTTTATAACAAAATCAATACTTCCAAAAATCCATCTTTTCTTTACAATAGTTGTGCTGATTACTTTTTGCATTTCTCTCAGCATTTTACTGCACAGTCAGATCTCTCCATGGGGAATCAGAACCTCCTTAGTTTAGTCCCTGCTCTGTCACTGACTCATGGTGTGGGTCCAGATCCCCTTTCAAACAGTTTCCCTATGTACAAAATAGGGATTATACATTTTAGACGTCACCGGGATATTGTGAGGATTAATTCATTAAATGTTTGTAAATATTAAAATACCTCATCCTCACAACATTCAATAAATGAATTAGATTTACAACTACTGAACTCTGATTCAGTAACAGTTCAATGCACCACAGTCAGTTGTGTATGCCACCCCTGAATTAATACATTCAAGCTATTTAAAACTAACTCAATGTCAAAATATACATACTGATTAAATCAGGAACTTCATATTCATCCACTATATATATATATATCCTTAAATTTCATGTATTCTGGGTGGCGTCTTACAAAAGTAGAAAGTACAGAGCCAAATCACACTCTCTTTAAAGTTAATGGAACTTTTGCTTTTGCAAAAGAATCTCAGACTATATTCAGTTTCACAAACCAGTGAGTGACTATTTTAACTTGGGGTTTCTGGTTTCAAGTTAAACCAATACGGCTTAATTTAAAAAAAACTAATCACACTTTTCCTTTGGTGGAGTTTTACCCATTAAAAATGATAAGTTTAGTCAGTATTAGAAATTGTTTGCAAAGGCAGATCCTAAAGAGCTGCCATATGTACTGGAAGTTAATCCCTAGCAATGCAGGTCTTCAGAGGGAGAAAGAAATTATATAATTCTGGAATTTTTAAATATTCTATATTATTAAATGTTTTATATAATTCATTTGCTAAACACTGATCAAGTCAATTTTTATTCCCAATAAGCCTTTATGTTCCTAAAAATACACACCTAAAACCAGAAGCCCTAATTAAAGACCTTAACTTTAGAAATATTTCTGGATTAAAATTCAAAAGTTAAAATTGCTGTTACCCAAAGAGATGCTAACATTTCCGTTAACTTACTCTAACAGTAGTGAGAATTCAGTATTGAAACAATATCCAAATATGCTGTGGGAGATGTCTTCTTTTGAATGAAAAATAGATGAGATCCTGATCCCCAGTTCTCTTTAAAGACCTCACAGCACTGCACAGAAGACTAGAAGTATTAATTCAAGTGTCTGGCAAAATTTCAAGTTTGGCCATTACATTCTGCCCATCTAAAAATACCCATTCGGTGTTTGAGTTTTATACAACATTCTTAATTTTCTGTCCTGTACTACTGTGTAACATTACAGTGTATTGTTTAATAGTTACCATCTTTCATGGCAAAAGTGGCTGTATTTAAGAGGTAGGTTAAAGATATATATATAGCTTGTATATCTTTCCACAAGTACTTTTGGGATCATTCTACAAGAAAGGCAAGGAATAAATTTAAATTGCTATTATACATCCATTCCTCGTTTCTGTGTCTTCATTGTTCTTTATATAAAGTTAGTTTGGTTGTGCCATGTATCTGTGAATTATAGGTTGTAAAGAGAGTTCATTAAGCATAGTCTGTGAGAACATGATTTTAGACTTCTGCAATGCAAATTTTTATTCAACACTCAGGTTTGCTTTCAATGGATTGTAAATATATACTACTTGCATCATCAGTCATAAGCGTTGCTATTGATCTTCCGATTTCATGGTACTGTGGTGCCTTGCCAGCTGGACCCAGTAACAGAAACAAGAACCTGTAGGAAAAATTAAGACAGGAGAGGAGACCAGGAGAGCTGAGTTATTTCACCTTAAGCCTTTTGTAAAAAGCCAGCTGCTCAAACCAAATCTGAGGCTCCTTGTTCAAATCATATATTAGAATTCATAATTTGTAGGCTCATAATTTTGGTACTGATAAAATGGATGATGTTTTAGCTACACAAATAGAACACAAAGATTTAAATTACTGTAATTTTGGAACTATTTCCTGTGAAAAATTAAAGCAGTGTTGCCATTTTTTAAAAAGAATTTTCAAAACCAGGTAATTCAGTTAGAATCATATTGCAAAGATTAGTAGGCCAATATTATTATGCAATAATTATACTGAAAACCATTAAGTTCAATTTTCCATGCTGTCCTTGTAAGAAAATCTCCAGACAAGTTCTTTGAAGAAACTACAATTGCATTTTAGATATAAAAACTAAACCAAACATTCACAGGTTTTACCCTTCTCCAACAATAACCCAATGGACATATTTTTTCTCTGATGGCAGCTGTAAATGAATCTGATGAAAACATGCATCAAACAGTTTAGTTCTACTGTGTCTGGCAGTGTGCTGTATAAATTAGTTCATAAAAAATTATCATGAAAATCATTTCACATAATCCCACATCAGATTAATCACATTTTTGTCTACCAAATGTATTTAATTTTCAATTTATCAAACTGCTTTCAACATTAAGTCCCAGCAGACACATTCTATTACAACAAAAATATTAACCTGCCCTCCCCTGGGGGGGCCTCAAAATACTAATGCAGGTAGATCCAACATACACTTGCTGTGCCAGTGGAGGTGAATTTCATCCTCAGTGATAAACACCAAAGTACTGAAAATTTTTCCCTTAAAGCCATACCATTGGTAGGGACTGGAGAAGAGAAGGATTATACCCATCCTTCACTTTGCATTTCCTAGCCACTAGAAAAAGAAAGATGTAAATGTATTTCATTTTGGCATCAGATTTGCAAAAACTAACATCCGTATTCACATGTAAAGACACATTAGAATATACACTCTAGAGATCACATGATCAAATAAGTTTCCCACACTCTAGCTGTGTTTTCACAATACAGCACTCTACACAGAGTACTCATACTTCAAGACTCAATGGACTATGTCCATTGTCATGTTAACCATTGGGGGGTGTAAGTCTTCTTAGTCACATAGTTAAAACGGTGTAAGAAGAGGACCAGCAGCTCTGAGATCCATCCTTCCCACACCCACCTGTATTGTCAGTTTCAAACTTCGTAAATAGTTCTAAAGATATCAAAATATCATTATTTTTTCAAGTTTTGGGAGGAGGTTTAGATGTCCCTCATTACACAAAACTGCAACAACTGCTTGCCGTGCAAGTCAGAGATTTAAGACAGTTCCTGTCCCAATGAGTTCACAATCTAAACTCTGATCTATGCTCTGCTTGAACACTGAAGTGCTGTTACTTCATTGTGTGAGTAAATGCATGTTATTCAAGGATTTCTTTACCGTGTAGGAACAGGAACCTCTGTGAGACCTGAGAGAAGCACAGCAGGGGACAGTCTCACAAAAGCAATAATTGGTCTTTCCAAAAAATCTACTTCTCCCACCAACACGTTTGATGCTTCTGCTCCTGTGGGAATTTTCCTCATGAAGTTCATATCAACCTATAATATAGAGATTAAACAATTGCTTATTTCTTTACAATTCTTATTGATAATTCTACAAATAATTTTTAAAAACTAAAAAGAGTATTGATCAACTCTTGTTTTGATGAAAACAATATAAATGCAAAAGAAATATTTCACATGTACAGGAACAGAAAAGACAAGCATATGATGTGTATAAAATATGTCTGTCAGCAGTATTTTATTAGTATATTGTTTTTATTGTTACAAGTTAGAACTACTATTATTTATTATATTCTAAAAACTTTCAGCTACATAATCACTTTTTCACAGTAACTTCTCAGGACAGAAATATTTTCTCTATGGTAGGGGACGTTACTTGACATCAAATAGACAAAACAATAACTAAGGAGAGTTCATGTAATTATATGTAGTTTCCAGAATGTAGTTATTTTACATTTTATAAATGGTATTTTAAATATTTTTAAAGGAATTAATAGCTTTAATATAATTTTCATCCACAAAAAACAAACAGCTGAAACAGAATAAAGAAACTTACATTTCTGCATATAATTACAGAGAACATTACAAAACTGTACAGCACATTGACTCTTTAGTTTACAAACAGATACACAAAAGGCACAAGAAACTAACACTAGTTACGTTGTTATCTAGAAAACTTACAGCTGGCCTCTTGAGTCCCACACCAAGTGTGCCACAACTACAGTGCCAGGAGGCTGACTCCTGCCCAACAGGAGACAAGGCAGGTGTACAGAAGGACAGGCCAAGCAAAAATGTAAAAACTGTGACAGAGTAGGAATAAATGGCACCTGCCATGATCAGATGAGAACTACTATGTAAATTAGCTTTGCTTCAGCACATTTATTAAATTTAATTTCGCAAACAACTTATTACTATCTTTTACTGTACAGATTAGACTGAACAGGTGAATTTTATAGTAAGAATCATAGTGATTCTTATAACCCAAAACATTTAAGTTACAAAAGATGGGAGAGGTTAACAGAAGTACACAAGGTTTACTTTCAGAAGTAACACAACTGATGCTCTTTATCCTTAAGATTTCCATGGCTTTTACAGAACAATGCACAAAAGCCCTTTTCTGAAAAGGGGTCTTAAGTCTCTAAAGTAAGAAAAACAGAAATTGACAAAATTTAAGCCACTTTATATGCAAAAACACCCATAACACTCATGTTTTGTAAAAACTTTTGCAGTGTATCAGACCTGAAAATATTATGTATTGCTCAATCAGCAAGTACAGTGGCTTCTTATGTCAAGTTACATGAAATACTGCACATGTGAAGTGGCAAAATTATCTAACAATGGTAAGCCCAGATGTACTGCAAAAGTAGCCAAAACATTTAACGGCTAATTAATTTTAATCTATACTGCATTCTGATACTGCTGTAGTTAACCCAAATTAAGGTAGAAATAGCAACCAGTTTGGCTACCATACTGTTACATAGCCCTACTTACTAATCATTGAGAAATATGTAATGTCATTTACCTTACTGAAATCAACAGTGCTATTTTCTCTGCTTCCTCCTGTTCCATTACCTTTAACATCTCCACTTTTTCCAGCATCCAAATTTCCAGGTGCTGATTGTGGAGATGCTAGAAGCCCTAGATTTAAACAAAATACACACTTTGAAAATGGAGTTCACAGAAAATGGACCAACCAAGACACACACTATGCAAGAACTCAATGTGGCAGCTTGCTAAAAGCAAATGTGCAAGTTAATAAACAAAAGTGCCCCATATTAGTACCTCAAATTCAACATAAACAAGTTATTTTATTTTGGAAAACAATTAAAGTTTGTTTAAAATAGTTAAAATCAGCTGTTGCCTAAATGGTGGCCATTTGCAAAACAGTCAAGAAAAGAAAACAAGAGTGACTTTTGGGGGAAGAGGACAAATGTAAAAATTTTAATCCTCACCACCAATGCTTTGTGGACAGAACCTACATGACAAAGGTTCCACACTCATACATCTGAATTAAAACAAAAACAAAAAACAAAAACACACCCACCACACACTTTAGTGCATTATCAGAAGTTGATATTTGACTTAAAAAAACGAGACTCAGGTTTTGACCATATCAGGGTTAAGACACTAGCGGTCAGCCAAACTAGTGCAACTCTCTGGGTAAACTTATGTAAATGATCATATACATCAGTGAAGCTTAACCTGGTTTGAAGCAGTTTACCCTATGTATACTATGGCCCTGGTTAGACTATGATTTAGGAGTGTGATGTTAAACCACGTTAGCTAATGGATTCTAACATGTTTGAAATAATCTAGTAAAGACACAGCAACATATATTTTTATAGGGCTGTCAATTAATCATAGTTAACTCACGCAATTAACTCAAAAAAATTAATCGCGATCAATTGCACTTATAACAGAATACCAAATTAAATGTATTAAATATTTGTGGATATTTTTCTACATTTTCAATATTGATTTAAATTACAACACAGAATACTAAGTGCACAGTGCTCACTTTATTTTTCTTATTACAAACATATGCACTGTAAAAATGATAAAAACAATAGCATTTTTCAATTCACCTCATACAAGTACTGAAGTGCAGTCTCTATCATGAAAGTGTAAATAAAAAATGTAGATTTTTTTTTGGTTACATAGCTGTTCTCAAAAACAAAACAATGTAAAGCTTTAGAGCCTACAAGTCCACTGAGTCCTACTTCTTATTCTGTCAATCGCTAAGACAAACAAGTTGGTTTACATTGACGGGAGATACTGCTGCCTGCTTCTTACTTACAATCTCATCTGGAAGTGAGAACAGGTGTTCGCATGGCACTTTTGTAGCCAGCGTTGCAAGGTATTTACGTACCAGATATGCTAAACATTCATATGCCCCTTCATGCTTCGGCCACCATTCCAGAGGACATGCTTCCACGCTGATGATGCTCGTTAATAAAATAATGTGTCAATTAAATTTGTGTCTTTACTCCTTGGGGGGAGCATTAGGTCTCCTGCTCTGTTTTACCCACATTCTGCATATATTTCATGTTATAGAACTCTTGGATGATGACCCACCACATGTTCGTTTTAAGAACACTTTCACAGCAGATTTGACAAAATGCAAAGAAGGTACCAATGTAAGATTTCTAAAGATAGCTACAGCACTCGACCCAAGGTTTAAGAATCTGTAGTGGCGTCCAAAATCTGAAAGGGACGAGGCGTGGAGCATGCTTTTAGAAGTCTTAAAAGAGCAACACTCTGATGCAGAAACTGAAGAACCTAAACCACAAAAAAAGAAAATCAACCTTCTGCTGGTAGCATCTGGCTCAGATGATGAAAATGAACATGCGTCAGTCCGCACTGCTTTGGATCGTTATCAAGCAGAACCAATCATCAGCATGGAAGCATGTCCTCGGGAATGGTGGTTGACGCATGAAGGGACATATGAATCTTTAGCGCATCTTGCACGTAAATATCTTGCAACACCAGCTACAACAGTGCCATGTGAACGCCTGTTCTCACTCTCAGGTGACACTGTAAACAAGAAGCAGGCAGCATTATCTCCTGCAAATTGTAACCAATCTTGTTTGTCTGAGTGATTGGCTGACCAAGAAGTAGGACTGAGTGGACTTGTAGGCGCTAAAGTTTTAGATTGTTTTATTTTTGAATGCCCCCCCCTTTTTTCTTTTTACATAATTCTACATTATAAGTTCAACTTTCATGGTAAAGAAATTGCACTACAGTACTTGTAGGAGGTGAATTGAAAAATAATTTTTTGTTTTGTTTTTCACAATGCAAATATTTGTAATCAAAAATAAATATAAAGTGAGTACTTTACACCTTATATTGTGTTGTAATTAAAATATATTTGAAAATGTAGTAAACATCCAAAACTATTTAAATAAATGGTATTCTATTGTTGTTTAAACAAAAAATGAATTGCACAATTTTTTTTTAATCGTGTGATTAATTTTTTTAATCGCTTGACAGCCCTAATATTTTAACATATGCTAAACTGAATGAGTTAAAGCTGAGCCTTCCCTCTGGGCTTTAACTCAACCATCTTATGCCACACATTAAAGTATACATTGCCCTGCCTATACAAGAAACACGTTAGAATGCGTTAGCTAATATGTTCTAACAACACACCTTTAAGTCTCAGTCTAGCCAAGGCCTAAGACTTTCACTAAACTAGAAAAAGCTTTGGAGTATAAATAGTTCATGTTAGCTAAGCCTGATCTAAACACAACCATTTGCCTAGTCAATTCAGGCCTAAACTCCTTATAAGTTTATCATTTGGCATTTTTACCTGTTTCACTTTTTTTCCAGAGACAGCTGAATTCTAAAAATCTGATCCTATATAGCTATTCCAAAGAAGAGTCAGAACAAAAGTTCTATCATCATTTAGCGGTAAGACTGCAAATTCTCATTCTTCCATTTTATAAACATTTAAGACATTCTAATAAAACAAAAACAATGATATTAAATAGGCTTTAATTTTCTTTGTGAAACCTATACTGTGCTAGCAATTAACTACTACTATAAATGCCAATCTCAGCCAACTAAAATGGCAAAATCACATTCTTCCCTTTTGTTCTGCAATATATATTATTCACCAAAAAGGAGATAATTCATAAACCCATCAATCCAACCCATGAATCAGCTACACACATTTAGCAGAAAAAACTCAATTTTTTAGGGAGGGTTTATAAAACTGAAACAGGGATGCAATATACTTGCTATGTGGAGAAAATAGGAAGTCTACATCTTAGTACATGAGAGGAAAAAACAAAACCTGTTCAGGTAAATACAGAAAGGCCAATTCATGCCCTCTTCTCTTTTTCATCAATGCCCCAGTGCAGATTTTTCAAGGCTAGAAATCAATTAAACCCTAAAACTGATACATAGCAGAGTAGGAGGAAGGTGGGGAAATAATCTCACAGGCCACACTCCCTTGTCCTATCCAGAGTATCTGTAATATGTAAATTCTGTGGGTGTTCAGGGCGAGAGCAAGGGACAAAAGTTACTTGGCTGCAACCTTCCCAAGTTCACAGAACTGGTACCCTGAATTTGATTCACTGAGGTCCACACATAAACAGTAACTGTAAATTGCCATTTTGCCCATTTCTCAGTTTTGGCATTAGGATAATATTGATCTTTTTATGATTGAAGTCAGAATTTCTCCAATTATTTACAGCCCAGGTTCAAAAAGTCTTAGTGCTAATACAGAAATCCCTATCCCGTTCAAATACAAAGGATTATTAGATTTTGCTTTTTCACAATCTTACTAAAAGTACAGATGCAAACTAAATTTAAAAATACTGTCAGAAAGATTCCAGCATTCTAAAGTGGCAACAAAAATGGAAGCACTTCCATAAAATTTTTCATAGTTTTTCTTCTGTTTTTAAAATCAACCAGTGCTAGAAAATACATAATAAAAATAAATTGGTTTCTTGTGGCTTAAGCAACATAATGAAATTATGCTGCATTCACAAACTATATCACAAGTTCAATATTGAAGAGTCCATCAGCATGTCTACACACATTTTTCTCTATTTAAAAAAAAAATAGTTTAGGCTCAAATGTCTCAAATTATTTGCCTAGGACCAAGTGTTTCTTTTAAGTTTAATTTATATTTTGCATACAGTAGAACCTTAGTGTTATGAACACCTCGGGAATGGAGGTTGTTAGTAACTCTGAAATGTTCGTAACTCTGAACAAAACCTTATGGTTGTTCTTTCAAAACTTGACAGCTGAACACTTACTTAATACAGCTTTGAAATATTACTATGCAGAAGAAAAATACTGCTTTCCCTTTTGTGTACTTCCAGTTCCAAATGAAGTGTGCAGTTGACTGGTCAGTTCGTTACTCTGGTGTTCATAATTCTGAGGTAATTCTGTATTTCCAATTCAAAAGGACTCTAGCAGAAATCATGATAGAAAACAGTCCTTTCACTCATGGCATAAATATGATCCTCTTGGTAGACATTTACTGCACTGTAATTATATTTATAAGGGTGACATCTGTTGTATCTCATTGGTTATTTTCCAAGTTCTGCTCCTATTTCTCAGACTTTTGATACGATAAGCTCAACTAACCTCCCTAATGGATAAGGTTTTCCTTCCAGCAACCATCTTCATTCTCTTTATTTAAAGAGTTTAACTCAAAGCTGAAACTTAATTCCTCACAATGCTTAATTTTGAATTCCCTTTGTTTCATGGTTTAAATTGCTCACTTAGGAGTTAGTCTGTACTCCTTACTCAGGCAAGATTCCCAATAGGTTTAGTAGTTTGTTACCTTATTGTGGTTTTTTTTTAATGTCAGATTGATTTACTTTTACAAAGTTAAAGTAAATGACGAGTATAAGTTCTTAATGCGTCTGTGAAAAGACAGAGATACGATGCAGCTCAGCTATACTTTGACACACTGAACACTCTACATGCTATTTATATATCTATCTACATATATAAATATATCATATCTATATATACTCTATCCAGCCTACAAGACCATCTTGTCTGCGGCACACAGACAATCAAAAACAGTGAATAAAGCGCCTTGTTGATAGGGCTTCTCAAAAATTGCATCAGACTGTTGAAGCAGGTCACTGTCTTGCCTTAAATTGTTTTCCAGCCCCCTTCCATCACCAGAACGAGGGCTTTCTCCCATGCGATCTCCATTTGTGAGGGAACAATTCCTGTCTCTCTCTTCCCCGATCTATTAGCTCTAGCCCAATAACAGCTCTCCCACATAGAAGACACTTTCACATAGAAGTCCTTTTCCAGGCTGTCAGACACAGAAAAATTCATTTATCCCCATGCTGGAATATTGAGGGAAACACTGAGCATGCCCAGCCCCTTTCTTGATGTCATCATGAAAAGCAGCTGCACCAATTCCACTCTGTGGAAGGGGATTCCTGGTATAGCTAAGTAAGGTACTTCCAATGGGGAAGAATCCCACAAAATACGGAGCAGCTTCTATAGAGGTTCCACAGGCTCTGTGGCACAGGCGATTTGAGGTTGGATAAAGCCCTATATAGTGATTCTTCTCTGTCTTCCTACAAAATCAATCTAAAAGAAATATCAAATTAAAGTATTTTTTAAAACTTTTTCCTTATTTAGACTTCATTCATTATTGGACTTAATCCAGTACTAGACTCAGACTGCTGGTGGAAAAAGGAGGTCCCATTTGTTAATCAAGAACTAGATCCAAGAAGCCTTCCGCCTCAACCTCTGCCTCAGTGACAGAGGAGATCAACATCAAGACAAGACATACATTGACATCACAGTGTAAACTGGACCTGCTTTAGGCACTGAGTTGGACTCATCCAAATCTTCCATGCTACCTGTCCTACCATAACTGCATGCGCATATATTGAATACTACAAGGTGAATTATTTGTTTTTAAATAGAGTTAAATTCTAGACTTCTTAAAGAAATTAAACATTCAAGATATCTATAGGGAGTGTGTTTTCCTAGCACTACACAGCCTGTTAAAGAAGCAAAGAACTGGATGAGTTTTTCTAGAAGAAATACTTGTAGGTTTGCATTATAAAAATTTTAGTAAATTAATCGGATGCTATGGAATTGCAGGACAAAGCTATTCTAAATTAGCTAAGTGTTACAATTTATGTTTTTATCAATTAAATTTAAAATAAAATGAATATAGAGCAAAACACACTTCAAAGCCTCGGAAACAAGGAAATACAAATATTTGCCTGTTCACTTATTTTTGTTGTCCACAGCCACTCATAAAAAGTTTGCATTCCCCTCTCACTTACCAGCACAGATGGCAGCAGAGCCAAAGACAATGATTTTGGTATTTATTTTGGCTATTTCTGCCCCCAATCTGTGGAACTCCGTATTCAGTAGTTCCAAAGCATGGTCATTTCTGAAACACTGGTTCTGAATTGCCTTTTCATAGGAGAAACATTGATCGTATAAGAAAAATTGAAAAGCTAAACATCAAACTTAAGAAATTAACTGTAATATTTAATTTTTGAAAGAGAATGCTTTGATGCCTGATTGAGTTGTTTGGAGCTAGTGTCTGGACTACAAAGAACAAATTGAAATGGAAAAAATCATCTCTCTCCACCTTATACACCAACTCACAATATTTGGGATATTTCCAACAATCCCATATATATTAAACTTCTGAATAACCTAGAACATGGGACATAAAAACAAAATATCAGACACTAGAAACTATCTCAGGGTACCTCTTCTAAAGACTGGTCCATAGAAGGTATATCTAGCTAGTCCATAGATCTTAGAAGAGACATATAACAGCCAACAAGGTTGTAGCCTTTCATGTCTGTAGAGGGGAAATCTGCACTGCCATGCCCTTCCATATTGGAATGGGCTCCAATTCCCTTTGGACAATGGAACCCAAAGACAAGACTAGATTTTCCATTTTTCATTCCATGAACTTTGAATCAAAGTGGTTTTGGAACAAGCTGATCAATTAAAAACAGTAACAGTCACCAGAATCAGATGGTATTCACCCAAGAGTTCTGAAGGAACTCAAATATGAAATTGCAGAACTACTAACTGTGGTAAAAAGAAAAGGAGGACTTGTGGCACCTTAGAGACTAACAAATTTATTTGAGCATAAGCTTTCGTGAGCTACAGCTCACTTCATCGGATGCATCCATTCATCGATGTTGCATCCGATGAAGTGAGCTATAGCTCACAAAAGCTTATGCTCAAATAAATTTGTTAGTTTCTACGGTGCCACAAGTCCTCCTTTTCTTTTTGTGGATACAGACTAACACGGCTGCTACTCTGATAACTGTGATAAGTAACCTATCGCTTGAATCAGTCTCTGTACCAGATGACTTGAGGATACCTAATGTAACACCAATTTTTTTAAAAAGCCTCCAGAGGCGATCCTGGCAATTATAGGCCAAGAAGCATAACATCAGTACAAGGCAAACTGGCTGAAACTATAGTAAAGAACAGAATTCAGACACATAGATGAACACGACTTGTTTGGGAAGTTGGCACAGCTTTTGTAAAGGGTAATCATGTCTCATCAATCTACCAGAATTCTTTGAGGGGGTCAACAAACATTGGACAAGGATGATCCAGTGCATATAGTGTACTTCAGAAAGCCTTTGACAAGGTCCCTCAGCAAAGGCTCTTAAGCAAAGTAAGCAGTCATGTGATAAGAGGGTTGGTCCTCTCAAGGATCAGTAACTGGTTAAAAGACAGGAAACAAAGGGTAGGAATAAATGGTCAGTTTTCACAATGGACAGAGGTGAATAACGGGGTCACCCAAGGATCTGTATTGGGAACAGTGCTATTCAACATATCCATGAATAGGGATGAACAGTGAGGTGACAAAATTTGCAGATGACACAAGTTTATTCAAGATAGTTAAGTCCAAAGCTGACTGCAAAGAGTTACAATGGGATCTTACAAAAACTGGGTGACAGGGCAACAAAATGACACATTGGAAAAAATCCCAACTATATATACAAAGTGATGGGGTCTAAATTAGCTGTTACCACTCAAGGAAGATCTTGGGGTCACTGTGGATAGTTCTCTCAAGACATCCACTCAATGTGAAACAACAGTTAAAAAAGCTAACAGAACATTAGGAACCATAAGGAAAGGGATAGATAATAAAACAGAAAATATAACACCACTACATAAATCCATGGTATGCCCACACCTTGAATACTACCTGTAGTTCTAGTTGCCCAATCTATAAAAAAATACATTAGAACTGAAAGAAAGTACAGAGAATGGCAAGAAAAATTATTAGGGGCATGGAACAGCTTCCATATGAGGAGAGGTTAAAAAGAATTGGACTGTTCAGCATAGAAAAGATGATGGTCGGGGGAGAGGGGAAGAGAGATATGATAGAGGTCTGTAAAATCATGAATGCTGTGGAGAAAGTGAACAAGGAAGTGTCATTTACCCCTTCATATAACACACGAATCATGGGTCACCCAATTAAATTAATAGGCAGCAGGTTTAAAACAAACAGAAGGAAGTACACGCACAAAGTACAGTCAACCTGTGGAACTCGTTGCCAAGGGATGTTGGGAAGGCCAAAACTATAACTGAGTTCAAAAAAGAATCAGATAAGTTGATGGAGGATAGGTGCATCAATGGTTATTAGCCAAGATGGTCAGGGACACAACCCCATGTCCTGGGTGTCCCTAAGTCTCTGACTGCCAGATGCTGGGACTGGACAACAGGAGATGAATCACTCAATAATTGCCCTGTTCTGTTCATTCCCTCTGATGCATCTAGCATTGACCATTGTCAGAAGACAGGACACAGGGCTAGAGTGACCCTTGGTCTGACCTAGTATGGCCATTCTTATGTTCTTAAGAAAGGCTCCAGACCAGCAGTAGCCCATGGACCAGAGTTTGAGAGACTCTTCTCGAGGGCATCTCTATGTTAATATTGGATTTTTGGGGGGTCCAGAAAAAAAAATAATCCACTTCTAAACAGTGGATCAGACAAAAAGAGACCAGAGTATATACAGCCAGAGGAACTGGGAGATCATCCTCTTCATATTTCTCCTTTATAAATATGGGAATACATCTCCTTGAGGCTTAGAATCAATTTAAGATGGACTTGGATTCAGCTGGACAGCTTTATCTTCACTTGTCTCTCTCAGGTTCTACAGGATTGCATATGGCATTTTGTCTCATTAAAGAGACACCAAAGTGAAGGCTGTGGTCTTTAGTGCAGAGCCATTAACCATGTCCAGTTGTTTAATGCTGGCAGAGTCATCCTCCTCCTCCTCCATGAAAAATATAAAATCATCCTTGGATTTGAGGGGGAGAATGATCTTTATATGAACATTCTGTTCATTAGAAGTGTTTTTCTGTATTACGGAGGCAGAGGACAAGATTTCTTTTTGTTTATGACGAGAGGAAAGGCCTTGTTCGGTGACTCAGAGCACTGGTGTTAGGACAGATTTAGCTCTACTTACTCTCTGAAGCTTAATATATTCACTACCCTTCAGTGGAAAAAGAGGAAAAGCAGATAACCAGGAAATTTGACACTGATTACTCCCTCCAGCACATGCCTCTTCAACTTCCTTCTCCTTGTTACCCTGAACCTGGGCCTGTATTAGAAATGGATAGATAGGTTGGCTGGGCCAGGATCACTCACCTCAGGTCTGGCCAGGTAATGGGATGGATCTGTTTTTTCAAGATGCCCAGAGACAAAGGGTTTGTGCTAGACAGCCAGTCTGGTTGGAGGGTCGTATCTGTCTCCCAATTTTCTCTTACTAGATAATAAGGAAGATCATCAAGGAGATTGTGCCTGGTCAAATATCTGAGTTACAGCAGTCCAAATCCACGCAAATGGAGATCAGTTTCAGAATGGTGAGCATAAGCAGTTTCACATTTTGAACATTTTCTGTTTTCCTGGTAAGGTGTTCAGTCATTTTCAAAGAAAAAAACCCGAAGGCACTTGGAGGCAAAGAGAAAAGTGACCTCTTCAAACAGTTACAAGTTAACTACAAGAATTGCCAAAATCTTCAGCCTCCAATTGGCTCTAATGCTAAGAAATGACGGAAAAACTCAAATGTTATTAATCGATTTCTGCGATAAAAAACAAACGCTTACTCAACATATTAATGAGGCATTTTCAGAGGAATATTTTTCTCTTATATCCAGTGTTGTCATATGTATTATGCTTTTTACATGCGCTAAACAGCTTCAAAGTGTTTCACAGACCAATAACATCACAGGATCTGCTACTAACTGATAGCTAATTTACAATACTCTGCAAATTAAAAATACAAACAAAACAACACTCCGCCTGTTCCCCCCCAACAGTCATTAAGCATTTGACACCGTGATAATGCACCACTGGAAAATTCACTGGCACCAACTGTAGAAATGCTGGATATGCCAGTTTTAAGGTACACTACTTCTGTTCAAAACAGTTTGAGATTTTTATAATATAAACTTAAGCTAAAGCCTAAGAGAAAGTATTTAAAAACAAAATCCATCATGGCACAAAAACACAACTGACTAAATTACTACCCTAACTCTGTAACTGTAACCCTTGTTTCTTCCTATCACCTACCTTCGCTCATTTCTTATCCACATGTTGTAACATGTCTGATTTAGACTATAAATACTTCAGAGCATGTTCCATGTCTTTAAACCACACACCACACTTAAGGACTAAATTAATATCTTCACTTACATGGATTCAAGGTAAGTGAAAGGAAAAGGCCACCATTTTTGACATCTTGCCTATTTAAAAGTCAATTTTATTTAAAAATTGCTTATTTTTGAAACAAAAACACAAACATTCCTTTTTAATCAGACAAATAAAAAAGGTTAAGTATGAAAAATTCTGTTTTTCATTGGTTCAAGGAGTTAAAATGCAATTATAAATAAGTGAACTTCAACAATGTTTGTGTTAATTTTTTTTTAGGAGTAAAAACCTTTGGAATAGATCTATTATGCTGTATAAGAAACAACCATACTTCAGAAGAAATAAAACATGCAGACAGAGGTAACAGTTGTAAATAATACTCATTTATGCTCAAGCTATGTGCTCAACATTGCAATGCAAGTGATCCAGATTCAGAGAGCATCACACATGGACAGTTTAAGTTTGGATAATTGCCTGGTATGTTAATAATATCCTCCATCTTCTTTTCCTGAACTTCTAAATCCTCCTCAGGTGGATGGATTATTACTGTGGGAATATCATCACTGGCAGGTGACACCAGCAGTTCCTTGCCCTGAAGCTGACTCGGCTGGGAACTTGTGGTTGCCAGGCGGCCGCTGCTAGGACTGGAGGGTGGTGTGTTTTGAGGGGTAGGTAGTGGGGTTGTACACCTTGAATCTGCCGGGGTTCCAGCTCTTGAAGAAGGAAGAAGGTAATGGAGAAGAAGGGACAAACGGTTTTCTCCTTTCAGGGAAATATTTGAAGCAGAGAGACCTGTTCGCAAAGAGTGGTGGGAGGCTGAAAGGCCTTCCCCTGAGATAAAACAAATAAATGAAACACAAAATGAAGTTTACAGCAGGGAAACAAGTTTTTTTTAAAAAGACAAATTATGCACGTACAATTTACATACTAAACTACAATCTTTAAGAGCAAAAAGTGTCACATTCATGCAGGTGAGATAAGAGTTAAGCAAGATGCAAGAGTGAATAAGATTTTTAGATATTAGAAAAGTCAGCAGATACCTTACTGACAAGTACCAATTAGCACATAATGGGGATTTAGGAGAAAAGGATATGACCAGTAATTGCTTAAAAAAGGTCCAATAAGATTTAGCATATGATCATAAAATATTGACATCTAAAATAATTGTTTCACTAGATGTTAAAAAGGAAAAAAATTCAAATTAGGATATTACTATACATCATTTGTACTGGAAGCTTTTTTACTAGGCTAAGACATAATGCTACTGTGACAAGGTCAGGTCAGGAGATTTTGAAGCATTTGTACCACAAATTAAATATAATTACTTGGCCTGCTGGGAGAGCTTGTTCAAGTCATTTTACTTCTCTATGCCTCATCTCCCCATCTGTGAAATGGGGATAATGAAACTCTTTGTAAAGCACTACATAAAAGCTTGTAAAGGGAAGGAAGGAAATAGTTAATATTTGATATTTCACTAAAACTTATTGTCGAGGACAAAGGCAGGCATCAGGTTTCCAAGTTAAAAATAACCTACTAAATCTAACCTGAAGGAGAATATCTTAAATCATTGGCATTCACTAACATTTGGTCAGGGACCAAATTTCAATCTATTGGCACTAAAAGATGTAGTCCAACTGACACCACTCCTGTCAGTTATTTGTTCATAACATAAGATGCCATCATATTTAGAGCCGGCCAAAACTTAATGTTGACATTTTACAATTCGTTTTCATTACATATCAGAATGAAAACACATTTTCAGAATTTTCCATGAAATGGAAGTTCCCAAAAGTTTTATTTGGGGGAAAAAAATTCAAAATCTTCATTTAAAAACAAAAAAGTTTCAACATTATTTTTATGTTTATAATTTTTGCATTATTTCATTACACCTTTGTAGTAGTGGTGGTGCATGATATGACACCATGTCAAGTCATAACACATCATCATATAACAATATAATAGTTGAAATACTCCATTTTTTAAAAAAAATTAAGGGTAGCTGCTACTTAATAGAGGTTGCAGCAGCCTATTTTATGTTACTCCTCGGGGAATTCTGTGCCAAAAAATTAAAAATTCTGCAAAATTCTGCATATTTCATTTGTCAAAATAACACTACATAATATGCCAGTTTCAATTATTTTGGTAATTTATTTCAAAATACCTGTCAGAAATTATGTCTGTAACAACACAGACACAAAAAAAATTTGCCCAGGAGTAGAGAATTAAAGAAACCCCTACGACAACCCAGTTCCTGTTTCTCTGCCACCTCCTCCTCCCCCGAGCTCAGCTGCAGGGTGCCCCCTCTCAGCCCAGATACCCGCACCCTTCCCCTCCCCACCCAGAGCCCAGCCATGGGGCACCACCCAGCTCAGACACACGCACCCTCACCCCACAGAGCCCAGTCACACCCCCCAGTCCAGACACTGACACCCTTCCCCCCCACCCCCCGAGCTCAGCCACACACCCCAGTCCAGACACTCGTACCCTCCCCCCACCTCCGAGCTCAGCCATGGGGCCCCCGCTCCATTCCAAACACTCACACCCCCTCCCTCTCAGAGCCCAGGAATCCAGAGGGAGAAACAGCCTGATGCTGGGTCCCAGGTTTGTATGGAATTTTCTGCATGCCGCCTCCTTCCTTCAGGGTGTGCCGGGAAATGCAGCTGCCAGGAAACCTTCAGCTACCTCCCCGTCCCCCTGGCAATGTCTTTTATTTGCAAGCTAGGGAGCTGGGCTCTGCTGGACCCAGCAGCTCTGCAGCCCATTTTGGTGGTGGTCGGGGGGGGAACATTAATTCTGCACAAATTCTGCATTGCGCAGGTGTACAGAACTCCCTCAGGAGTATTACGTTCTAGATCAAAGTGTCTCCTGTTTGAGCTGGAGTGAAATGTACAAGCGTCAAACTATACTACTCCTCGATCTCTTTTATTACAATCTCATTCATCTACTTAACCTCAGGTTTCTCCAAATCTCTCTCTCTCTCACCCTTGCCACACAATGCAGTCTTTTTCTTTATCTTTATCTTCTTGTTTCCCCATTATTCTAAGATGGAGAATAGAGTCACTATCCTTCCCTCAGAGACAAGTTTCTGATAGGTGCCTGTTCTTCCCTAGCAGGGAAGAAGATTCTAAAGAGTTCTCTATCTTCATCCCACCCTTTCCTTGGGAAGGTGGGGTTGGGGAAGAGCATGTCTAGAGAAGACTGATTGCAACTCCCCAAACTACATGAGTACATGCACAATGACTGGTGCTCCATCTCAGACAGAGCAAGAGTATGATGAATTTTGCTAAAGATCTGGAGGTGAAGGTATCTCTCTCTCTCAAATATTACACCATCAGGCAGGTACCAAAAAACACAGACGCATTCAGTATTATCATGTGCAGTACAAAATGTATAAGGAGGACCAACATACTGAACAATCCTAACGTTCTTTTGAGTGATGGAGAAGTAGTATCCATAAGTATACAGGAAAAACTCAAATTTAGAGGGTTTACCTGAAGAGTGCATTCTACAGATTGAATCTTATTTAAAATTATTTCATTTTCAGTATTAGAGATTTGAAATTAGTCTCTAGTGAACTGCTGCTTCGGTAGCAAATTAGACTGATAAAGCACAATGTTCTATTTTGCATGTTGTAATTAAGAATCCAATGTAGTCCATAATGTGAAAAGCAACTTAATTTGTTTTCAAGACCAGGAAGATATCTTACAAGGGTATTAAATTCTCTGAATACTATTTTCTAGGGATGCAGATGTATGGATTAGGCATGTGTTATTTAGACTTGGAATTCTGCAGTGTTCTTGCAAGTTTCAACACACATACTGAATAAAGCATCAGTTATTCACTGCAACTGAAGTCTGCACAATCAGTTCAAAGTTTAGGACCATTTTCTTCCTTTTAGAAACCAAGACGTCTGAAACATCCTGGCAAAAAAACTGTTTTCAGCATGTGCTGCCATCAGATACTGTCAAGTTTTCTAATCCTCAGCGTACATTAGGAAACTAGCTAGAATATCTCTATGGCACAAATCAAACTCAGCACACACTAGCACTTAGAACAACCCAAGTAAGTACATGTTCCAAGGCAGCAGACATAACACATCTTGCATCAGAATGGTCAAGAACCCAAGTACTTTATTTTAAGGAGAGACATTAATCAGGCTCGGATGGGCCCAATACTTCAATCCCTACTAGGCCAAAGCTCTCAAGTCAACCAGTAGATGTCGAGGCGGATGTGACTGGAAATCCAAAACAGAAGATGGAGAACTCTGGGGGGATGGCAGAGGCCACAAAGGAAGAATAAAAGGTAAGATAAGCTCTCCCGGAGTGGTAATGTTTGAACCTAGGAATTGAGTACCTGGAAGAAATGCAACAGGATGCCAGAGTGTGGTCAGAAATTAGTTATCAGCAGGAGACATAGTACATCCTGTGAAGATGTTTTTTACCTAGGGACTACTATACTAAACAAACCTTAGCTAGAGGTAGTTTATTATTTTGAATTTAAAAAAATGAACTCCCTTTTTGGACAACTATATGAAAGCAAAACTCAAGTAAGATGAACACAATTAATATAAAATAAAAATTAAAAATTTCACTGACCATTAAGACCTTGATTAAGTCTCTAAAACAATAAATAAAAGAGACTGAATTGGAAGCTATAATCCGGTAGTCAGACTCCTTGATGCACATGAAGCTTTGCCTGGCTGAGGTAATAGGATGACTTTAAACCTTCCAAAAATATAGAATTAATTGAAACATATCCTGTGAAAGTGTTATGACCAACTGAATATATTGCTGGGCCACCCCCCCCCATGCAGCACACACTCCCCCTCCCCACCACCAGCAGCCCCTCAGCAGTGATTCCCCCAAGATTTAGTCAAGTGTATTTATAGTATAAATCATGAACAGGTCTCAGGCTGTGAATTTTTGTTGATTGCCCATGACCTGTCCATGACTTACTAAAAATACCCATGACTAAATCACAGCCTTACTCATAACAGACAACTAAACCATACTATAGCATAAATAAAGACAGTAAGTCAAGACATCATAGTGGTTACAAGGAGCAAAACAAGACTTTATACATGCAAAATATAGGTAAATGTCCAAACTCCACAAAAGAACCACCACACAACTTTTACATACCAAGGAGGACTCAGAAAATATATTCACTATTATCTGCTGTCTTCTCCCGCCTCTCCCGTGTTAATATATATTTGTATCAGGTTAGAATAAATTAGATGCTCCAACTTATCTCACCATTTCGTTCAAGCAAGTGAGGGTCAGAATGTTTCTTGCCTATATCTGCAAAGGACCGAACCAGGGGAATCCGACTGCTGAATTTCTTCTCGTTCTGGTGATGGTGTCTCTTGAGGAGAGCTTCTCTGACATGCTCTCTTATGGACTCCTCCAGCTGACCAGAAGCAATCATGTTGTCCAACACCATATCTATCATGAGAAAAATACTAAAATCAAATCTAAGTTAAGTATATGCATACCCAAGACCACCACATTAACTCACATCTGAAAAATCAGTAAAATTAATTCATGAAGAATCATGTTTATTTTCTTTGGCAAACTGTGCATCTAGATCCACTGAAAAGAAATAGCCAAGAATACTGTGGGCCAACACTTCAAATCTACGCACTTTGAGCAAATGTTTCTCTGGATCATTCAACAGTATTCTTCCCAAAGCACACAGCACTTTAAAATACAAGGCCTACAGGAATAAATACATTTGTTAACCACTTAACAAAATACTGTCATTCATCTTTATTTCAACTTCCTGCTTACTACAGCCTTCACTACAAAAAGCAGGTGTGTATTCAATGATACATCAAAAACACCACTCTTCACTGGAAAACAGTGCAGTTGCAAAAACTACCACAAGCAAGGGCTTGATGTACAAACTGGACAGAAATCTCTGCATAGCAACCTTAATTCTGGAATTTCCTAATGTCTGAGTGCTTGATTTTTCAACTTCAGTGTTCTTTCAACATAGTTTACTATATAAAATGACTACCCTAATCCTTCAAATGCCTAAACTTTCTTTTTTTAAGTTGCCCTAACCGTCAAGATTCCTTACCGGACTTTCCATTTCACATTTTTACAGAAGAGTGAGAATGACATGTAAAGTGTGGCAAAACTGGTCAATCTGCAAAATTTGGGTGGGTTTTTCGATATTTTTAATCACATGAAAATGTATGATCAGCCATGTTTCCAAAATACCTCAAATATAAACTGAGGAATGAAAATCTGCCTATATGGCTGTGTAAAACAGCAACCAGCATTTTCTTTTACTGACTAGTTTAAAGAATCTTGAAAGATTTCTACGCCGACACCTTAAGTTGCACAAACTCAATAACACAAGCCTTATCTGGAAGAAATTTGTGTGAATCTGTTTTGAGCAAAATACAAAGACCTTTTTGTTACATTTTACCATTTCTAATACTTATATTGAGATCCCTAGTAAGGTTAAGAACTTACATTTATATAGTACCTGTTGTATTAAAAGATGATATAATGTTTTATAAACAAAATAAACTACGCAGGGATCACTTTATCTACCACAGCAACACAGTCTCCTCTGAAGATAAACACGATTACAGCACATAACACCACACATAGCAATCTACACTGGTTAAGATATGTTTCAGAGTAACAGCCGTGTTAGTTTGTATTCGCAAAAAGAAAGCTTATGCTCAAATAAATTGGTTAGTCTCTAAGGTGCCACAAGTACTCCTTTTCTGGTTAAGATACGTATCTAATTGAAAATGAAAAAGAATTGAGGTAGGCCAAATATAATTACAGAAGACACTTGGTTAACATTATAGCTTTTATAAGAAAGTTCCCTGGGATCTTTAAAATGCCCACAATGTCTGAAATTTTAGTAATAGTGTGATGCTTTGATACTCAAATGAAGTGAGTCCTGTAATGTTAATTTTTAAAAAAAATAGTCTTTAGGATATACTATATATGCATCTGTTCCTCTATCAGAGGAAAGAGAGATTAACTAATATATTATTCCTACAGGAAAATCCACTGCCACAGAATATTGCCCTGAATATCCTATTTAATAAAGTCTGTTTTAGCAAATCTACATTAGACAAGTAATTCATTTTAAGATTTATTTATTTATACATATAAACTGTGGAACTCATTGTAACAGGATGTCACTACGGACGAAAAATTAGCAAGGTTCAAAGGGAGATTGGACATTTATATGAACAACAAGAATATCCAGCCAGCATTATAATAGATAATGATGAAAAAAATTGGAAGACATTAAACCTCATGATTCAAAGTTGAAGCCAATCTCTAACTACTAGGGATTAAGAAGCTTTTTGTACCTTTCTCCAAAGCATCGGGTGCTGACCACTGTCAGAGAGAAGAAACTGGACTAGATGGACCGCGGGTATGATCCAGTATGGCAATTCTTGTGAACCTATTTGTGATCTGATATTTCTTGGTCTTAGTTTTATTCATCTAAATCTACCCAACCAGAATGCCCCTAACACAGGAAACATTAGGTTTTGTGTGCACATGTTAGATAGAGTGAGAGTGGCACGACCAATTTTAAAGGTACTTCAAACTTAGATGAAGAGTATGAAAGAATGAGCAATGGTCTGAACTGCACTGCAATTACAGATCTGCAAACAGGAACAACCCTCACTCTGATCTACATACTGTACACACACCACATGCACACAAAATAGTTTATAAGCCAAAGTTATCCCCCATCCTTTGGCTTTATTCTTAATATATGTAATGAAGTCCTGAGACAGGACTGTATTTAGAAACATAAAATTTAGTTTGAGGTGGTTGTTGTTAGGGTTTCTCTTGGTAAGATGTCCTGCCCCTCCCTACAGCTCTGCAGCCTCAGAGAGATCCTCAGCCTTTCATACTTTTGAATAGGAACCAATGAGACCCACTAAATCTGTCTGCAAGATGAGAAAACAGAACAGTTTTACACCTCCACAACAAGTCAAAGACTGATATCCAGTCACTGAGACCCTGCCCTGGAACTGGAAAATAGACCTGTGTGTCCAAATATTGATAGTATTATGCATGTCTTTCAATATCTTCTAGCTCAGCTTCTTTCAGTATTTACGAACTTTTTAAAAACATGACAAATACTGAAGATGACTTGGAAAGTTCTTTTGCGCTAACATCACTGACAAATATAATCTGACAAAACAAAATCTGTAGGTTTTATTTTCTTCAAAAGTGTGTACTAAATGCTCCCACTAAATAAGCTAAGAAAAGAACTCAATACAAGGAGCTAAAGAGTAAAATTTTCAGAAGCTCCTAAGTCACTTAGGAGATTTTTGAGAATTCTACTGAAAACCCTTTGTCCCTCCCTCTTTTGGTACCCCATGATCCTGCTGGTCAGCAATAGGACCACTATGAGTCACACAAATGCATCACTCAGTGAAATCACAGATACCAGGAAAATGGAATGAAACTAGCCCAAAGGATCTTAAAATAAAAGCCACTTGCTATTCTAAGTGTATATATATATATACACAAAACGTTTCGAAAGCTGCTTTTACATACTCAGAATTAATTAGAGACCATTGAGGACATTCAACATGCTAAGTTAAATAACATAAGTTTTGTTTCAGCTCACCTCTTACTATTGATAAAGTGAAAGTTTAAATCAAGCTGTGCAACAATGAACTGCACTAATAGCAATAGCTAACATCAGCTGAATAGTCCTTAATAGTTTACAGCACAGTACAAATTACCCCTCAAGTATCCTGATACATATTTACATTTCACCTGTAGAGACAAGAAGATGCATTTGTTGTCCAACCAAAGATTAGAACAAAGACAATTTAGGGTATGTCTAAACAGAAAGAAAAACCCGCGGCTGGCCCATGCCTGCTGACTCGGGCTCGTGGGGCTTAAGTTGCAGAGCTGTTTCATTGTTGTGTATATTTCCTGGCTTGGGCTGGAGCCTGGGCTCTAGGACCCTGTGAGGTGAAAGGGACCGATAGCTTGGGCTCCAGCCTGAGCCTGGAAGTCTACACAGCAACGAAACAGCCCCACAGTCCAAACCCCATGAGCCAAACTTGACTGGCATGGGCCAGCCACAGGTGTCTAGTTACTGTGTAGACATACACAGTATGTCCCAATGGGACTTCTCATGTGAGTGAAGTTTGCAGAAACAAATCTTAAAGACAAAGAAAATTGTAACAGAATATAAAGACTAAATGTAAACTGCTTTCGTGTTTTTAAGTCACAAACTAGTGTAAACTAGCAAAGATTAAGTCTTTCAAAAAACTTTTGTTACAACCTGCTATCTCATCTAGTGTGTTTGCTCTCATGTCCAACATGACTGTCCCATTTAGAATACAGCTTCTCAGTTCAAAGAGACTGTGCAGAGACAGAGTTGCCACATAAGGTTTGCTCCATCGATCACCACCATCTTCAACATCCTCTTCAAATTTTAGCCACCTGAAATATAAATATATATTATGGCATATGTACAGATTACTACTGAAGAGACTTTTTTTTTTCTGTTTGCAGTAGGCTGCAAAACAAAAACTATATCCACCTGCATATATCATCTTTTATTTCTGTCTATACCCCCTTTCAGCCCCTATGCTCCATGCTCAGTCCTTCTACCTTAATGCATCCTCTATCACCCATTCCCATACTTGACTCTGCTTTTTTTCATGCCACTTCTTATGTTTGAAACAACAGCCCAGATCCACAAAAGGATGTAGGTGTCACAACACTGAATACCCCAATGCCTAACTTCTAGGCATGTAGAAAGTCACTGGAACAACAATGGGATCCACATAGCCTGAGTTTGGTGCCTAGTCTCCCCACACAATGTTTGGGGAGAGAGAGGGGCCTAAAATTGGAATTCACAAAAGCCAGCCTGCTAGACAGGAAGCTGCCTAAGCTAGCCAATGGGAAGTAGTTAGAGCACTCACCTGGGATGTGGGAGACCCAGGTTCAATTCCCCGCTCAGCCTGAGGCGAATAAAGGATTTGAACAGGAGTCTCCCATCTCTCAGTACATTAACGATAGAGCTATGGGGTATTCTCATATGGGGCCCCGCAACCTCTCCTGTTGAAGCTTTTTCATTTTGGATAAGCAGTCATGGAGCAGGAGGACTGGACCCTGGGTCTTCCAGTTACCAGATGGGTGCCCTGATGATCACAATATAGAGTGTCTCTCTCTCTCATCTTTCTCTAAAAAGTGAAACTCTTTCAATAGGAGAGACTGTAGAAGACCCACATCAGAATTCCCCGTAGCCCAGCGATTAGGGTCTCCCACATCCTAAGTAAGTGCTCTAACCACTGGGCTAACAGTTATAAGGGAGGTACTACCACCAGCTGAATCCAGAATGGGGCACAATGTGGTAGGCAAACTCAGACCACACCTACTGGATCAAGTCCCACAGTAATGAGAGATGGGGGAATGAATGCTTACGTATTCTGCTTTATGGATCACGCTTGGGTTTGGGTATGACATAGTCAGCCGGGCACCCAGAGGTGGAAACTTAGGTGCTTAAGGAAATTTCACCCTGAGAATTTAGGTGCCAAGTGAGTTTAGATACCTATAGGGTTAAGCAGCAGCTGAGCAGAGGTTTTGTGGATTGCAGCAGCACCTAAATCCAGGTGCCTAAGTACCTTAATCTAGGTGCCTAAGTACCTTTGTGGCCCAACATCTCTCTGCCCAGGTACCAAGCATGATCAACCAAGACAGAGCATTCCCACACTCAGTTAATCTTTTAACTGTATGATTTATATCCATCAAACAGAGATTGTAGGCTTTTGGAGTCAGAAACATGTCGAAAATATTTAGTTTATAAATCACTATTCATATCTATGGTACTATACTAATAAATGATACATAAACTGCAAAGTCAAGCACTCAAAAGTTAGGAAATGCCAGATTTACAGATGCTCATGCAATCTTAGTTCTGCCTCTTGGGTGTCCAAACTGTGCATTGTGGAAAAGATAGTATGTGATCACGTAATTAAAGATATCAGATACAGAAGACTATCACAGTGCATATGCACAAGGAGGGGAAAATTAAGGTTGCACAGGACAACCATAAATCTGGCATATGCTAACTTTCAAGTACTTGACTTTGCAACCTAATTAACATTTTTTTAATGTAGTTTAGTGTGTGTTATTACCTAGCTTGGGGTTCTTTTGTTTCTTGAAAGAAAAATACAGTAAATTAGTATCAATGACTTCCCGTCCTTCCATTTTTGTTTACTTTTTGTCACAGCAAAAACAATACTACGTAACTGGAACATCTGTACTCACTGTTGGTTATACCTATACTGTTTGCAACACTACATTCAATCAACTTTAGGAAATAAAGTCAGCACAGCAACAATAAAGACCTTCAAGAAATTTCCTCCAGAGGTCTGGATATATTTTCAATGAGGGGCCCAGAGAATCAAACTTTCAATTTTCATTGGTGTTAATGTTAATTGGGAGACAAATTTCCTGCTCATTGACTTGAAAATTCTAACCTAAAATTGATTTCTGAGGACAAAGTAAACAAGATCAGTGGAAAAGGTTACATTAACAGATCTATGTTTGGTTCACCTGGCAGTTTCTTTCCATTCATATTCTTCCCCATCCTTGAAGTACAGTTCATCCATTTCAGTGAAGAGATCATGGGGAATGTGTTCTTCATCATCATCCTCAGTACCCAGAATAAACTGCACTCGTTGGGATGGGGTGTCTTGATGGGAAAAAAAAATGGTTTAAAAGGTAATACTTCTATTAAAATGTTAACACCTTGCAATAATTAAAACGTTATCCTCCCTCTCACAGTGGAGCGAGTGTTGGAACATGGAGTGTTGAAAATCTCTCATCAGAAGAAGATGGGAATAGTTTGCCAAATACAGGTTTCCTGTAATGGTTTTCTAAAAACAAAAGGAGGAGGAGGAAAATAAGCTACTTCTATACTCTAGTTAACACACTTGTGGAATTATGGCAAGAGCTTAAAAATATTTAAACTCTTGCCATAATTTCACACCTCAAAACAAACGTCAGCAACAAAACTGGTATGAAAAAAGTCAACACAAACTCAAAGGGCAAGACATCTTAGTCTCATACTTGAAAGCGAAATAGATCACATCTATTTTTTCTCTTCAAAGAGAAGCACAATTCGACAATAGACATTAAAAAGGAAAATAAGCCCCAGACAATAAATCATGGAACTATTATAATGGTTGTCCATTTCAACAGACAGAGGTAAGGCTGCACGTGGGAGAACTTTGGTTGCTTACGTGAAAATTTTCCCTTCTTTGAAAGGGTAAGTCCACAGAGGCTCAGTGTGGGTCATCACCAGTCTGCAGCTCTAGGGGGCAAAATCAAAGCTGACTGGAAGGCTGGGGACTAGTCCCACCCTTCTGGAGACCCCCCTTAGTTTCAAGATGCTGCCAAAACTAGCCCCTCTGGACCATAAAACAAAAAAAATAAATCTCTCATCCTGCACCTTGCAAAAATAATATTCAACATGAGGTGAACAAGAAAAGTTTAACCACAAGGTAAACAGATCTGCCTTTTTCAGGGAGGGCCAGATTTGCGGACCTCTCTCTTCAATGAAAAGAAAATTTTCAGGTAAGCAATCACAAATTCTCCCATCCTCTCTCAGGGTTATGTCCACAGATCTTCAGTGCAGGATTTTCTCAAAGTGACAAAATTCCTAGGGAAGGAACAAAATGTCACAGAGAAAGGATTGGGAACTTACTCAGAATAGTCCTTTCTCAAAAAGCTGACCAAGTGCTTCACTGATGCTACTTAGAATCAAACACATTGAAACCCAGGGTTGAGAGTTCAATCGTTGAGGGGGCCATTTAAGGATCTGGGGCAAAAATTGGGGATTGGTCCTGCTTTGAGCAGGGGGTTGGACTAGATGATCTCCTGAGGTCCCTTCCAATCTGGATATTCTATGATTCCATGATACAAGTACAGAGGCAATATTCATACCTTCAAATACAAATACAAAAATGATACACACATACAGACAGCATAATCATAACCAGCAAATTACAACCTTTCCATAGACACCTTATTTGACCTCCTTTGTACAAGATTTAGTGGAACTACACGGACCCTCGCTAGAACACGGGGTTCGGGATCCATGCGTGGTATCGCATTAAAGTGGGGGCCGTGTTACCATGGTTCCCAATTTAAATATTTAAATTTGTGTCCATCGCTGCAACCGCGCTACATGCGAATCCGTGCTCTAGCGATGTGCGCTCTAGTGAGGGTCCGCTCTATCGGACCTTGGTTGCAACAATAATCTATACGGTCACAGTTCATGTCAATAACATCACACTCATTGACTGATATAACCATTAAAATCTGCCGATTTACAACTAAATAGAGCCATTATAATAGATTTGGTATATCTTTTTGCTACCTAGGATGATACACTATAACTATATAGATCTATTTAAGCAATTATATAGCTTAGTATTTTTATTAATTTTACATTTTAGTACATTAGAAAATGGTGAAAAATATATTGCTTATTTACTAGATAGTTAACTTCTGGTTCATGACTTGTGTCAAGCTGCATTAGGATGGTAATGAGAATTTAATTAAACACACAGAAGTTAGATTTTTTTTTCCCTTGATTCATTCTTTACATAGAAAAGCAGTCTTTAACTCAAAGTTTTTTGAGAGAGTCATGGATTCAGCATATTTATTTTTTATTTAAATGTTTTAAAAATTATAAGACGTTTAATACAAAATATGCTACGGCCTAAATTCAGATTTCATTTTAAACAGATTTTTAAAAAGAAAAAAATCATTAAAAAAATCAAATTTAAATAAAAAAATCCATAGTTTTTTTTAAATAAAGGTTTTTTTTTAATCCACCTTGGTTTGGTGCCTCTATCTGCAACCCACAAGGAAGCGGAAGAGAAGGAGGTGAGAACTCCGCAAAGGAGTGGCTGCTGATGCGGGCTTTAGGGACGCAGGCATGATCCTCCATCTGGCGCTCTACCCTTCTGGCTTCACTCCCCTCATGGAGATGAGGAGGAAACTGCTTGTTCCATACCCAGTTCTTTTCTCGTCATGCCTACCTCTTTTCCTGCTGAAGCAACCCCATCCAGCTTGGGCATCAGAGCTGGCCTATTCAATCTTGCTTGGCTCCCTTTCCTGCCCAGATTGGGCTACAAGGTTCTACCCACAGAGCTTGCTGAGCTCCCTAACAGGGCATTCAATATAATTGGGGGAAAGGAGAAAAAGCAGGAGACACAGGCCTTTCCTTTTGGCTCTGATGTTTCCTCATCCTAGCTCTCTCTTAGAAGCCTGAAGTGGCAAACTCTTCAAAAGAGAGGTGGAGCAGAAGGAACAATCTCCACCAAAGTCAAATTTGGCCCTGGATCAGGGATTAGAGAAACTGGGTCAAACTGTTAGTCTAACATTTTTAAATTAAGTTTGGAATTTCCTTCAGAAAAACTCTGCAGCAGGAAATTTGGATTCAGCCACTGGCCACTTTGGGGGCAGAAAAAACTTCAGGAGGTGGGACATTCCCTTGCTTTTGGTTACTCTCAGGTCACCCCAAGCAGCAGACAGGCTGAAGTACTCACTCTAATACATCTGTGGACAATACAGCACAATGTGGCTTCCAGCACACTACTGGTGGCATTGAATGATGCAACAAGGAAGAACAACACAAGATCACAAAACCTAAAGAGGACTCTTGACATGTAAACAATCTATAGATTTTTATGACAAAAAGGACCATTAGAATCATATAGTCTGACTTCCTGTATACCAGAGGAAATAGATCTTCACCCAGAGATACCTATACAGAGCCAAATAACTTGTGATTTAAATAGAGCACAGCCACAAAACCTCTGCCCGCTATTAACAGTAATTACCCTTAAATTGATCCCAGATATTTTCATAGTGAAGAAAACAGAGCGAGGTTTAATAATCTAGATTAGCTATTGTTTGGGGGTTTTTCTTTAAACAACATGAAAAAGCCCCATAAGGCAGAATTTTCTTACCATATGATGGAGATTCTCGCCCATCTTCTCTATCAGTTTCTTTCTCTTTTCTTCTTCTGTGATGCCTATGTCCACGATGCCTATGACGTCGACGGCCCTCCTTTCCAAATGGGACATGTACACCAATGTACACAGCTCTGTGGCCTATCAATTAAGTATAAAAGGGAGCAATAAAAATGTAAGAAGAACTATCCTACCCAGCCTTACAATACTATGTCAAAAACCCAAGAAACATACAAATACATAGAATCTTTATGTCAGTAACACCACTCTTCATTTTCCTTCTGTCTGTTGCAGGGCTCAAAGAATCGGTGACTTAGAATCTTCCCCAGAATGGGTCACATATAGCAGTCTCTGCTCTTTCTTGCCATAATACAGAAGATCCAGTTACAGAACACATCAGCCTTTCATGTCAGAAAACTCAATCTTGATTGTCAACATTGGGATGCAGTGCTTTACACAGCTGAGATCACTGTGCAATATGCCAGTGGTGGGGCAGAAAAGTCAGAGAACGTCATGGTGCCCTCATTTTGCCAGTTGGGATGCATCACACTTGAATCCTGGCCACAACACTCCTGAGGCAGGGCTAGTGCAAGGACTGTTGGCAATGTTCCTGAACAGGCATACTGAGAGCACTTCACCAGGTATCTATTTTCCCACTCAAGATACACTGTACAAAAGGTGGTTCCATCCACTACTCAGATTTTGTAGTTAATCTTCTCTGATTCTGTCAATGCCCTGGAATTCTGAGCCCCATTTACAGTATAGCATTGGTGGTCTAACTTTCAGAAGTATCATTTAAATTAGTTACCTAAATATGGTTTTGGGAGACTAACTTTAGGCAGCCAGGTTTGACAATATCCTGCAATATCAAACAGTCAATACAAAAACTACTTTTTCTTATTCCAAAAACTTAATGAAATTTAAATAAAGTATCCTCAAATCAAAGCATATTGGCCTTAAAAGGAATGAGGAAGCAAAGGAGGAAAAAAATAAATGCACTGCTATAGCATTCATTGCCAATAGCAAGTTATTTTCAAACAACTGGAAATTTTTCTTCATCTTTTCTCTTTTCCTGACTCAAAGCCCTACATATCAAGACAATACAGGCAGCCTTGACGAAAGATGGAACTCTAAAAAATGTTATGAATACACTCTTGATATGAGACTATAATGGAATATTAGCCATATGTAACAATATTTTGAACTCCTTTTGAAACAATCTAATGAAAATAGTAAAATGTAGCTAAACGCATGGGTGTTCACACAATGTTTCAGGTCTTACTATAAAAGGTACTTCAGATGATTGCCTTTACAACAGAAACAGGAAGTGATTATTCTGTTTTTGAAGATATGTAAACTCAGCAGATTAGCAGGAGCTAAAAAAGTGCTATAAATATCAAATCCATTGTAAAAAAAATCTGAAGACAAACATTTTTAATCTTTTCTTTTTACATGTTCTTATTTTACAGGAACACACCACCTTTGAGCTACAAAAACTAGGGACTGAGAGCCATACATGGAGATTTTCACTGTGCTATAGCAGTGTCCACACAGTGAGTTACCACATGACAAAGTGATGCACGGTAGATTCACATCTTAGCTTGCCACGCAGTAACTCATTGTATACACAAGCTGGAAGTCTAGAAACCAGGAAAAAGGTGTTGGTCTGCCTTTTAAACCCTGGAGCATTAGTTATAGACTATTCAGCAGATTATTTTATGGGTACACGCTATTAAGATCATCCACTATTTTTCCTACATCCAGTAGGATTTATCTTCTATGTTCTACACCCACTGCAGCCTTCTAAACTGCAGTCACAATCACTGAGCACAGGCATCGAAGTGTGCAAATATCTATTCATATACACAAATGCAGGGATTTGAACATGCAAACAGGCACCTGCAGAAAATGAAATTCTAAACACATGAAGTTTATTCAGAATGACTGAAGTGTCAGCTGGCTCTGATGGGAAAATAACTATTGGCAACATAATGAGGCAACAAATTTGCTTTCATGTGGATGTATTAATGCAGCTTGATACAACATGGCTCATATGTAAAGTCATTATGAAAACTTTTAGTTTACATTTTTAAACAGTATATACTGATCCTATGATTGTGAGCTGGCCCTCTTCTGTGTCAAAGTTAAAAAGACAACAGAACTAATAAAGTAAAATTTATTATTGCTTTATGCTTTTAGTTCAGTTGTCTTTTTTTTAAAAAAAAAAAAAAACCTTTGACACAGGAGATGGCCAGCACACAAACATAGGATCAGTGTATACTATTTAAAAATGTAAACTAAAGTTTTCATAATGACATTACATATGAGCCATATTAATGCATCCATGTGAAAGCAAATTTGTTGCCTCAGCTAGTGGCTTTTTATATACACAAAAAAAATCATTTGTCCTGATGCTGGTAATAATGATTGTATTAATTTAAAATATCTTGTTCATTTCATTGAAGAGGTTTGTGTGCATTTGCACTTTCCTTGGAAGAATATTTTTAAAAAGGTTTAAAAAATATTTAAAGACATAGAGTAAAAGGCTTTTAAATGTGTGGCTCCCAAATATTGCCAGCCACAATAAAAAACAAAATATTTAACTATCAACCAGTCCCATTTTTCTAAAGATTTTTTCCCACCCAAACAAATTATTTCAGTACTGTCATATTGAATATTTGTAGCAGCATGATAACTTTAATGATAGCATAATGTGTTGCCATAAAACTTATAGGCAGAGCTGGTTGGAAAGTGAGCTTTAAAGAAAATTTAAACTTTTGGATGTAAAGTATTGGGGGGAGGGGGTTAATATGAAAAAAAATTTGAGAGGAACAGATACTTTCTACTATAATTTTCATTTAGATGAAAAAACCTAATTTTCCTTCAAAAAAAAGTTTCTATGAAAAAATTTCAAACAGCCCTAGTTACGGGGCAGGCTTTGTCCTTTAGCCATTGCCTTCAGAAGAGGGCAGTGCTGGGCTACCCAAGAGCTCTCCAGTGCTGGGGGAAATGCTCAGGCCATCTGGAGTAAATAACTACACTACCTTTGGCTACATCTACACTTGGAGCTAGAGGTGCAATTCCCAGCTCGCGTGGACACATTCACTCTAGCTTTCATTTAGCTAGCATGCTAAAAATAATAGCGTAGCTACGGTAGCATGGGAAGTGGTGGCACAGGTTAACCACCCCGAGTAATTACTCACAGGGCCCAGGCAGGTCTGTAGTCTGGATAGCTAACCCATCCCACCGCTCACCGCTGTCTGTGCCACTACAGCCTCACTACTGTTTTTAGAGTGCTAGCTCAATGAGAGCTAGCAAGAGTACGTTTACGCAAGATGGAAATCACAGCCCTAGCTCCAAGTATAGATGCAGCCTGTGTGTGGAAGCTACTAGCAGTATGCACTGTCTATTCTGTAGGCTGGTGCAGAAATGGGGCTGGTCAATGGCCACCTTCTCCCATACCCTTTGGGAAGATGCACACAGAGCAAGCAGTCCTTATGTTTCACTGATAGCCATTCTACCTGGCTCTTTTGGGATAGACACAAAGAGGAGAAACCAAAAAGCAGCAGTGTTGGCTAAATACAACATCCAAAGGCATACGGCTATGGGGCTTTTACAAGACTGAGTTGTATGGCCAATGACTGCCCTGCACCTTTAAGCAGGGGGGTGTTTGGCAGGCCGGCCACATGAAGGCAACCGTGCTTTATGGCTGGATGGGGGGAGGAAAGGAAGAGCGAGATGAAAAGTGCTGCAATAGGGTCAGCAGGGTTGCTGACTCATCCCTTAGGAATGCAGGGTTTAAAAGGGGCAGCCCTGGACCTGAAGCCTCCCTTTTACATGAAGCAGTACAAAGCAGGATCCATCCTCCCTACCCTTCATGTGGTAAAATACCAGGTTTGGTCAAGACCTGCTGTGGGCATTACGCTAGCCACCCCTTTTTAGGGGGCTGGGAAAGAATTTTTTCCCTTACCACCATATTGGCTTGGGTGCAGTTGGGGTTTTTTCACCTTCCCCACAGTGAGTTCAGTTAGTGCTCTGTTCATGCATGGCATGAAGGGCAGGAGGCTATATGTCGCAACTCATTATTTAAGTGTCGAGTGGATGTCCAGTGCAGGTACTCCATAGGAAACGTATACAGTGACCAGATAAATGGCTTGGAAAAGGACTTTAAAAGAGGTATTCATTAAAGGAATGAATGGGGGCAGTTGGGGACTCCTATGATTGGTACGGCAGGGAGCCAACACCCCATTCCTATAGCCCACCTTAACCCTCCCACGAGGGGGGTGGATGATAAAGTCCTGGCAATGGATTTGCTGGAGGGACATGGATGGAAAAAGTGGGGGAGCTGGTAAAAGCTGGGGTTACCTGCACTGTACAATTTTATCTGCCGGGTAGTCCCAGACATCTAATAATAAAGTTGAGGCCTGATTAAACCCATGTCAAGTGTTTCCTGGCCTCCTTTCGGTATAGCCAGACAAAAGAACTCCTTCATGTCATAATGATAATGAAGTTGATTATTGCAACCAGCAACCCAAAGTCTTTAGAAAGACTGTTTTATGAATAAATGAAGTGACTTCTTCTTAGCAAAAAAAAAAAAAAGTCCATTACATATACAGAAGGCACTCTTCTATTCTTTAGAAAATATGTTGCTTATTTTATTTACTACAAAATCTTTCTAAGAACCTGCTGCAAGTATGTTCAAACTCAGAAGTCTGTTAAAGCCTCAAAGTAAAGCAAAGTGATTCAGTGAGTTCAGTTCTAGGTAGAGAACAGCACTGAGAAAACTGTTTAAAAAATATGTAGACAGCTGATTATATCAAGTAGCATCCTACTCCCAGCTTCTTCCCTACCCAAAGATAAATGGAGAATGATTAAAGATGAAAAGGTAAAGTTTCATTGCATGTGATAAACTCAGTTTCCAACAAGAAAAAAAACTGGTTGCTCAGTATTATCTCCTCCAACCAATTGAATAAGGAGGGACACACTTATCTCCATCTCCTCAAAGAGATGTTGGAAAGTAATTTATTACAACAGCTCAGAAGGGGGAGAAATAGGAGTAACTGTGAAGAATTTAAGAGTCTGAAGTTAAATTACTTGCATGAATACATTCACCTATAGGCAATTACAAATTTAAAACCAACAGTTCGGGTAGGAGTACAAAGATATAATTGAATTATTATATGACCTTCAAACCTCCACTCATACATACACCTGTACACAGTATTGCTGATCCCATCCAAGCTTGTTATGGAATTAGCTTAAACCAATAATCAACAGAATTAGTAGAGCGCATGACACTAAATTTAGTATACAAAACTCCAGAGATAATTGTTCATTTTAATCTAACATGACTTTATCCAAGCTTAGATGCTGAAATCTTCCAGTCTTACGGTCATTATTAGAATGAATCAATTCAAACATATTTCAGAAGTTTGCTAAATGTTATCACATGCTTCTCATAGGCTAAAAAAAAATCAGTTTGCATAAAATAAAAATCTCACAGTTCAATTACTAATACATACATAACACAAAAGTCATGGCAAAAAAATAAACTAATCTATTTGTGGTGTTGTCCAAAGCCACTAGCAGAGAAAAACAAAGTTGTAACAGAAAATATGTGCTTTCCTCGAACAATTAGTTTGATAACTAAGAGCTTTACACATCGCATATTAGGCCCATATACCCTGATACTAAAAAAGTTAGCATGGTATGGTTAAAAAAAATAGGCAGTTTTACACTGAAGTTGGTATATATACAAAAAGAAATATTACCATTAAAAGCACTTAGCAGTATGAAAGAACAGTATTATAAGGCTGATTTTGAACTAATGTAGTATTTTATATGATGTACATTTATTTAAGAAACTAGATGAATATTCAACTCAACTAACACAGTACTCCCCAAAATAGCCGATGGATCCCCTAGGGAGGTACTACACTAGTCTAGAGAGGCACAGAGTAGGCACAAGTTGGAGTCAGGGTAAGGAAAGCTGCAGGCCCTCGGATGCACTCCAACTCACCACTACAAATACGCTGGCATGGGAAGTTTTTGAAACCTACCTTTCACTTCATGCTCTTTCACTGGTGGTCCCCAGTACATCTAATCACAGGAGAAGCTCACACATGCGGGACGACTACAGGCTCACCAACCTAGGCTTTGGGGCACTTATCTGACAACACAACTTTGAGCAGCTAGAAGGAACAGACAGGGGATGCAGCAAAAAACTACAACAAAAGTGAATAAAAACGGGGGGAAAGAGTCAAAAACAAGGAGAGAAAGGAAACTAGATGGAGACAGAATAAGAAGATAGGCAAAAAAGTGGACAGAAAAGTAAATACTGAGCTCCAAGTACAGATGTCCAATTTTTTCCTGCAACAGTAGCATTGGGAAAGGTGATCTCATGCCATGAAACTCTAGTCATAAAACTGAGTTTTAAGTCTTACATAAGAACAGCCATACTGGGTTAGAGCAATGGTCCATCTAGCCCAATATGCTGTCTTCTGACAGCAGCCAATGGCAGGTGCTCCACATGGAATCAACAGAAAGGCAATCACTGAATGATCCATCCTGTCATCCACTCCCAGCCTCTAGCGATCAGAGACTAGGGACACCCAGACCATGGGGTTGTATCCCTGACCATCTTGGCTAATAACCATTGTTGGACCTATCCTTCACAAACTTATCTAATTTCTTTTTGGAACCCTGTTATACTTTTGGCCTTCACATCATCCTATGACAGAGACTTCCACAGGTCAACTGTGTATTGCGTGAAGAAATACTTCCTCTTTTGTTTGGTTTTAAATCTGCTGCCTATTAATATCATTGCACTTTGGCTGGGGTCCTACAGGTCAGCATTTTCAACCTCTGTTTGTGGCCAAATAACTTGAGTAATTGTTAAAGGTATGTTTTGGTGTATTAAGTTACAGCCAGTTCTCTTTCACAATAGGTATGACTTGTATTTATTGGCCAAAGGTTTCAATATTATAAAAAGACAAGTATATCAGCCACTTTAGCCAAAAAAAGCTTTTCAAGCTTCTCATGTCTCAATTACTGCAACATCCTTCTCTTTGGCCTTGACAAATGTAATCTTGTCCCAAACAAATCCATTCAGAATGCTGCTGCTAAGATCATTTTCCTAGCCCATCGCTTTAACCATTCCATACCTCTCTTTGCATCCCTCCACTCGCTCCTCCTCTATTGTATACAACCTGAGCTGTTTGTATCCACTTTCAAGGCCTTTCACAGTCAATCCTCAACCTCACCTACCCTTTCTCATTCCACTATTGAGCTGTTGATACTTGCCTCTGATCATCCACTTTTTAAAATGTTCATACAAGCATCTTCATACTTTCTCCCATGCTGCCACTTCATACTTTCTCCCATTCCTCCCACAGGCTTGGGGGGACCTCCCTGTAAACATCCGCAAAGCTACCTCATTATTCACCTTCAAATCCTTACTTAAAACTCTCCTTTGCAGGGATGCCTATAAAGAACATGACAACAGTTAGGCAGCTGGTGTGCTAAGACTACTGCTTATCATGACTATCTCTCATTGTTTCCTTGTACTTCCGCTGGTCTCTCTCTATCCATCGGTTGCCTCTTGTCTTATACGTAGATTGTGAACTCCTTGGAGCAGGGACCTTCTTTTCTTTCTTTCTTTGTACAGTGCCTAGTACAATGTGCTATGACTTGCCCATGACTAGGCCTTCTACGCACTATGTTAATAGCAGTAATTTACCTTAAAACAACTCTGAAAGATTTTCATCTCTCTCAAGCATAGCTTCTACCTCATGGTTTTATTTTGCATTAAATCTTTTGGCTTTAATCTGCAGTACTTAAAGGAGTTGTTTATTTGTTTTTAAGTTTTAAAATCAACTTTGCCTTAAGAATTACTAAGAGCCACTGACTGTGATATAGCTGGCATGGAAATTTCCCAAAATGGATTTTTGGAGACTGGTATAAGTTGTCATCTGCCACAGATATGCTCGTGCAATGATTCTAATAGGAGTTCAACATCTCAACTAACTTATTTTCTCTCTATGCCTACACTGTAGTGAGTCAGGCTTTGTTTCTTGTAATAGAATAAACTTCCTTGCTCTTAAAACATCTTAACTCAAAGATGGTGTTCAGTTCAGCACAGGTTTGACTTCTAGCTCTATACAAACAGTAGTGACAGATGTTAAGGAAACGTTTATTCTGTCTCTATTCATCTCCTGTCCTGTTAAAAGAATCTTCTGCTTGGAAAAAAGATTGTTTAGGAGCAGGCCTCCTATCTTAAAATTAATTAGAGAAAGGAAAGGAAGAAGTACTTATAAGTTCGTGTTTGCAGGTCAAATTCACTGAAGTATAAAACTAACAACTACAACCCAGAAACAGAATGTAATTTTATGTGAACTGAAATAATTGCAACAAGTCCCTTCTCTCCACTTTAGAAGTGTATTTTCCTCTCCAAACAAGGGACTTTTTTATTAACTGGAATGAAGTATCACATGAATTCCTGTATATTATGCAGGACTGGTTTTTACAAGTGAAAGGAGTGCAATGAAAGTATGTTTATACCTTTTTATCTAGCCAAGGATTCCATTTTCAAAGTGTTTGTAGCATTTATAGCCCCAATCTGTGTACCAGTTCTTTAGGCTACGTCTACACTACAAGCTAAGGGTGCAATTCCCAGCAATAGACAAAAGTGATCTGCCACTCTCTATCATGTTACACAGGTCACCAGCTATTGATACAGTTAGTCACAGTTTTTGATATTCCAAACTGTTCCTTAGCTGTTGAGCTCGTTCCTTAACGACAGGGTTCTCAAGGTCAGGAAGAGCACTTTTTATTATCATGGAGAAGTCTCCCCTATAGAGTGTTGCAAAAATTTATTTTGAAAATCAGGGAACACAACATGTACAAAAGATTTCTAGGGCTTATAAAAAAGGGCATGAACTGACACAACCAGAATACTGACTGACATTTGCCTTGATGGCTACGTTACTTTTGATCCTCTCGAGATTTCTCCTAGTTAGGGATCTGGAAAACTTGTTTTTCTTAATTTTAAATGAGGAAGAGTTTGCTTCAGCTCACTTCTAATAAGACTACATTTGCTAGAAGTTCAAAACATGGAATTTTAGCCAATCTGAGTAATATAAAACTTTGTTTTTCAAGGGCTGAGATCACCTCATGAGATAGTTCTGAAATTTAGCAGTAACTATGGATAACTCTCTGAAATATGGAGTTCCAATATTACACTGATGTGACAATCATATCTGGAAAATCCATCCTTTAGCATTAATCCTGTCAGTCATTTATGCCTTAGTCAATTTAGTATCAGCATTCAGGTTCTGCCTAAGCTAGCTCCCACTGACTCCTTGGGCTTCCTTGAATATTGTAGTTAAGGTTGGCTAACACTTCCTATTATAAGACCCTGTACTGAAACTACTTATAAAACTTTTAAAACTCTGCCAAAATTTAGCCATTTAGGATGAAGTTTTCCATGCAGGATGCGTGCCTCAGCCTGAATTTTTAAATTCTTACAACTGTGTAGTTAGAAGCTCTAGCATCTCCATGCTTTGGAGTAAGGACTTGAAATCTGGCAGAGGACCAGCCTACTGTCAGATGTGCTTTGACATTCCCATGTAAAAAATTCCGTATTTGGTCAAGTTATAAACATTTCTTTAAAAAAAAAAAAAAAAAAAAAAAAAACTCTGTTCACACGTAACAGTCCCCTGGGTGCAACCTGAACTGCTGTGTCCCCTAACCATCTAGCCTGAGGTGCCTTTTACAATGCTTCAGAAAAAACACTCCTGGCCTGCTCATGCACAGCCACTAGCACAAACATCACTCCCAGATGTTTACATGAATACTGTCCTGGCCATTCATGAACAGGGCGACACCCGCATATCCCTCAGTCCCAGGCTTGCCCCCCAGAAATGTGCGTGCGTCTTGTACTGTTCAGTAGCCCACTGGACTGTACAAGCTCATAATTAGCTCATCATTTCAACACAGGGAAATGAATATGCACCAGACTTATTGTCTCAAGTGGAGGCTTCCCATAGACTTCAAACACACACACTAGTTTAGATAAAACAGTAAAACAAGTTTATTAAATAGAGAAAGATAGATTTTAAGTGATTATAAGTCATAAGGCATAAAAATCAGAGTTGGTTACAAAAGAAAAAAATAAACATGCACGTTAAATTCCTAAACTTTACCAAGGGCTAATAAGCAAAAAAGGCTTCTCTTGCCCAAAAGCAGTCCTTGACCCCTCTGTGGTTCCAAAAGCTTCCTTTGTTCTTTCTAACTTAAGCAGAGATGGGAGCAAGGGGGGAAAGAGGTGATGAGTAGGTCATTGTCCCTCCTTTTTATACTTTGACCCTTTGTACTGGAAAAGTCTTTGCTGGGTCATGGGGTCAGGAAAATCTATGGCACAGGTGAGCTAACAACTGCCCTTAAGGTGAACTGTAAATTTCTTTCTTACAACCCTGCTGTTGGTGAATCTCCAATTAAGCAGGTAATGCCTGTTAGCACCTAACTTCACATGCCAGCGTGCCTTTATCTTTGAGAAAATGGTGTGAGGGCTTTACTGAAATATGCTGTAGCTCTGAGTAACAATCATATAATAAATCTCATAGCTCCATATACAATGTTGATACACACATTTTTAACAGGACAATGATGGTCAGTAGATTATGAGTTTCAAATGATACCTTACAAGGCATACGTTGTACAAAATATAACGAAAATATAAAGTGGTGAATCTGGGGTACAGGTTGTCACATGGGGTACTGTGTGTTACAATATATACTCAGACTTCAACCGTGGCTGCTAAATTCTTTGAAAATACCATCTGTCCTGGGCATATCCAACCCAGTGCTACAAGGCTTGAGCAGGACTGTTCCTGCAATCGCTGCTGCCTAGGGGCACTGTGGTGCTGGGAACTGGAACTGAGAGTGGGAAGACTGAGAACACATGAGACACAAAGCTACTCTGGCACCCTGGAGGAAGTCACCTGATTCAGATGCTTAGAGCTGAGGAACTGGGGGGTGGGGTAGGTAGAAGGAGTAGACTAAGATAATAAGCCTTTGGAGGAAGGGACTGGGGAAGGATGACACTTGTACTGGCTGGACAAGGCCGGGGAGGAAATGGAATGGCGGGGGGGTGGAGAAGCCAGATTAGAGAAGGAATTTGGGTGAGGGAGAATAAAAGATTGGAACTATCTGAGCAAGGAGACTGAGTGTCATGGAGTGAATGGGACAAGGAACCTCAATAAACAGACTGGGACTGGGTAAGGAGCCTGGAGAGAAAGACAGAGGCTGGGCAAGGAGAGCAGAACCGGGACAAGAAGAGAAAAAGCACATGGAGACTTTGACAAGGAGCCAGAAAGATGGGGGAATGGTACTGAAAAGAGACAGGACTAGCACATGGACAATCCAGAGAGGACACAGGCAGTGGTAAATGACTCTAGCCACCCTTAAGTCATACCCTCTCAAGAACATAGAACTGAACCCAAGATTCCTGACCCGCAACTTTCCTCTGCTCTTAGCAAGCATTTGTGAAACCCACTGGCAAATTGTGTCATTTCCCCTCTAGTGGCAGGTTCACATAGGATAAACTGCTACCAACATCACTATCATCTTCGGTGAAATAGCAGAGGTGGTGTAGTGGATATAAAGGTTCCAACCTTGCTGATGACCCACGTAGGGGACAGCATGATTGCCTATGCCATTATATGTTTTTTCCAGGGTGGGGTTTGGGTTGTTTGTTTTTTTTGTTTTTTTTTAAGGTTAGGAAGTTATACATTGACAAAAAAGAAAACTACATTAAGAAGTACGTAAGTTAAAGCAAAGCACTAAAAGGAAATGCCAAAACTAAGGTGATCTGTGCAACCTTAACTCAGCCCCTCAAGTTGTATGTACTGATAATGTCTTTAGTTACATTATCACATACTATTTTTTCCATGGAAATCTTGTTTCATTCAGTGCAGAGGATGGGCCATGTGCATGGGATTAATCAGGGCTGTGTAGTGAAGGCGGCTGTTGTCTGCAGTACCCCTGACTCATTTGATGGAGAAGTTTGAAGGTGTATAACTAATGAGGCAGGGGATTGCAGGAAGAAGAGGGATGGTCTCATGGTTAAAGCAGTGAGCGCTGCCCTGGAGACTTGATTTCTATCCCTGAAACAGAGTTCCTATGTGATTCTAAGCAAGTCCCTTAAAACAAACTTTTCACAGGTGGCCACTACCTGGTCCTGAGCATTCAGAGCTCCAGTTGAAGTCAATGGGAGTTGTGCTTTAAAAATATGAAGTGCTAAGTACTCTGAAAAATGAGTCCCTAGGTGCCTCAAATTGGGCATCCACAGTTAGTGGATACTTTTGACCTTACTCTGTGCCTTAGTTCTCCATCTGTAAAATTGGAGTTAGTGCCACTCCCTAATTTCACATGGGTGTTGTGAAAATTTCACATGGGTGTTGTGAAAATAAAGTTGATAATGTTTGTGAAGCACTCAGCTGCTACAAGTGCCATAGAAAGCCCATGAGGAAATTATTAATTCTGACTTCAGAGCAGAATTTGAATAGGAGGATATGAAGATCAGACAAAAATATTGAATAGCTGCTCACTAAGTGAGCACTGGCCATTCTGTACATTAAAAGAGGCAGAGCTCAAGTGGGGAAAAATAGCGTGCAATCATGTAATTCAAGACTATCATAATGCATACATACAAGCATGCCTTATTTCTAACTTTCATTAACTTTTAAGTCCTTGATTTTGCAACCTTAAAAGTTTTAAACTATTTTTTGTCTGTAATTTATACAGACGCTAAAAAGGTTGCTAAGCATAGCTATCAGTCTCATTTGCTTTAAGTGTGAAGAATTCTAATTTGCACAGGCTGCTAGTATGATCATAGATACAAATCAATGTTTTGCTGAAGTTCTACAAAACTCTTAATCTAGGCCCAAAACACCTGAGTGATCATAGTGTCTCCAGGCAAGTCAAGCTCAGCCACATTGCTGTTCTTCTCTATTTCATGGGAACTGGGCCTGTGGCCAGGCCTTCTCAGTTCAGAGATCTTCATGCATAGAGCCTTCTCTTAGAGATGTCTGCCAGAGTTCCTCAGGGGTCATCCTCAAGAATTACTGTAAGACCTCAGGTTTCAGAGTAGCAGCCGTGTTAGTCTGTATTTGCAAAAAGAAAAGGAGTACTAGTGGCACCTTAGAGACTAACCAATTTATTTGAGGATAAGCTTTTGTGAGCTACAGCTAAGAAGTGGGGGTTTTTTACCCACTAAAGCTTATGCCCAAATAAATCTGTCAGTCTTTAAGGTGCCACCGGACTCCTCGTTATGTGAATGTAAATCCCCTATCTTATTTGCCTTCTTACTTTGTTTGCTTTCGCTTAGGGAACCTTGATTTCTTTCTCTGTGACTCATAAGATCTCTGTGATGAGTATTGAGGTATGTACTGTGATGACCGGGGCTGAACGGCAGCTGAGGGCTGTATTTTTATCTTGTAGGCTAGCATGTATATCCCTAGGGAATGAAGGGTCACCCGAGAATCCTTCAAATGTGTGAAGGGATGCACCTTTTTGGCAAACAGCTTCGTTCCCTCAAAGGGAAGGTCCTCCACCATGGTTTGGATCTCTTTAGAGAAGTCGGACAACTGTAGCCACTAAGCCCTTCTCATAACACAACCATGGAAATTGAATGTGCCGCCATGTCTGCCACATCTAATTCAAACTGGAGAGGCTTTTTCACCAAATGGCCCTCATTAATTGTGGCCATAAACTGGTCTCTGTGGGAGTCTGGGATCTGATCAATAAAGGAGCCTAGCTTAACATTGTTCTGGTAGTCATATTTGGCCAATAAGGCCTGGTAATTAGCCAACCAGAACTGAAGAGTGGCTGATTAATATACTTTTCTGCCAAACAGGTCCAAGCATTTTTCGGTCATATGGGGTGGATTTAAACTGGTATTTGCAAGTCCCTAGAATTAACCATATCCACAATGATAGAATTTAGAGGTGGGTGGGAAATAAAACTCATTTTGTGCAGGAGAAGGGCATGGAATTTTTAGTCTGCCCACTTGCATGTCAGCGGGATGGACGCAGGAGTCTGCCATATAACTCTGGCAAGATCCAATAGTGCCTCATTAACTGGAAGAACATCCATCAGTTTGTGGTAAGGCTCAGTCACTTCGTTCAGCTGTATTTGCAGGGCATCTGCCACTCTCTGAGCTAAGTCCTGGAATTATTTAAAATCATCCACTATGGATAGTGGAGAGGGCATCACCACCTCATCAGGTTAGGATGATGAGAGATGAGCTTGAGGGGTGCCTTCCCTTTCTGCCTCAACTTCAACTTCCTCCCCCAGTTGCTTAGGAGGTTCTGAACTCTTTGATGCCGCAGCTGAAAGAGGGTGCGTCCTTGCCACACTAGGGGCCTGGGAGGCTTGTTGCCTTTGAGCCTGCCTGGGGCCCCAGTACAGCCATTGAGAATATGTGGCTGGCAGTCGTATCATGGTTGCCCAAACCATAGAGATTGAGGGGCGGGATGACGTAAGCCTGGTATCCATAATGAAACTGGGACCCATATGGCGGGTAGGATGAGTGGTGGGAACCTATGTCCTCTCACTCACTATCTAACTCTGGTCTGATGAGAAGAAAGGTGGTGCATGGCATGGATATCTCATGGAGTCTAATGCTCTGGGAGAACTCGGCACCGGAACCCTGGTACTGAGTAGTGGCGAGTAAAGCACGTTGGACACCAAGAGATCAGTTGCGCAGTGGAAGTCCGATGGTGCGGACAACGTTAGTGCCACTGGTTGTTGGTGCCAAGAGGCCTGTACTGACTGAGTCAGAGATGTGGACCTAGTCATATGGCCCGTTGGTGCCACGCACATTTGGGTTTGTGCCAGTGACAGCATCAACATAGCCTTCCCCAGGGCAAATCTTCCATGCTTTTCATGCCCCCCGCGGTACTGGTACTTCTTTGCCAATGCCCATCGGGTCTTTGAACAGACTGATTTGCTCTGTTGGCTCAGTACCACGCCTGCCCTCTAGATGGCTTCAGTGCTGTTGGTACCAATGACACCGATGGAGCCAGAAATAATTTCTGGCTCGATCAGGGCTAATTACGAGGACTCTCAGACCTTTTCTTAGCTGTCTTGAATGAGTGACTCATCTCCTTGGGATCTCTCGCCTTCAACATAGAAGGTTGCGGTGATAGCTCTCATCAGGACTCTGGGAGCTGAAGGGCTGATTCCAGGAGCAGGAGTTTAAGCATTAACTCTGTCCTTCCTGGATCTGCTTTTAACTGCTGTCACCAACCACACTTCTTTGGATTGTGCTTTTTCCCCCAGGCAACGAACGCACTGCAAATGTCCATCTCTCACTGGGATGGATTCTTTTCAGCTATGGCACTTTTTGAAGCCTGAAAAGCCAAGCATACCCTTGTCCAGCTGGGTCGCGCTCTCTCACCCCCCACACCGGGGTTGGCAGGAGGCAACCATTTTCTACTCCCCCCCCCCCCGCCACTTTTCTTTTTTTGGCACTGGGCAATTAAAAACAAACAAGGTACTAAAAGAAAAAGGTTGCAAGGGAAGCTAAAATTTGCAAAATTATAGGGAGTTAACAATTCACAAACGGACAGCTCTTAGCTCAGGCTCTAATCAGGGGTGGCTGAGAAGGAACTGAGGAGGAAATGCCTACTCACACTGGCTAGCCTCATGGCAGGCCGGAGCCATGAGTTCGTGGGAGGGACAGACTGCTATTGAAATTCTCCAATCCACACTGTGGGAGGCGCACACACCTACAGTGGAGCACCCATAGGGACACTACTCCAAAAAACACACTTATTTTATTGAGGTAGCGCACAACAGCACCAGTTAGGAGGAGGGTATTATTGTGCTAGGTATATATTGCACATATATTGCATCGGTCTCAAAAATCTTGTAAAGATAAAACTTGGCTTTTGATTTTGCCATTATGTTGTTTAACCCCAGTCTGAGCAGATCTAGGACACTGTAGTAAAATGTTTGTGTCCTGTGTGAGCACTAGTGCGTACACAATTGCTACCACTTGTGAATTGTACCAGTGGATATTCTTTAAAATATTAGTATAGACATTGTTACAGAATGCATAAACTGTTTTAGCAACTTTCTAACCTGAACATTGCTATCACTTAAAAGATGCCAATGTGGTTTACTCAGTCACCGTATACAAGCCATCCATATCTGCTTCCCCACTTCATCCAAGACCTCATTTTCTATTGCTTTTTCTCTCCGTGAGCATCTTATCACAGAGTAACAAAACTAATATCAAGCTGCATACAAATCTGTGGTATCAAGAGCACTGAGTAACCTACAGTGTAGAAGACACTGTGCTGACACCACAGAATAAGTATCAGCCCCACAGACTTTACTTTGTTTAAGCCTCCTTCAGTGCTTAAATATCAAAATGAAAGGGGTCTCAGAGGGCACTAGCAGTAACCTGTGTACACAAAAGCACTGGATGCTTGTTGAGAGAGAGAGAGATGAAGGCTATAATACAGCAAGTATATTATAAGTGAATTAACACTTTTCTGGAGAAGTTCCAAATTCCTTGAACTCCATACTTGGCCCCTCAGTAAGCAGGAAAAATAGTTGGTACAGGAAGAACAAAGAAATAGTAACAGAATTTAAAACATTTATTTTCGGGATGTTCTTTACTTGCATTAAGGATAGTACTTATTATAGCTACAGAAAGAAATTTCTCCAGCAAGACAAAGTAATGAAAGATTTAATACCCAATATTTTCTAAGGGTGTTGCCCATTTACCACTGACAATTCCACTGACGCCCATTTAATATTTTACCACATTAAACTATAGGAATTTACTCATCTCCCTAATCCACTGTAGTTGATCAATGTCTGCAGGTTCACCTGAGTTTAAAGTAAAAACAGCTGGCATCCAAAGAAACTCTTGCTGCTGAGTTTTTACACTTGCAGAAAGCAGGCCTTCTGTAAATTGTGCACTGAATAGGTCATACTAGTAGTTATTTACAGATATTTTCTCCTCTCCCACATTAAGGAAGCTGCTTGTCAGAAGAAAACCCTCTTGAAGATTTTTCAATGTCAAAGTAAAACATATGTAGCTTCTCTCCCCATTCCACCTTTTAAAATAATTTATTTGCTTTCAGATATTTAAGTAGTTTGAAAAAAAAGAAACCTAGCCATGTATATTGAGATGCAGCATATCTCCATCTAGATGTGAAGATTTAGTCAGCTGCCATTTACTTACACCTGACAATACGTTATATAAAAAAAAAAAAAAAAGATAAAGCTTTAAAGGTAATCCTTGTGATTTTGCAGTTTTCAAAATTCGCTTCAATCCCGTCCCCTCTTCCACAAGGAAGGAAAACCTGCTCCAAGATATAGGACTATACTCAGTGTTGTGAGGGGGACTGCTCTATCCCTGCTCAGCCCTTTTGTCTTTGGCCTACCACAGCATTGCTGTGATCACTGAACATTACTGTCCCTATTGAAGGCTAGAAGTCTTGCTCCACGTTGGCCTGAACTCTGCCCCATTAAATTTTTTTTGCCAACTAAGCCAATCACAGAAAGAAAAAGAGCAACTTGAAATCTGTTTCCTCCACAAAGGGTGGTGGCAAGTCAGCTATTCTAGCAGTTCTGCATGAGGCAGTGAAGTAGTAACAAGTGACCCATTCTGGGAAAATACTACTACTTTCACCTCTGTAAGGATCTAAAAGCACCTTGCAAACATTTATTAAGCCTCATAATGCCTTATGAGATGGGCAAGTATTATTCCCGTTTCGCGATGAAGAAAGAATCAGATGTTAAACAATTTTCTAAAGGTCATAGAGTCTGTGGCAGAGGTAAAAAACAGAACCCCGACATCCAAGCTAGCCTAGAGGACTCAATCTAATCAATTATTTCAACACTAAGGCTGTTTTCTTAACCAAAAAAGGTGCAATTTCCAGAAATGTTTTAAATATATGTACTATGGCAGTTGTAAAGAAAGAGTTCCTTTAAAAAAAAATAAAGGAAATTGCTTAGTGCTGCTGTTCATTGCTCTCCATATATGTGCATGTTAATGAGAGCCATGTAGTGCAGTGAAGGGAAATAATATAACTTTACAGCATGAGAGGTCTAAGATTTTAAAAACCACTTACTCTCTAGTTCTTCTTTCTCAAAGTTTGTGTTGACAGTAGAGCTAGTTTTGCCCATATCCACAACAGCTTCTTCATCATGACCCTAAAGAAAGAAAAACACAATATGGATATGATTCACTTTCGATAACCCAACCAGAAATCCAAACTCATTTCTATCATAACAGGTTACACTCATACATACAATTTATAAAGACAGCTGATATCAAATTCCTGCTTCAGAAGTTGTTTTACATCCATTTTCTGATATAATAATAAAATAAAAGAGTCAACTCTTGGAGGAGGAAGAGGAGTTACATGTAGAAATATCTTTTCATTTTCTGTGAAAAAAATCCTTTTACTACTGAAGGAAATTATTCTGCTTGTAGGAAGTATCACTATGATGAAAACTAGGAATCCTATGCATCATTAAAACAACTGAAGTTATCTAGTAGTAAAGGGGAGCTTACAAAACATTTCATTTAGACTGAGAGGACCCATACCCTGTACCTTTTGTACATAAACATTTATCCTTTGGCTGAATGCGTTTCTCGTGACAAAACAAAAATGGATCCAGCTGTCCTGAGAACAGCACAAAAAACTTTAGAGCCCAGTATTGGCGAACGCCACATTAAGTTAAATAGGATAGATTAGGGATGCAGCACAGGTGACTTATTTGTATTATAGTAGCTCCTAGGAGCTCCACTCCGTGATCAGAAGGCCGTTGCACTACGTGCCGTACAAACACAAAACAAGACGACAGTCATTGGTACGAAGAATTTACAATCTAAAGTATAAAACAAGAAGAGTTAGATACGGATAGATGGGGGCGGTACAAGGAAACAATGAGATTGTAGTGATCAACATACTAGGCAGTGGTCTCAGCACACCAACAGACTAACCGTTGTCAAGTTTTCTGTAAGTATCATAACTAAGGAGAGTTTTAAGGAGGGATTTGAAGATAGATAATGAGGTAGCTTTGCAGATGTTTATGGGGAGCTTCTCGCAAGCATGAAGGGCATCCTGGGAGAATATATAAAGGTGCTTGTTAAAATTTCAAACAAGTGAGTGATGACAGCTGACATGTGGCTAATCAGAGGCAGGAGTCGGCCTTTTGCTGTTGAACAAAAGATAGGTAGAGGAGGTATAGGGTGTTAAGGCCTTAAATGGGAAGGCAAATAGCTTATGCTTCCAGGTCACAGTGCCTCTAAATAAATGCACTGCAATGTTGTTGAGCTGGCAGGCAGAAATATCAGACTGTCTTCATAAAACGCTAGGCCAAAAACACTTCATAGTTCAGAAAGAGTTTAAATTCTCCAGACAATTGGGGGGTGGGGCTGGGAGGGAGGTAACATGGGAAGTGTTCAAATTCACAGAATAACCGGATTTTTTTCAAGGTTCTAGATTGCTCCTCCTCAATAAACAAACATTAAAGTTTAAGGATAAAAGATACTGAAAAGAAGTTTACATTCAACAGTGGAAGAAGCCCACTTAAATAAGATAACCTGTGCTGGTTTATTAAAAGACTTAGCCCTGGTCTACACTACAGGGTAAGGTCGAATTTAGCCATGTTAAATCAATTTTATAATGAACGTGTCTACACAACCAACCCCATTCGGTCGACCTAAAGGGCTCTTAAAATCTACTTCTGTACTCCTCCCCGGCGAGGGGAGTAGCACTAAAATCGACCTTGCTGGGTCGAATTTGGGGTAGTGCGGACGCAAATCGACGTTATTGGCCTCCGTGAGCTATCCCAGAGTGCTCCAATGTGACCGCTCTGGACAGCACTTTCAACTCCGATGCACTAGCCAGGTACACAGGAAAAGCCCTGGGAAATTTTGAATTTCATTTCCTTTTTGGTCAGCGTGGAGAATTCAGCAGCACAGGTGACCAGGCCGTCCCCCTAGAATCGCAAACGAGCTCAAGCATGGAGCAAACAGGAGACAATGGATTAGATTCCTGTATGGGGAGAAGAAACTGTGCAGGCAGAACTCCAATCAAAGAAGAAATGCTAATATATATGCCAAAATCGCACAGGGCATGATGAACAGAGGCTTCAACAGGGACATACAGCAGTGCCGCGTGAAAGTCAAGGAGCTCAGGCAAGCCTACGAAAAGACAAAGGAGGCAAACGGTCGCTCTGGGTCAGAGCCCCATACATGCCGCTTCTATGATCAGCTGCATGGCATTCTAGGGGGGACCCCTACCACTACCCCACCACTGTCCGTGGACACCTGCAAGGGGGAGTCTTACGCAACACGGAAGAGGATTTTGTGGATGAGGAAAAGGAGGAGAAGGAAAATGAAGCAGTGAATCCGTTCTCCCTGGCAGCCAGGACCTTTTCATCACCCTGGAGCCAATACCCTCCCAACGCGGGACCCCCGACCCTGAAGGCAGAGAAGGCACCTCTGGTGAGTGCACATTTGTAACTACAGTACAGAGTTTAAAAGCAACAGTGTTTAATGTCGGATTTGCCCTGACAACTTGGGATGCATTCGTGGCCAGTACAGCTACTGGAAAAGTCTGTTAATGTGTCCGGGGATGGAGCGGGAATCCTCCAGGGACATCTCCATGAAGCTCTCCTAGAAGTACTCTGAAAGCCTTTGCAGAAGGTTTCTGGGGAGGGCTGCCTTATTTCTTCATCCATGGTAGGACACTTTACCACACTAAGCCAATAGCAAGTAGTCTGGAATCATTGCAGCACAAAGCATGGCAGCGAATGCTCCTGGGTTTTGGTCCCATTCAAGCAACATTCAGTCTTTATATTTCAGTGTTACCTCAGGAGAGTGATATCTATCATTTATGGTCACCTGGTTGAAACAGGGAAATTTTTGTAAGGGAACAGTAAAAGGCCGCATTCCTGCTGGGCTGTTTGCGCTTGGCTAAAAAGGATCATCCTATAGCCACGCGGTGGGGGGGGGAGGGGTGAAGGGATCATCTCAAATAGCCACCCGGAGGGGTGGGGGAGGTGTGTGCTGCACCTCCACCCGAAAACTGCAGCCCCTCCTTTTAAATGGCAAACCCAACCCGCATTGCTTGCTGTGGGAAAGGAGGATGCTAAAGTTTGAAAACATTCCCACATGTTGTGAAGGCGTTAGAAGCCAAACTCGTGTACCCTTTGCCTTACCATGGCTGCCTGGAAACCGAATTCTGTTGCCCAGCCACGTGTATTGTGTCACCATACCGGCAGGCGCTCAATATAAAAGGCAAAATGTGACCTTGTACTAAAAGCACATGTGCTGTCTGCTGTGAATTGCTTGATTCACTGTGAAAGAGTCTCCCTTTGTTCTCAGAAATGTATCACCTTAAATTTTACTCTCCCTTTTATCCCCCTGCAGGTGCAAATGTTTCTGTGCTCCCCCATCATCTCCATCCCTGAGGTTATCGCAGATTAGAATACGAAAAAAATGCACTTGCAATTACATGTTTTCCGAGCTCATGCAGTCCTCCCGCACTGATAGGGCACAGCTGAATGCATGGAGGTATTCAGTGGCAGAGTCCAGGAAAGCACTAAGTGAGCATGATGAGAAGAGGCAGGATGCAATGCTGAGGCTAATGGGGGAGCAAATGGACATGCTCAGGCGTCTGGTGGAGCTGCAGGAAAGGCAACGAGAGCACAGACCCCACCGCATCTACTGTACAACCACCTGCCCTCCTCCCCAAGTTCCATATCCTCCTCACCCAGACGCCCAAGAATGCGGGGGGGGAGGTAGGCTCCGGGCACCCAGTCACTCCACTTCAGAGGATGGCCCAAGCAACAGAAGGCTGTCATTCAAATAGTTTTCATTTGTAGTGTGGCTACAATAAGCAATGTGCCCTTGTCCTTCCCTCCTCCCCCACCCCACCTGGGTTACCTTATCCAGTTATCTTGCTTGTTTTTCTTTTTGTTAATTAATAAAAAAAGAATGCATGGTTTCAAAACAACAGTGACTTTATTTCCTTTGCCAGCTGTGATTGAAGGGGGGAGTGTGGCTGGCTTACAAGGAAATAAAAAAAAAATCAACAAAGGATCCGGATTTGGATCAAGGAGAAACACACACAACTTTTACACCGTAGCCTGGCCAGTCATGAAACTGGTTTTCAAAGCCTCTCTGATGCGCAGTGCGCCTACCTGTGCTCTTCTAATCGCCCTGGTGTCTGGATGTTCAAAATTGGCAGCCAGGCGATTTGCCTCAACCTCCCACCCTGCCATAAACGTCTCCCCCTTACTCTCACAGATATTACGGAGCACACAGCAAGCAGTAATAACAATTGGAATATTGTTCGCGCTGATGTCTAACCTAGTCAGCAAACAGCACCAGGGAGCTTTTCAACGTCCAAAGGCCCATTCTACCAGCATTCTGCACTTGCTCAGCCTATAATTGAGCTGCTCCTTACTACTGTCCAGGGTGCCTGTGTATGGATTCATGAGTCATGGGAGCAAGGGCTAGGCTGGGTCTCCAAAGATAACTATTGGCATTTCAACATCCCCAACAGTAATTTTCTGGTCTGGGAAGTAAGTCCCTTCTTGCAATTGCTCAAACAGCCTGGAGTTCCTAAAGATGCAAGTGTCATGCACCTTTCCCAGCCATCCCACGTTGATTTCGGTGAAACTTCCCTTGTGATCCACCAGTGCTTGCAGCTCCACTGAGAAGTACCCCTTGCGGTTTATGTACTGGTAGGCTAAGTGGTCCAGTGCCAAGGTAGGGATATGCATTCCATCTATCACCCCACCACAGTTATGGAAACCCACTGCAGCAAAGCCATCCACTATGACCTGCACATTTCCCAGAGTCATTACCCGTGATAGCAGATCAGTGATTGTACTGGCTACTTGAATCACAGCAGTCCCCACAGTAGATTTGCCCACTCCAAACTGATGCCAGACTGACTGGTAGCAGTCAGGCGTTGCAAGCTTCCACAGGGCTATGGCCACTCGCTTCTCAACTGTCAGGGCAGCTCTCATCTTGGTATTCCTGCGCTTCAGGGCAGGGGAAAGCAACTCTCACAGTTCCAGGAAAGTGGCATTATGCATGCAAAAGTTTTGCAGCCACTGGGAATCATCCCATACCTGCAAGACTATGTGGTCCCACCAGTCTGTGCTTGTTTGTCAGGCCCAGAATCGGTGTTCCACTGTATCAACGAGCCCCACTGCCACCATGATGTCCCAATTGCCACATCCCGTGCTTTCAGGAACGTCTCTGTCCATGTCCTCCTCACAATCGTCCTCATGCTGCTGTCTCTTGGCCAGGTTCTGCACATACTGCAGTATAATGCACAAAGTGTTTACAATGCTCGAAACAGCAGCGGTGAGCTGAGTGGGCTACATGCTTGCCGTGCTATGGCATCTGCATGGGTAACCCAGGAAAAAAAAGGCACAAAATGATTGTCTGCAATTGCTTTCACGGAGTGAGGGAGGGAGGGGAGACTGACATGTACCCAAAGCCACCCGCGACAATGCTTTTGCCCCATCAGGCATTGGGAGCTTAACCCAGAATTCCAATGGGCAGCAGAGACTGCGGGAACTGCAGGATAGCTTCCCTCAGTGCACCGCTCTGAGAGTCGATGCTAGCCACGGTAGTGGGGATACACTCCGCCGACCTAATGTGCTTAGTGGGACATATACAATCAACTGTATAAAATCGATTTCTAAAAATCAACTTTTATAACATCAATTTCGTAGTGTAGACATACCTTTAAGAACTAAAATTCATCCAAAAACTGTAGAAAAATATTCTGAACAGCATACTTTTGTAGAAAGCATCTATGTAAGCTTCTCCAGCATGAACAAATAGTATTTGAGAGTCAAAGTCTCTCTGCAATTGATCGGTACAACTTAAATTATGCTACATCAAGGCCCTTTTGAGATTGTTGTGGTGAAGGGGCTTGCATATTCCAGGGATCCTCAGAGCTATGTTTTTGGGAGCTTCATGCTCCTGGTAGGGTCTCCCAGCGTGAACAGGTGTGAGGGGAGGTCCCAGACAAAGCACAGTCCAATCTCCCAAGTCCTCGACAGCGGATCAGGCGGCAGAGGTTCTTTGGATCTCAACGGCTCTGAAAGCAGATGAAGGCTGCAGCAAGGTGGAGATCTCTAGTTGCTCGGACTTTCCCTGCCACTGGGCCCCAGACCTCCAGCTTCTCATGATCATGCGGTCTTTGTAGGCGCACCAGCTTGCCCACATTAAAAGAAATCAAGCGCCAACTTCTACCACGGGAGATAACATCTTTCCAACCTTCCAAATCCTGTGGCAATAGACTAGTGGTGACGGGGACAGGATTAGAGAATCTAGCAGTCCCTAGCCACAAATCTGCACATAGGTGGCAGTAGTTAGATGGTCGTCTGGCACGTGGACTGAGACAGGGATGTAATTCAGCAGCTACTATCACCACTGAGCAGTCCTCTTTAGGACCCCTTCTGCTCACCCTGCACAGGGAGAGGGCTAGAAAAGGTGCCCCAAACCTAGGCTGTCTCACCCACTCCTGGCTAGATTACCTGGTCCAGTGGGATCACTCCAGCTGCAGTCAAAGCTATAAGACAGTGACTTGTGCTACATGGAATGTTCGCACCCTGATGGAGAACAAAGATAATGTACAACTGGAAAGAAGAACTGCTATCATTGCCAAGGAATTTGCAAGATATAACAGATGTCGCTCCCCTGAGAGAGACAACATGCCCAAATGAAAGTCAACTGAGAGAAGAAGGTGGAAGCTAGACCTTTTTCTGGAAGGTCAGAGGACAGGCATATTCATGGTATCAGTTTTGCAAGTAGGAATAAGTTTGTCAGTCAGCTTACAGAATTTCCTGTGGGAATCAAAGAACTTCTTATGACTCTTCGCCTTAAGCTCAGAAACAACCAGTCTGCTGCTGTCATCGGTGCATATGCTCCAACACTTGACGCTGTCGAGGATACCAAGGAACAATTCCATATGGATCTTGACAGAGTCCTGACCAACACTCCCAAGGATCATTCTCCTCCGAGATTTTAACACTAGAGTCAGACATGAGTCAGATCTCTGGAATGGCACTATTGGAAAAGGAGGAGTAGGAAAGGCCAACTCCAACGGCATCTCCTCCTAAGCAAATATGTAGAACATGGCCTGGTCATCACGAACACCCTCTTTAGTCAAAGTGACAAATATAAGACCACTGGAGATACTCCCGCTCCAGGCATTAGCGCCTTCTTGACTATGCTATTGTTAGGCTCGAGATTGGAAGGATGTCTGCATCACAAGGGCCATGCCTGGAACCGATGACTGTTGGACAGACCACTGCCTTGTTAGAGCTACCATGAAAATCCCAATCACCTCAGGCATCACAAGCAGGCAAAATCAGTACAAAAGAAATTCAACGTCAAGTCCCTCGAAAATATAGTGACTTGGGAGAAACTTCAGTAGTGTCTCCAAGAGAGGTTTGCCGCTATGCCTAGAGCTGACGATAATGAAAAATTTCTGGAAGGGATTAAAAACTGTCATACTCTCAGCATATGCGGAGTCCATTGGCTATGTCACCCGCCATCACCAAGATTAGTTGGATGAAAATGATGCTGAGATTCAGGGCCTGCTCGACCAGAAAAGAAAAGCTGACTGCAGGTGGCAAAATGATGTATTACGTGAGCAGGCCAGCGGGGAAGAGTCATACTAGCAACTCAAGGCTAAAGCCCAAAGGAAAATTCATGACATCAAAAATAAGTGGTGTCGAGAAAAGGCCAAGGAGATTGACCTTTTTGCTGATAAACATGACATAAGGAACATTTTTCAGACAATAAGAGCCATTTATCATCCATGGCCCCACACCACTCCGAGCCCAAGACGAGTCAATGTATTTTAAGGACAGCAAAGCCAGGTGGAAGGAGCATTCTCAGGAGTCAATTCTCTTTATCTATACCTCAAGGATAGAGGATCTCTTGCCGACCCCCCGGCCCCATTACGCAAACCAAGAACCACAAGGCAGCAGGGCCAGATGGCATATCACCTGAAGTCTACAAGTTTGGAGGTGAAGAACTGTTAAGGAAGCTCCACAAACTTTTTCTTCATATTTGCTATAATGAGAAGATTCCAGAAGACCGAGAAATGCCAATATTGTTACAATCTTTAAGAAAGGAGATAACTTCCACACTCCAACTTAGCAAGGCAATGCCTTGCTATCTACAGCACTGAAAATTCTTGCTCATATCCTCTTAAACTGATTACTTCCTCTTGCTGAGGAAATATTGCCAGACTCTCAGTGTGGTTTTAGACCATCCCGCAGGACAACCAACAGGATCTTCGTTGCCTGCCAAATCCAGAAAAAACGTCTTGGGAACAAAATAAGGACCTGTACATGGCCTTCATCGATTTGACAAAGGCCTTCGACTCCATGAACCGCGAAGCCCTGTGGAAGGTGCTGGCCAGATTTGGCTGCCCTCCCAAATGTATTAATGTCCTAAGGCTTCTCCATGATGGTGGAGTGTGCAGTAATTGGAGGAGCAGGCACCTTCGCCAGGTAATAGCACTCCCTGATGCAGGACGTGATCCATGATGAAATTCACTTTGAAGAGACAGGAAGACCTTTCATCCTGTCCGCCACAAATAACTGGACCGACTCTTAGAACGGCTTCGTTCCCTCAGTGTAGAAGGCTAGTGTTCTGCACACATCCAATGAGTGAATTCCTTTGCTCCCTGCCACTCCAGGGAGTCTTAGGATGGAATACTGGGAGGAAGATGTCCTAGTTGATGTGAAACTGGGAGACAACCTTCAGGACAAAAGCCAGGTGGGGTCTGAGCCGAACCTTGTCCTTACAGAACACAGTGTAAGGGGGCTCTGATGTCAGGGCCTTGAGCTCAGATACCCTTCTGGCCGAGGTTATCGCTACCAGAAACACTACTTTGTATGAGAGATAGAGCAGGGAGCATGTTGCCAAAGGTTCAGAGGGTGGACCCATGAGTCTGGAAAGGACCATACTGAGGTCCAGTCCGGGACCAGGTGCCAGACCTGCAGGTATAGTCTGTTGCAACCTTTAAGGAAGCGACTGAGCATAAGGTTAGCAAAAGCCGAGTGGTCCTCTGCTCCTGGGTGAAAGGCAGAGATGGCAGCCAAATGAACCCTTACTGACTACATGGACAGCCCCTGCTGCTTGAGATGGAGGAGATAGTCCAATATAAGTGGCACGAAGGTGAGTGTCGGGGGCAAACGGTGCTGCGCCAACCAGACTGAAAATCTCTTCCACTTGGCAAGGTAGGTAGCCTTGGTGGAAGGCTGCCTACTGCCAAGGAGGACTTGTCTAACCAGTTCTGAGCAAGAAAGCTCCATCAGATTCAGCCACAGAGCTTCCAGGCTGTGAGGTACAGCGACTTGAGGTTCGGGTGTTGGAGACTAAGTCCAGGAAGAGCGGCAAGGTGACTGGAGCTTCCACAGACATTTCCAGGAGTGATATGTGCTGGAGCTATCAATATCACCAAAGCTCATCCCTCCGAATCTTGAGTACATTGTAAACAAGCGGAATGGGCGGAAACGCATAAAAAAGAGATGGTCTCCCAATGGGAGGAAGAATGCGTCCATGATGGAACCCAGACTGTGACTGAGGAAGGAGCAAAACTGTTGGCACTTCCTGTTGCGTCGCGAACAGGTCTATCTGGGGAAAGCCCCACTGATGGAAGATTGAGTTCGCCGCATCCGGGTGAAGGGACCACTCGTGGCTGTGGAATGACCTGCTGAGAGAGTCCGCCAATTCGTTCCGTACTCCGGGGAGGCAAGATACTTGCAGATATATCAAGCGTTCCACACAGAAGTCCCACAACATGAGCACTTCCTGGCACAGGGGAGAGGAATGTGCACCCGCATTTGTTGATACAGAACACATCTCCTTATCAAGTGGGCTTGGAAAGCCTGGCACGCCAGGTGTACCACTCTCAGCTCCCAAATGTGCTCCCCCCCCAGCCCAGAGCTGACATATCTGTCACTAGCGAGAGGGACAGCTGAGGGCTGGTGAAGGGGACCCCTGCACATACTATTTGTGGGTCGAGCCACCACTGGAGGGAGTCAAGTACCGTGTGAGGCAGGACTGGCCAATACACTAATGCTAGCCACGACTGAAGAGGTCGAAGTCCGAGTCTGGCATGCTGTACTACGTAGGTACATGCCGCCATGTGTCCCATGAGTTTCAGGCAATTCCTTGCTGTGGTGGTGAACCGCCTGAGACCACATACATCGCTGCTGAGGGACCAAAACCTTGCTTCCAGGAGGTATGCCCTGGCTTGTATCAAGTCCAGTACTACCCCTATAAAGTCTATCCTCTGAACCAGGGACAGCGTTGATTTCCCCTCATTCAGAAGAGGCCCAGTTCGTCGAACGTTGCTCTTACAAAGTCAACTTGTGCCTCCACTTGAGACCTGGAGCATCCCTTGATGAGCCAGTCGTCGAGGTACAAGAACACCTGTACCTGCCATCTGCGCAGGAATGCAGCCATGACTGCCATGCACTTGGTAAAAACACATTGCACTGCTGACAGGCCAAAAGGGAGGACTATGAACTGGTAGTGGGTGTTCAACACAAACCTGAGGTATTTTCTGTGGGACAGAGTTATTGCTATGTGAAAGTACGCATCCCTCAAGTCGAGGGCAGCATACTAGTCTCCTGGATCCGATGAAGGGATGATGGAAGCCAAAGAGACCATGCAGAACTTGAGCTTCTAGAAACCCTTGCCCTTCTGCTTCTGAGGAACCTATTCCACTGCCCCTAGCGAAAGGAGTGAGTGCACCTCCTGTATCAGGAGTTGCTCTTGAGAGGGGTCCCTGAAGAGGGATGGGGCAGGACACAGAATTGGATGGAGTATCCCCTCTCTACTGTGAGGAGCACCCAGCGGTCCAAAGTGATACAGGACCATGCATGATAGAAAGGGGACAGTCGGGAGGAAAAGGAAAGGCGGGGTAGATCCAGTTTTTGTTCTGGTGCGCCATCCTCGACTGCACTTCAGAAGGCTGGTTTGGGGCTGGAAGTTGGTTTAGGATGGCCAGAGTCCTAGCCTGAGGACAGGTACAGCCTTTTTCTGATGTTCCTATTCCTCCTCCAGGAGCTGTCCTGTCGGTAGAACTGCAAAGGAGATTGAGACCTAAAATGCTTCTGCTGCATGGCGGGAGTGTGTAGGCCCAATGATTTGACGGTGGCTCTAGACTCTTTTAGGCTGTGTAGCCTTTTATCTGTCTTCTCTGACAACAGAATCACACTGTCAAAGGGGAAGTACTGTATGGTCTGCTGGACCTGGAGCCCCTTCTCATGGCCACCCCTGTAGCCATGACTCTTGTGGCTGCATCAGCACTGTCCAGCACAGCCTGGAGGGAAGCTCGGGAAATTAGCTTGTCCTCCTCAACCAAGACCGAAAACTCGGCACAGGAGTTTAGGGGCGAGCAGCTCCACAAATTTTGCCATTGCCATAGAGATATTAAAAGAGTACCGGCTGACAATGGCCTATTGGCTGGAAATGCAGAGCTGCAATCCACCCATGGAATAGACCTTCCTCCCAAAAACGTAAAGTTTTTTAGCCTCCCTGTTTTGGGGGGGGGGGGGGGCGCGGGGCGCGCAGAGGGGCCTTCAAAACCTTGCTGCTCGCGTTCATTAGCAGCTTCCACAACAAGGGACTCAGGCTGCGGGTGGGAATAAAGACGTCCATAACCCTTAGAGGGCACAAAATATCACCATTCATTGCGCTTGGCAGTGGGTGGCAATGATGCTGGCATCTGCCACAGGGTTTTGGTGGTGTCCGCAAGTTTTTATAAGCAGTATGGCAAATATGGGAAGGTCCAGAGGGCGCGAGGATATCCACCATGAGATCGGAGTCCTCCACTACCACCTCTGCCTTGATGCCCAGTCTCTGGGCAACGCAGCACAGCAACTGCTGCAACACCAGATTGTCTTTGAGTGCTGGGACTATGGCAGTGCCAGCCAGCGCCTCCTCCAGCGATGACAAGGAGGAAGCCCCAAAGAACGGAAGCTGCTCCTGGCCATCAGCACCCAGAGTATCCTGTGACTCTCGGGGATCCCATGCAGGAGCAGACACAGATGGTGTGGTGCTTAGCACTGAGGCTGTCGGCACCAAACTCAGTGCCAGGATCAGCACTGGTGGCACCACTGGTGGCACCACTGGTGGCGCTGTCAGAGCCAAGGTCGCTGTTGGTGCCGCAGGAGCTGCTGTCAAAGCCTGTGCCAGCAATAGCAGTGCTGCTGGCGCCGGCGCCAAAGCCACAGCTGGTGCCAAAGCCAGTGCCGGCGATAGTGCCGCAGCCGATGGTGCTCATGTCAGTGGTTCAGTGGCTGGTCGCTCAGCTGGTGGGATAAAGGTGGCCAAAGCCACCAAAGTTGCCACTGAGCCAGACCCTTAGTTCCTTCCCTGGCTCTGGTGAAAGGCCCAGGGAGTCCAGAAGGCCCACTCAGAAGGGTTCTGCCACAACGGTGGCCACGGCACCGGACAAGCCTGTCTCTCCCGCCGCAACCTGGACCTCCTACTCTTATTGGAGCGGTAGGAGTCTGACTCCAACTCTGAGGTCTCCCAAAAGGAAGACCACAGAAGAGCTGTGCTTCGGGGCACCGAGTGTCAGGAACTTGGGGACTGACTGGGTTCTCTCTCCCGAGGTGTCGGTGCTGGAAGGTGCCAGGACATCATCGCCAGCTTCCCTCTTGATTGCACCTATGGCCACAGTAGGGCGGACAGGGCCGAAGTCACCCCTGTCCCAGGGGGCGAGAATGACGCCATGAGATACAACAAGTCTTGAGCTGCCTCGAAAGCCTCTGGTGTTGAGGGGAGCGGCAGCTGCTGGCCAGTAGGCTCCAGCGATCGCGGTGGGCCCAAACTCAACTGCCTCACCTGGGCAGGAGTCGACACAGCCCTGACCAGGGACCTGGTGCTGTGGCCCAACTGGGCTCTCTCAGCCATCAGCTCCTTAGATTTAGCCGGGGGAGAACACTCGCTCTCCAGCAACTGGTGCCTGTCCACCAATTGGCCACGGGAGAAGCCATGCCAATGCCAAGCGTCTCAGGAGGAGACCTTTTTCGGCACCAGTTCCCAGGATAACAGTGCTGGGACACTCTGTGCCGACAAGGACATGCTGAGTGCGGGATTCCCCGACCCAGGGTCTGAGTGGGGGCAAAGAGCTGCCGCCATTAGGAGAACCTGAAGCTGCTGTTCCCTTTCTTTAATAGTTCTGGGATGGAACTTGTGGCAGATCCTACACTGTTCCTTTTGGTAACCTTCCCCTAGGCACCTTAAACAAGAAGCATGGGGATCATTCTTTGGCATGTGCTTAGCGCCCACCTCACAGGTTTTGAACCCCAGGGACCGCAGCATACCCTGGTTCCAGGGAGTCGGAAAGGGGGAGGGGGGAGAACCCCCAACTAACTACTATACAATACTAACTAAAGAAGAACTATACACAAAAATGGAGATAAAGACACTTGCTAAGCAAGGGCTATGGGACGTTCCAGCTAACCGTCACTGGCTGCAAGAAGAAACTGAAGGGGTGGTGGGTCGGCAGGGCTCTAAACTGAGCGGGGGCACCCAGGCCAGCATGACAGGCTGCTATGGGAAAAATCTTCCGGCTACCATGCACTTGCACGCACACACCTCAGACTGGAATGGACATGAACAAGGACCTGAAGAAGAAATGTCCATACCTACTGCAGGCGGATCTGTGGTTCCAAGATCAGATTCCTGAGTCATCTGAGGACCCATACGTAAATCCATGGTAGAGATCATCCTCGAATCGAGAGATCACTGATGACAACTACATCGAGGCCTTCTCTAGACCAGCAATGGGCATTGAATTTCCAAAAACTGAATATCCATCTTAATATCAATAATTGGGACCACAACTGTAGATGGGCTTTTGACTTTTTACCACCATGTTGACCAGACGTGTTCTGAGCAGAATTAGATAACCGTGTATGGCAGGATGCCATCACAGATCATCCCCTTGTCACACAGCAAGGCCCCTTCAGGTACACTGACCTCACCTCCCTCTAGTGGGGTTCAGCAACAAACACTCACTTCCAGAGTCTTTAAACAATGTTTTCCTTCTACAGGGGAAATTTATTATACAGATAAATTATACTTTAATTTCTTCTGGGGAAGTTTATACAATTTCCCCAGAAGAGCCCTCCTAGAAGTTCAGGGGTCTTAACAGCCCTTCTTGGGGTTGGTGAATTTCAGTCCTGGTGTTGCTGCCCACACATTCTCCAATCATGTTCCAGGGTCTTCCCAACCCTCCTTCTTGGGGAGGATGGAACTTCCTGTCAAGCTTCTCCCTATCTGGCCAAAGAGGCCCAGAGCACGCCTTATTGGTCTGTGCTCATGACCTCAGGATAGCTGTGGCTTCCAACCAGCTTTTCCTCCAGCTGGCCCCTTTTCCAGCAGACAGCAATCTTCCTTCGCTGGTCTCTCTCTATTCCAGGGTCATGTGCCCTCTTACCCCTGTCCGTCCCCTCCCAGGGCCAGGAGTGGGGTCGCGGCTCCGGGGGAGAGTAGTGGACGTGGACAGGGCTGGGGGCATCAGCCGTGGCCATGAGCAGAGTTCCCTCCCCATCCCTCCCCCGAACGTTCCTCCGTGCCCCCTTGGGGGGGCACACCCCACAGTTTGGGGACCTCTGCTCTACTCTGAGGGAAGAGGGAAAAATATATACAGCCTTCCTTCCCAGAGCTGGTTCTGGCTGGCTGGGAGTGAGAGGAGCCTTGCCCTCTTTACAAGGCTGCTGGTTCTGGGCCCTTACAGGAATAGAAGCACAGGTCTTCCAAAAAACACAGACTACGCCCTCAGGGCAGCTTCCTCTCTCCCCATATCTGCCTTTGTCATTTTCCTAGACTCTTGGGTAACAAACCTTAAAGAGGCCACGCCATGTGAAAGGGATGGGGTAATGCCTAAGCCCTACAACCCTTAAGGGGACAGTCCACCTTGTCACACAGTGGTTACAAGGCCATCAAGGGTCTACACCCATACTCTCTACCACTGCTAATGCTACCTCAAATTTCATACTGTTGCACTAGTATTGAAGAAAAATGCTGGTTTAGACACTTCCATAGAAATACATACCTACAGAACATGCCTCCTCTTTACAACATATTAAGGGAGAGAACACATGGCTAAGGCAAAATTTAAAAAAATTAAAACAAAAAAACCCCACAATCCTCTCACTCAGAGGGAATACTAATTTCATGTTTTATATCTTACATTTATTTGACAGCATTCTGCTATCTGAAAATGCTAAGATCAAAACTGTGGTGAAAGTCAAAACTATCTGTTGGGTTAGACAACTTCAAATAGTCCCTAGTTCTCAGATTATACCACTTGTGTTTTGGGCCCTGTAACCTTGACTTCCTTCTGACCAGCCTTTTAACGCTATATTTGTTGTGCACTACCATCTTAAGAGACGACAGCTGCTATTCTTATGTCACATGTTTTGACATTCAATGTATTAATGGGTTTCCTACACATTTAGTGCAAACCAAGCCCTCTGTTTAGCAGTCAAGTAATCTAAGCATTCATTTTTGGAACATTTGAGGAACAGGAGTGAGTGAAAATGGTATATTCACCTTCTTTTGAAGAAATATAAGTTTTCATCCACTTTTTAAACCTATGTGGTAAGTCCCCTGTTAGACATACCCAAGAAACTAAGATCAGGTGAATTCTCCCTCCCCCATTCCACCAGCCCTCTCATCCGCTCTGAAATTAGGGTTGCTGTGCCAGGGCAGACAGTTCTATTGTAGGTGGCCAGTGCCCTCTGCAGTTTAGTATAATGCGTCCATTGAAACAGGAAGCTACCTCTGCCCTGCAAGAAGTGCACAACCTGCTTGACTGCAGATTTAGTTAGAGAATACAGTCCAATTCAGAGCCAAGTTAGTTCTAGTTTTTGGGTTGTATCTGATTCTATTTCAGGATCTTCTTCTGATTCTTTAGAATCTCAGAATTAATTGTTCCCAACATACCGGTTTACCCAAATCAGATTTCAATTTGCAACCACTGTTCAACATCAAATTCCTTTCCTATAAACAAGGGCCAAGCTAGTTATCCCAAGTTTCCATAGCTGCACACCAACTACAGCATTTACAAACACTACACACACACACACACACACACACACACAGAAACTATACCAAGTAAACTTGCACCTCTTTCTACCCCAAACAGGACACATTTTTGTATAGTATATTTCATATTAACAGCATTCCAAACTGCTGTATAGTTATGGATAATAAAAGAAATGCACATTAATTAACAGTGGGAGAAAAATTATTAAGTATATGCAGGGGAGAAAAATGTTTTTAACTGAAATTTAAAATGGGAGGGAGCATAAAAGAGCCTCTCTGTATATTTATCTCATTTAGTCTGCAGGAAAGGTTTATACAATCTAACCACTGTTAATACACAAAGGGGAAAGAGATAGTGCTAGTTATGCAGAGAGAAAAGTAGAGGTAGAAAGAACTGCAACACAGGCTGGTGCAAATGCATGATGGGTTTATAAACAAAAGGCAATTCAGAATAGGATCCTGAAGACTGTGGTATTCAATGGGCATTTCTGGATGTACAGTATTCTGTACATACTAGTCTGGACAGCATGGTCTTGGGGAGGATACAGAGAAAAGGAAGTATAATTACGATGGCATAGATTAAAGATTTGAGGAGGTTTAGGCAAAGTAGCATCTAACGCGCAAAGTTGTGGAAATGACAACAGCCATTTATTAACATAAGAGACGTGGTAGAAGTTCAGAGTCAAGAAAATGCCATAGTTAAAGAGGTTCAACTTTGAAAAAAGGTTAAATAACTTGTTCCATTCAAGTTCTCATACTGTTCCCATCCATATGATAGCTAGGCAGATTCCAGAAGTACACTTAACCGTGTGATTGCTATCTGTCATGTGTACGCTCTCGCCTTCCTCCCACAATTCCCAGGAGAAATATTGGGGGGGGGGGGGGCGCTTTGCATTTTTATTTCATTTCATTTTGTGATGTACCATGCACTGTTAGTGAACGTAGTGTAAAAAAGTGCACCCTGGTAATATATCTAGGGGAAAAAACAATGTAATGCATTGATCCAACAGGAAGGAAAAGCCTGGAAAGAGTAGTGTTGAAAAAGACCTACAGGATCATGTGGAGATATGTTTGCAATTCAATATGGCTGCAAATTAGCCCAACGTAATATTGAGCTAAACAGACAACGGTATAACATCACAAAAGCATGGAGACAAGTACAGTAATTATCTATGAACTTCATCATACAAACCCATTGAAGTCAATGGCAAAGCTCCCACTGACTTTCATGATGCAGGATCAGGGTTTACATGACTCTGGTGCAACCACATCAGATGAATTAAATCCTGGGCAACCCATTATCAGACAGACAGACAAGTTGAAAGAAAAATTATTAGAAGGAAGGAATAAAGGAAGTATTACAAATGAATAAAAATTTAAATTATGCCTCTTGAGTATGCTTAAGGACACAACAGTCCAGTATGTAACACTACGGTATCAAAAAACACAAATTAAACTGAAAATAAATCTCCCCCTATTAACTTCTTTCAGTTACAGTATTTGAGCTGTTACTTTTAACTATATTGGGTATAAGATTTTCAGAGAAAACTGATTTTCAAGTCAGCTACATTGCTTTAATATGGTGCTTGTGTCAACTGTCCTAAAGGAAAAGTTTTAGAGCATCAAATGAATACAGTTTTGCCAAAACTATTGTGAAAGTCCACAGTGTAATGCAGGAGTGACCAACCTGTGGCTCTGGAGCCATATGTGTTGCTTCAGAAGTTAATATGTGGCTCTTTGTATAGGCACAGATCCAGGGCTGGAGCTACAGGCGCCAACTTTCCAATGTGCCAGGGGGTGCTCACTGCTCAACCCTGGCTCTGCTACAAGCCCTGCCCCCACTCCACCCCTTCCCGTCCCCTCCGCCTCCCGCCCCAGAGCTTCCTACACACCATAAAACAGCTGATTGGCAGGCATGGGGAGGGAGAGGGAGGCGCTAATCAGCAGGGCTGCCGGTGGGCAAGAGGCACTAGGAGCGGGGTAGGGGGGAGTGGCGGGAAGCTAATGGGGGGCTGTTGGTGTATTACTGTGGCTCTTTGGCAACGTACATTGGTAAATTCTGGCTCCTTCTCAGGCTCAGGTTGGCCACCCCTGGTGTAATGGCAGATAGAACAAGTGAATGTTGAGAAACTGATTCCACTTTTAGGTTTTTTTTACCACCACATTTTGAACCTGTATTTTGCAGGTTCACTTAAGCTGACATTACTATTTACCATCCTTTGCTCTTAATGGACAAATGAAAGAGGTACATTGCCAATTCTGCACAGACAGAAGTGGCCTTTAAATCTCCATCATGTGAAAGCGGCACATCTACTGAGATTAGATTACCGAAAGGCATGCATGCCCTTGTAAACCCTCCTGTTACACTGAGATAGCAGTGTATCCAATTTATGCAGAGACTCTTCCAAGAATAAACTACTAGCAACCACAAACATCCTACATCCAGAAAGCATATCATTCATAACCTTCATTCTTTGGAAAGACAATACTATACTAGGGGCACCATTTTTTCGTACCATTTGCAAAATATAGTTAGAACCAAAAAACAGATATTTTAAACCTAGGTCAGACATAAGGTAACTAACTGATCAGTTAAACTATAATACTAACTTCAAGCATCTCTCTTGCTAAAGATAGATATATAGGGTATAGGCTTTCAATAATCATAGAAAATCTGCCAGGCCAGTTTTAGGCATAAAGCTAAAGAGGCAGCTGTTACAGCTTCACATTTTAAAAAAAAAAAAAAAAAAAAGTCACGAGGCATAAGCCTGCATTCTAGTTGGTTTCTCTTTCCATTTACATGGATAAAGAGTAAACTAATTAGGATTGTGTGAACCTATGTAGTTTCCCTTCTCTGGCAATTCCATGTAAACAGCGCAGAATAAACTGATTAGTGTTACCAACTGTCCCTTTGCAGTCTCCAGTGGTTTCCATGTGTGAAATATTACTTGCGCTGATCCTACAGACACATAAAAAGAAAGGAAGAAAGAGCAGTGGGGGTAGAAAACAAAAGCAAAAGTTAAAACTTATTCTGGACAAATTCAATAGACTAAAATTTCAGGTTTTTGTTTTTGTTAAGGAATAGGAATTAAATGCTTTGGGGATTTTTTTCTTCCTTTGTATTTTATTAGTCTTTTTACTCTTTTTGATTTTTTTTTTTTTTTTTTATAAGCAATGACTATGCTGTCCGAAAAAAAGGAGGGAGGGGAGAGCAGCAGGGTGGTCTAGTGCTCTTCTGACATGCTTCTTACTGGCTATTTCTAAAAGGGGATCAGCATGATTTTTATCTGTGGATACTATGACCTAGGACAGACCCTAGGATGAATTCCTGTAGTTGTGGGAAGATTCTGCTGGTGATCCCTAGAAAACTGAAAGAATGCTTACCTGCTTTCCGAGGCTGCAGAGCACCCATATAAGTATTATAGGAGGTACCCCTTAGATCTGTATTCATTAAAGACTGATGGCATTTGGTACACCCAGCAAGACTTAATCTCTCCTTCCCCAAAGTATGTTCTGATGATATGACTATGAGAAACTGAGTCCTACTATCTCTCTGTTCTGGACAGTATGGACTTCCCAGTGCTGTTTGCTCTCAATGGTGGAATCCAGGCTGTGAGGAGTAGGACTGAGACCCCTTCTTGCCTTTAAGATACAGAGCTCTTTTCTCCAGCAGACTGTGGATGAGAATAGGCAAGGTACAAGTCCCATTCTGCTGCCCACAAACTGTGCATACCTTAAATTCGGAGCACTTATTTGCCTGCTCAACAATACTCCCACTTAGAGGAGGAATGGAAAGTCTCAGAGTGCACACAAGAAAGGTGTCTGCACAGACCAAATGCACAAACATACTTCCTTCCCCAAGGCGGAAAGCTTAGAAGAAAGGGGGTTTAACCCTTACAAGCTCACTACTTGCTAACTAATGCTAGGAAAATTATCTTCTAGAAAGGAAGCCAGGGCCATCCGGTATTTCTGCTATAGGCAGGATATCTAGGCAGCATGGAAAAGAGGCAGCACCAAGATTATTGATTTTAGACCACAGCTTGCAATGACCCCAGAAGCACTGCAGCGAGGAGACAACCCAGTATTGCAGGCTAGTAGAGACATTCTGCAGCAGAATGAGTGGCTTGTAGCAGCATAACGGGATCTTGGTCCATGACTGGGCCTCCTAGGCACTGTATCACAACACAAGTAAATAAAGATGAAAAAGTTTAGGATACCCACCCACTTTGAATACTGAGATGGTATGTCCTCTCCTGGTTTTCCTACCTCTCTGATCACTTGTTCAGCATACCCTTTGGAGGGCCCTCCTTATCCCCACTTCAACTTTCTGTGGGGGTTCCATAGGGCTCTATCCTTGGACCCATTCTCTTCTCCGGCTATACCTTGTATCTGGGTAATCTTATCTACAAACACAAATTCAACTACCATGTGTGTCAAATCAGGAATTTTCTGTAATATTTTTATGACCCTTGTGTGCCTCAGCTTCCCTCTGCACTTTGCATTGTTAAAAGGTTTTAATCTGCTCCTAGAACAGCATAGAAGGCATGAGGTATGCATGTGATTTAGCTGTCTGAGAGGAACAAACAACATCATTAAAGAACTGGTTGAAACTAACCTCATTATCAACAGAGGATCCAACAAGTTAAAAATGCCCCAATGACTGAACAACAAACACCTAACAGCAGGAAACCCCAGCATGCACGACATTTGCACTGAGCTGGAGAATACAAAAACGTCTGGTGACTGGAATAAGATGGGCACTTTTGGAGGGACTAGGAAGCTCTGACCTGTGGAGACAAAGAGGGACAAAGAAGGGAGCCAGGAATGGAGTCCATCACGGTTTGGCTGATGGCACTGGAGGAACTTTGGCTTAACTTCCACCTCTCTGTTAACTTATGCACCTTTAGATTCTGTATGCCAGGTGATTAATAGTTAACTTGTTTTGAAAAAAAGCTGCCTTGCGCCACGGCAAATACTCACTGAGAGCCCTGAGCCCTCAGAGGGAACAGTACAAGCCTCCCATAGGACTCTGGCTTGGCTGGATTCACTGCAGGGAGCCATGGAGAGAGACAAAATCATTGGTGCCGAAGGATCCAATCTTAAGAGTCTTGGAGGCCATGGCACTGCCCCTGTGGAACTGAGTTGGTCTTTGGGGCCCAGCACACTATCCAAGTCACCCCAGGAGACTGGTTACAGGCTGGGGCATAGACCAGACCCTGTGACAAGATCTCTATGCCGATGACTCTCAGATCTATCTTTCTACACCAAACCTGTCTCCTTCTGTCAAAACTAAAATCTTGGCCTGTCTCTTCTGCCATCTCCTTGTGGACGTTTAACCATCAAGCTCAAGGTAAACATGGCTTAACAGAGCTCCAAATATTCCCTCCTCCCTCCCCATATCCTCCTCACTTTCACCTCCTTTCTCAACTGCTGTGAACAAGGCCACCATCCTGCCTGTCACTCAAGCCAGTAACCTGGGCATCATCTTTGACTCGTAACTCTCTTGGTTCTCATATTCAGGCCATGGCTAAATCTTGCCAACTATTTCTATATAACGTCTCCAAGATATGGCCTTTTCTTATCCATCCATACAGCTAAAACTCTCACCATCCTTCTCTCGGGTCTTAACAAATGCAGTTTGCCCAGCTCAGATCCATTCAGAATTTTGCTGATTAGATCATTTTCCTAACCTGTCACTTTGACCATTTATCCCTCTTTTTAATTCCCTCCACTGGCTCCCTCCTCCTCTTTTGCATCAACCATAAACTGCTTGTATTCACTTCCAAGGCCTTTTATGGCCTACCCACCCCACCTATCGTTTCTCATTCACTATCGAGCTGTTGATGCTCACCTCCAATTGGCCCATGATGCCAGCTATTGAAATTAATATTAATATGGGAGACACTAATTTAACCATAAATTCCTTTATTTAGTCCAAAGACGAAATGATATTTTATACAGTTACTCGAAACATGCCTGACAGCCTAAAAATAGTAGTCACTATATCCAACACAGTAACAAAATATTTATAAAGCACGTGGTCAGTATACTCACAAATAGGCCACACGTAGGGAAAATAGTCCCCTGCTGGGATGCTATAGCATGATCAGGTAACGTCTGAAAAAAAACACTCAAATTCATAACGCTTTTTATACCCTTCAACAAATGAGGTCATTGCTAATTATTGACTTCAGCTAAAAAACAATGAGACAATTCCCCCTTAGGATTTACAACCTTTCTTCCCACGGCCTTTCCTACCTCTTCCTCCTCTTCTTGCTGACCAACAGTTTTTCCTTTGTACCTGGGTTCACATCGGCCCTAATTTTTGAAATAACACTTGTATACAAGGTGAAAAGGAACATGCTGGCTTATTTGAAGACAGATTCTCCGTCTTATTTAAGACTAGTCACCGCTATCAATCGGAGCAGCCTTCTTTTTAGAAACTTCCCCTTATTTTGATAGTTATTCTTCGAACCAGACATCCAATACATAACATTATTTTCAAGGCCCTTTCTTCCATTTGCTAGTTAGGGCCTTTCTTTACAACACATACATAATTCCTTAGTCAAACTTAAACAAACCCTAATTCTTTAATTTCACACTTATCATACAACAGCACCGATTCCCTACTTGTTAAATTTTCAAACACACACATTTATGCTTTCTTTCAAGCTGCCTCATGCTTGGGTGCTCCCTGTACAAATCCACAAAGCTACCTCATTATCCACCTTCAAATCCCTCCTCAAAATTCTACTTTGCATGATGCCTACCAAAAAAGAACAGGAACAGGAACTTGAAGACGAAACTTTACAACTATTAGGCTTCTGGTATGTAGAGACCAAAGCCTATTTTACTAACCAATGCTAATTCATTGTTCACTTGTACTCTCCAATGTGTCTACATACACCTTTTGTCTTACACTTAGACTATAAACTTCTTAGGACAGTCACTATCTTGTTCTTCTGTTCGTACAGTGCCTAGCAAAATGGCGTCCTCATACGTAACTAGGGCTCCTAGGTACTATGGTAATGACGACGTTTACTCTTTAAATCTCCTCTCACACTTAGGGTATGTCTACACTACGAAATTAGGTCGATATTATAGAAGTCGATTTTTAGAAATTGATTTTACACAGTCAATTGCATATGTCCACACTAAGCACATTAAGTTGGCAGAGTGCATCCTCACTACCGTGGCTAGCATCGACTCACAGATCGGTGCACTGTGGGAAGCTATCCCATAGTTCCCGCAGTCTCTGCTGCCCACTGGAATTCTGGGTTAAGCTCCCAATGCCTGATGGGGCAAAAACATTGTCGCGAGTGGTTTTGGGTACACGTCATCAGTCACCCCTCCCTCTGTGAAAGCAATGGCAGACAATCATTTCGCGCCTTTTTTCTGTGCGGACGCCATACTGCTTTCAGCAGACGGTGCAGTAGGACTGCTAACCGTTGTCATCCACTGCTTCCGCTGCAACTCTGCTCTGCTGCTATTGTCTCAATAGCGAATTTCTCCATGTTGTCCGTCATGGACTCCCGGATACGTGTGTTCTTCATCGGGAAATGTGTGTGGTGCTAACCGTCGTCATCCACCGCAACTCTGCTCTTCTGCTCTCATGAATCCACCTCGCAGGTCCTCTCATCATTCTCTATAAATATGTATTCTCATGGCATACGTCGTCAACCACCGCTTCCGCTGCAACTCTGCTCTCCTGCAGACGCCATACCATGGCAAGCATGGAGCCCGCTTAGATCACTGCAGCAGTTATGAGCATTTTAAACATCTCATGATTATCCTGCAGAATGTGCAGAACCAGAACCTGCAAAAGCAGGCAAGGAGGTGACGGCAGTGCGGTGAGGAGAGTGATGAGGACATGGGCACAGACTTCTCTCAAAGTACGGGCCCCGGCAAATTGGACATCCTGGTGGCAATGGGGCAGGCTCACGCCATGGAACGTGGATTCTGGGCCAGGGAAACAAGCACAGACTGGTGGGACCGCATAGTGTTGTAGGTCTGAGATGATTCCCAGTGGCTGTGAAGCTTTCTCATGCGCAAAGGCACTTTCATGGAACCTTGTGACTCGCTTTCCCCTGCCCTGAAGCACAAAAATGCCAAGATGAGAGCAGCCCTCACAGTTCACAAGTGAGTGGTGATAGCCCTCTGGAAGCTTGCAACTCCAGACAGCTATCAGTCAGTTGGGAATCAATTTGGAGTGGGCAAATCTACTGTGGGGGCTGCTGTGATCCAACTAGCCAACGCGATCACTGAGCTGCTGCTATCAAAGGTAGTGACTCTGGGAAATGTGCACGTCATAGTGGATGGCTTTGCTGCAATGGGATTTCCTAACTGTGGTGGGGCGATAGACAGAATGCATATCCCTATCTTGGGACTGGACCACCTTGGCAGCCAGTACGTAAACCGCAAGGGCTACTTTTCAAAGGTGCTGCAAGCACTGGTGGATCGCAAAGGATGTTTCACCGACATCAACGTGGGATGGCTGGGAAAGGTACATGACGCTCGCATCCTCAGGAACTCTGGTCTGTTTGAACAGCTGCAGGAAGGGACTTACTTTCCAGACCAGAAAATAACTGTTGGGGATGTTGAAATGCCTATAGTTATCCTTGGGGACCCAGCCTACCCCTTAATGCCATGGCTCATGAAGCCATACACAGGCACCCTGGACAGCAGTAATAAGCTGCTCTACTATAGGCTGAGCAAGTGCAGAATGGTAGTAGAATGTACATTTGGACATTTAAAAGCGCGCTGGCGCAGTTTACTGACTTGCTTAGACCTCAGTGAAACCAATATTCCTATTGTTATTGCTGCCTGCTGTGTGCTCAACAATATCTGTGAGTCAGTGGAGAGACGTTTATGGCAGGGTGGGAGGTTGAGGCAAATCGCTTGGCCACTGATTACGCACAGCCAGACACCAGGGCAATTAAAAGAGCACAGCAGGGCGCGCTGTGCATTGGAGAAGCTTTGAAAACCAGTTTCATGACTGGCCAGGCTATGGCATGACAGTTCTGTTTGTTTCTCCTTGATGAAAACCCGCCCTCTTGGTTCAGTCTACTTCTCTGTAAGCCAACCGCCCTCCCCCCTTAAATCACTGCTTGCAGAGGCAATAAAGTCACTGTTGTTTCAAAATCATGCATTCCTTATTAATTCATCACACAAATAGGGGGATAACTGCCAAGGCAGCCCGGGAGGGGTGGGGCAGGAGGGAAGCACCGGCTGGGGTGGTGGATGCGGGGAGGAGGGAAGGACAAGGCCACTCTGCACTTCAAAACTTATTGAATGCCAGCCTTCTGTTGCCTGGGCAGTCCTCTGGGGTGGAGTGGTTGGGTGCCCCGAGCCCCCCCCCCCCCATGCATTCTTGGGCATCTGGGTGAGGAGGCTTTGGAACTTGGGGAGGAGGGCAGGCGGTTAGACAGGGGCTGCAGCTGCAGTCTGTGCTCCTGCTGCCTTTCCTGCAGCTCCACCAGACACTGGAGCATATCAGTTTGATCCCCCAGTAGCCTCAGCATTGTATCCTGCCTCCTCTCATCACACTGCCACCATCTCTCCTCTTGCTCGTCCCTCCCGTCCTCGCGTTCATTTTCTGCTTCCCTGGACTCAGCCATTGTTTGCCTCCACGCATTCTGCTGAGCTCTTTCAGTGCGGGCGGACCGCATGAGCTCAGAGAACATTTTATTGCAAGGGTGGTTTTTTCGCCTTCTTATCTGCCCTAGCCTCTGGGACGGAGACGATAGGGAGAGCGTTGAAACATTTGCAGCTGCGGGAGGGGAAAAAAGGGGAGAGTAGTATTTAAAGAGACATTTTAGAGAACAATGGGTAGACTCTTTCACAGTGAACCAAGCTGTTAACATTACGTAACACATGTGCTTTTGGTACAAGGTCGCATTTTGCCTCTTACATTGAGGGCCTGTCGGTTTGGTGTGAGAGATCACACAGGCAGGGCCAGGCAACAGAATTCGGCTTGCAAGCAGCCATGGTAAGCCAGAGTCTTTTGGCTTCTTCAACCTTCATAACATGTGGGAATGGTTTCAAACAGCAGCACCCCCCTTTCCCATATCAAGCACCTGTTGGGTTGGCCATTTAAAAGGAGGGGCTGTGGTTTTCGGGTTAATGTGCAGCACAAACCCAACTAACCCCCCACCCCCACCCCCGCCGCCCAAGTCTCTGGGATGATCGCTTCACCCCTCCTCCCACCGCGTGACTAGTAACAGGGAAGATCCAGCCAAACGTGAACAGCGCAGCGTGAATGCACCCCCCCGCCCCGGCATGGCTAAAAGCAGGGATGATTTCTTTTCAGACACAGGCAAACAGCCCACCAGGAACAGTCACCTCTGAATGTCCCCTTAATAACGTCCCTGGAGGATTTCCACTCCATCCCCAGACACGTTAACAGACTTTTCCAGTAGCTGTACTGGCCTCGAATGCATCCCAAGTCTTCAGGGCAAATCAATCGCTAAACATGCTTGCTTTTAAACCATGTATTATATTTACAAAAGGTACACTCACAAGAGGTGCCTTCTCCACCTTCATGGTCAGGGAGCCCGCCTTGGGAGGGTATTGGCTCCAGGATGATAAACGGTTCCTGGCTGTCCGGGAGAACAGGTTTCTCCGCTTGCCTGTTGTGCGCTATCTTCCTCCTCCTCTTCCTCATCCCCAAAATCCGCATCCTTGTTGCATGAGACTTCCCCCTTGCAGGTGTCCACAGACAGGGGTGGGGTAGTGGTAGGGGCACCACCTAGAATTGCATGCAGCTCATCAGAGAAGCAGCATGTCTGGGGCTGTGACCCGGAGCAGCCATTTGCCTCTTTGGGAGGCTTGCCTGAGCTCCTTAATTTTCACGCCGCACTGCTGCAGGTCCCTGTTATAGCCTCTGTCCATCATGCCCTTGGACATTTTTTCAAATATTTTGGCATTTCATCTTTTGGAACGGAGTTCTGATAGCACAGATTCATCTCCCCCTACGGTGATCAGATCCAGTACCTCCTGTTTGGTCCATGCTGGAGCTCTTCGGCGATTCTGGGACTGCATGGTCACCTGTGCTGATTAGCTCTGCATGGTCACCTCTGCTGATGAGCTCGCCACACTGGCCAAACAGGAAATGAAATTCAAAAGGTCCCGGTGCTTTTCCTGTGTAACTGGCTAGTGCATCTGAGTTGAAAGTGCTGTCCAGAGCGGTCACAATGGAGCACTCTGGGATAGCTCCCGGAGGCCAATACCATCGAACTGCATCCACACGACCCCAAATTCGACCCGGCGATATCGATTTCAGCACTAATCCCCTCGTCAGGGAGGAGTACAGAAATTAATTTTAAGAGCCATTTAAGTCAACAAAAATGGCTTCGTCGTGTGGACGGGTGCAGGGTTAAATCGACCTAATGCTGCTAAATTCAACCTAAACTCGTAGTGCAGACCAGGGCTTAATGTTTAGACTATAACCAGAATTTTTTTTTGATTTTTCAATGTACTCGTCTTCTTAAAACTAGACACTTAACGAAGCAGTCACTAAACCAAGATTAATTCTACCTAAGCATTATATACTTTTCTATCTGAAGAATATTTCAGATATAGTGTTTGTACATGTTATATTTACACAGTGATTAAAAATAACTAATCCAGAGTAGCATGCATCTTGGCAGACTTTAGCCATTTCCTAAACAAGCTCAGCTATCCACAGCCAACATGTATTAATACATTCCCTGGCCCAATATACAATAATGACGCACAGAATATTAAATCTGAAGTGAACTTTTCCAGTCTGTCATCTGTACAATCTCTTCTCACCGTGTAACTGGTCTAATGTTATGCAGTCTCATACTCAGGACCAATTTCAAGTGGGCTTATTGCCCAAACCACATTGCAGAGTAACAACTTGCCAGCAATAATACATCTTGCCAGCAGCAACTCACAAAAAAGTATTATTCCAACAGACTTACAATCTAATGAAATATAATAAATCAATATCTCATTCTGGTTGACAATGATCATCACCTGCTTTCGAAACCATTAACCTTGAGTTATTCATTACATAACTGTGGACCCTGACAAAGACAAACTCAGTTGCTTGAGCAACCTCCACCCCCCCCATTTTAAATTTGAACCAATGCTCATCTGCGCCCTATATGATTCCACAAAGCCAAAAAGGACTTGGTTTGGGCTGCAGTGCTTTCAGTATTTGCATGACACAGATTTACATTAATCAGGCACAGGCGGTGTGTTTGACTTCCTTTCCCTACAGCACAGATTCAGGGCCTGTATAAGAGATGGGCAACTGAGGCTCAAACCAAGCAAAAGGTAATATTAGTATGGTTGAGGAGGAGAAACCCAGACAAAATATCAGACCATCCCCTCCTAGAGAGGGACTTTGCTTACCTTTAGTCAATTCAGGTTCACAGCTCTCTGAGCTCACTGGATCCTGAGCTGCCTGCAGATATTCAGGCAGCAGCAGTTACCATCTGCACTTGCAAGGAGTTTATAACTTTTCCTTTTGGATATAGTGACTTTTCACTACAATAGTTCATGCCTTTATCACCTCTAGACTGGACTAATGTCATACTCTACATTTGGGATCTGACATAGACCAATCTGACAATTCAGCTGGTGCAGAATGCAACTATTTGCTTCCTACAGAGGATACTGTTCTTGTGTCCTGAACTCTCTATTTTCTAGTAAGTTATTCAGTATAATTCAAGATGTTGGCTTTAACTTAAAAGATAAAATCTTTTAGATGAATTCTAACACAAAAATGGCTTTTTGACTACATGGAAATTTTTCTGAGGAAAAAAAAATCACTACTTTAGTTGATAAAATGTTGAAAACTTCCCTCCATCCCACTCCCAACAAAATACACGTTGTTAAAAAAACAAATATTTTTAAAAATTTCATGGAAATTCATTTTTTTCAGCCAGCTCTACTAAATAGCTGTAAGATCTCCGTCCTTGCTACCTTACAGGGAAGGTGGTGGTAGGTGGCAAGATTTTTTCAATGAAAAGTCCTTAACTTAACTCTGGAATTTGTCTCCTTCCCCTTACTCTGACAGAACTCAAATCTGTTCCTGACCTTTAGGATATGCTGAAAGGCCTTATTTTCATCATTCTTTTCCTAGTGTGAGTTGAGTGACATTTATCTTTTCTTCATCTTCTACATCATGATTTTTTATAATGTTGACACTGATTAACACTGATCTTTTAATAATTTGAAACACTCAGAACAGCTCATGAGTGCATATATAAATAATTAAAAATATATGCGTTTAGGACCTCCTCCTCATTAATTGTTCCTTATAAATGTAAATTATTCATAGCTTCAGGCTGTTTGAACTAGGGTGACAAGAAGCCCCGATTTTATAGGGACAGTCCCGATTTTTGGGTCTTTTTCTTATATAGGCTCCTATTACCCCCACCCCCGCCATGATTTTTCACACTTGCTGTCTGGTCACCCTAGTTTCCACTGATACGTGATCACTAGGAAGAGTAGAACAGTCAGTTCATGTTTCCTAAACAGTATATTTCATACCTCAAACGAGAATCTGTAATTAATTCTGTCACCCTGTTTACTATCTGTGTTTGTAGAGTGTTGACAATGTGCTTGGTACTATAAAGAACAGAGAAAATGGCCCTTTAGGCATATCTCTAAAACCTTTTTGTTTTAATCAATACAGTTTGGTAGCAGAATACAAAAGAAGAAAGAATCCCGCAGACAGCTGAACATTACATACAATATCCCCTATTCTGAAAAAAGTGCAAGTTTTGACATTATCTGAACTTTCATTTTGACTGCACAATTCACATGACTAAAAACCGTAAGAGGAAGTCAAGAAAACTGAACTCACAACTAAGCTGTTTTCAGCTGCCTTTTAAAAATGTCTCATTTGCTTTATGTGCTCTTCAGACAGCTACTAGCGTTTTTTTAATTAGTAGCATCATTTACAATGCACTTTCCCTCCATTTCCTAAAATCTTTAACCTTCAGAAAGCTAGATATCTGAATCACACATCCATCAATGTACACACCATATCCTGCATATGCAGAGGTGCCCATAAGTCAAAAAATGATACCAATTATTGTAATAAATGCTCAGGCTTTTTTCCCCCCCCCTCCTTTCATTTTCAAGAATCATGCAGTTTAGGAAACCAGTTTCCCAGAACTGTCATGTAGGTACAAACATCAGATATTATCCCAGGCCTTGTCTATCCCAAGACTTCTTCCTCCATAATTTCCCAGCTTACTACTGGTACTGCTCCACCAGTGGTAGCATCCGTGGGAGCTCTAGGATAGATCAGGGTCCAGCAACCACTGGTGGTTTGGGGTTTTTTTTGCTTTATTAATTACAGTGTCCTAATTACAGGACTGACTGAAGCAGGGTTTGATGTCATGGCAGTCATATCACTGGCAGCCATCAGCACTAAGTCTACATTAGAACTCTACCATTATCACCAGTTGAGTTTTACCAGTAAGAAATTTTAGGTAAGAAAACCTAAAGTAGACATACCCTTTAGGTAAGGTTCTATTCTCAGAGTGCCTAGGTAATAATGGCATTGTGGGGTTCCACATTTATTTACTCATTTAAATATTAATGTTGCTCAGTTTATAAGTAGAAAGATTTTTTCTGGAACTAGCCCTGTAGAACTAAGCCTGGGCCTGAAAAGCAAAAGTAAGTTCTTTCTGGCAAGTGTACTGTCACCAGTACGTTTTGCTGTCCTCACACCTGTACAACCTTTTCATCTTAAACAGGGGTCCAAAGGAGGTCCTGCAAGAGGAATTTACTTAACTAGTTTGTTGATGCATAAGTCAGGTGCTTCAACTTTGACCAAAAGAGTCCGGTTCACTCAGTGTAGTAGCACTGTTTCTGCAGGACTAGCAGTAGTAAAAACACTAAACACCTTGTTTATACCGAAGTGAGCAGATGTAACTAAATACACAAATGGATAACTGGGGAGTAATAAGGCGCTTATTATACTTTATCACTTTTCAGCACAGACCTTCATTTTCAACCTTTAGAACTCTAGTAAGCACACCTATTGAGAATAAAATGCACTGCAATTCCACAGACCTGCATACTAAATTTTCCATTTTCAAATTATCAAGACAATATACTTACTTCAGACCTCCTCTCCTCTCTATCCCACTTGCTATTTCCAAATACGCAGAAGACATCACTAACACTGCAATAGGCAATATTCCAAGAGTTAGAGAAAAGTCTACGGTATACCAAATCTATTTATTTAGGAATTCTACCTGTGGGTATATAAGAATTCTGCGGTCACATAACTATCTTTATATTTAGAAACTTCTTGCTAATCACAACCACCTTAAGAGTATCATGGGAGAGACTTGAAGGAAGACTTGAGTTTTAAGGCTCATCCCCATTAATTTGACTCCAGATACACAAAAGACATTAGGAATATTTAAGAGATTTCTCTGACCAGACAACCCCTTAATTCTGACTCCATTTCTCCCAGCAAAATCCAGCAGCTCAAACTACTATCTTGCTCCAATAGGATTCACACTTTAAAACACTTCTCTTAGTTTAGAACGACTGCAGCAGTACTTCAATGAAGACTCCAAAGCAGCATCTTAGATCATTATTTTTTTTACAGAAGCAGAGTAAGAACACTAAAAGAGAAAAAATACTTGTTTTTATAAGGAGATGTATAATAATTTTTAGAAAAAGGTTTAAAAACAGGTCATTTTCACATACACACCCACCCACCCTTCGGGATATATATTACTTTTAAGTAATGTATTACTACTACTTTGGTAGCACCTCTGGATCCCAATCAGGGTGCTACCATACAAACAAAATGACAGCCCACATTTCAGAGAGATTACAATCTAGAATTTAGACAATATGCAACAGGTGGATAAGCCATAAAACAATCTGAAGAGAAGTGAGGGAGGAAAGGAAGAAGACAAGGTAACATGAGACACAGGTGTATTAAACTGGCGCACAGAGAATTGGACACAGGTGGTCACTGGCCCTAACCAACACCAAGTGATTTGTAGGCCATCAGGGCAAACAGCCCTCAATATATTACTCACAAACGTTTCGTAATATTTTAATTTATGGGATCATCCTTGACCTTTTCAATGCTAGTTATTCGACAATATCATGGGTGTTTTAATACATGATCTTTTAGAGATTTCTTCAGAAATCTAGATTATAGTTAAACATGCAGGAAACAAATCTATGCCTGGACATTTAAAGCTAAAGCAGATTCCCTTCAAAAATCAAATCAGCTTTAACCAAAAGTAACAGTCCCCAATTATATTTGGATGACTGAGATAATTAAAGCTGATACAAATCCTGCATCCAGAGTTAAAGGCAACTGCATAATGGCACCCCCCCCCCCCAAAATTAATTACTCTACTATACAGCTCCCATAGCAAATAAGACCATTGCAACTAGTACATTTTACGACATCTGAGTGTGTGTGTTTTTTTTTTTAAACAGATTCATTTAAACTGTATTGTAGTGTCAGTAGTAATGGATTAATGCAATTAAAATCAAAAAGTCCACTAAACCTGCTAAATGCTCCAGTGGGCTTTTAACTTAAATCTCAGGGAAACTTCACCCATCATCTTTTGTTTCCACTGGCTTCTAATTAAACTGTAATCCCTGTTGAACACGTCACAGAGATAAATGCTACACAGCTACAGACAAAAAGCAAGAGCCCCTAATGGCATAAGTTCATTACTTCAATGTAGAGACTCCAAACAGAGGGAATTTATAACATACTATTAAAGACTTAAAGAAATTTTTTTTAAAAAATCCCAAAGGAACAATTTATTTACAAAGACGCTGAACTTTCTATGATAATCACAATATAGGCAGAACACTGCTGAAAAAGTAGTTTGATTGGTAGGATATAATCAAGCTCCTGAGATCCCTCACCAGAAACTGCCTACCACACAGTTACACAGAATTACTTATTTTTACTCCATAGTCAAACGGCCTTCCGTGAAGAAAAACTGAGTTGTTAACTATAGATTAAAAATCTTACTCAAAATTATAACAGATTATCTCAAGCCAAAAGGATTTACTTTTACCAGATTAGGCTGACTGACAATTCAATCAAAAAAACTTCCAGTTACACAGAAACTTCTAAACAGATATCTATGCTAGAAAAGTTTATTTCCAGCCGTGGTTCTTTCAAAGGGAATTACTTGCACAACCAAGGACACAAGGATGTGATACTGTTCTAAGACAGTGCTGATAAATATCCCCAGCTTTCCCTTAGCCTGTTATCAAAATACATTCAAAAAAGTGTTTGTTTTAAAAAAAAGTTATACCATAGCTTTTTACATACAGGTAGCAGCTTCTTCTCTGGGTGAGCTCTTTCCATATTGATGTGCAGAAGCAGTGAACGTCCTTGTGCAAGACACTGTAATGTAATGAGTCTCTTGAGCTATCAGAATGTGTACACATGACTGATTTAGAACACTGGGCTTTACACAGATGTACTCCTTCAAATTGTTCTCTAGTCCAGAGCCAATCACTATCACGAAAGACTACTTAAACTCCCAAGCCAATAACTGCAACTACCACAGGGTCACAGAATAGCAGAATTAGGGAACATAGCATGCCTTCAATTCCAACAGAGAGAACACCAAAAAAGGAACTGAAACCATGCAATTTGAGACTTAACGTTTTCTGCAAAAGCAACTGCTAAAAACAGCTCTCAGACTGCAAGGTTATTATTTTTGCTCAGATTCAAGGCTTCAATAACATTATAAAATGAAAGCTGAGAAACTCAAAAATTAATCATCTAAGTGTGTTTATATTCCTCTTATTGACCTTTTCAATGCATATTCATTCTTAAGACTGTTCCTTTTTCCTCATACACAAAATTCAGAAATCAAACATTCTTGTTAGGGAACATAAACCAAGGATTTCTAAAATAATTATCTTTATATTTTGTTCCTTAGTGCAGGTGAATTTAAAAGTAACTGATGTTGTTTAGTTGGGGTAAAAAAAAAAAAAAAAAAAACCACACTTCATTAGCAGTAACTAATTTGGTCTTGTTTACAGGCTATAAATTAATAGCCAGACAAACCCTTAAGCAAGATATCTATAACTATAACTAATTCATTCATATTACTGAAACAAAAATATCTGAAAGTGAGAAAATTTGTTCTTAAATTCCCCTCCCCAATTTAATCATATAAATCCAACCCCCACCCCCCAACACCTTCCCACCTTTCCAACGATCAGCCACAAGCTTCATGATTCATCACCCACCTATCTCTGGGGCCATGATTTTATCATGGAGGTCACAGAAATCATGAATTTAAAAAAAAAAACTATGTTAAATCTTGGAAGTGGCCATAAAAATACATTTGATGGAGCCTCCAAACTGAGTGGGGCATTGCAACCTGACAGGGTTGCAGAGACACTCAGGTTTGGCCCATCTGCCACTCCATGTTCAGAAAAGCAGATTGACCAAATATGAATGGCTTTGTGACCTAGCACAGGAATTCCAATGCCACTCATGTTTGGCCCATCCACCCCCCTCCCTCCAATTAAATTTTCAGTGTCAACTAACTTTGGGTGCCCAATATGAGAAGTCTAGGGCCTGATTCTTCAAAGTACTTGGCATTTTAGAGTATTTATATGTTCAGAACTGTTGTTAGTGCTCAGTGCTAATCATATCTGAGGTGTAAAGCAGGCACCCAGAAACTGAGGAATACCACGGCCACCTGTGAAAAGTTTGCTGTGTGTGACTTGCCAGGTATCATATTAAAAAAAAAAAAATCCTGTGGCAGAGGCAAGAATAGATTCCAGTTCTCCAAGGGGGAATTCACTTGCCTGTACTATCTTGTCATCCCACATCATTCACTATACATCTTCCAACCTCTGCAACAAATGAGGAAAGGATCTTACAAACCTCTTTCACTACACATCTTTGATTCATTCCCAGACCACTGAATGAGGCAGAGTCTCCCTGGAAAAAATAGTATTAATTACATGAGTACATACTATCATAATAAATACTCAAAGAAGCTGAATTAAGGTTGCCCATACAACCTTAATTCTGTCAATCCCTAAATTTGCAAAGTCAAGCACTCAAAAGTTAACATAGCAAGTTACATTTTTAAAACTATGTTTTTAAACAGCTTTAATATTAAAAAAACAATTTTATCCTGCGGAACCATATTGACACCCCCACACACACTGGCTCAGATCGTTAGATCCACGGCACAGTCTTCTACCACTTGAGCTAACAGTGTAACTGACAGCAATACAAGGCTAAATCAGGGTGCATTTTCATGGGGGTGGCAAAAGATACTTCACTGACACAAAGGCAACACCTTGCAAAATTTCCAGTCCCTCCCCCCAAAAATAGAAACACTAGAGCTTTTCAATGAAATGGCTGTCAATTCTTTTTTAAATGAATGCATTTTTCCCCTAACTTCATTCTGAGAAATGTCTGACCTGTTTCCCCCCTGAAAATTTCAGCCTGAGAGAGACACCCAACATGGAAAATTTTAGCCTGAAACAAACAGTTTAATAAGCAACTAACAGGATCTTATAATGGGAAGTATTAGTGCCACTTACAGTTAAGGCTGCCCATCTACACTGCCTATAGTTATACACTGTAGTACATATAACCAATGTGTCCCAGAAAGTCAGAGGCTTTTATCACCTGTCCAAGCATCCTGGTAGGTTTTATATAAATTAACATTTGGTTTGTTTTGGTAAACCCATGCAAACTCTCATGACCTGAGGGAACTGCTGGCCAGCTGAGCTAGAGAAGTCAACAGCAGGCTGGTTATGACAAGATTTTCAATAGGAGCTGTTTGACTCATCTAGTTTATAAAGTCCATCTGGCATGTTTGCAATGATAAGTCCCTGCATCGGACTTTTTGATCCTGATGACATTTTAGCCTCTGAACAAACAGTTTATGGATTTTTATAAGCTTCAGAAACTACTCTTGCTGAGTTTGTAAACTCCAAGCTCTCAACAACTCTGCTGAAATCTTTGAGCCTGTCGAGGTTGAAATATTCGTAGGGAATATTCACTAGATTTCAAGATAGATCAAAACAAAAAAACTGAGTGAATTTCTGAAGCTATGCCAAACTTGAGATCCCATGTTGCAAAGAACACCACAGAAGACATTTCAAACAGTAAAAGAAATTCCAGTTTTTCAGACATCATAAAATGACTGGTCTGATTAAAAAAAAATGAACCTCAAACTTTTGGAGAAAGTCTACTCTTGCCTAAAGGTAGGCATGATAAATTTCAGAGGAAAAAGCTTTTTCAAGAACATTAGATGGGAATGAAGTATCAGGTTCAAAATGGCAACCGATTCACCCTTAACTATTGAGGTCACTACCCTTGACTTTGTAAAACAAAGTCCAGCAAATATCTTCAAAATTTTTCTAAAGGTTTTTGATGTGTGTGTGACAACATTGTGAGAACTCCGAGCAAAACAAAAAGTCTACTACATCTTGTGCAGTAGCAACATTTTAACCACATGTAGTAATACTATCCAGCATTCTCACAAAACTGTGCTTTTTTTATTTTTGAAAAATCAACCACAGGAATTAGTTTCCACATAACACATGCATTTCAGTCTAGCCGATCTTTCTTCTTCCTCCTCCCACCAAAACACCATTCATTTCAACTAATCCCTAGTCACAGAAGTGGTATTTTCTTAGAAAGCATGTTCAAGAGAGGATAATAATCTTAAGAAGAAATTTTAACTGCAGCAAAACTTTTGGCAAATGGAAGAGACAGACACATATTTGGCTTTCAGTAATTCACATGTGACTGAATACTTTGGTAAGAAATACATCATACATGACCTTCGTGCATGCAGTACTAGCTTTCACAGAGGAGGTTTTCCAAAAGTCAGCTGAGAAACCAGTTGTCATAAATATAAAGGGAAGGGTAAACACCTTTAAAATCCCTCCTGGTCAGAGGAAAAACCCTTTCACCTGTAAAGGGTTATGAAGCTAGGATAATCTCGCTGGCACCTGACCAAAATGACCAATGAGGAGACAAGATACTTTCAAAAGCTGGGGTGGGGGGAGAGAAACAAAGTCTCTGTCTGTGTGATGCTTTTGCCAGAAACAGAACAGGAATAGAGTCTTAGAACTTAGTAAGTAATCTAGCTAGAGATGCTTTAGATTCTGATTTCTTTAAATGGCTGAGAAAATAAGCTGTGCTGAATAGAATGGATATTCCTGTCTGTGTGTCTTTCTGTAACTTAAGGTTTTGCCTAGAGGGATTCTCTAGGTTTTGAATCTGATTACCCTGTAAGATATTTACCATCCTGATTTTACAGAGGTGATTCTTTTTACTTTTTCTTCTATTAAAATTCTTAAGAAACTGAATGCTTTTTTCATTGTTCTTAAGATCCAAGGGTTTGGGTCTGTGTTCACCTATGCAAATTGGTGAGGATTTTTTATCAAGCCTTCCCCAGGAAAGGGGGTGTAGGGTTTGGGGAGGATTTTGTGGGGGAAAGACGTTTCCAAGCAAGCTCTTTCCTGATTATGTATTTGTTAGACGCTTGGTGGTAGCAGCAAAAAAGTCCAAGGGCAAAAGGTAAAATGGTTTCTACCTGGGGAAAGTTTTAACCTAAGCTGGTAAAAATAAGCTTAGGGGATTTTCATGCAGGTCCCCAAATCTGTAACCTAGAGTTCAGAGTGGGGAAGGAACCTTGACACCAGTACTTCCATTTCATTTGGACCATAGTATAGCAGCAATCCCATTCTCTTCACAAACAAATATCAGGACAGAAAGGGGTTCTATGCTGATCCAATACATTAGAAAAAATAGCTTTCATGTTAATTTTTATGACTAGACTACTAAAGATATAAAAAGTGGATTATACTTCAGCCTACAGAAACATACATCACTGTCAATACATCAACCAACCGTGTACATAAAATGAACAGCAACACATTTTATGTCCTTTGCAAACCAGTAATACAACACATGCATTGTCTCAAATTGGCTATAACTCCTAAGTTAAAGCCATTTTTTCCTTTTCAGGAACACAACAAAGAGCCAAGCTCACTGCAACCTTTCTTCTTGAGTAGGTTATGCAGCAACGTTTATTTTCAAACATACCATGCTTCAAGTAATAAATATTAAAGTTTTTGTTGCCAGAGCATCTATCCAGAGTAGATAAAAGTACTCAAAATAGTAAAATAATTTTCAAAAGAAGCTCCTCCAATATTTTTCATCTTTTCCCACCAAAAAACACCATCAAGATACAAGGAAGAAAAGAAGCAGATAAGAATACAGATTCTTAACAAGTACCATATACTGAGTAAGAAGGCATTTGTGTTGTGTTTCTATTGAATTGGAAGCTGTAGACATACGTTACAACAGGAGGCTATTCTTTCCCAGATATATTTAACTCTTCCACACATTTTACCTCACCAAAAGATCTAGAGAATTTGGTAAGTTACCTACCATTTACATATAAAATGGAGTTGTCCACAAGAAGAGTAAATGCTTGTCTACACATGGAGGTTTTTGCAGAATATGTTTTTGCATATGAACTTCTGCGGAACACACAAAATAGTTCTGTCCACGTGCTTTAACCTACTTCCTTTTGAATAATGCAGCCACACAGCACTGAGTTTGTTTGGCTGGGTTTTTTGTTTGTTTTTAAAAAAATCACATAGCATTCTGGAAGATATCCCATAGTGCACTGTTCTGCTACTGAGCTCTATGCACTCTGTGACCTGAGGGTCAAACTGGAAAATTCCCATGATTCCTCTCCTAGTATCCCATGATTCACCTGACTCCTACATTTTCCAGTCTGCTGGCAGTCAGCATGAAGGGAACACTGCTGTATTCCACATCCCTGAAAGCTGTTAATACACAGAGGCTGCTGCACTTTTATTTGCACTCACACAGGCAGATGACGTCAGGAGTCAGCCGCTTCTCCCTTTGGGTAAAAGAGTCAGTGGGCAGCAGATGAAATCAAGTATCTTCTTCTGGATGAACTTTTCCTGGAGCAGCTTCACTTGGAGCACCATTTCTGGACATGGGAAGCTAGCACAGATTGTCAGGAAAGGATAGTGATGCAGATTGGGATGGCCAGTAGTGGCAGCAAAATTTCAGGATTACAAAGGCTGCTCTGCCAGAGATCTACACAGTGCTCACCCTGGAGATGCAGCAGCAGACCATCAACATGAGAGTTCTCTTCGGCATAGAGAAATATGGGCCACTACCATCTGAAATCTCACCAACTGCTACTGGTCAATAGCTAAACAGTTTGGTATAGGTAAATCAACTCTTGGGGCTATTAGCAGCACACACCTCCCTGAAACCAAGAGGATGGGGGCATAAACCCTGGCAATGCACAGGAGGTTATTGATGGATCTGCTTGGTAGGGGTTCCCAAATTGTAGGGGGTCCACTGATCGGTTCCATAAACCTATTCTCTCCTCACCCTTCCACACACACACACAGCAAGCCTCAGAGTTCAACAGGCAGGGGTATTGTTCCATGGTTCTCCAAGGCCTGGCTTATCACCGTGGAAGATTCACCAATATTTGTGTGGGATGATCTGGAAAGACCCATGATGGTAGGATCTTTAGAAACTAAGACCCACCATTTTCTACACTAAAAAGGGGGACTCTCTCCCCCAGGACTACTATGGACATCAATGGCACCATGATTTCCTCTGTCATTTTAGGAGACCCATCTTACCCTCAGCTCCCCTGATGTATGAAGCCTTTTACTGGACATGTGAAGAGGAGAAAGGAGCTGTTTAATTATATCCCAAATAGCTGCAGAATGGCATTGGAGTGCATATCGAAAGGCCAAAAAGGGAGGTGCAGATGCCTAATGTGGAGGCTGCTGAGCAATACCTGCCTTATGCGACAACTGCTTGCATCTGCAAAATCAAGGGAGAGCATCTCACTAATGGGTGGAAAGGAGACATATAACGAGTTCCTTAATATTATGAACAGCCATAGAAGCAGACTTCACAAACTGCCGCAAATCATTACAGCCACAGTCAGGGATGCCTTGTGATCCCAGGCTGAGGCTACAAACCAAAATTGAAATGAAATTTTATTGTGTGTTAAGTAAGGATTTCATTAAGTTTTATTATGCTTTTTTGTGTTTTGTGCAACAATTTTATAAGAACATATTTCATTATTCTCCTCTCGCATGTACTTTTATGAAAGGCTATTGAATTTTGTCCATATAAGCTCTAGTGAAGATAAAATAGTGCAAACAAAAATATTTTACTGAACATAAACACAACAAAAGACAGTGCAATCTTTAGGGGTCATAATAGTGCATACTTAGTTATGCTATTCTGGTCACAAGTGTGTAGGTGGGGGGTTTCTGACTGTTGCTCTTTCCTCAGGCACAGAAGGATGAGGGAAGAAGCCATCACTTTTAGTTGTAAGAGTGCCAGTGGAGTCCTAGTATCCCCTATTCACATTATCTTGTGGGGCGAGGGAGGCAAGTGACTGTAGCTAAAATGTGGGGGAAATGTAGTGCTGCTCTCAATATGCGTTTTCCAGGATGCTGGGAGGGAACATTTCACCAAAGTGTTCTTCAGCAGGGCTGTGTGCTTCTGCATCAACTCCTGCAGTCATTTCTGCATGTCCCTATCTTTCTCCACTCTCCCCAGTCAATTCTCTATCCTCCACAGTCTCTCCACAAAGAGAATTTCCCTCCACTTGTCTGTCTTTTTCTCTTTTTGGATGCAGAACCAAGATTCTCTTAACTCACCCACAGATTTTTCAAGTATTCAGGGGAGAAGATTTCTTCTGTGGGGGGCCACCGCACATGAGATGCACAAGTGAGGGGAGATGACAAACAGAACAGATATAACTTCTACAAACTCCATAGTCAGAAAGAGGAAAAAGGACAATTAGAGGACCTTGTACGTGGGAAGAGTCCTTAAAAACAAAGGCCTTGAGGCACCACAAAGTAAGTGTTTCCCACTTTCACTATTAAACAGGGTGGATAAAAATCAATGATTTAAAAAAATAATTTAAAAAAAATAAGTTTTTTTTAATTTAAATGGGATTTTTGATAGTTTTAATTAAGATACATTATAGCTCAAAGATATCTCATCATGGAATAGGAATTAGAAATTCTAGTTCTATAGTAGGACAATATATTCATGTAACGTTTAAGAAAAGTTTTGTAAATGAGTTCCAAGAGTTCATAGATTAGGGATCCAATCTTATAGGGTTCCAGGGGCTTCTGTATAGAAAAATTAACCTAAATAATCTATCTACCCAATGGGACTCAGTGCTCAGCAGAAGATACCATCAGAGATGCTTAGTTTTGCAGTTCTCAAACAGTTGATTTGTCTCCCCAGAAGTAACATCCTTGTTAACAGCAAAAATGTTTTAAAATAAATAATAAATATACAGAGGTGAGAAATAACAGACCTCAACTCTATTGTCCCTCTGAACATTTGTGTACATAGAGTCAATCCCTTACCTCTCTCTCAAAGACCAAAGTTTCAAAAAGTTCAATGAACAGAAAACTGTTGGGGGCGGAATCGATCTGGACAAGGAGAAGAAGCCTGGAGATAAATGTGAGAAGGGAGGGACATATGCTTGTTTTGTTAAAATATTATGTTTGCTGTTGAAGAAAAAACTCCAGAATACTTAACGTTGTTGTTTTAGTTAAATAAAACAATTTAAATGTCTCTCTGGTGATGTTCTCCTCCTAATACAGCATGGCAAGAAAAACTCCAAATATGAATGATTAACCTGTTGAACTGGAGATAGTTCACCTCCCAATGACTAAATATCTGCTTCAACTACCTTTGGTAAATGAAATAGCCAATCATTCATTTTCTGATATAGCTATAAACTAATCTGAAAAGTTTTCAAAATAAATCACTTTAAAAATGTATAGTGTGCACCTTCTAAAAATGAAACCTACATCTCCGAGTTGTGAATAATATGTTTTAAGGTTATAACAACCAACAAGAATGCACTTTTATATAGAAAACCATGATTAAATAGAGTCTTCCTGACTAGTGATTTAAAATCAATTTGATTTAAATCAAATCCACCTTGCTATTAATCCCTTGCTGAAGGGTCCTGCTGGAGAGGTCAAGATTTGACAAGCTTACTCATGGACAGTCTTACCGAGCAAGGATGAAGTGAACTACTGTTTTTTTGTGGGTTGTGTTGTTTTTTTTTTTTTTTTTTTTAAACGAACCAAAAAACACATACAAAAAACCACAAAGCTTCACCAGATCTTTCTAGGACCAGAAATGTCATTGTAAAAAGCCTACAGGGAGATTTTTCAAGAGACAGAAAGGGAAGAGAGGCACCCAATTTCCACTGAGAATCAGTTGGTCTTGGATATCCAATTCCCATTTGAAAGTTTCCCCCTAATTTGTTAAAGAACACCAAAAATGGCTGATATAGTTCATCCAGAAGGTGAAAGGTAGGTGTGTGGGGCCTTTCAAAAAGATTCTCTTTGTTCTCAGATAACACAGTAGGAGTGACAGCCTCTGCCACAGAATAACAGAGAGGCTGTGGTTCTCTGCAATGAGAAAAGATACCATGGGGGAAACTTGTGGGCACAGAAAGCTAAATGACCTAGACATGACATATTCCATCATACAAAGGAACAAAGCAGTATTGCACTACTAAAGTTGGAGAGGAGGGGGAAAATAATTCCTGTGAAGGCAGTCTACTAAAATATTTATTTTTGTAAAGAACCGCAATAGGGCAATAAAATATACACACACTGTAGCCCATGTTATAAATGTTGTGTCAGTAGTTCTCAAACTTTAGTATTGGCGACCCCTTTCACACAGCAAACCTATGAGTGCGACCCCCCCTTATAAATTAAAAACTTTTTTTTTTATATTTAACACTATTATAAATGCTGGAGGCAAAGCGGGGTTTGGAGGTGGAGACTGACAGCTCATGACCCCCCCATGTAATAACCTTGCAACACCCTGAGGTCTCATGAAGCCCAGTTTGAGAACCCCTGTGTTATATAGAAGAAACCACTGTTCTACAAAAGTCTTTCAAAAAATCCAGAATTCATCCTGTACTCCTACATGTGTGATTAAAATCAAGATATAGTAAATATTTTTCCTTTGAATATTTACTTCTATTTCAGTAGCACCCTTTATGTTATCTTATTGGGACACTAACTTGGAAAAAAAATGACTTGTGTTGGGAAAAAAATTGTACCTACTATTGTTACAGCTCCTAAACAAAACTAGTTAAAAATAAATAATTTCTTTATAGAACAAACTGAAAAACGAACAAAATAAAGTCACTAAACTTTCCCCCTCACTGAATAGATCCTCATAA